>NC_140589.1:792311139-793511139 GCF_964204655.1 Triturus cristatus
CTCCAGCCTCGGTTCCCAGGTGATCCAGCCCAGCTACACTATAGAGGGATGAAAAATGTTCCTCCCACGCTTCGGGCGCAATATTTGCCTCTATAGCCAGAGCAGGCTCAGCAGAGCCATGTTTCACTATTTGCCAGAACTTCCTGGGATCTCTGACTTTGAGAGCAGATGTCATTTCTGACCAGTTCTCCCAGTCCCAATCTATTTTGGCATTTTCAAGGAGGAGCTTATAAGCGGCCCGCTTTTCCCTAATAACCAGATGGGCCTCCCTGTTTTTGAGTGTCTGGAGAAGGTCTGCCTTGGCTTTCCTGCAGCTGGCATTGAACCAGGAGGCTCTTTCTCTCCTCGCTTTCCTCTCCCGAACCACCGGGTTCAATACCTCAGCAAGGTTATTACACAGGGTCAGATGAATACCCCCCAAAGAACGGCATCCATCAGGCGAAGGCAATTGTGGGAGAAGCCTTCCCACCTTTTCGAGGGCTGGGGCCACTAACTCATAAATTGCCCGGATACGATTTGGTTTTTCCATGAGTTTTTCCCACCTTATTCTTCGCCTATTACTGGATATAATTAAACTTGTCACCAATGCTCTGTTTTCTACCACAACAGCATTGAGGAATCCGTTAGCTGCTAAGGAGAGGGACAGGCCATTATGATCACTATCCGGCCTGGGGACTATTTTAAATTCTTTGACTAGTTTCCAATCCTGTAATCTAGTTAGTATATAATCTATCCGGGACTCATGGCCTAGTCTATTAAAAGTTGGTCGCGGTGGTATGTCCCCTTTAAACCTGCCGTTGCAAGCTCTAAGTGAGTTTGCAAGGGTCATAGTTGTTATTTGGGATACAAGTGGTGAGCATGCCCTGACCGGGGGACCCGCAATAGTTGGAATATCCCAGAGATCATCCTCCTCACTACTGACCCCGTCTAGATAAGCCGGGAGTGGTTCGTACTGAGTGTTAAAGTCGCCTCCGACAAAGAGTGTTACTGAGCTAGAGACAGAGTCGAGAAATGTAGCCAGGTCCTCCATTGTCCCTGAAATGCCCGCTACTCCAACCGGTCTGGAATATACATTTACCAGTGTTAGACCCATCCCAGTGGGCCAACACAAGGCCACACACAAAATATCCAGAGAGTTGGTTTCTACAATCTCGGCCTTGCAGCCAAGATGAGAACCAACCCATATTGACAGACCACCGGACGGGCGTCCCTTCCCTCCCCATGTGGCTAAAACATTAAAAGTTGCAAACCCAGCATAGCAGTGACTCTCTCTGGCCCATGTCTCCTGGAACATACATATATCGTATTTTTTAATGAAGTCCGCCCATTCACTACAGTCTAATTTATTGGGTAACCCCGCTATGTTCCAAGATAGGATTTCTAATGACCTCAGATCCATATCTGTATTTGTAGCAATCTCGGCAGGAATACTTTGATCTGACCCCGGGAGGGCCCAATCCCCAGTGACAGAGCGTTCACTGCCTAGGATAGCCCATGGCGAAGAGACCTTTCTTGGTGAGCACCCACCCACCCCAGTATTCCTCTCCCCCCCAAATGTTGGACAGACAGTGTGCTCCCCTTTGGAATTATACCGTCAATCCACAGCATCAAGGCAGTCAAATCTGTTAAAGTGAGTAAATGGGACCCCATTCAGACCCAAGGCTGGCTGGTTCCATCTATTCATGCCCCGGGGTTCCCCTTGGGGATAGACTCTTCTCCCCTGGTACAACTTTCTCGGGCCCACCCATGACCAACCCTCGTCGCCTCCCTCCGCAAACCGCTCTAATTTGTCGGGGTAGAAGGCCGATAAGGGAAGTGTCTGTATGGTGGTATGTGGTGAGCCCCCAACCCAATTACAGATGTAGGCAACTGTTCTTGGGTCTCTGAAATTAACCAGGACGCAGTCCCCTGTGCCCCTTTTGATTGACTCTCCTACCCACGGAACCCGCCTTGCCAAAATAACCTCATTATGCATGCCCGGGGGTAGGGGCCTAAATTTGTTGAGCCAATCTATGGTCTTATTTTTAATAGAAGTGGGAGTCTCATTGGAGCCCTCAGCAAGCTCAGGGACACCACTAAGCACTACCACATAAGGAGCGGCACCTGGAGGTAGATGGGCTGGTCTCCTGGCGGAATTGGAATCAGGGATCTTCATTGAAGGTTGCATGGCTTGCTCCCTAGGATATAGATTGGGTCCCTTTGGCAGATTTACCGGGAGATTAGGTCCCTGTATCTGGATAACAGGGGTAGCTATTACAGGGATTTTGTTGGTAATGTCCCCCCTGGGAGGTATAGATGGGGGGGATGGTGGGGAAGGGTTTGGAATGCCCCGTGGTGTGTCATTACTTGGGACTAGATTGTTGGTACCAGATGTAGTAGGTAGAGTAGTGGCTGAATAGAATGGATTCATTGGGTGGGTGGATGATGTTACGGGAGCTACATCTCCCCTTGCTGCGCACTTTGAACAGATACCACTGCTGTTTTGCGGTACCTTCAGTGTCCCTACACCCTTTACCAGATCTTTCATTAAATCCTCCATTCTAGTCAACCTGCCCTCTACTTTCCCTAGCCCCTGGGTAGATTCCATAGGGGTTTGCTGAGTAGCGTTTATACCCTCCTCAATACCACTTAGTCTAGCCTCTAGCCGTGTTAATCTAGCTTCGAGGAAGTCTATCAGGCATTCTATAGTGGAGCTCAAGTCTCTATCCCCCAATTGCACTTCCCCGTCAGCGTTGGAAATTGCAGAGA
This sequence comes from Triturus cristatus, assembly GCF_964204655.1. Classification (NCBI taxonomy): domain Eukaryota; kingdom Metazoa; phylum Chordata; class Amphibia; order Caudata; family Salamandridae; genus Triturus; species Triturus cristatus. The sequence continues at coordinate 792,313,888 of NC_140589.1, forward strand.
GACTGCTTGACAGTGGGGGAGTAGCTTCTACCCTTGGGTTGGTGTTAAATACCTGGGGGATCCTCCCTTGTCCCTTGCTCATATTCCGTGAGGATTGGAGGTTATCATGTTTTGGGATTTTGGATTTTTTCCCCCCCTGACCCTCGGTGCACTGTTTCCTTTTCTTGATTGCACCTTCGCGTTGGCCTACCTCTAGGGTCTTATTCCTAAATACAGGGCCCTGTGGGGGTTGGGTGGAGGGGACAAGGAGGGGGCTTTGGGAATCACCTTGTGTGTCAGGGATAACAATGTTAGTTGAGGGTTGAACATCGCCAACTAACCCTAGTAATGGAGGTGTTAAACTCAAATCCCTGGCATTCACCGGAAGACCCTGCTGAATAGGCGATAAAGCCCTAGCAATAGCCCCCAGAGAGGAGCGTTTCGATGCAGCTAAGCCCTGTGAAAGTCTCCTCTCTAGCGTGATGATTTCTTTGTCCAGTACAGAGTTGGCCCTTATGATGAAGTTGTCCATAGTCCCCAAAGTAGGAAGTGTTTGGGCTCCAGACCTTGCAGCAGTGCTCCTAGTTTCCCTCGCAGCCATGGCCACCTATTCGTGTCAGAGATGATGTGCACAACTCAGACCTATCCCCTGGCAATTCCTTTGCCTGGTGTGAGTTCAAAAAAGGGGGGGCCCAGTCCGATCTCTAACTGGCTACAACAGGCCCGGTCTTGGCCCGTTCTTCATGCGCGTCCCACGTTGCGGGAAGAGAAGACTGAAGTTATACCTCTCAGGCAGGAGGCGTGGCCACAGAGGGGTGGAGCGGGAAGAGGACCCAGATGCGGCCGGTGACAGTGTTACTTGGCCCCCTGGTCCTCGTAGTCCCGCAGAACACCCAGGCAAGCCTCAGATCAGCTGAGGAGTTGTAAAAGTCCGGGAGGCTTTCTCCTAGCGGGTCCCGTGCGTGTAGCAGCAGCGTCCAAGAAACCACAAAGACTAGAGCCTCGAGCGGCACCCCAATCCTTCTCGTGGCTCCCTTCCCACCACCGGTACTCCCTGCACGTGCAGCCCGCTTCACTTCCTATCGCCGTCCAACCCCACTCAGCGCCGTCCACACAACTCTGCTCGCCTGAACATAGAACATAGATAGGACTGCAAATCGCCAGGTGCAGCTGTTCCGATGGACGAAAACCACTGAGTCTCAAGTGAACCAGTGACCTCTCCAACACCGTTCCGCAAAACCGCCCGCAAACCACACCACGGCTGCAGACGCGAAACCGAGGGTGGAAAGAGCCGCTCCGCTCCGCTCCGGTCAAACTTGCACTTCAGAGCGCTGGGAAGCCGTACAATCAGAAAAACGCCGTCCGCCGGCCGCCATCAACCTCTGCCTCTGTAATATTATGTTGTTATGTTTTTTGGGGATTTTGTCAGGGCGCATTGGTCTCGAGCACACTGACTGCCATATCGCGTTATGAACAGGAAAAGAGCCATAAACTACATTTCCCGGCATGCCTGACGTCCGCTACGCCCCACGTGATCCGGACACTACGGCAGGTAACCGGATATAGGGCGGAGGAGAAGTCCAAGAGCTGCCAATTAATTTGCTGATTCTTGGCTTGGCATTTGCTACGCTCCTTTGAAGACCAGAGGCGGCAAGGGTGCTTTTGGAACCAACATCCCTTTCTCTGGGAATTTCTTTTGTGCTAACCTGTGTCCGTTGTGAAGCTCCTTTCTCGTCTCCTCCGTTGGCGAGACCGCGTTTTCGGCAGTCTCTTGCGGAGGAGAACCTCGAGCAATTCCTGGACATTGATTACGTTGTTTCCCTGTTGGCGAGACTTGCGGTAGTCCGCGGTGTAATGTAGGGGAATACATTTCTTAATAACGCACTTTGTTTATGAAACTCCTTCATTTGGCGCACCCTCACATTTGTATTTAGAGTGGGAGGCGCATTGTACAGTTACCTTTCTTTGCTACGTGACTTTTGTTCGTATCCTTTCTAGCTTATTTTGGATACGCATCCTTTATAGTTTTCAGTACTTGATAATTGAAAAATCAGGTTACAGCTTTACCCAGCATGCTTGATGACGATGTGCTCTACCAAATAGAGCATTGTTAAACTTTATACTGGTTTCCTTTCACTGCTGTGTTTGGCGCATGACTTATGATACTAATATTCTCCTACTTTGGTGTTCTTGGAGTTTGATTGCAACTAAGCTTCATTCGCATTTGGTAACAGTACAAGTTTGCTATTGTACTATGGATTCATCTTTGACATGGTCTTTTTGTTTATTTTCATTATAGGAGAGATTAGTAAGGTGGTGTCCAGGAGGATTTCAGCCTTATGCATATCAGGGTATTCCACAACTAAGTGGGGGTAGGTGGAAAGTGTCTCATAACCCTTTTTTCTTCCTCTTCAGTAAGAGTGTGATGTTTACTTTACCAGTGTTATTTGTTGTTTCCTCACAATAGTATTCGTATCAGAAGACTGCAAAAACACCCTCTTCTCTCTCCTGATACAGCTCCTTTTTTCCTTTACAAGTAGTGTGTTTCAGTCAGTTCTACTGTTTTATTAGCTCTGCGTATCAAGGAACTGTGTACTTATTGTATTTTAAAATGTGTTAACTTCAGATCTCTCTCCCTGCAGTTCCTATCCTTTCCTTCCCTCGCTTGACTATCTCACTAGTCCATGTGTACATTATTCTGGACTTGGGGCAGTCGAGAGGTGGACCCCATTGAGCATCAGCCCAATCCTGAGGATTCCAGAAGGTGACCAGACAGATTCCTATAGAATGCCCCAGCACTACAGATTTACAGGTGTTAAAGGGAATGAAAAAAAATGAGCATACATTACATGGCCAGCCGCGGCCCGTGGAGGGGCCTACCTCTAGGGTCTTATTCCTAAATACAGGGCCCTGTGGGGGTTGGGTGGAGGGGACAAGGAGGGGGCTTTGGGAATCACCTTGTGTGTCAGGGATAACAATGTTAGTTGAGGGTTGAACATCGCCAACTAACCCTAGTAATGGAGGTGTTAAACTCAAATCCCTGGCATTCACCGGAAGACCCTGCTGAATAGGCGATAAAGCCCTAGCAATAGCCCCCAGAGAGGAGCGTTTCGATGTAGCTAAGCCCTGTGAAAGTCTCCTCTCTAGCGTGATGATTTCTTTGTCCAGTACAGAGTTGGCCCTTATGATGAAGTTGTCCATAGTCCCCAAAGTAGGAAGTGTTTGGGCTCCAGACCTTGCAGCAGTGCTCCTAGTTTCCCTCGCAGCCATGGCCACCTATTCGTGTCAGAGATGATGTGCACAACTCAGACCTATCCCCTGGCGATTCCTTTGCCTGGTGTGAGTTCAAAAAAGGGGGGGCCCAGTCCGATCTCTAACTGGCTACAACAGGCCCGGTCTTGGCCCGTTCTTCATGCGCGTCCCACGTTGCGGGAAGAGAAGACTGAAGTTATACCTCTCAGGCAGGAGGCGTGGCCACAGAGGGGTGGAGCGGGAAGAGGACCCAGATGCGGCCAGTGACAGTGTTACTTGGCCCCCTGGTCCTCGTAGTCCCGCAGAACACCCAGGCAAGCCTCAGATCAGCTGAGGAGTTGTAAAAGTCCGGGAGGCTTTCTCCTAGCGGGTCCCGTGCGTGTAGCAGCAGCGTCCAAGAAACCACAAAGACTAGAGCCTGGAGCGGCACCCCAATCCTTCTCGTGGCTCCCTTCCCACCACCGGTACTCCCTGCACGTGCAGCCCGCTTCACTTCCTATCGCCGTCCAACCCCACTCAGCGCTGTCCACACAACTCTGCTCGCCTGAACATAGAACATAGATAGGACTGCAAATTGCCAGGTGCAGCTGTTCCGATGGACGAAAACCACTGAGTCTCAAGTGAACCAGTGACCTCTCCAACACCGTTCCGCAAAACCGCCCGCAAACCACACCACGGCTGCAGACGCGAAACCGAGGGTGGAAAGAGCTGCTCCGCTCCGCTCCGGTCAAACTTGCACTTCAGAGCGCTGGGAAGCCGTACAATCAGAAAAACGCCGTCCGCCGGCCGCCATCAACCTCTGCCTCTGTAATATTATGTTGTTATGTTTTTTGGGGATTTTGTCAGGGCGCATTGGTCTCGAGCACACTGACTGCCATATCCCGTTATGAACAGGAAAAGAGCCATAAACTACATTTCCCGGCATGCCTGACGTCCGCTACGCCCCACGTGATCCGGACACTACGGCAGGTAACCGGATATAGGGCGGAGGAGAAGTCCAAGAGCTGCCAATTAATTTGCTGATTCTTGGCTTGGCATTTGCTACGCTCCTTTGAAGACCAGAGGCGGCAAGGGTGCTTTTGGAACCAACATCCCTTTCTCTGGGAATTTCTTTTGTGCTAACCTGTGTCCGTTGTGAAGCTCCTTTCTCGTCTCCTCCGTTGGCGAGACCGCGTTTTCGGCAGTCTCTTGCGGAGGAGAACCTCGAGCAATTCCTGGACATTGATTACGTTGTTTCCCTGTTGGCGAGACTTGCGGTAGTCCGCGGTGTAATGTAGGGGAATACATTTCTTAGTAACGCACTTTGTTTATGAAACTCCTTCATTTGGCGCACCCTCACATTTGTATTTAGAGTGGGAGGCGCATTGTACAGTTACCTTTCTTTGCTACGTGACTTTTGTTCGTATCCTTTCTAGCTTATTTTGGATACGCATCCTTTATAGTTTTCAGTACTTGATAATTGAAAAATCAGGTTACAGCTTTACCCAGCATGCTTGATGACGATGTGCTCTACCAAATAGAGCATTGTTAAACTTTATACTGGTTTCCTTTCACTGCTGTGTTTGGCGCATGACTTATGATACTAATAGTCTCCTACTTTGGTGTTCTTGGAGTTTGATTGCAACTAAGCTTCATTCGCATTTGGTAACAGTACAAGTCTGCTATTGTACTATGGATTCATCTTTGACATGGTCTTTTTGTTTATTTTCATTATAGGAGAGATTAGTAAGGTGGTGTCCAGGAGGATTTCAGCCTTATGCATATCAGGGTATTCCACAACTAAGTGGGAGTAGGTGGAAAGTGTCTCATAACCCTTTTTTCTTCCTCTTCAGTAAGAGTGTGATGTTTACTTTACCAGTGTTATTTGTTGTTTCCTCACAATAGTATTCGTATCAGAAGACTGCAAAAACACCCTCTTCTCTCTCCTGATACAGCTCCTTTTTTCCTTTACAAGTAGTGTGTTTCAGTCAGTTCTACTGTTTTATTAGCTCTGCGTATCAAGGAACTGTGTACTTATTGTATTTTAAAATGTGTTAACTTCAGATCTCTCTCCCTGCAGTTCCTATCCTTTCCTTCCCTCGCTTGACTATCTCACTAGTCCATGTGTACATTATTCTGGACTTGGGGCAGTCGAGAGGTGGACCCCATTGAGCATCAGCCCAATCCTGAGGATTCCAGAAGGTGACCAGACAGATTCCTATAGAATGCCCCAGCACTACAGATTTACAGGTGTTAAAGGGAATGAAAAAAAATGAGCATACATTACATGGCCAGCCGCGGCCCGTGGAGGGAGGAAAGTAAGCAGCTTTCATTTGACAGGAAGTACTAAAGCAAAGGTTTCTACAAACTTTGGTACCAGAACAAGGATGGTTCTGCCGCCAAATCCGCCTGGTGATATCATGGAGTGCAACCAAGGCGCTCCATTATATGGATATCATATTTGATCGAAGGGCTCCCAAAAAGAGGCGATCTGGTTGCATGAGTAGCCCAGTGACAAGTACGTCATTTAAGGGTCACCAGGGGTCGCAGCTGGAGGGAATTGCTTTGCTAATCCCTCTCCTAAAAGGTATTATTGCATAATGGGAAAAAATACTAAACGTCTCTCCAAATGCCACGTATCTCTCCAGTTGGTGCTTTTTGGTGAAGAGAATTCCAGGTCTTTGTAATTTTTATTGCAAGATTTTGGTTATTCTGAGAATCGTAATGCTACTTTCCAGGGTATATTGTGCCACAAAAACAATCGTGTGTATGTTGATAAATTATTTGCAAAAATGTTTTTATTTCTGTTCATGTCTTTATCATGCAGCTAAATTTCTATGTGGGAATTAAGTCAATTATGCATGTTGAAAAACTACAACATATACGTTGTGTGAATTTACTAGCGAACCAATGGGGTAAATATATTTTAACTACCTAAGAGAATGAATTCCTGATCTATTCTAGCCCTGAAACGGTTATGGAAGCATGACAGATTGAGGTGATAAAATGTAAATGATGTAAAATAGTCACTCAGTTTTTTTTGCAGCAGTGCAGATGTTTGAAGTGCCTGCTTTGAGTCATATTTTGATTGCTTCAATCCCAGAGTTAACAGACTCTAAACAATCTGCACACATTTGCAGAATGTACATTGAATGTAACCATGAGCGAGGGGGACCAGCCGATGCGTGCATGCTATTGTTAATATAACTTCTTGGAACAAATAGTAACTGTTTAAAAAATTGGCAACCGTCATAATAACATTTTATCCTGTAGAGAAAAATGTAACATAAACCATGTTTAATTCTGTTCCCGATTCATAGAGCCTAGGTTTCCACCAACTTTTTGGAATAAGATATTGACTTTTTGTGGTTTCATGGACATCCAAGGGTACTTCTAAATTCTACTACTTTTAAAGTTTTCAGGCGTACTCTTATTGGCCAACATTTATGCAACTCAGACAGAAATATGTGCTTGCTATGTTTTCCTTTGTTGATCTACACAAGCACAGAACAATCCTTTTGTATAGCCATTTGTCTAACATCTCCATGATGTTTCAGGTTGCTCTTGCCCCATTGATATCTGGAGAATCAGGTACTCTAATCTTTATTTCATAGTAAGGTTACTGTATTTCCAGCATGGGAAGGGTCATGAAATAAAACAGAACGTTTAAGCTTTTAGGTGTTCCATACGATTTGTGTGTCCTCCCGCCAACACTCTAACTCTTCTTGTCTGTAAACTCAAACTTAGATGGCAGTCAAGTCTGCAAAGTGAAATATTTACTGCAATTGTGCACTTTACAGTTCTACATTACACTTACACTTATCCAGTAAACCGGAATCTTCAATTTAGAATACCAAAATATTTATTTGTGTATTTAAGTTATTCTTAGGTGCGTGTGTTTTCCTGCTTCTAAATTGATTCTTGGTGATATTACAACAGGGTTTATTAAACAAGGTTACTGCTTTACATTTTCTTGGTTTCTTGAGGGTATCAGGATGCAGACAGATGTATCTATTTCATTAATACAAAAGGAAACTGTTATTTGTAACTGGAATGTGTTTAAAGAAACAACAGAATGATTGTGTCCCTACCTTTTGGTGAAAACCAAATTAGAGAAACCCAGTCTGACAACACAAGACTTGCGAATATCTAATTTGATGAAAGGTCATATTGATGCACGTCTAATGCATTTCATCTAGAAATATCATCAGACGTAGTATAGTCTGAAGACTGTGATGAAGAACGAGTACAAAGGGGCCCACAACCTTCCACAGTTTCGAAAATATACATTTCACGAAGTTAAATAATACATTGGAAATACAAATGGGGCAAATGCATATGAGGAATATTCGCTGTAGTTTCTCGTTTATTTCTATTAGTGCAACCTGAGCAGCGGGGCAAGGAAGGAAATGGAGCAGAAGAGACAAAAATACAGAGTAGAGGAGGAAATGTTTGGAAAATAAACAGGTATTTGAAGCATAGTGGGGTGGTGGACAGACGTGTATGAGTTTGAGAATATGACAAAGTTGTGCTAACATAATGAAACAGCGTAACAAAGACAGAGGTAGGAAGGGATGCAGAGAGAAAGAAAGAGTAAGGAATTAGCAGAGAGTGGTGGGAAATGAAAAGAGAGCATAAGCATGCAGTGTAGTAGAACACGTGAAAACTGTTTTCAAAACTAATAATTCTGCACTTGAATTTATATGAGAGAGACACGCATATAATGCTTGTTCTGTGCTTAATATAACTTCGTTTTATTAGTTGACATGAGTGGGCCTAGTTGTTTTTTTAATTGCACCTTCAAATGTGTTTGAGGTGAAGAAACAAATGCTAACGTTTTTTCATTCTTTGCCTGCGCAACAAGGAGCCTCAAATGCGATCTTCAGTATTTCAAAATTCGGTTAGCATAACAGTCCTACTTGAATTGTGACAATTAAATGTTTCTCATTATGTGTTCATGATGTGTTGGTTAGAAAGAAAGTTAACTCTATTTAATTGAAGGCCATTTCCTTTGGCCGAAGGTAGGTGATTTTTATATTTTGAATGTGGTTTTCTTTTCTAGGGTAGGTCACAGTACAGTATTATTCAATAGATGTAGAGACAAAATCATAATACCATGTGATGTGCTTTCTTTTTTATAATTGGTAACCTTAATGTCAAGTTTGCATTATGTCTCAGTAAGTTTGTGAATCCTCTGTCTAAAAGTGTATAACAGCTCTCCATTTGGGATGAGAGCCAAGCTCTACATTAGTATGTTTATCAAACTGTACTTGAAATATTTTCCCTGTTCTTCTCTCCTGTTTTATTTGAGCAGTCCTTATGCTGAAAGGTCTTTGGTTCTTCATTTGCCTCGAGCTAGACCATATTCTGAATTGGCTAATTGATTGATTGGGGTTCAGCTTTTACTGCCAATGATATTTTCAAAACATTTACATTGTGAATATTTTGAATTGGTTGACTAATCATATGCCTTTTACCATCTGTAATGATTTTTTAAATTTAAACAAACCCTCATGGTTTGTACTTTGAACTCTGTCTTGTGTGGATTTTCCTTTATGTATTCTCTGGGTAAAATTTTACTATTCAGTTTAGGTCTCTGTTCTTTAAAGACTCATGCATAGCCTAGATTCAACAATCAGCCCTTTTGATGTAAAAAGCACTGACAAAGGGAGAAGGAAATAAGAGGCAAAAAAACCAGGGCGATACACCCCTGAAATTCTCAGGTAGAAATTAATCCATGTCATCTGAATGCCCATTCACTGTGTCAATCTATTCAACCCGGTGAATGTCATTTTAAATTTGAACATTGTTCAGAATTGATTCATTAGTTGAAATTTGCCAGTGTGGGGTTTAGAAATAAGAATCCTACAGATCACAAGGAAGCCTCAAAATTCCAAACAGGCTGGTATCATATAATTATAAGTCTGCTGAGCCTGCCTGTAGTTGAAGCTTCTGAAAAACACATGCTCACCTACCCCAAGCCTTTTGAAATATGTGGTAACTTTTGGCTGTTGCAGGGTGAATTGGGGAACACTTTCTCTCATGTGAAGGTGTCTTATTTAGCTACCAGTAAAGCATACAATTGTGTCGACACACTCTGCAGGTTCACATGGTAGTGCCCAAAAATTCACAAATTTTTATATAAACCTCCCAAAGAGAAATGAGAAATTATGGGAGCGAACGCAGTGATTGTGATAGTCCACCAGGGGATTTAATATGAAAGTGGGTCGAATTCCGTATTTAGGTGTTTGCTTGTTCACAACTAGGCCACTGTATCCCTTATCTTTGTCAGTAATTTGTTTTATGCCCGCTTTCTTTGGTGGATTTTGTGCCAGCATAGCTTTGTGATTGTTTGTTATTTGAATGTACGAGAGGCTCATTAGAAGAGTTACGTCTCACGTTAGTTTGTAGGCAACAACTTTAGTTTTAACTGGTGTTTTGTTAATCATAGGGGTATCCAATGCAATGACGTAGCAGCGAAGAATGCTTTCCAGGGTGGGGCTTTAAAGACTCAAATGAGGTTGCAATATAAAAAAACATATATAAATAATTAAAATCTCTCAACAGACAGTTCCACAAGCCTTCTGATGGTTTCAGTCCTTCTTTCAAAACAGACAAACCCCAGCTTGCCTAAGTTATTTTCTCACACACAACTCACACCATACCTACCAACACTCACCATGTTTAACTTTTACTTGACAAGATTTTTCCAGTGTCATTTTGCAAATGCCTGCTTCAATGTATGGTGGTCATAGCGAGTTATGGTGTGAGTTGGGTGTGCCACATACCATAGCTGATGAATTTAAGTGGTTTAACAAGTGTGAACCTAACTCTTGCTGTGCACGGCCACACCCTGTGCACATCCTGCACTTGGTAGCAAACTCCTGCTACACATGACCTTCGGCCATGCCCTTTACCCAACCATCCACGGGTGTCAACCCACATAGCAGTAGTTAGTCACAGGGTATGGCCATGAGCCAAGCTCTATAGCCCACCATTCTTGGCGCTGTCCCAGCATGAGTTGGTGGCATGGACTTGCTCTGGCCAGACCCTGCGTCCACCTACTCCAGGCAGCCAACCCCTACTATGCATCAGGCTTGAATAACACAATTTGCCATTTGACCAGGCTGTGGTTTTGGGGGGGGGGGGGGTGACAGCTCCAATTAGAAGACCACAACTCCAGGGCAAACCTCATGCCAATATTCCACAAACCAAGGACAAAATTCACTGTCCTGTGCACTTGCTTTCAGGGGTTCGAGGTGCTAACTTCATATCTACAAATCCTTGATAGATGTTGCATGGTTTAGTGAAGTTTTCCCTGGGTTTACAAACTCTGGCAGGTAGCTTTTCCTGGTTTATGGTTCCTTTTCAGGATTTGTGGATCTCTGACACCTAAATTTACAGACTGTATCAACACTACTGAGACAGGTACTGTGAACCCCAGCTGCCACTTAAGTGATAGATGAATACCAAAAAGGATCCATTGAACCCACACATCTTCTTAAATTATTTAAATTTACCCCTGGGGAGACTATTCTGGTTCTCCATCTTAGGGCCTAAAGGTCAGGGTGTAACACCTGTGTTCCCTGATATGGACTGTGACCCACATCCTGAAATGGCAGCTTTAAGAGAAATGTCCTAATACAACAGACAATAAGGCCACTAAGATCCATGGTACTAACTCTGGAGCTGCAGATCTGAAAGGGATGACATGAGGAAAGGTTCCTTAATCCAATAGGATTCCACTATTTTTTATATTTTTCTGGATTTGCAAACTATTTACTAATCTCAAACAGCCAAGACATACTAAACTGTTAACCCTTTAAAGTCCGCTTGGCAACTTTCTAAAATGCTTGTATCTTGAAAACTCATGAAAGGATTTACACCAAACCAACATAGGCACACATTCTGAGTAAAGTTCTACTTTCATGCCAAGCATGTTGTAAATCTGCTTGGGGATTTGGGCTGTAGGTAAGCACGAAATGTCCTACGGAAGCTGGAATGGGAAAACACCGCTTTTCCGGAGCCCCCTTAAAATGTCTTTCCCTGCATGGACCTGCACAATAATTTAGCATGCTGAACCTTAGATGAATATGCCAAGACAGTGACACATTTGAGTTTTATAAAATAAATTCCATTGTTCATAATAATTAATTTTTTATTCAATATACCCTTCTTTTGTTGTTCATTATATTAAAGATTCAGCAAGCATGTTATTGATTCGTGTAGACAGCAAAACTATACTGTACTATACACCTGTTGTTAGAGGCAACACTGCTTAGGGTTTAGACGATCTTTATTTTCAGGGAAACTGAGACTTACACTTAGGACTGAGGAACTCATAATTATTCCACCTTCCTTGTTTTCTATTTCAGTGGCTGCAGTTTAAAAAAGAAAAATCATGCAATTACAATTTAAAATAGTCTTTTTTAAACATAAGGGGCCATATGTAGGTAGCCTAACATTTACCACTTCATAAATACCGAATTTTACCGATTCTGTATTTATGAAGTGGTAAATGATATGTAGGTAATCCATCGGTAATATTTACCGATTCGGAATGGGTCGGTAATTTAGAATCTGTATTTACTGATTCGGTAATGGTAACTGGCTTCCCATTGATTCCTATGGGCCAGGAGGCCCATAGGAATCAATGGGAAGCCAGTTACTATTACCGAATCGGTAAATACCGTTTCGGTAATGGGGGGAGCACAATCAAGGGTGGCAGGGTGTCACAGTGACACCCTGTTGCACCCCTGATTCCTGCATGTGTGCACATGTGGCACACATACATGCCCTAAGGGCATGTATGTCTGCCACATTGCACACTTCAAAGTGCAGAAAAATGCTTTTTTCCAGCTATTCGTCATTTACCACCAACTTTTAGTTGGTGGTAAATAACGAATCCGCACAACAACCACACACTCCCCCTACATATCATTTCAGGATTCGGTATTTACTGAATCGGTAAAATTACCGATTCGGTAAATTACCGAATCCTGAAATGTGCCCCCTACATACCAAAAGCCTGAATACCGGTCGGTAACGGGATATTTACCGAAAATCGGCTGTTACCGACCGGTATTGGGCTTCCTACATATGGCCGAAGGTCTTTTCCTTGTTTAAGTATGCCACCAGAATGTCAGTTTCTTAATGCAGCCTCCTTAGTTAACCAATCATTTTTGGGAGTGTAAGCTAAAATAACAAATAAAAGTTAGCACCAGAAAAAGATAAACTCTTACTTGTTTTAGCCCCTCCCACTTCTATGCAGTTATTGGCAGTTGGTGTTGGTGTGTTTTTGCCAACCTGTCTCTAATGACAGTGCAGGAAGGATGATCAATGAGACTTCTTATCGTTTGTTGGTATGCTTCCACGGTTGGCACTTCATAAACTGAGGTAAGGAGAAGGGGAGAGTGGCTCTTGGATGTGATGAAGATGGCCGCCCTCAGGCAGAGCTCCGCCACACTCTGCTCCATGACTGGAGAATACAGCTGTCTACCATCACTGATATGCCGGGCAGATGTTTTATTTTATGGAAGACCCTGCACTCCCATCCAGGCCTCACTTATGCGTTCTCAGACGGGCAGATTCATTTCACAGAATGAGGGCCTGATCTCTCCACCTACACTAATGCAGTTCTTCATCGCAGTCTATAAAAGATGCGGGAGCACACAAACCCAAGCTTACTTGTTTCCTCTAGAAGATACGTGCTTAGTTACTGATGCTACATTCCTGCCGCTGCGAGGTACTGGTGCCATTGCAACTGATCCATTTGCCAGAAGAATCTACCTCTGAGACCTCTGGATGCCAACTCCCTGACTACTTTTGTATGCTTAGCAATGGGAGGGTTCTATTAGAAGGCATGGTTTTGCATATTCTAAATGTCCACACCCCTGACTTTCATCAATGCTCCTTTGACCCAGCCATTATATGTGTCTTTTCCTGCTGCTACACCTAAGCTTCTGATGGTGCTGCTGTGACTAGTCAGTGATCAGCACTCCATGGTAGCGCGCTCTACCCTTGCTGCAAACTACATTCTTTTCCTGCTTTTCTCTTTTTTGACAACTACAGTACTATGTATATGATGCACAACCTGCAATCCATCCCATGACTCAATGTTGACTTACTCTTTCTTGCACATATCAGGGCATAAATCCTCAAGACAACTCCTCATATAACCGGGTCTTTAGCACCTGCAATAATCAATATCATCTACTGGAACAATGACTGCAGTCACCTTAGAATCACTTATGGCAGAATAAAAAGACAGTAAACCTTTCTGTTGGCATGGTGGAACAGTCCACTTTAGAAATGTGCAAAGTAATTTAGAACCTATCCTCTGATCTTGCTTCCCTTAGGGGCTAGGCTCTATGCCATGAATGGAAGACTAAACGCCTTGGATCCTGTTTTTGAGCTCACCTGACTGGAGAGTTGAAGTATGGCACCTATATAGGAAATCAATTGACAAATAACAACTGTAAGGTTTTCGGGGGTTCCCGAATAGTAAAAAGGAGACAATACGATCACCTTCCTCACATTGCTTACTCCATTGCTGATTTAAAAAAAACTGACCTTGATAACTTAGTGGAATTTCAGGAGACCCACAGGTTGAAAGAAAGACCCTGCCTCAACACAGCAGATCCAAGCACAGACTCAAACCCTGTCACATGGAGCACCAATATGTGAGACATTATCTACACATTCGAGAACCACAGCGCCTACTAACAAAATGGATGGATTTCTCCACTGATTTATCATATGAAACTAATGTTTTCTACATTGGTTACATCTGAAACGGATGGCACACTGGAACGAGAATGTTGCTTTTTGCAAGACTTGCTTTTTGCCTTTCCTACCCGAGGTTAGTACTCAGTTGGACTGAGAAATCACGGAGACTGAAATAGCTGATGGCTTCTCAATTAAACTGTTTAAAATCAGCACTATCATACTATCACTATTGTATAGGGTCAGAAGAAAATAACACTTCCATTTATTTTTTATATGAAATTTAGATCTTCGTAGAGATCCACATACATTAACACATTTTATCGTTTTGCAAATATGCATCCATACATAATAACAGTTCAACACAAATATAAAAAGCTTTTTAAAAATCTAAACATTTTAAAGCCAGGCATTTCATTTTCTGTAAACATTAAAAATGATGGAAACTCATCCGCAGATCATATTGCAAACCTAAGAAAAAGTGGTGTCTAAAGTGCAATGCAGGACAGTTAAATATAACATAATCCATATTTTGAACTCCATTATTACACAGATCATAAAACTCTATTTTGAAAGCCAGCTGTTGCCAGACTCCAGTATCAATTCTAATGGCATATTGTTTATTCTTAACATTCAAAAGAAATGCTGGGTACTGTTTTGCATATTCCAGTTCAAATAGACCCAATTTGCTGCAAGTACAAGATGTTACTGTTACCCACTACTGTTACTCAATATAGCTATCTTTGGGTAAGCCTGGGCGGAGGTCGCGTAGCAGCGCTACGGGGAACTCCGCAAAGTGGTAAAAAAACTCAGCTGCGCTACACGGAGTTCCGCAAGCGGGCAAAGTATTGCTCAGCCACCCCTTGTCATGATTAATGAGGGCCTCTCCTTATTCATGGCCGGGCATGCTTCCTCACACTTGCGCTGATAGAGGGCTGAAGGGGCTCACTCACCTTTCATCTCTGCTGAAGGGAATCCTTTCTTCATCACACTATAATCTTTCTCCTAAAGGGGCTGCTGCATCAGCACGTCCAGCTCACCTTCCCGTGACTGTCGGTCAGTTTCCTTGCCTGGGATGGAGTCCCTGCACTGACACCATTACGCCACTGCGTGCTGCACACAGTGCACAGGAGAAGTTCAATGTGCAGTTTTGATCTGATGCCCCTACTCAGCCTCACCATCCCCAGCAGCACCCCATGCACCTAGGCTCCACACCACCATTTCCTCTTCAATGTTCCCAGCAGCTTTCCCTTGCAGTAACTCTTGCCCCCGCGGGCATCGCAGATAATCCTATGCAGTTCGAGCTGTCTGTGCTGAAGGGTCTCCCGTGGCTCAGGTACAGGCAGACGCACTGGTCGGCACAGCACCTGGTGTGGCAACAGGGAGCACGCAGACTCCTGGTAACGTGGTGGCGGTAAAGGGCGGGCCACCGTCGGGACGCACTGCAAAGACTTGACGAATAATGCATAACACAAAGTTGCTACCACTCCTGGTGATGAGAGGCTACGCAGGATTCTATTAAAGTAATTACACCAGAGGGTTTGTGTTAGGGCGGGGTGCCCATGTGCACAACAACAGCAAGTAAAACCGAAACTGCCCATGCTCCGGCCAATGAGAGCTGAGCGAGCGTTAGATGTAGTCATGTGAGGAGGAAGTTGGCAATGCCGAGGATGCAGTGTTGAAGACCGTTCCTTTTCCTTTGAGCTCATATTTCATTGCTGCCCAGAGGTGAGTGTCTGTAAAAGTGAGCATGCTGGTAAAACTCCGTTCCGCCCGCGGTAGGCGGAGTTGTTGACAGAGTTTTTGGCCCAACTCCGCTCTCCAAGCAGACTGTCGGAGTGGAAAACTTAGTAAACTCCGCCAGTGGAGTAGAGTATACCATCCACGCTTACCTTTGGGAGGAAGGAAGACTAATTTGGCCTTACAGAATTTGAACCTGTGAGCTGCCAATCACTACTTTGTCCTAACAGCTAACCTTTAGCTCATCGGAGCCATTCCTCCAGCAATCTACAGTGTCTATGCACACAGAATGGCCATTACCCTCACTGCCACTTTGGTGATACTGCAGAACACCTTTGCCATAGTTGAACTCACACATCATCAAAAAAGATGGTGGACACCACATTGGCTGAGGCCATAATCTGAACGGTGTGAAAATGGAACTTTACCATGCCCCAACCCACTAAGATTAGCTCAAATAACTTGCTACTATGGTGTGGCAGGAAAAATGGATGTGTTAACTGAATGATCACGTGCACATCTTTAGGGATAGAAGGGTCCCCTTTCTCTCTAGCACTGCCCTACATTAATGTAATAATGGATGCTTGTTGCCAAACTCATACACTCACCAAAGGTACTGACCTCCCTATAACACACCAAGGCCCCCTGTAGTAAACTATATACTTGTGGACACAAAATCAATTACTATAGACTGTCCATCTCAGTGTCTTTTGCTCTGCAGCCCACCTTCATCATTTTGTCACTAACTGTTGAGCCTCAGCAAAGGTAGGTGGAGGGCCAATATCCTCACTATACACTCTGGCTAAGATTTACTAAGCCTTTGCGTCACCCTTGCTTCTTGCACGGTGGTGCAGGGCAAACGCGAAGTCTTATTTGGGATTTACAAATCATATAAGGCCTGATGCGTGGCCTTGCATGGCTTTATAAAGAAATATTAACTCAATGCAGCAGTTTACCTCCTGCACTGCTAGTTCCGGGGTCATTGTAATATGGTTGAAAGAATAGCGGCAGCGGGAAAGTATGATAGATGTCTGATTTGGAAAAAAACTTCCAGAACTTCCTCTTTAGCAGTATGCTACAAATGGCTTCCTTTGTAGAGCTCAACAAGAACCCTGTTCTTTACTGCTATTAATATTTCTGGCAAAGTTCACTGCATTTCCTCTCACACTGCCTGGCCTTCACAGTTTCAGTGTTTCCTCCTTTTCTGATTTCTGTCTCGCTCATATAAATAACCAGATCAAACGGGTGCTTTATTGTTTTAACCATGCCACACCAAGTCATTTTTTCAGCCATGATTTACACTTTGAGAATTTGCAAAATAATCAAAAGTCGCGTTCACTACACCATTACTTCAAGGCCCTCAGTAAATATGCTTATTTTATTTGGCACTATATACAGGCGCTTTTAGACTATTTCTGCTATTCTTGTCAACTTGTCACTTCCTATTATTCTCCCTTTAAAATATATTCATGATTTACTGACAAAGAACATGAATCTACAAATATCAGACATCTCAGTTTATTAGCCTGCACATTTGAGGTTGTATTCAAGCAAACATAAAACCAACCCCTAAAGTATTTGTTGATGGTCCAGGTATAGATACACAAAAGATGATGCAAGGAATTCTTGCAACTTGTCTAACCACTGTCAAACGCTCAAAGTAGCATTCTAGCCCATCATTCTTTGCCCACCATGCCACCTCATATTAGACCTGCCTTTATGCAAATCAACCTTGATCCTGCTCCTATAGATTCAGTCCAGCCTGAACTGCCAAGCCAGGTCCTCTCTTAACAGAACACAAGCAACCCAAGACTTGTTATGACCTAATTTAGCCTTTTCTATTATATGCAGCTTGGTTCCAGTGGCACAGTGAGAAAGGGACTCACAATGGGGAATATCCTTGGCCACTTAGGGCAATAAATCAAACTCACGGAAAGTGATGGGAGGAATGCTTGCAATCTGACGTACCACTGGCAATCACTCGGTGTAGCATTCCAACCCATTTTTCTTTTGCTCACCATGCCACTTTGGATTAGACCCAGATCTATCTAAGTCAGCCTTGTCCCTTTTCCAATAAGAAAAGTCCAGCCCGAACTCCCAAGCCAGGTCCTCTCTGAACTAGAGAACAAGGAACCCAAGACTGGTTTCAGTGTGATTGTGCCTCTTCAGGCAGGTACAGCTTGGTTCTGGTAGCACTGTAAGTCCAGTTAGAAAGTCTGATTCAGAGTTTGGTGCATGGAATACTGACAGATATTTTATATGTCATATTACAAGTGCAATAGGCGATAATTCACTTGCAGTGAATGGGCTATTCATCACGTTTGTAATGGAGCTTCTATCTGCCAAACTTTAAATTTGGCCCTTAGTCTTGATAAGAATGTTATTAAAATGTAAAATGAGTATAGTTAAATAGACCTGTGCATTGAGATTGTACAATTTATTATGAACTGCCAGGACATTAAAATGTGCAAATTGTAGTACTTAACCATTTCTAATAGTACTAAGCCTCAAAACGAAAGCTTCGTTTTTTTAGCAGCAAAGTTAAATGTGCTGAGACATGCAGAAAATGCTTAAAAGTTGATCTTAACCTGCCAACGTTTTTATTCAAGGCTCACACCACATCATCTTAAAGAATGTACTTGATTAATAATGTTTTTGAAATGTTTTGCTAGAAACACTTTATTATTGAATAGAATGACTTCATATCATTTCACACACTAAATACAATGAATATGACTTGTTACTTCGCGAGTCATTACATCGCGAGGCATTACAACGAGGTCGTTACAACGACCGAGTTGTTACTACGCAATGCCATTACTACGCAAGTCATTACATCGACTTGCAGGAGGTGGCGCGCTAACATTAGGAATGTATAATTTACTATTTCAACTCCAGGCTACGCAACAGTAGGGAAGGTGTTGGAATATTAAACTATACTATTCCTTATGTTAGCGCGCCATCTACTGCAAGTCGATTTAAGGACTTGCGTAGTAATGGCATTGCGTGGTTACAACAAGGTCGTTGTAACGACCGCATTGTAATAGCGTCTCGGTGTAATGACCGCGATGTAAAGGTCGTTTCCCAATACAATGCAAGAATAAAAAAATTTAATCGGTTCACCTATCTCTTTTCTGTTCCAGAATGAGAAATGTGGTGCTGAATATTTTTTGCAGTTGAAGTTTATATTTCACGTATGCGTATTTTTTAGCCTAACATGCAATTTATTTCACTAGAAGTTAGAATGTGCTCATACCCATGGAAAAGGAGATCTAAGAATCTAAACAGTGGTGTAACAAGGGCCGCCAAAGCCTTCGCAGTGCGGGCCCCGAGCTCCAGGGGGACCCCTCAGCACAGTACCCTGGCCTGAGAGCTCCTAAGTGTGTCAGGAGGGGGGCCACCCCATGTTCTTTGCAGGGGGGCCCCCTCAAGTTTCGTTATACCACTGAATTGAAAGATCTCTTATGTAGACAATGTTTAATAATGTTTCTTCAAAGAAATTCTTTGTAAGCTTATTGTGAAGGAACGTGGGAAAGGACTGTATCAGACTGTTCTCAAGAAGAAACAAAAGCTCTTTGGATGAGAAGAAGGGGAATATACAGAATGAACTGCAACATTATCATTCAACTGTTTATATTAGTGCATGTTTTATGCTCTTGCCCTTACCACTTGTCCGCATTGAAGCTAAATGTTAACGGCTTTATGCTGAAGGCTGAATGCTGATTGCTATTCCCACCTGACCTTATTGCTACTGTATGATTATTTTTGTTTTAACGAACCTCTCTTTATGGGAAGTTTAGCTGATACTGATTGATCGAATTTGAGCTTCATGCTCACGCGCACGCTTGGCTTTCAAACGTGAACTATTTATGGGTTCCTGCTAACACCCATTTCTCCCCATTCTTTAGAATAGGGATTCATTCCTTTATGGAACGTGCTGTATTGCTTATCTGATGTCTTATTCTAACCAATACATTACTATTAATTCTGTAATCTTAGTGATACTTTTTGAACTAATTGAATAAAGAAAGGAGAGCTTACTAAACTTCTTAGTGAAAATAAAACCCTTAATCTAATTCAAAAATCTTATTATTGACTGAACTTAGAGTTAGTATTGTGACTATTGATTTTTGTGATGTATAGCTCATGATCTCATGTAAAATGGCAAAGGTCTGTGGCAGAGAAGTGAGAGGAAACTCACTGAGCGAGAGAGAAAAAGAGCGGGCAGCAACCCTGTTTTGTTGTGAGATACAGATGATAAACCATTTTATTTAAATTGATTCCCATTCCAGCAGTCTTCTGTAGTCTCCAAATCAAGCCCATGGCATACCTGCCTTTCTACAGGAATCCTGTCTCCTAGAGTTCCCGTTTGCTTTGTTCTACCCTTTCTTTACTTCTGAACACTTTCACCTAAGCACTAACTTCCTAAAATCTTAGAAAAAAAAGGCCCAATTTTTAGGTCTGGCTTGACAGTACAGCTGTTGCACAAACATATTGGTGAAAATTTATTAAAATACATATATAATGGGTATTAACCTCTCACCTTATGCTATTAGCTCCTTTATGTACATTCTGTCTCGTATGGAGGTCTTGCATTGCAACATGTGAGTGAATATTTTACCGCTGACAAATACACTTAATCATCAGACATTCAATTCTTTATCATATATATACTGTTTATGGAAATCTTTTTTGTTGTATTTTCTTTAATGCATGGAGGCTTTTTAAAATACTTTTTTCAGGAGTAGAGTGTGAGTCATTACCACCATCACCTTTATTACTACTATCACTATTGCCCCCTTTACCATCCCATAAAAAAACAATATTTCCTGAAGGGGTGATTCAACAGTTCATTATACTTTTGAGACCTAATAAACTGAGGGCCTCATTTACAGCAATTTGGCACAGGGCAGTGCTGCATGTCACTTTGCTGCGCTGAGCTGCCCTGCATCAAAAGAAAAGGGCAGGAGTGACCCCTATCTAGGAGATACATCACATTTCTGTACCCTTAAACTGGACTGGCGCACAAATGGCTGCCTAGCGCCAATGTGAGCTCCCTTGCACAATGGCGCAAGCGTGCCTGCATTGAAATCAGGTTGTTTTTGTGCAGGAAATTATACTTTCCTTCACAAAACAGCTGTTAGGCCACTCCTGGTGAGGCTCAGGGTTTTGATGCATTCCCAGACGCACACTATGTTGTAGATCTGGGAATGTGTAAAAAACCATGGGCGCAAACCTACCGCAATGCCCATGGCATGCCTCTCTGAGGCAGTGTGAGGCAACATAGCGACCTGTGCAGCGTTGCCTTACACCATATCTACGAGGTCATCAAAATCCACTCAGGGTAGCTTTTCTTGGCCTCATAGATATGGCTAAGCGCTGAGCACCACCTAAACGTACAAAAAAGTGATGTTCCCGGCAGTGCACAGGGCTTGTAAATAAGCCCCGGTATCTAGAGAAGTATTGTCAGATGTACACTTAACATCACTTTGGTATCTGTAAGGCAAATAATGAATGTCTTAGAAATCTCAGAGAACCTCTTGTAGGTGGTATGGAAACAGTCCAAATTGTGGGAATCATTGACACTTCCTTCCTGGGATTGATTCAGGAAGGGTCATCATCAGGACAGAGTCAAAGACAATCCTAAAAATAGCAAACTCAGGCCCCATAGGAGTGGTGTGAAAACTAAAAAAAAAAATGGTCCAAAGAAAAAAATCAAAAATGGAAAATGCATAAAGTTTTTATCCTTTCATATGAATAAAGGAATGGGTAATCTTAGCTCTGAGTAATTACAGGTTAAGGGATATAAAAAATGTTTTCGCATTGAGGCTTACTAAAAATAATAAACACAGAGCCATCAAAGTTTAAGCTAGGAAATTTTAAATTTTTAAATTTTTTTTTTTATTGGCATTTCTCAATAAAGAAAAACTTACAACCATTAAAGCTAGGAAAATGTAAGTGAGTAATAATGTGCAGCTTACATAGTAGTGCATGCAGCAGCAGCACACTGTCACTGTCTTCTAAAACACAGCTACACGCATGAATGAGGCAATATTAAAAGTGTGTGTTGTGGGCAAGAACAAAATGAGTTCACAGAGGTCGTCAAACTAAGATTATCACCGTTACCAACATCACCACTACAATTAATACCACCACCACCTCATTATAACTAGCACCACCAATAATATTATGGCCACCATTACCACTGAAACAGAATTTGTGCATGCCGGTATTTCCATAGTTTACCAAATGAAAACCAGATTTATTGACTTTCCATTGTTTGATACATTCAGTCAATTAGTCATTCCTACTACGGTGCACGAAGACCTAGTGGTCTACATGGGACTGCAAAGACGCCAAAAATAGTTGAGGGAAATGTCACAAAGACATAAATATGAGTGCAGATAGAGCCATGTTTTAATGATCTTCCTAAATTTTTTTTTTCTGATTACTCAACAGAAGGCTATTTGATAATGGTAGAGCAGGGATTGGAAAAAAACAGCTTTTGTCACTTGAAAAGGCTACCTACCACATGCGCAGAGAAGCTGAGAAAAATGGTCTGCATACAAATATGGCATACGTTTGTCTTTGTAAACTGAAAAGGCTGAGGCTCCATTCACAGACAACCCACTGTGTGATTTACAGTATTTTAGGGTTAGATGTATGAAGATTAAGCATAGTGATTTCCTAATTGCGATATTTCACGAATCCCAATTAGGAAATTACTATTCCTATTGTATGAAACTCATTGAGTTTCATATGGCAATTCGTAGTGGGGTATAAATAAACCTACCTCGTGAACATTAATAAGGTAGGTTGCAATTAGTGATCCACTATGATTTACTGCCATCACAGGGATGGGGACCTCCTGGAGTCAGCAGACCACCATATCTGTGATTGCTTTTAAATAAATACATCTTTTTTTTACCCAGTCCATTTTCCTTAAAAGAAAATGGGTTATTTAAAAAGAAAGAATGTAAATGTTTAAGTTTCATTTTTTAAGATTAGGCAATGGTCACTTGGATCACTGGCAGCTTACAAAAATATTTTTACAACCATTCTCAAAGGGGAAGGGTACCCTTGGGACCCCTTCCAATTTGCGAATGGCTTGCCACCCACTTTGAGTTGGCAGTAAAGTGTGAAGGTTTTGCAACTGCATTTTGGTCGCAAAACATTCTTACATATCAATGTGAATCAGTATTCGGGAGGGACACCCTAAACATGCCCCTTCCAAATACCGATTTGCAAACCCAACTCATGATTCTGTAATAGGTTACCAAATGTCAATTTGGGGTTTGCAAATTTGGAAATGCCTTTTTGTGTTCGCAAATGGCCTGATTCTGTGAGTCGGGTCGTTTGCGGCCTTCGTACATCTAGCCCCTAAACTTGATCCTGTAGCAAATAGGACAAAACAATGAAGCGAAGTAAGGTTCAGCATCATTTTGATTGTATTTGAATGTGACATATGGCATCAATCAGCCATTTCCTGCATAAGTTGTAACATCTTGAGAAGGCTTATGGCAATCCCTAAGTTTAGGGATTTACCATAACATAAGTATGTTCATATACCAGCAGAAATGGTCAGAGTGATGCATGGTGAAAAGTATTTGTTTTAGCCCAGAATCAATCAATGAGATTGGAATCTGGTCTAAAGCCCAGATTTCTGCTCAAATGAAATAGCTGTACTGCCCATATCGCATGGCCCAAAGAAAGGTCCCTGAGGCACGGTTATCTGCAACCAATATAGATGCATATTATTTTGTTTAACTTCACCATTTGTTGTTGAAACTGTGACACCAAGACAGCAATGTGACAGCTGAAGTTCAAAAGGCCCTGCACCAATTAAATACTATTGGAAGCAGTGGCGTAACAAAGGCCCCCGCAGCCCACGCAGTGCGGGGTGGTGGTCCCTCAGCACAGTGCCCTGTCCTGAGCACTCCTGAGTGAGTCCGAAGGGGCGCCCCTCCATGTACTTTGCAGGAGTGCGCCCTCGAGTTTCGTTATGCCACTAATTGAAAGTGGAATAACAGGCAGGAAGGAAGTGTGTCAAAAACGACATTGAGCGTGGGTATAAAAGTGACTGAGAATGTAATCGTATTTGTGTGAATTTGGGTTACTGGTTGACTTGGGTGGGAACTCTGGTCAAGCAGCAATCACAATCCTTCAGGGTAAGGCACAAGCAAACCCAAATTAACCTGTTGTGAACACCCTGGCAGCTTGACACAGAGCAGTCAGGCTTAACTTCAGAGGCAATCTGTAAAGTATCTGTGCAACACTCCAAACAGTAGAGTAGTGAAAACACCACACAAAAAGATCCCATGCCAAGTTAGAAAATAGAGCAAAATATGATAAATGAAACAAGAGCCAAACAACAAAAATCCAATCAGTAGAACACGAGTTATGAATTTTTAAAGAATAAAGTGAATATAGCGACAAAAAGAACAATGCACCAACTCAGGATATCTGGTCGTGCTGTAACGGGTCAAATTCAAAAGCTCAGGCCGACCGCGGTGGAGCGCAGGCCGGATACGGTCCTGAGTTAGTCCCGCTAAAGATTTTTTTTCTCAAGTTTGTGCCAAGAGTCCGGGTTGTAAAGGGTCTAATGGAGCAGGCAGAGCATCGCGGGATGCTGTCGAGGAAGTTCAAGGAGCCGACCTACATCACGGGCGTGCATTGCTGGAGCTTCGCAGTGGCAATCTCTGCGAACGGTTGATGCTGCATTGTGAGTCAGGATGATGGAGGTTCGTGCTGATTTGTGATGCCAGCCCCCAATATTGATTAACGGCAACACCCTCTGAGACAGTTGGGTTACATTAAGGTTGTTGTTCTGTGTGTATCTAGAAAGGCCACTAAAAATGTTAATTCAAATGATTTTTGTGAAGCACTGTAAGGTAATGGAGAGTTACACTCTGAATGCTGACGTCCCAGGTGTATATCCAGGAAGAAGTATCAGAGGTCGGAATTGACACCAGGGGCGGGCAACAGAACAGGAGGAATCTTTGGGTAGACATGCACAATGATTCTGGAGACTGAAAATGCCCTTCCACTGGGGGAGGGGGGGAGGGAGTGGGGGTGAGGGGGGCAGTCTGGATACTATGCAAAGGTTAATTGGTTTACAGGGGAGTGTAACTTCAATCCTCTTGTGCATAATTGTGGCCTTAAAGTTCCCTCTTCACAAGTATTTGTAATGCCAGGAGCTTGTTGAAATTGAGCCTCTAAAGTGCTGCGATCATGTAACTGTGATGTATAATATAAAATGCCAATAAAGATAAGCAGAAAATACCTTGGCGCCAACAGGCCTTTGAAAAAACAGAAAAGTTGCTTTGTTTGGGGTAAATGTCTTTAGGAAATTGCCTGGCACCAGCACAATTTTTTAAGTCATCTGGACCGAATTCACAGCAAAAGGGTAATCTGAAAAAAAAAGCGAAAAAAAGATGGCTGTTTTATGGGAAATATTATTATCTTAAGGTTTTTTAATGCTATCCTGTATGTGTTTTCCCTGCGGCATCTGATTCCGTCAGGCTCACCCCCGCTTCTTGCGGTTAGACCCCCCAACCCGGCTGCGCGAGCAGCTGACTTCCAGCACAACTGCGATGGGAAACTCTCAGACATCTGCGACTTGGATTTCCGCGGAGCTGTACAAAGTTCACAGAACATAGCGGAGAGTGCAGGCCGAGCGCATTCCCAATTGCATCTGACAAACACATTAGGGCTGGGCTGAAAGATTTTAGTTTTGACCTCTGAACTATTGCAGCCTGATGTTTCCCGGAGCACAAAAGGGGTGCGACCTTTCTGGGTTTTTACTTAATCATATATTTGTTTTTTGTAGCAATGTAAAATATTATTTTTTATGAAAAGACCCCCCCCCCCCCAAGAAAGTACATAATTTCTGTACTAAATTAATGAAAAAACGCGGTAGCCGCAGCAGAGGACTTAAAGAACCCACTGACATGCTTCTTCAAACTCTCAATAGTAGGTCTCTGGGATCTACTGAAAACTATCAGAAATGTTATTGTTTATTGATGCTTCAGCCACTTGACAGCAGAAAACGCGCATCCGAGCATTTGGAGTCATCAATAAACTATGGACCAAATGTCCTGAAGCATTATCCCATAGAGACAGGATGTGGAAACCCCTTTGATAAATCAGACCCCATATGAAAGCTGGATTTTGTTGTAAACAGACCTACTTGCGCAAATGGGCCTATGGGGAATCTTGTCTTTCCCTAATACTGTCACATAGATCATAAATAAAATGTACATTGGATGATTTGCAAAATTAGAAGAATGTAGTCCAGGTACGCACAACTGGAGACAAAACATCCCAGACCACAACATGTTTTTGGGTTAGGCCTGGTGATGGGAGAAGTTGTGACAAGAGGATATTTGCCAGGAGAAGTGAGGGTGAGAGTTAAAATCTAGATGGAATGCTGTCTGTTATTATAAATAAATAACAAGACAAATGGGAATATTTCAAAAAGACGCCAGTCTTGAGAATTGATGTAACAGCTGCTGTTCGGTCGTGTTAGTTTTTTAAGGAAGGCCCAGGTTCCTGAATAGGTGAGCTCCATTTTATTTGCCACGAGGAGCCATCTGCAATGCACCGCAATGCACCGCTCATGTTGTTTTATATTTGAAATACTCGTATTGCCTCTGATGGGGATGGATGGCTTATTGGAGATGCCCCTTAACCAATTTTTTGAGTTTTCTTCAGGTGAATTTTGCAGCATATAGGTCTTCCCAAGTTCTGAGAGCTCAGGCATAAGGTTTTTATGGTGAACTACTGCTTGAGGTCTATGCTCAATCCCTCATGATGCATATGGGAAACACATATAGGCTTGTTTCTTCCAGTGAGAATGGGTGGCCCTGGGAACTAAACACTCCACTGGGCACCTCGCTTTTGGACCATTGCTCTCGTACCATCGTTTTCCCTTACCTCGCATTTCATCACATTTCAATGATTTTATTTTATTTTTTAAAATATTATTTTGTGAGGGCTCAGCAACTGCACTCCGCTACTGCCTGCTCACTTTGGGCCCCCTGCTCCTGTGCCGTCATCTTTCCCATTTTTGAGCCCACACTTCCAACTTTATTTAATGCTTTGTTATATATTGTTCTATATTAGCTGAATATTTTATGGCAATCTCTACACTTTTTTCAGCACCGATTCCAAGCAGCGCTATAATACAGTGATGCTACACGAGCCACCACAGGACAACCTACAGACACGAAAACTGAGCATTCGAATCGCCATTCCCGCAAATTAATGATCCCTTTCAAAGTTATAATCTTATATATTTTGATAGTGAATATGTGAATATAAACCTTTCGATCTGTACTGTATGTGGAAAACGTACATACAAAGCAGTCCCTGAAGTGAAGTAAGAACAATGGTGTGAACCATCAGGAGGCATTTACTGAGTAAAGACAGGGTCTTGGAGGGTACCTGACCAATTGCCTGATCATACCCAGGTTATGAAGAGTGCAGTAAATAAGAGTCTGCATAATTAATATAACTTCATCAGGGGCAATATCACAGAGGTCACATATTCGGTGTAACTTATGCCCAAGCCTAGATGTATGTCCACCAAAACACCAGAGGATGCAAGTGACAGTGTGAACCCTTTGTAAATTACCGCTACATCAGGGCTATTCGCATGTCCTGCTATTTACCCTATAAAAACCTTTTATTTGCTGCTGTTTACTTTCTGTTCCTGGCCCTGCCTTCATAACCCCTCAGACAAGGGCTAGCTCGGGCATTTCCAGGGGGTGCACAGGGCAAGCCCTGATACCAATGCCAATCACCTCCTAACACCCATGTGTCGAAGTGACAAATATCTAAAAGAAAATGACCAAAGCCTTCCAAAGCTTCTCAGAGCTGGACTGTTACCAGAGGAGAAGCAATCTATAGATCATAGGCCTTCCTGAGGCTTCTGAAGAGGGACCCAAACACAGCTCCTGCAAGAACACGTTCAAGACTTTCCTTCCATTCCCAGGTTTTAGAAACACAGCTTGTGCATAAGTCATTGGCAGTCTAACCTACAGCTGGTCAGAACACTAGGCTTTTAATGTGAAATTTCTTGTGTGCCCTGTGACAGAATTTACATTTAGGCATACAAGAGAAAGAGAGCAGTGATTTCAGGAGACATAAATAAGTAAGTTATATTTTGCATTTATCTAAACAGAGACACTGTTTAGAAAAAGATGCTCTTTCAGTCCGTTAGAAAACTGGCAGGAGAGCAAGAAGTGGTTTACATTGTTTTCTTCCCAGCAACATTGCAAATACCATTTGGCAGTGAGACACACACAGCTTTTCAGATTAAAATGAGACTTTAGAGTTTCTTTAGGACTACTCCAAAACGGGACAAAATCCTCACGTTCTCACTTTCCTCTAATGAAATATTATCTCAGAACCGTGGTTCACTGTTTTGCTAGCAATGCTTTCTCTTTAAATGAGAAAAGCAGATGAAATGACGGCTCTGTTTATGTGCTCGTTTAACTAACTGTGAACTGCTGTTATGCATGTCTGTTTGTGCTGGCGCCTTGCCCTAGTTTCCTATCTCGTTCATGGGCGCCTTGTCTGAGGCCTTTATGTAGTGGGCCATGTTTGGGTGGGTCTCGTGTTGCTGCTGCATTTTCCTCTAACATTGAATTGAATGTTAAAAGGCCTTGTTTAAAGTTGGATGTCTCATCTGCTTCAAGTGCACTATAGCCTGTGGCACTTACCTCGGACAGGATATCCGCCATGTTTTCATGGAGTGTTCTGAGCGCCAAATTCTATATAATACTCTAAGACAGTATTGTTTCCATTGTGTCTCAAGGGACCTGAAGATACAATGGGGCTCTCTCACGCTGATAGGATGGCACAATGATGCAGTGTTTTCTTCCATACAGGGATGCTGAGGCTGCACGCATCCACCACTTCCCGTATGGTGGCCCGGTGGGTATTCATTAGCTAGCAGGGAACAGGAACACGTGTATTTATGTTCACTGTAACTGCCTGTGTTCTAGAAGTAACACTACACAAAACTTAAAGGAAAATTAATTTTTCATACAGGAAGTGGTATATCCTGCTAGGATGGTAGTATCTTATGCTAACCAATCTCCTACAATGATCACCAATTATCTAAGGCATAAGGTAGCGAGTTTCGAAAACTGCAAGTTAAATCAAGTTACAAAATATTCAGTCTCTGTTACTCGTGAAAAGGTAGGTAGCTGAGGTCACACCACTGACTAGAGCCAGCTCACCTCAGAGGCAGCATTCAAAAGCCTGTCTGTCAATTCTGGCGAATGGACAATGTCGCCGTATTATGGTAAATGGGCGTTTTCATTGTTTGTTCCAGGCGCACATTTAAAAAGGTGCGCCAGGCGCATACAGTGAAAATACGCCCTTTTACCATGAATGCACAGCCCCAGTCCAGCTGCGAATTTGCGCTGCCCTGGGGGCAGCACATTCCTTTCAAAAATAGAGCAGCTGCTTTAAAATCGCTCCGTGTTTTCACAATGCAGGCAACCCGCCTGCACTTTTGAAGGGGAATAGAGATCCCCTTGCAGGCGGGTGCAGTCGGTGACTGCACCCGCCTGCAAAGGGATGTCTGGGGGGGGTCCATGGGACCCCTTTCCCCCCTCCAGAGGGCTGCCATCAGGGGGCGCACTGACAGTGCGCCACCTTTTAGATGGTGCACTCTCAGTGTGCCTCCTGAGGGCTTCTTTGCCTCCTGAGGACTTCTTTGCCTCTGCGCACGCGTCTGTAACACGTGCAGGCAGAGTGCAGAGTGTGGAAGCAGGAAAGGGTGACTGCATCAACTTGTTGTTTCATGGTCAGTTGGCTGTAGAGGATGATCCCTAAGTTGTGTGCATGGTTGGTCCAAGTTCAGCCGGCCACCAGCTGTGGTCCCAGGCGGAGGTGTTGTTCCCAAAGATCAGTACTTTTGTCTTGTCAGAGTTCAGTCTGAGGCAGTTGTTTCTCATCCAATTCACTATGTTGGTCATGGCGCAGGAGAAGTTGGTTTTGATGTTGTTGGGGTCCTCGATGATCAAGAGGATAAGTAGAGTGTCGTCCGCGTAGAAGATTATGCTGAGGCCATGGGAGTTGACGATGTCTCAAGGGGGGGTCATGTAGGTGTTGAATAGGGCAGTTTCGAGTAATGATCCTTAGGGTATGCCACATATGATGTACTTGGATCTGGAAGCGAAGGGGGCAGCGGGATACTCTAAGTGTTTTCAGTAAGGAAGGAGGGCGTCTTGCTGTATGCCGATGTTGTAGAGTCTGTTGATGAGGGTGTTGTGGGAGACCATGTCGAGCGCCGCAGAGAGGTTGAAGAGGATCAGGGCCACAGCTTCTCCACGGTCGAGGAGAGTTCTGATGTCTGTGACAGCAATAAGCGTGGTCTCAGTGTTGTGGTCGGCACAGAATCCTGTTCCGACCACAGTAACAGAATTCCTGTTCCAGGAATTTGGTGAGTTGTTGCTTGATGGCTTTCTCAAGAACTTTGGCTGAGCAGGGGAGCAGGGAGATTGGTTGATAATGTTTGTTATCGCTGGGTTCGGTGGAGGGTTTCTTGAGGAGGGTTCAGACTTCTGCATCTATCCTTCTGTCTGGGAATGTTGCTGTGCTGATTGAGGTATTGAGGATGCTGGTAGGTTCTGTGCTGATTGTATTCATTCTGAGATTGATGAGGTGGTGGGGGCAAGGGTTGGTGGAAGTGCTGGAGTGGATGGAAGACATGATGGCTGTGATGATATGGGTGGTGAGTGGAGACCAAGTGGTGACCATTTGGCTGGTGTTCGCTGGCTGGTCGAGGTTAGGGGGTGGCAGGTTGGGTTCGAAATTGTTGAAGATGGCAGCAATCTTGCTGTGGAAGTAGTACGATGTTCTATTGACCCCCTCCTCATTTTTTACCCCACTTGATGAATCTTCAAAAAGTGTTCATAACCTAAACCAGAAATCATTTTTTTAACTTTTTGTATAAATCTAGGTTAAAACTTGCATCAGTTCTGCAAAGGAAATTACATGTGAGTTTCACCTGGTCTTACACAAACTTTGCCTGAAATGGCTATTTCTTCAGTGCTGAGTGTTTCCCAGGAAGCCAGTGTGTATTACAGGAGTTGATTGTGGGTAGGTTAGGGGTGAGAGTGTAGGGATTCGATTGAAGGTCAAAGCTGTTGTAGATGGTTTCGATTTTGTTGCCGAATAATTCCAAAAGGTTGTCTCAAAGCTTCTGCGTGGGGTTGATGTTGTTCGTGGTGGAGGCTAGTGAGTTTACTATTGGAGCTGTTGTCTATGTGCTTTCCTAGGAGCTCTCTTCTTGGTTTCTTTGATTTGCTGGTGGTATTGTATCAGGGCTGCATTATATGTCTCTTTGTCATTTTCAAGGTGGTTCTTTCTCCATCTTCTTTCCAATTGTTGTTTTGTTGCAAGGGGTTCCTCACTGTACCAGCAGGCTCGCTTTTCTGCCCTCCTCTGTGTATTGTGTTTGCGGGTGCCAGTGAGTCACTCTATGTTGTGATCCCCTCGTTGAGATGTTTGCTGTTGCTTTTGAGGTCGTTGGTAGGGTTTGGCTGACTCTGGTGGTGCAGGGTGTGGAGACAGTTACATTCCAAGGTGCTGCTACAGCTGCCTCTGGCCAGGCTTGTGGTTGCGGGTTTTGTTTGGCGTAGGATGCTGATTTGGAATTGGATGGAGGGGTAGTTGGTCCAGGTGAGAGGCATAGTTGATGTGGTTTCAATGCCATTGAAAGTGGTGAAGATGGTGTTGAGGGTATGTCAGGTGTCTTGAGTAGGTCCTGTGATGTTTTGCGTCAGTCCCACGTTCCCTAGGTTCTTGAGGAGTGTGATGGTGTTGGTGCTGTTCCAGTCTTCCAGGTGGGTATTGAAGTCTCCTAGTAGGCTGTAGTTGCTGGAGCTGATGGTGAGGGAGGCAACAAATCCAGTGATGTTGTCAGCGAAATTGGCTCGTGGTCTCAGAGGTTTGTAGATGAGTGTTCCTCTCAGGGTGCTGAGATTTGTAGCTTGAAGTCTAGGTGCTCCATGTAGGGGATTGCATTTTCTGTTGTTCTGTTGCCGTTGAAAGATTTTTTTTATATTAAGAGGATTCCTCTTTCTGGTCTGTGTTGGTGATCTTGATGTGCGAGATTGTATCCTGCCAGGATAGCTGTAGTGATAATGGGTACCAATTCTGAGGTCAGCCAGGTTTTTGTAATAAAGAGGAGGTCCGAGGTGTTGTTGTCTAGGATGTCCCAGGATTCCGTGGAGTGTTGGCTGAGTGATCGGGTGTTGAGGAGCATGCATGAAAGTTTGTCTTGGGGTGCAGGTTTGTAGGTGGGTGCAGGAGGTGTTCCTTATGTGGGTGAAGTGGGCATGGTGGGTTTGGTGTTGAACATGAAGCAGCAGTGGGCACAGCCCAAAGCTCCCGCTGTGAAGCATGTTGCAGTGCAGCAGCAGCTCATTGATGGGTTCCCTGGGTTCAGTGAGCAAAGGAATGCAGCTGAGAAAAACAATTCTTTTTCATCTTGGCGAGGGCTTGTGAACTGGCCCATCAATTACATTTAACAAAAGCCTTGATAAACAAGTATTCACAAATGCCTGTTTTTAATTACACTGTAATGAAATATGGCCAATGAGCAGAAAAAATTGCGATCAGCAGGCACTGTAAAAAAATGTTTGCGGTATGTTCAGGGATATAATGGACATCATTTTTAGCTGCTTAACACTATCTGCCGAAGACTAATGAATCTGTTGTACAGTGGCCATTCATCCTGCCGCCACAAGCGAAGCTGTGTTTCCCTCTGTTATAATGAGAGAAAGGCCAGAGGAACAACACATTTTGCATAAATCCCTACTCAGTTCATGTAAAGCACTGTCTAGCTAGTGAGAATGATAATTGCTTTCTATCATTCTCCTTCATACATTTATGCATAAAATCAATATTTTATCATGAAAAGACATCCCCATGAGGACAGCAGAGCTAAACATTTTTTTCTCTCACCCACCAGGCGAAGACATAAGTAGACATTGTTTAGCTGTTGAGAAAGATTTGTGACCACAGAACCTCGCCCTTTCCTTCACTTGGCAGGAAAACGCTGTTTCTAAATTCGTTATTTGCCAAATGCCAGTGGAAGCTCCAGCCCTGTGAAACTCAGTGACTTGCAGCACTCATTTTACCATACCTTTTATTATTGTATTTATCCCTTCATTTGGATGGTGAGTCAGTTTTCAAGACAGCATGTCTGCTTCAGCCACTTCATTCTGAATATTTAATTGTGAGCTATTTGCTAACCATGCGGCTCGGCTCAGTAGGTTATACACTTGCTGCTGCCACCTGTTTCTACCTGCAGATAATGACTTTAAAACATGACAATACTGTAAGGAAATGCCTCTTTTTGCATGTTCACCCCCACTGGACTGATGTTGCTGGTTTTTAGAATCTGAGAGTGCATTGAGGCCTGCTAACCAGACACCAGTGTTCTAACCCTACACCAAGTTATGTTGAATTGGATACACCCAATTGGCAAGTACTGACTTACTTATAAGCCCCTAGTATATGTTACCTCAGGTACCCAGGGCATGGAAGACAGTGTGTTCCCCCAGGGCTTCAACACTGATTGTGCCACCATGCATGTAACAGAGACAAAATGGACCCCAGCCTGCCACTCCAGACTGACAGAGCAGCGTGTGACATTGCTAGTTCGACAGTGCCATTACACCTAATGGCAAAACCACCACTTCCCTTAAGTAATATATGTAAATCTCCTCTAAGGAAAGCCTATAGAGTTCTATGGCAAGGAGCTGTATTTTATAAAGTAAGACATATGATTGTGTATATGCCTTAGCAGTAACACTTCATAACTGCTGTGGAAAGGTTAGGAGAATCATTGTCTAACACAGGGTTACCAGCTGGCACCCCATCCCAGCTAACATCTGAATGGGACCACCTAGCAAAGTCAAGTAAGGTATCAAACTAATTGTGACATTAAACCCGACCTAATGGCTAGGCCAGATTTAAAGTCACTATTATAGTTAAGCAACGTTTAGAAAGTTACCACTCTGCACTCCAGCTAGTCCTGTAGCATCACAAAGGGTTAGATGGGTTAGATGGGTTTCTGACTGCGTGGGGACATGTGTGAATGACTCCCAGGAACAAAGACAGTTGCCGTGGAGCAAGCTATCACCTCTTCTCTCAGGATGGCCACTCAGGGTGTTAGCCCAAATGCAGGCTTCAAAGGTGAAGCCGCCTTTGTTGGGCCACTTGTGACAACATCTCTGAGTGGGATGCCTTTTGTTCCCATTGACAATTGGGAGACAGAGCTAAAGGAGGGAAACCTGTGTCCAAACCAATTTTCCTGTGGGAGTGTAGCCCACTGGTAGCCACACCTCTAAGGTGAGCTACCCTGACCCCGACAACTGAGGAAGGGTCGGGCCATCTTGAAAGGGGAACGAAAGGGGCACTCTGGAAAAGCCAGATGCCACACATCACAGGAACTTCGTCACTAGAGAGAAGGGGCCCCAGCAGCTCATTGGGTAGTGACGGTATGGTCCCCTCCGGGCCCTTTTCTGGGATAAGTAGGGGGCGTTGCCACTCAGTTCACATTGGAGATGAAGAGAGGACCAATGGCAGACTTCCCTGCTGCCCTTGAACCACGCAAAGAAATGCTGCACCATCGAGAGGACTGCACCTGCTGCACTTTTAGGCTAGTAAGAGTGAGGTTGTGCCTACGGTTTATGACCCTGGGAAAAGTTGATTTCTCAGCTTCACCAAGACCAGTGACTCCGAGGATCAGTTTGATGATTTCATGGAACCAGCTCCAGGACCACAAGAGCTGAAAGATCCCAAATGGACAAAGTGGTAGCCACCGCATAGGTTTTGCTGGTACCAGTTGCCAGACACAACAAAGGACAAATCTGAGATAGCCATAACCTGCACCCAAGTCTGGTGGACCCGGGAGTGCTGTCCAAGTTCAGAATTGTCATTGACAAGGGACACCCACCCCCACCAAAGTGTTTGCATCCAACCGCAGTGCAACTCCATCAGTAGTGCAGCATCGGCTGTCCGACTACTGAAACATAGAGGACTTCGAGGTACCCCGATCTCCGTGGTCAAAGTCACCCCACATCACTCATGGACCAAGGAACCACAACCAAGATACCCCATCAACCACACCACAACCAGAGCATCCTTTTAAGAATCCTTGCCTGCACCCTTCAGCATTAGGACCACTATTTTGACTTTTATGGGAGTTGTGCTGTAAAGTTTGGAACTTGCTTCAAGAACACTCTGGTAGACAGGTAACTGTCCAAAGTATCCTTTCTGGCCCCCTAGATCTTATTCCTGCTGGATTTGGTCACCCAAGCCAGGCTGGAGTACTCACATGAACTTTTTCAAAATGTTTCCAACTTTATGTTTGGCAATGCTTGATTGCAGTTTCATTTAAAAGTGATAAAAAGTTCTATAAATCAGTCTCTCCGGAACTCTCCAGTGGATTTTAATGATAAAGGTATTATAAATTCATTAAAATATGCTCTGTGTTTATAAATTGTTGTTGTGTCTTATTATTGGTGTGTGATTGTCTTATTCTGTTGTTTGGTGCTGTTAAATGCTTTACAATAAGTTCCTTTGCTAACCTGTACTGCTCGCAGCCACAGCTACCCAGGTTTGAGCCAAAATTAAGAAAACAATACTGGCTGGACCCACGATGCTATCTGTGAGTGCACTCAACGATATGCCCCACAGCCTTATCATGTAATACACCCAGATCCTCACAAAGACCTACTCTACTTTTCCCATTTTCCGAGGCCGGATTAAAAAAAAATATATATTTTATTTTATTTTCAAGTAAAAACAAAAACCAACAAAGGCAGTACAGTCGTATGTTCCAGGACATTTCCAGCCATGTGTATTTGTCAACAACATTCAGGGGTAATGTGGAATAATATATCCTTTGGGACATCTAGATGTGTCAAGTACAATTGATGACAAGCTTGCAGTGACTGGAGGCCTGCTCCGATGACAGCCAATTCCACTCTGTTAGAAATGGGGGTCTCTAGTTGGCAATGGTTTGCACCTTTGTTCAAATAGGGACCCTTGCTTCTAGTCAGGATAAGGGGGATACACTCCTAGATAACCCCTGCTCACCCCCTTAGTAGCTTGGCATGAGCAGACAGGCTTATCTCAGAGGCAGTGTGTAAAGCATTTGTGAACACATACAGTAATACAGTGAAAACACTACAAATGGACACTACACCAGCTTAGAACAACTAAGTAATCTTTACTAGACTTAACACAAGACCAAATAACAAAAATCCACAATACAGTCTTTAAAAATAAGACTTTGAAATGGTAGAAATAGCTTAGTTCAATGTAGATGGTAAATGCAACACTTTACTCTCAAAGTACCTTGGATGCGTCACACAAAACAAACAAAAGAGTTGCAGGGAAGGTGATGTATCGGTTCCTTGCTTTGGGGGAGGTGATGTGTCGGTTCCTTACTGTAGCGCAGGGGAGGTGATGGGTCAGTTCCTTACCGGAGAGGAGGTGATGTGTCGGTTTCTTACTGCATTCCCGTTATGATGCGACAAGATGGCGCCTCAATGCAATGTGACGATCCGGTGCGATATGACAAAATGGCGTCTTGGATGCGATGCGACAAAGTGGATGCGATGCGTGCACGCCCGATGCCCGTGCAGCATAATCAATGAACTTTGGAGCCGCGACAGGTCCTGCAACACGCTTCTCCGGTGATGTGACGGCAACCTCTGCGGCGGCACGCTTATCCGGTGATGCGACACACTTAGTCTGTGATGCGATGGCGAACAGCTGCAGCGGCGGCATGCTTCTTCGGTGATGTGACGGCAACTGCTGCGGTGGCGACACGCTTCATCTCGTTGCGTCGCTCTTCCAGCTCCCAGCGTCACGCAGTCTCCAGAGGGCCCAAAACAACAGCAGGCACCTCACTGCAGGTAGAATTCCCTGCAGGGAATTCAGGGGGAGCTAGTGGTGAAGACTTTGTGGCCCTGAGACTTCAGAACAGGAGGCAAGCTCAACTTCAAGCCCTTGGAAATCTTCCTCAAGATAGTAAAAGTACACACAAAGTTCCTTTTCTCCCTTCCTTGGCAATAAGTAACCACTGCAGGCCAACCCCTAACAGCAAACAGCACAGGGGCAGTCTCCTCCTTCAGCTTCCTTGATTTCTCTCCTTGGCAAAGGGTTTGTCTTGATTCCCAGAAGTGATCGAATGTTCTGGGGTCGGGACCCCAATATTTATTCTGCAAAATCCTTTGTTCTCTGAAGGCAGAGAATGTCTGTGCAAAGTCAAAACCAGTTCTGTCCTCCCTGGTGCAGCTTCCTGGCAGGAGGTGGAGAAAGCATTGTTGAAAGCAGACCTGGCCCAGGTAGCTGAAAGGAAGTCTCCTCCCCCTATTTTCTATTCTATGAGGACTCAGGCAAGTGAAAGGAAATCTCCTCCCCCTACTCTCTATTCAATGCTGGTCCTATTCAGCCCAGCCCAGCCCTGACCCATCAGACTGCTGGAGCCAAGGCCCTCTCCAGCCCCCTGTCACTCAAAAACCAGACATGGAATACACAAACCTAGCAGAGTCATACTGGATGGTTAGGCAAGAAAATACCTACTTTCTAAAAGTGGTATTTTCAAACACAGAATGTTTAAATCACCCACACTAAAATATGTATTTTTGCATTCTGAGTTCAGGCATACTAAACTCGTTTTTATACTTTGCTCCCTGGGTCATTTAGGATTATAAGATGTTATAGTCAAGCTGCCCATTCTGGCCTATGGGAACAGGTAGCCTTGCAATAGTGAAAAACGAAATTGGTTGTAATTCACTATCAGGACATGCCATGCATATCAGGACATGTCCTACCTTTCACATACAATGCACCCTGCCCATAGGGGTGACTAACAGGTAGAAAAGGGAAGGTTTAGGGACTGGCAAGTGGGTGCACTTGCCAAGTCGACATGGCAGTCCCAGACTGCACACAGGCTCAGCAATGGCAGGCCTGAGCCACACTTTACAAGCTGCTTCTGTGGGTGGCACAACCAGTGCTGCCAGCCCACAAGCAGCATTTTGTTTACAGGCCCTGGGCACACATGGTGCACTGTACTAGGGTCTGACAAGCAAATCAAATAACCAATCATGGAGTCACTAATCCATTACAACAATTTACAATAGGGAGCACTTGCACTTTGGCACTGAATAGCAGTGGCAAAGTGCTCAAAGCATCTAGACCAGCAAAAACATAGCAAAAACATAGGAGGCAACAGCAAAAAAATGGAAGGGAGACCCACGCCAATGGTGCCAGGTCTAACACCCTCCTATGGACCCCAGTCCATAATAAACTCGCCACCATCCCTACAAATTATTAAACTTTTTGGGGCAACCTCTGCTAGCATATGTCACTTTTTCAGCAGCCTAGTAGAGATCCATCCCACGCTGCCATTCCTGCAGGGAGGGCACCCCGGAAGCCCCCCAATACTTCGCCACGTCTCGCTTAACCACCACCAAAGCCAGATAGCTGAACAACAATTTGAAATGTGGGACATCTACATCACTTGGGATACCCAACAAAATGAACCACCAATATATCAGAAAGTTATTGAAGGAAGAAGGAGGAAGTTCCCACAAGGCCCGAAAATGTAACGCTGTTTAATTTGATAACAGAAGCACTGTTACCTACAGTGCTTAGATTGGACAAAGTAAAAGAAAATAACATATTCAGACTTATTTAGAGTTTGACAAATGGGATACTTGGTCACAGACATGGCAGATGCCCTGTTTGCCGAATTCCAAATGTATTATAGTCTATGGCACTTTGTAATATGGGGAACGGGATAGCCATCATGTTTTGATAGCGTATGCTATCCGCCAACTTCTAAGCAAGGCGCAATGTATGGATGTCAGAAACAGTATGTACAAATAAGCGGTTGACAATAGGCTTCAGGATACGGGATAAGCAAAAGAGCGGTTGAATGAATTATTCGCAATAGTCAGAGGGACTATATTATTAGATAGTGAGTAAACCTAGGGTGTCTGTTTAGTAGTTTCCCATCCGTTTTTGTAGTTAGGGTAAGAAGAGGAAGTCCTGTGCTCTGGGGCTATGTAGGGGGCAGAGGTTGTAGGCCAAAGAGCTGATTTATTCTTTCTGACTTAAATTGAAAAGTTGGCGTGTATATTGAAAGACGGCCAGAAGAGATGTTTTTGTAGGCCTAGCTAACTTATTTCACTAAGAAACCTAGTGGGCACTTGAATCCTGTATTGCATTAATTTTTCTGTCATTCTTATACCTTACATCGTCATCAATATTCTTTTATCACAAATAGACTATTAAGTCTTAACCAGCTCTGGCCCACTGTATACACAGTCAAAATGAATCATAATAATAGTGTGAAGTGTATGATTGTAATTTTGTTTTCCGGCCATCTTTAATAAAACTTTAATTTCTTCATATGTCTAATGGAATGCAGCATCGAAGGCTGCTCGAGAGGCCAAAGAACTGGAAGGCTAATTGTGGTAAGGAACCAGTCATGAGCAAGCCTGGATACCTTCTCTCTCAGGTGATTAGTGAGCTATACAAATCAATATAACATAACATAGCATGCCTGAGGAGAGCAGCAGGGCCATGCAGGAACAAATCAGTACCTGGGAGGTCTCGCAGCTTGCTGCCTTCCCTTGCGACTGCTTGGCTACATAGCTCACAATTAGGCTAACCTAATAGGAGCCGACAGAGAGGTGCAGATCTGCAGGGCACTTTAGCTGTAGGGAGAGGAGTCTGGGAAGGCAAGTCTCTGCTCATATTGAGATGGTTTTCCTTGACCTCCGGATACAAAGAGGCTCTCAGATGCAAATTTGTCTCAGGGCACCCATCCTGCCCTCAGAATGAATTAACGAATGAATGAAAAAATTTGTATTAAGCGTAAGCTAATGCCCAGAGACGTCTAGGCGCTATGGAGACCAGACAAGTGATAAAACCTAGAAGTTTCCTAGTTTGAAACAAAGAGCCAGGTTTTTTTAGATTTCCTAAAAGCTTGTAAACAGGTGGCAGATTTGAGTTTCCCTGGTAAGGAATTTCATAGCAAGGCAGTCGATCTGAAGAAACTGCCCCTCCATCCCCACCAGGTGGCTTTCCTAAAAGGAACAACTACAAGATGTTTGGCCCAGCCTGTGTGAAGGGTCCTGCTCAGAGTGTACCATCAGAATTGCATAGAGCTTTAAAGTTTATCCGTTACTTTACCTGAAGCCAGTGAAGTGCCCTAATGGCTACCTTGGCTGATTCAGATCTAGACACCTTTAGGAGAAAGCGTTCGGATGCATTCAGCAGGATTTGTAGTCCGGATGAAATATTTAAGGTAAAGACTATTGCAATAGTCAATCCTTGTCAGAACTAATGAGATTACCACAGATTTCAGGAGTTCGAAGGGCAGATATTTCTCAATTTTTTATAAGTCTCAGAGAGTGGTAAGAGGCCGAAGTGGCCTTAGAGATTTGGTCTTTCAGCTTCAGTTCTTTATCAATCAAAAGCCCCAGGTTTTTTGCCTTTGGAACTGGGGCAGAAGCGCTCCCAGTTCCGATGGCCACTATGAGTGTGACCAAAATGTGGGGTTATTTCTAAACAAAATAACCTCAGTTTTCGAGGAATTCAATTTCAAAGAGTTATTACTCATCCATTTGTTTACTTTCCGCATACATTCCCTAAAGGAGACCCCAGGATCAATCGTTTTTTTGGCGAGAAACACTATGATCTGCGTGTCATCTGCTTAAGATGTCAAGGAGAATGAGTTTAGCCAGTTGGGTAACATACAGATTGAACAAAGTAGGGCTCAGGGACGAACCATGCGGTACCCTACAGGGCAGGTTATAGAATTGGGAGGTAAAATTACCCACCAAGACTCTTTGCTGCCTATTGGCAAGCAAGCTGCATCAGGAAGCGGGGTAGGCACTTTTGGGTCCACCTAGTTGGTTTACTGGTGCATGAGCTCAATATAATTTGATTCACACAGTTCATTTCACCAGATCTACTTAGAAAAAATGAGGTAAAGGTTGAATGTTTGAATTAGTTTCCTCCACTGGTAAATATTCGAGCTGCACTTGTGTCCATTGTTTTTTTGCCCACCGCATCACACTAGACAGAGATCAGCCATATGCAAATCGGACATGGCCATGCTCCCATAGGAACGTTCCAGCCTGAATGATGGACTGGTATTGCTCTATTACATACCGGTAATCTTCATTACTCCGGGTCCCATTGTCCTCGTCCCATTCATTACAAAGTGGAGATAACCATCTCCCGACAGAAAAAACAAGAGGAATGCTGGGACACTAATACTGCCCCTCCCACCGGGAGTACATAAGCAGTACTTACCCAGCATCCTGCCTGTACAACCAAGCCCAGACAGGAAGGCCGGCCGTCCGGGAGGGAGCGAGGGGCGTAAGAATGGGATGAGGACAACGGGACCCAGAGTAATGAAGATTACCGGTAAGTAATAGAGAATTACCCCCAGATCCCTTATGTCCTCGTCCCATTCATTACAAAGTGGAGAATACCAAAGCAGAAAACCCGGCCTTCCGCACCCACAAGCACACCCAGGAAACCACAACAAAAGCAGCAACCGAAGGGAGCACCGTGAAGGAGGGAAAGCGGGACCGCAGGAAGCAACCGGCCCGCAACCCAGAACAGGACAGCAGGGACCAAACAAGGACCGGAGACAACCAAGAAAAAAACAGAAGGCCAGGGCCCCAACAAGGAGGCCGCCAATCAGAGAAACTGGAGACAGGGCAACCCGGAGCAAGACCCAAAGGAGACACCCAAGGAACCCACCGGGCAAGGCCACCCAGCGTCCTGAAGAAAGCCAAAGAAAGAAGCCAAGACCGGCTAACAGAGCGCAGGCAGAAGCACCCAGACCAACAAGGAAGGAAGAAAGCACAGGCCAGAAACCGGCCCCGCCACCAACCCCCAGTCCAGAGGGAGGAGCCGCAGCAAGAGCCCAGGGGCTGAACAGGAGCTAAACCCCAACCAAACCGAAAAGGACAGGGAAGGAGACATAGACCCAAAACCCCAGGAGGCCAAAAGCCCCACATGGAAGGAGACCGCAAATCAAACCAGAAAGGCCACCAAACCCAGAACAGAAATGGCAGAGGAGGCCAACCCAAAGACCACAGGCCAGAGACGCCCCCAGAAAGAACCAGCCGAAAGCCGACCAACAACGGGAGGGCCAACAAAGACCGGAAACCAACAACAAACAAGCCCAGCAAGGGCTGGGACAGGGCCACCGGCCCCAACCCCCAAAACCCCCAACCCCAAAGGGAGGGAAAAAACAAGGCAGGATGGGAGCCCAGGGCAACCGGGAACAACCGGCAGCCCCCAAACCAGGAAACAACCAGGCACGAACCTACCGAACCACAGAGCCAGGAAGCCGGGACCGGAGCCAAGCAACCAGATGAAGCAGGAGGACCCGCAGGCCCAAGCAACCCCCAGAAGGAGCTCGCGCAGCGCCCAGGCCAAAGCAAAATGCAGGGAGGGACAGAGACCCCCAGCACACCCCAGCCGGACCACACAGCAGACCGGAAAAAGAAACAGAGGAAACCGCCCAAGCGGAAACCGCAGGAAGCAGAGAAGTCAGGGGGCCAAGCAGCAGCAAAATCCCAGACAACCCGCAGCCGGAGGGCAGACTCCACAGAGGAAAGAGGAACACCACAGAACCGCACCCCAACCAGAGAAGGGGGGGGTGGGCACCCAAACAGACACACACCGGGAATGGAGCCCAGGGAAGCAATGGAAGACAGGAGTGAGCCAGGACACCAGAACCAGGAAAGAGCCAGGAACGCCCAGCAAAACACACCCCAAACCCAGCTGAAGAGCGACAGCACAGCCAGCAAGCCAAGGAAGCACAACCCAAGGCCACCCCAAACCAGCAGGAAGCCGGCAGACCCAGAGCAACAGGAGGCAACCCAGGACACGCCAACCCAGAAGCACCGAACATCCGGAACCCCACCCAGGCTGGAACAGGGGAACCGCAACTCAGGAGGAAAAGGAGAACCCGAGCAAAGGGGAACCCTGAAGCCAAACAGCAAACAGCGGAAACCCCAGGACCAGGCAGAAAAACGGACACCCAACCACAGGCGAACCAAGCCCGTGAAGAGAACCGCCGGCCGGAGCAGGCCCAGAAGGACCCAGCAGGACATGGCCACAAACCAGCATAGCGCCCCGCCAGGACACCCAAAGAGAGCAGAGGCAAGGACGCAGACCCAAAAAAGGCGACCAACAGGCGCTCAAAAACCCACAGGAGCGGGAAACCCCAGCAGACACCCAGGCAGGCATCCATGGCGGGTACCAGACGTGACCAGGACCCCCCAGACAGCAAACGCAACCAGAGCACAGCCGGACCCCCAGCTGGGAGAACCGCAGAACAGAAGAGGGGAA
This sequence comes from Triturus cristatus, assembly GCF_964204655.1. Lineage (NCBI taxonomy): Eukaryota > Metazoa > Chordata > Amphibia > Caudata > Salamandridae > Triturus > Triturus cristatus. The sequence continues at coordinate 792,356,992 of NC_140589.1, forward strand.
ACGGGTGCCAAACCAAGGAGCGGCAGCAGCGAAAGATAGCCAGGCCCAAACAGAAGCGGCATGAACCCCAGGGACCGAAGGCGAACCACCACCGGAAACACAACCCGGGGAGGGCGCAAAGGAAAGGAAGAGCAGGAGCGCAACCACACCAGGCACCCCCAGGTGGCCCCAACCAGGAACAAACCAGGCCCGACCGAACGGAACCCCAGAGACCAGAAGAGAGCAGGAATGTAGGCAGAACCAGAAGGGGCGGCCAGGAACACCGAAGCAAGCCAAAGGCAAGCACAGAGCGCGCCAGGGCAGGAGCAACCAAGACAGAAGCACCCATCAAGGAAGAGGCAAGTAGTTGGAGACATCACCAACCAGCCATACCCCTGAAGCAACCCAAGCCCACAGAAGGCCCCGGGGCAAACACCCGAAGCCCAAGGCTGGAGCAAAGGAGAACAGAACAGCCGCACACGAGGAGGCACGAGCAACCCGGAACCCCGGGAGGCCAGCCCACAGAACGGGACAGAAGCCGGAAAAACAAAAACGCCAACTGGACCCGCAGGCAGAGGGGGCAAAGCGCCGCAGAGAGCACCAGGCACGACCCCAGGAAGCCCCAAGGGGAACCAGGCACAGCCCAAGGGACAGGAGGAACAAAGCTAGGAACCAGAAGCCCCCGTGCACCAACTCTGACCAACCACATAGAAGCCAGGAAGCTGAGGCGAACACCCAGCACACCCAAGCGGAGCAGGAGCCACAACCAAACAGGCCGCCCGCAGCGGAGGCAAGGCCCCCTGAAAACAGGCAGGCAGACAGGTGGACACAGCACATAAGAAAGCAGCGCAAACCCCGGCAGGCCAACAGGAACCCAGGGGAGCCAACCGGACCCCCCCCCCCCCCCACGCAGCTGCCAAAGGAGCAGGCACACCGTCCCACCACCTGCCGGGGGCAGGGAGCCGCGAAGGAGCCCAGAGCCAGGAAGACCAGAAGTGCACCCCAATAGGCCGCACCGAGGATGCGAGAGGTGACCCCGACCCACAGAGCAGCAGGGGGCAGAACGCAAGGAAGCAGGCAAGAAGGCCCAGGACAAAACCGGCACCCCCACAAGCCACAGGTGCCAAAGAGCGCAGCAGAGGCCAAAACACCAGGACCCCACAGCACACAGCCCCCGGAGCCCCCAAAAGGAAGCACCCACAAGGCCTGAGAGCCGAGCGCGAAACAGGCGTGCCACAAAATGGCGAAACCAACCCCCTGCAGGAAACAAGGGAGGACAGCAGAGCAGGACCCCAACAGCAGAGAAAACGGTGCACCCCGCTCCGCCACGGAGAGCCACAACCAGGAAAACCCGACGCCGCTGAGAGAAAAGTGACAGAAGGCACCAGAGCCAGCACCCCAAAGGGGCAAAACCCCACAGCAGGAGGGAACATCGCCCGACCGCCCGCACCATCAGGGGCCCAACGGACGGGCCATAGGAACCCCAAGGAACACCCCCAAAGGACACGCCCGGGAAGAGCACCAACGGTGCACATGAACAGATGGAGCTAGGCGCTAGCGAGGCACTGGAAGAGCAAACGCCCAGAATTACTGGACATCGAGCGTCGTCGCCAGGACTCAAACCCCGGATCCCCAGCTGCCAAGTCGAACCCCAAGGCTACATCCACACCCCGTTCCGAGGCACCCAAGACTAGAATCGGGCACCCCAGCTCCAAATACAGACACCCCAGCCCTCAGCAGCACAACTAAGCACACCCATGGAAAGAGGCGCTGCAGTAGCGGGTACGCTGCTCAGCGGTAGAGCGCGTTTTTGCATCCCACGCAGGAGGACCCGGGAACAACCCCGGCAGCGCCAGGAGGCCCAACAGCCCCAACCGGGCAAATCCCAGAAGGGCAACGTCAGGGAAGGAAGCTGTAAAGAGGAAGTGGGGACCACCAGTCAACCAGGCCCCCACCGCCAGCACACTGACAGTACGAGAAGCCGGTCTGCCCCCTCCCAACATGGAAACCCCGTCCCACAAGAGCGAAAAGCAGAGGCGTATGCACCACATAGCACACGGCGCACCAGAAGGGGAGGGAAACAGAAGAGAAAGCATACAAACAGCGCCTTCCCGGACACCAGAAGTCCTCAAACGACCAGCAGAGGAAAAACAGGCAGGGAAGTAAGGAAACCGGCAAGCGGTACTCACCTGGAGTGGGGGCCAACCCCAGGAACAAGGCCCCCACTCCAATCGCCATCACACCAGGAGACCGGCAGGCTCGGGAAGACAAGCCCGTGACCCGGAAGAAACTGGGAGCTCCAGCCCCAGCCGCAAAGGGCCGGGAGGCCACGCAAAGCAAGCAGGACACCGGCTCCAACAAAGACTGACTCCCAGCAAGCCCGGCAGGCCAGGAGACAGCCCATGAAACCCCGCGCCCGCACAGCCAGGCAGCCGGGCAGGGGGAGAAGAGAAGCACCGCCACTCCAGCCCAGCAGGAGCAGCACCAGCACAGTCAAGTCCATTCTGTCGACAGACAGAAAAAAAGAACAGGCGGGATGCTGGGTAAGTACTGCTTATGTACTCCCGGTGGGAGGGGCAGTATTAGTGTCCCAGCATTACTCTTGTTTTTTTCTGTCGGGAGATGGTTATCTCCACTTTGTAATGAATGGGACGAGGACATAAGGGACCTGGGGGTAATGGGTGTGAGTAAAAAAATGTATTTTCTCTAAATTTTACAAGGTTCAGGCAGGACAGCAAACACATGACATGGTAAAGCTACTCATCCTAGTGTCAACCCCATTTAGAGAAGAGCAGCACCTTATGGATCTCAGCTGGTGATAGGTCACCTCGGTCACCAATCACTACCTTCAGTCAGTCTCCGTCACATAGCCATGCCCTCAACTTTGTGATCCACGTCGAAGGGAACCCGTGCATTGGAACAAACTCCAATCACCCACCTACAGCAATACTGTGCCCAAGACCTCAAGCATGCTTCATTGCACCCTCCCAGTCATTCCATTCCCTTATCTCAGTCCCACTGGGGCTTATGGACAAGCCCCTTGCGCCGCCGGTACGTCACTTTTAATATGGGAAAAAGTAACGTACTGGTGGCGCAAGGGGCTTGTAAATAAGCCCCAGTGCATTGGTTTGAAGCTTTTAAATATTAAAACTGTCATGACAGTATGGGGTACAGCGGGCTACCACCAGAGACGACTTATTAGCTACATGTGAAACTAACATCACATTCGTGCGAGAGAACAAAGTGGTGTCCCTAAAGCTTTGCCTTACTATAAAATAATTTTTAAGTGTAGCATTAGGCAGTTACATAATTTGTATTGAGTCATTAAAGCTCCAATTCTACTGGATTTTTTTCTAGCCTACATCATCTCATGCCATACCCGACTCCCGTGTTTCTCAATTAAATCCAGCAACGGGGTCAATACAAGTTTCTATGTCACGTATCTGGGGAAAAGGCCACTACTGTGAAAGCCAACACAATAGCTGTTTACAATAATTTTTCCGCCAATACTTATTAAGCTTGGTTACGTCACTGTTTTAAATGCAGTCCCTAAAATGCTTAGGGAAATATGCTTGGCACTGGTGCTGACACAGAGAAGCAGGAAGTAAGGACAGTGGGAAATAGCCTTCATTGCAGCGGAGAGACTCTTTGAGTGGCTTGAACATCTTCTCCCGAGTCTGCCGACGGAAGCCCATATGGGTCTTCAGAAAGAACAAAAGGCAAGAAGAGAAAAATTGCTTTTTCAGAGCATGTGCGCATGCTAAAGGAGGCAGACTGTATAACAAGTAGTTTGCTGTGTTCTGATAGGTAATGTTTCACTGCCTTATATTACATTATGTTATCTTACCTTACCTTATGTCATATAATTGTAACTGGAATTTATGTGGAGCAGAATCTGGCATTAGTCTGGCATCCCAGGACTTTCAGAAATCGAGACATGACTTTCCAAATGGTTTTGAGGTTTCCATTGACGCCTGGAGTTTGATTCGGCTTCTCACAGTTATTTATGAGTAGTGCACTTTGGTACCTTCCTCTGTTACCTCAATGAGTTTATTTTAAAATGTAGTTTTATGTACTGCAAACTAGACCCGAAGGTATCAGAGCGCTTTACATGAGCACCAGTTGCGTTACAGGTGGGTGTAAGTTATTTGGGGTAGATTTATCAAGGTTTTGCGCTGTCCAAAGTCACGCAAACATTGCTACGTCTTGAAATGTTATTTACTTGCCAGCACTATGCAGCCTGTTTGTTCGCCAGCGCAGAGGAAGAGCGGGAGAGCCGCACTCCATTCGAGTAAAATTGCCTCTTAGTGTGTAATGGAGGGAACCAGAGAGCTGGAAACGATTGCCTATGCATCGTCTAGGTCTGCAGGCAGCGTATTGTCCATCAGTTGTGTATCAGTGTAAGACAGTTAGATTAAGAGAAGGCCCCTGGGTACTGTAATAACTTGCTAATGGCACATTTGGGCTATCTTCAATCCATGTTAAGAATTGTGTCTAAGTGTTTTTCTGTTGTACACTGGTGTCATGGTAGAGAGTGGTACCCAACAATGTGGCATGTCAGGTGGTGTTGAATGAATGTGCAATGTCATGCCTAATAGGATAGAATAAAAATATGAATTCATTAAAAGGAGGAAGACAGTTTCCAGAGTGCATTTTTGAGAAAAATAGATAAAACTAGAAAGTAGTAGATAAAAAAGGAAACACTCCCTTTTTTTCTGGTGTATGTGTAAGGCTGAAAGGATGCGCGTGTGACTGGAGACGCATGTTGTTGTGAATATAGTGATACTAATATGCAAAGTTCTAAATGGAGAGTTTAACAAGAAGAAGAATGTCAGAAAAGTATTAGTGTTTGAAAGTCTCTGTGATACGCAGACAGGCAGGATAGATAGCTAGCTAGCTAGCTAGCTAGATAGATAGATAGATAGATAGATAGATAGATAGATAGATAGATAGATAGATAGATAGATAGATAGATAGATAGATAGATAGATAGATAGATAGATAGATGGATAGATGGATGGATGGATGGATGGATGGATGGATGGATGGATGGATGGATGGATGGATGGATGGATGGATGGATGGATGGATGGATGGATGGATGGATGGATGGATGGATGGATGGATGGATGGATCATTGTCTGCCTTCAGTCCCACTACAACTGTTTTTTGCATTTTAAAATCTGGCCAATTTGCACCCGTGCTCCTGAACATCTGTTCCGATACAAATTAGTTATTCTCCAACTGAAAATATTGGGTTGCACTGCAACGCCCTCATAAGCTGCAGCTCCATGGATGAATTTATTAGAGACAGATGGGCCAGGAAATCAGAACCCATAACTGCAGAGGCCTGCCCTGTCGCGAACGGAAGCCATGCTTAAATCCAGCCTTTCTGAGTGATTGTGATTGGCCTGCAACAGGTGCGGGACATACCAATATGAGACTATGTGGGGAAAGTAGTGCTTCCCACAAAGTGGGCTGCATAGTGTTGCAGGCCGTCTCCGCCCTGCCTTGACAGGGCGTAGAGCAATGTTTCGGCTGAATGCTTTCTCACGTAGGTCACATTTCACGCAGCCGCACTGGACGTGCTGTTTGGCCTTTCCCATGATGTCACAGCTGTTGAAGCGCGCGAGCTTGATGCGGGCCTTCACGGTGCAGGATGTTAGACGTCCCAGAAGTGTTACTGTCAGAGCCCCCGCCAGCGGTAGAGCTTGGGAAAATGTCAAGTGCTATGAGGGGGGAATGCCAAAGCAAAGATTATAAGGCCATTGTGTATGAGGACAACGACTCGTGCTAAATTACTTGGTGTTACTTCCTGAGTTTGGTATCTCTTCCAGAGAGCGCAGATAACAGTTTTTCCATACAAAGCTGCACCTCTACTATGTGAAGCTCCTTTTTGCTGTAATTGTAATTGCATTTGTATAGCGCTTCATAGCCCTTGCGAGGTGCCAAAGCGCTTTTTCGGATGGGTGGCATGATACACAATGGCGTCCTTGTTTGGAAGGGTGTGGAATTTACAGAGTGCCCCATGTGGGAAGTATTTTGGTGTTGTGTGTGAATGACCAGAGTGGTGCACTTATCATGTCTCGGGTTGTCAGGCGCGGATGGCACAGGTAACAGCTTGGGGCGAGGCAGGTGGAGGGAAGTGGACAGATGATCGGATAACGAAAGTAAAATAAAAAATTGAATAAAACCACTTACCTTGCACATCCCGCATCACCTAATCGGCGATGCGGTGAGCGCAAGGTAAGTGATTTTATGTATATATTTTAATTTTACTTTCCCTATCCTGTCGTCTGTCCACTCCCCCCCACCCCTGCTGCCCCACCGCTTTTACCTGTCCCAGCAGCACCTGCGGATTAGCACTTAAAATATGATGGCGGAAAGAGAGTGAGAGATAGACGGAGTGCAGTTTACATTTGTTGGCTGCTATGAGTTATTATGTAGGTCCCCTGTGAATTCTTTATAACATGTGAGAATGCCAAACTATCAGCCCATGTACTGTACTCGACAGTGAAGTTGTACGCTTGCAGTCTACTTTCTTTATAGTAAGGTGACCTTTGGTCCCCGCTGGGGTATGGTGGAAGTCGGTGGATTGAATCTGGTGGCTTGTAGACTAATGCATGGACTTGCGTGATCTATTCTTGAGTTCATCAACACAGGTCTGATTTCTGGCGGGTCTACTTAGACTTTCCTCCTCCTGAGATGAATAAAATGGGGAAAAATGTTGCTCAGTAACAATAAGCATAGTTTATTTGTAATTAGTGCCATATTAAGGAAACAGCCTTTTTGCCGGTTTTCTCCCACGCTTTGCACCATTTGGGCTACTAGCTGCTTTTTTTCGACTTTGTGAGTGCACCAAGACCTGTAATCAGACCCCAGTGCTGGTGTTCTGACCCGTCACAAAAGGTATGTCGAACTGGATGTCCCCAATTGGCAAGTACTGACTCACTTACTTATAAGTCCCTAGTAAATGGTACCCGTGGCATGTAAGGCAGAGTGTCCACCCAAGGCTGAAGCACTATTCGTGCCACCCTCAGTGGGACAAAGGACAAAATGGTTACCCACTCAAGCAGGCTGCCTTTTGTTCATACCGACAAGTTGGAAACAGAGACAGAGAGGGAAAACTCGTTCCCTAACTGGTTTTCCCATGGGCGTGTAACTCAAAGGTAGCCACACCTCTAAGGTGGCGTACCAAGCGCCTGATGACTGAGGAAGGGTCCCGACATTTTGAAAGTGGCTAGAATAGTGTACTCTAGGACAGCCAGATGCCACACATTACAGGAAACATATTAATGGAAGGGAAAGAACCCAGTAGTCCATTGGCCAGTGACTGCGTTGTCCACTCAGGGCACTTTCCGTGGGTAAATATGGCACCCCTGGCACCTTGCTCGCCAGATCACATTGGATTTGAAGAAAGGACCAAAGAACGACTGCCTTTGAAACTGCACTTTGGGCTAGTGAAGTTTGAACTGTGCCTACAGCTCCTGACCCAAAGGAAAGTTGATTTCCGGGACAAAGTCAAAGCAGTGACTCCAAGAATCAGCTTACAAAAGAGCTGAAGAAGCCCAAACCGGCAAGTTAGTAGCCACCACAGACGTTTTGCTGCTACCTGACCCCGGGCATACAAAGTTACCAACCTTTGAAAGCCAAATGTTGCACCCAAGTCCGCTGGACTCAGGAGTGTTGTCAAACTCCAGATGTATCAACCCAGAGGGACACCAGCCCCACCAAAGTATTTTGCCCCCGTGCAATGGGGCCAGTAGCTCAGCATCGGCTGGCCAGCTACTGCAAAAAAGAGTACTTCAAGCGATCTCAAGCTCTGCGGCCATAGTTGCCCACAGCACTAGTGGGATGAGGACTCACCACAAATACACCTCCATCGACTGCACCTTAACCGGAGCATCCTTGAGTATCTTTTCACCTTTATCCTCAGCATCACTCCATTATAGTCTATTGCGGTCATCCTGTAAAATTTTGAGCTTGCCTTAAAAACGCTCTGATGGCCAAGTAACTGTTGAAAGTATCCTCTCCGGATCCCTAGACCTCCATCTCATCAGATTTGGCCGTCCAAGCCGGGCCGGAGTTGTCAAACTAACTCCTTCAAAATTTTCAAAAGTTTCCAAACTTTTTGTTGACCAATGCCTGTTTGCAGTTGCATTTAAAAGTATTTATATCTTCAACGTCTGTATCTCTGGACTCTTTCTTTTTGTGTGACTTTCACATCTCGATGTTTGGTGCCCCCTTTAACCCCAATCAGCTGTAGATTAGGTTAATGTATAGTCCTGATGAATTGCCAAGATCAATAGTGACTAATTGAAGGCAAGAAACATTTTGACCCCTGTTTTTGCCACATTTTGAGCTGTAAAGGATTATTGTTTCTAGCACAACCAAATTCTGTTTCACTCATGACAAGACCACCTTCTTAATAAATACCTTTAGGTCTCTCTTAGTCATAGTTAAACCACTTAACCACCAATCTACACACTCTGCACCTCCACACACACTTCATCACAGCTTTTAAAATCTTTAACCCCTTCAGTGCCACGCCCTTTCCCCCTCCTGTGCCGGGCGTTGCACTAGTGGGTGGGGTTCATGACGAGATAGTCTCGTCATGGGCACAGCGCAACCGTGCTCCATGACGAGACTATCTCGTCATGGGCACTGAAGAGGTTAAAAGATCTCTGACAAAACGGTCCCTTGAGGGACCTGTTGGGCATTGCAGCACCGGGCCAACGAGGAGCTGACCAATGATGAAACATGACATCCGTCTGGGTGTGTGAGGGCTCTTGCTTCTAATTGATCAGATTCCTCCTAGCTGTTGGACAGTCTCTTCTGACCTGTTTTTTGGCTTTCTTGTCCCCCTTCTATAGGAACTGCATACCCTTTTGTGGACAGCATGTCAGCATGTCAGGTGGCCAGTGGTCTGCGTGCATCCATTCTCCATTTCCCTCATGGCCTTCATAAGCAGCATCTGCTTGTAAGCTCGCCCGGCATGAGCTGACCAGCTGTGAATGCGCTTCCCTCACAGTTCCTGAATCGGTAGCCAGACTGTATGTGGCAGCCAGCCAAGGTATGCATGGATACGCCTCTGAAGTTGGACGCTGGTCCAATGGACTATCAGTGTATTCAGCAGGAGATAGAGGACACACAATCATGTGCAGAGACCAAGGTATGAGGTCCTGTAGCAGCTAAATTGAAATCTAATTTAGTTGCTGAAATGCATATTGCAAAATCTGGAGAGCAGGATTCAAATCCTACATTCACATACAAAAACTGAGCATCTACTTATTTGTAATACTTTGTTTATTTCTCTGATCTTTGCATTCAAGCAGGTGAGATGAATTTGTTTGGTAAGCATGAATTCCCTGTCTTTCAGCCTGAGTACGGTAGCTTTCTTCCAGATTACTGTCCTGGCAACTTTGATTTATGCTGCTATCGTACTGTCTGGGTTTGTTTTCTGAGGGTGTTTGTGTGTGATGATGGGTCATGACAAAGGGTACCCTAGTGGTTTCAGTCAGTAGAGGTGGCAGGTATGGTATCACTTAGGCCTGGGAAAAACCTTTCGGGCCTTCACTGTATCAAGCAATATGGTGAAGATTTGGAGGTTGCTGTCTGATCTTTCCATTTTCATACAGGTTGATGTGTAACATACCTGTCTGCTTATGAATATGCTGAGATAGAATTTTTTTTCTCCTAAGGCATTTTCCTGTTCTTTGCGACTGAGTTGCTGATTAGAAGGTTGACATTTTTTGGTGTGGGGAGACATATTCCAGTTTTGACCCTCCAAGGGCAGGCAGAGCAAGGGAAGAGACAGCAAGCCTGATTGTAAGCAAACAAGTCATTGAGCCTTGAAAATTGACAGATTATCAATCGGCTGCTGCCCATCAGCCAGAAAATGAGCATATAGATGAGGCTCCACAGCAGTCTAAAGAACCTCAAATATAAAGACCATGCAGGACCTGCCAATGTGTCTTAGACCATAAATGCATGTCCCTCTAAAGCCTGCATGAACTAAACATTAACTGGCCCTGCTGTTGTCTTGCTACTTGCTGTCCGAAAATCTACTGAGATGAGAGACCCAGCTAGTTCAAAGAGAGTAGAGGCCTGCCCAAACTCACCTGAAGCCTTCTCGTGATCATTCTCCCGAGTAAGTTGGTAGCTGTAGTACCAGCGACATATTGCAGGCTAGCTGGCCCCCAAAAAGCAGTGTCCCCAACTGATGAGCATGCATACCTGCACTGCTGACTAAACCGTTGTTACAATGGGGTCCCCTCTATGTCATACACTAGCATCTCCTTGCTTCCATCTGGTGGCATGACATAATCACTAGTCGATAAAATCCTTGGATCTCAATGCCAAATGTGTGTCTCCAATCTACACTTAAGGTTCCTCCTGATCTTGATAGACTGTGCACATGTCCTGCAGTTATCCAGCCCCAACATCCTGAGCCCACCGATCATTGACTGGGACATCCTTTCGGTCGATATTTGGCCCATCCAGGCCTGATTGCAGTTTGTTATTTTGAATGGGCCAAACCTGTCCCTATGAGGGGCTCCTCTGAACCCACTGCCATTGTCCTTTTTTTTTTTAGCACCTTAAGGTCTTGAAATACACATTTATATAATCCAGGTGGTAACTAATTCTAACAGGGAGGGAGATATCCAGGTCTCCTTGCAGCAAAAAGCAATTGAATATTTTTGACCATGACAAGTAGTTCAAAAGATATAGTAGATTTTAGTCTCCTAAATCTAATGGAAGCTTCAATGTTATCCTAGTAGCTCAACAGCTCAGAAGTTACAACCGGTAGATCACAAAATATCAGACTGTGTAGTGTATGGTATACTTATCCTTGCCCTATAAGATAAGCAACGGGCCCTAGGACCCTTAAGGGTGTAAAATATTTTAAATGAATCCAGTAGGGAATTAAATTACTTCATTTCTGTCCAACACTGATAAAGCTTGTTACTGTTGGGTGAAGCTTAGTAGTGAGGGACTCCGCAGGGATACCTTCTAACCTAGATCCCTGAGTTTTCTGCCCGTCATACTGGTGAGACGCCCACCAAGACATGACTAATATTGTTTTTCTACACTCTGGACAGTTTTAGAGGCCATGGTGCTGATCTCTCGTAAAATATTGCAGAACAGCAACCCAAACAGGCTGCACACCCTTGAACGAGGCAGTAATTCAAAAGGTTTTTCTTAAATGTCTATTGTGTAGGTAATGCTAGAGCCTTGAGGCATCAACCTTTCCTTTTGTGTGGGCAGGTGGTATAGTGGGCAGGCACTAAAAGCAAGCAGAAGATGTTTCCCAGAGGGAGTTTTGACATTTCTATCATAGAATCAACACAGAGGCCACTCAGGCTTGAACCACCAATAAGGATTGTCCTTACTGTCTGATATAGATACCTATTGCTTAAAACCTACCATACAACCCACTCCTACTATGCATCCACATATAGACCCATGTACAGAAGTATTACACTACAGTACATACGTAAGCCAAAGTCAATGAACATCTCATCCTTTGGACCCCATGAAGTACCATAAGAAAGCAACAAAGAATGTAAGGCAACTATAACATTCAAATCACGACACACACAGCATGATTGCCCCTTTCCAGATCACTTATCCAGATCAACCCCCCAAAGTCCAAAACAATGTACACTAAACACCACTTTGTGTACTTTCAAAGAGATCCTCCCATTGTTCAAACTAGACGTTTACAACTTCACAACTCCAAAAGTGAGATGGCAGCAGAAAAATGTCTCGTGTGCTAACTAATTCATTTCCACAATATGTACATACTGAAGGATCTACTAACACTGATATCATTGGCCTCCTTATGCTTTGTCATGCCTACAATATACAGATGTCCTTGCATAGTTAAGAAATGTTGCGGAAAACTGTCATTAGATATCCCTCATTGAATCTCTCAGACACTAAAAACTACGGGCCAATCTCAAATAGCCCTACCCAGCCAAACTACTTGAACATTTACTTTAAAACCAAATCTAAGAATCCCTTGAATTTATCAATTTACCAATGGAGCCAAGCAATACACCCGACTAAGGAGCCCCAATCAGGGAGAAACCGGTCCTAGGATGCTTGTGTTCCAGTTCAGGGAGCACCTGGCCTTGCAGTTCGGGCTGGACTGTTCCTATTGGAGAAGGGTCAAGACTGATTTGCGTATGGCTGTTTCCAAACTGAGGTGTAATGGTGAGTAAAATAACAATGGACTGGGATGCAGCCCCGAATAATTATCAGTGGCTGAGATTGAGTCAAGCACTCCACCCATCAATTTTTTGTGTGCTTCAGTGCAACACCCTAAGTGCAGCGGTTATGCCCAGACATGAGTCTTGTGCTTACTGTGCCACTGGAGCAAGATACACATGACTGAAGGGCCCTCATCACTCTCTAACCGTACTCAACATTCACAAAGAGAACAGAGCTTATGAGAAATACAACTCTAGAACTTTTAACTGCATCGACAACAAAGATGAACCGCCTGACTTTACAAATCACTTTTCCCTGACAAAGTTCTACCAGAGTTCATTTGGCCCCTGATCTAGAACAGCAATGTAAGGGGACAATTCATGCTACACATCAATAATTTATATGGTTTCCAAATTAACTACCTGGAATCTAAATGACTGAGCAATTTTTTTCTGTGGGTCTGGACACCAGCACCCAGGGACTTGGCCAAGTTTGACACAGCAGCCTCAGAAAGTTCATCAAGGAACTGCAGTTATCAATGGAACTGTCTGTAGCATTATTGATCCTGGAGAAGATCTACATTAGTCATAGGCTGGGCCACTGGGATTCTGTGATTGTGTGGCCGATGCCATGTTTGCATTATAATAGATTTGCCACATAATTCATCATCTGCTGCATAATTTGCAGATTTTAAGAAGAAAAAATGTTTTTGGCCCACACGGTTCATTAGTTAATAAAAATGCGGCTACATGTTTTGCCGCACAGTGGAAGACCTTTTGCAAAGCTGGACAAATCACCTTTCTGTTCCTTAAAGCTTTATTTGGGTGTTGAGGTGCAACCAATGCCCAGACAGTGCTACCAAGTTTAAAAATGACAAAATAATGAAGTAATATCACTACAAAATGTGGGGCATTATGCCACATAATTAGCCTTTTCTTGCAGTATAATTTACTGAAACCCTGCTACATAATTTGGCTCTCTCCTGCGGCATAATTTCAGTGGCCGTGGTCATAGATCCTCTGCTGATGTATGTGTGTAGGCCACGTGTGAGGCCAAAAAACCTCCTAATACTGTTGGCACGTAAATATAGTATCACTGCCACCCCCACCCTTGTCTCTGTCTCTCTCGCTCACTAACCTTTCACACTTCCTACTCTGCTCATTGCCAGTGCTTCGAATGCCCTGTGTGTTCTTATAAAGAGTTCAGTGCAGTTAATAACAATAGTTATTGAATTCACTGGAGGAATGCAATAGGCTTTTCTTATCTCAACACTCCTTTGAAAGTGCTGATATAACATTCTTCGCCACAGAGACAGCCAATAACCCTAGTTCTTGGTCTTAACCTGATTTAGGGGCATGAGCAGTGGCCAAGGATGCATTAAGAGGCTAAATGACACAACAACCAGCATTGCCTGGAATCCGACTGCATGTCCTCTTCCCATCATTCCAATGACTGTGCTAATTTTGGTTACACTTTTCGGGTTTGTACTGTGGACCTCTATATAAAGAAGAAAATGTATGAACAATCTTTCTTTCATCTTGGCAAATCTGGTACCTGATCCCATCTTCTCTTCTGGTTTCAAACTTTATTTGTGGACTATGATTTTAGACACAAAACGTTACACTCTAAATGGCTTGAACAAAGGCCTAATGGTCATCGGTGCTACTGTAAAGGCTGCTTAGGACGAATGTCATTTTTGTAACCCTTCCACAGTCGAAGCACCCAGTTGCTTCATCATAATTAAGTGTTATAGATGTAACACCGGTAGTTCCATCTGAAGTCTGTCAACATGTTTTTCTTTTGTGCTGATTAGTTATTACAATATAATGTTCTTCGATGTTATGTGCTGTCGTGCACATGGAACTTGCTTTTGTAAGCCTGTTAGATTTATATGGAAAATGCCATGGTTGTATGAGTTGCAGCAAGAGTGTATAATTCACCTGAGTATCTTTTGCAAAGTTCTCAGGTTAACCTTTCAAAAGCATAGCATTGCAAATCTATCCTGCGATGATGACACCTGTCATGCCTACTGTACTGGCTCTGTGCAGTGCCTGACAAGACCCAAAGGTTCAATGTTGCGTCATAAAAGCAGACAGAGGTCTGTCCAGTCTAACGTGTCTTTAGGGTACTGTCGCTTTAAAGCTCAAGTTCTGCATCTAATACTTTCCAGGCGCGCCTTGTACAAACATATGGAAGGAAATGTTTTAGGGTCTTCCCTAGGAGTAATGATGCCTACACGCTGTGTGGTGAAACTTGCAACATCTGAAAACCCCATATTTGTGGTAATGAGAAATACATGTAACAGAACCGCCCAACCCTTCTGTACAAGTGCCTGTGCTAAGGAAGAAGATGGCTGCGTTAGATGCAGATAAGACATAAACTGAATATGGATTTCGTGTAACACATATTCTCTCGACAATAATCACACAGTGCATCTGCGGTTACCTGATGGACAGGCAGGAAAGTCCCAGGGTCCAACGGCTGCTGTTGCTGCTGCTCCCCGCCAAGTGTCTGGAAGTGTCCGCTGCTGCCTTCTGTGTAGAACAGGAACGCGCTCCCCTCACTCGACAGAGAGGCTGAGGTGAAGGAGCCCCAAAATAAAAGCAGCGGGACGCTGCAGGACCAGGGAGAGATTAAAGCCATCGCGCCCTGTCTCGCATCCAGCCCGGGTCTTCCTTCTTGTCACACGCCGCTCGCCCCTCTCTCTGCCAGCGATCTCTCCAGCCCCCTCCCGAGGTGCTGCCGCCGCCCCTCGTGTCCAACTTTCTTTGCTGCTGTCAGCTGCCAGATGTGGCACGTCAGAGCGCCGCACTGGATCTATTGCCAAACCAAAAAGAAAAAATAATAATGTCCCTTGCGCTCCCTAGTTCTCCCGAAACGGTGGAGGGGATGAAATGGAGGTATAGGCAGTTCTTAGACAGAGAGAGCCGAAACGCAGTGTGTACTCCAAGTAAACCCCAGTGCCAGCGCCGCAGCAGCCTTATCGCAGCCTGTCAGGGATGCGGGATATAAACGGAGCCTGTGTTCTGGCGCTGGCTTCCCTCGCATGTTCGCACAGAGCAGCCTTTTACCTTCAGCTGGCAAACCCACCCGCTCGCTGTTTGCACTTCTGGCCTCAGGACGGGCCGTTTAACCCCACTTCTGACTGGATTGCTGTGGGCCTTGTCTGTTGCATGCGCCCCTTTGTTGTTCCAGCATCAGTTGAGTTATTAAAACAGGAAGGGCGAGGGGCCAGACTCTTCACGCCAATTCACACCGGCGACACCATCACTAGCATATCAAAATACGCGATTAATGTATTCAGAAGGCATTGTTAGTTAACTAGTTAGAGGAAAGGGGTAAGTTGTGCAGAAGAGTACACACAAAAAAGTTTCGCTATGATAAATCAAGCAACCCCTCTGCATGTCTTTTCTTCAGGTCCAATGAGGAATAACAGTCACTACACTGATGGTGAAGCACTTTAGAGGCGGATTTTCAGAAGCAGTTGGCCTAGCAATAGGGAGCCTGTTGGTGCTTTGCCAGTGTTTAGTTTGTGTAGGTGGTTGCAGGTGGTTGCCACCTGCACACGATTTTGGGGACCAGGAACTATTTTCCCTCCACAGACTTTGGCCCAGTGCAAGAAAGAACAATCATTTGCAATGCAAAAGGTCTCGCATTTGCGAAAGTTTGTTATTGCCATTGTAAATTACAATGCATTTTATCAATCTGTTTTGATAACACATAAATAAAAGGCATTGTCATTTACAATGCCAATAGATGAAACTCTTGTAAATGCGTGACCTATTTCATCCTAAAGAAGCGTCCGCCATTGTCCCGGGCAGTTTGGAAAGTGAAAGCGCGCATGGCGCGCTGAATGTTGCAAGAAAGCATGTTGTGCCTGCAGTAGAAGAAACACATTAAAGAAAATAATACTTACAAAATAAATAAGACATACGGTGTAACAACAGAAGCAGGGCCGGTTCTAGAAGTTTTGGGGCCCAGGACGAAGGGGAATGTGCGAGGCCCCTCTAATTTACATAAGTGACTCTTTCAGAGCTCCGTAAGCTGCTTTGTGGAGACTTCTCCTGGTCCACAGCTCCTCCTCTCAGCCCACTACAAGCACCTCTTTTTACAGCTCATATCGGGCTGAAAGTCTTAGAATTGGTTGTGGGCTGAGAGTTAAAACTGTGGGGGCGCTAAAGTGCTGGACAATGGGTGTTCCGCAGTGTCTCTGAATGGGCGCGCTAAAGTGCTGGACACTGGGCGTCCCGCAGTGTCTCTGAATGGGCAGCCCGGCAGAAAGCCTAATTGCAGGACAAACCTGCAAAATGTTTCTTGTTACAACTGGGACAAGAGGAAGTGTTCCCCTCCCCTAGGCCTTCCCACACCATCCCTGCGAGGCTCAGGGAGGAGACCCCCTCCCATGGCCCCAATTGTTACGAGACACCTTTCTTTTAATTGGATCGGCAGGGGTACATGAGGACCAGTGGTGTGTTACACTTGTTCGAGCCCCATGCTGGTAGGCTAAGTGCGCAGCCCTGGACAGCTGCCCACACAGCCCATGCCTTGCGCCAGCCCTGAACAGAAGTAAATGGGCCAGTCCTCATGGGAGGTTACAAATGAAGACAAGGCATTACTAAGGAGGGACTAACAAGTCTATTAATGAATCAGAAGCCTGCATTTGAAAAGGGCAATGACACAAGCCAATTAAAAATAAGGGCGTAGAGTGGGCGAACCTTCAACTCCATACTCGAATACAGCATGCCTCGACCTAAAAAGGCAGAAAGGGAAGAAGGAAGCATTGATAGAAAGATAAGTAAAAAGCGAGAAAGTGAGAAAACAGTGTGGTATTCTGTTTTCAGGTGATGATGCGACATTCTGTAACCTAGCAACATCACCTAGAATGTAGGGGGCATGGAGAAGTCAGTTGGTGTTAGTAGCCGCTGGATGCGATATGTCTGAGTTTGAGGAAGGGGCCTATTAAGCTGTAATTGGAATACATATCTTTCTCTTGAACCTGCCTCTGCAATTGAGTTTTTACATTTAGTGACAAGCGATGTCTGGACCCCGCAGGTGTACAGCTTTTCATCCATTTTAAGACTGTGGCCTCAACACAACATTTGGACTGATGCGAGTTTCTGCACATCCTATTACTGGACAAATGGCATGCTAGCGTACGCTCGTACTCGTTCACAGGTACTCTCACCTTTTTATTTAGAGTATAACGCTAGCGGTACGGCGGGCCTTGTGGCACGTTAAACGATTCTCGAAGCACAACAGTTGTAGCTCGGGCAGCGGTCATCACTGTGCGTAGCAGCGCAAGCAGCGGTCATCCCTGTGTGTATAGTGTGGTGTTGGGACCGTGAGCGGCTCTCAATTTTCGGCCATCATCAAGTTGTTACATCGGCGGTCTTTGCTGCAATTAACGCAGGACTGCGACTTCAAATCTTCAATGTTAGTCAAGGTCTTTACAGGAAGTTCTTACCAGTGCAAAAATGTTTGAGCACACAAAAGCATGTGTAGAAGTTATTCATTGCACGAATGTAGGGACTGATAAGACGGATAATGTGGCAGTTAAGGTTGTACACGACAAATTATAAAAAACAAAATGTCCAAAGATACAGCTGGTACTAGATCTCAGAAAACATTTGTGGGTAAGTGTTTCCATCGTGGAAATGCTGGTCATTTGGCCAATTTAAAGGAGTGTCTTGGGTTGGAAGGTTGGTTGGAATGTTTGTGGGAGGAAGGTACATTTTGCAAAATACTGTAGATTAGCTAATAAAATAAAGAAAGTGCGTGAGGTGGAGTATAGTGATGATGATGGTGAAAACTATGACAGTGTTGTTGGTGAGATCACTATACTGCAAATTGAAGGGGGTACATCTGATGGGTCGTATGAAACCATCCAGGTTAATGATGAGGTTCTTAAAATTTTGTTTGATTCATGTGCAAAAGTAACCCTCATTCCACAACGTTTTTTTGTTCAATGTTTAAAAACAAAATTGAAGTTATTGAGGCCTGATGTAAAACCCAAAGGACATGATGGTGAACCCATTAAGTTGCTGGGGTATTTTTGGGGGACCATTGAATTGAAGGGCCGAATAATACCTGGGAAAATGTATGTGTCCTTAAAAAGAGATTCCCTCAGTTGGTGTCATCAACATGATTTGAATGTTTATCTTGACCCCAATGAGGATCCCCCTGTTAGGGTCAAAGATGCTCCCTTAGTAGATGGAGTTGCGATGGACTGTGATGTGTGGATTGACAAGTTTCCTAGCATATTCGAGAAGAGCTTAGTTGTCTCACAAACTATAAGCATCTCATCAAACTCAGATCAAGTGTACAACCTAAAGCAGCTAAGGTGATGGCATGAAAATGCTGGTAAAAGAGAGTTTGAGAAAGGAACTGAATACATTGGTTGACAATGGGATAATTCAGAGTGTAGAAATATCTGAATGTGTCACACCAGTTGTGATGGCTTGGAAGGCCAACGGCGAGGCCAGGCTATGTGTGGACCTTAGGAAACTCAATTGGTCAATCATTGTGGACCATTGCCCCCTTCCTAACACCAATGACATGTTGTGTTCTCTTAATGGTGCCAAGTATTTCTCCTCCCTTGACCAAGCATCACCAGATCATGTTGCACCCCTCTTCACAAGATCTTACCACATTTAGCACTTCCTTTGGCTCCTTCAAATATCTTATGATGCTTTTGGACTGGTTTCCGCGTCATCTGTTTTCCAGAAAGCTATGGAGGGCGTTTTGAAAGGTGTCAAAGGAGTGAAAATGTATCAGGACGATATTTTGGTGTATGGTTTGATAATTGTGAGTATGACAAAAGATTGATTGAGGTCCTAGAAAAGTTACAAAAGAGTTGTTTGACACTAAAATCAAAGACATGTAAAGTCAAAGTGTCTGAGATCGAGTACCTAGGTAATATGATCACAGGCAATGGGATTCTACCCAATAACTCTTTGGTGTGTGCCATTAAGAATCTACCACCTCCTCAGAACAAACAGGAGTTGGTGAAATTCGGGGAATGGCTGAATTTAACAATAAATTAATGCCCAGATTTGCTGAGAGAACTAGTGGTATGAGAGCATTGTTTAGCAAAGGGAAGGAGTCTGTGTGGTACAAGTCATGTGAAGAGGAGTTTGGTGACATTAAAAAGATCCTGGAAGGGGCCTCTGATTTAGGTAGCTTAAATTTCAAGGATGAGATGCTGGTGATGACAGATGCCAGTTCAGAGGCGTTGGGAGCAGTTTTAATTCAAAGATCTGGTGGTGAGTACAGGACTATAATGTTCATTTCGAGAGCTTTGAGAGGAGTTGAACTCAATTACTGTGTGGTTGAAAAAGAAGTGTTAAGAGAGTATTGGGCAATAAGGAAGTTCAGAACATTTCTTAGAGGTAACAAGTTTGTGGTAAAATATTACCACAAATCTCTGAGGGAAGACTTTTCAAAGAAAAGCATAGATTTAGTTTCACACCGCTCTCGCAAATGGATGGTTGCTCTCCAGGAGTTCAACTTTGATGTACTATATGTTCCTGGTGCAAGTATGATTCAAGCTGACTGCTTCTCTAGGTTATTTCAAACTCATGAGGTGGATAGTGTGAAAGATAATGATTTCTTCACTGGTGAAGATTTTGAAGAGGAGGTGAATGTGTGTTTGGAGAGGAGGGCGGCAAATTGCTGGGGAAAACATGGCCGCCGGTTAAGACACGGTCGCGGAGCTCCCCGAGGCTAGAGATTTGAATATGGATAAGCCAGTGGTGTTTGGTGCAATTGGCGTTTATAAATTAAATGCGGATAATCACAGGATGATTTAACTGTGCTTACGGCATACAGAGACGCGAGTAAGGAGGAACTTAATCAGAGGCTCACCTTGCGGTCCTGCCTTGTTTGTGCCTTTATTTTTTTTTATTTTTGGTGTAGGGGCCCCGGGGGGGCTGGCGATTTCGTGGAGGCAGTGGGGCTGCCCGCCTGGGACTCCTGCTGGGCTCGTGCGGCTCAGGAGCTCGGCAGGGGCTGGAGGGCGATGGCTCAACGCTCCGTATGTAGTGGTTTATGCAGAGGCAGCACAAGGGCGGGTGAAACGCGCTTCGGCAAGGGAGACAGACTGCCAGTGGTGCATGCAGGACAGGAGTCTTCAGGGTTCATGGAGCCCTCTAAGGCCGTAGGACCATCAGAAACCCAGCGCAAGAAACAGGTCAGACCTATTTTGGTAGGAGAAGTGGTGTGGGAAGAAGGGTTGAGGGAAAACTGGAGGGAGAATATAATGCTGATACCAAAAGCAGGAAACACTCTGTTCCCCCAAAAAACAGCAAAATGCCTCTCTGAGTATAAAAGCTAGCGGTGACCCAAACGTGGCGGCATCCCAACCAGTGAAGAGTGTGGTAGGGGCAGTTGAAAAAAGCGCACTGCTGGGTAGATATAATTTGAGAAGCTTTGAGGCAAGAACATGTACAAAGAGTACACTGAAGAGAACCCAAATGAACATCAAAGGGTCAGTGTCCGCACCTTCCTTTAAAACTGGTGAAGATATAGGAGAGTGGGTGACCCCAAAAAAGAGAAGGTCGAGAGGGAAAAAAGGAAGTTACTGACTTCTAACCTTAAAATTATCCCCTCATTAATGACTTTCTTCAAAAAAGAGCCTAAGACTTTGCTGTTAAAAAACCCGACTGTGGATTATCTTGGGAATAGGATGGAAGGTGATCAAGGCATTGTAAGTCCCAACAAATTTCACGTGCTGGCAAATTCTTTGGACTCTCAGGAAATAGTCCTCCCAGCCCCCCCAGTAACAAAAAATATAGTCCAGAAAGATTCAGGAGTGTCCTTCCCCCCCCCCGGAAGCATGGATCCGTTTGTCCCCCACTCAGAAATAACGTCTGGTATAGGTCATCCGGAATTTCAGGAGTGTGGAGTGGGGGAGGGCCTAAACGATGTAGAGCAAACGCAACATCAACTCCAGGGTCAGTCACAACATCAGTCAGTCTCGGTCGTTATTCAGATGTTAACCATTGAGGTTAGAAGCAGATTTGAAATTTCCGAAACTAATCAAAAAGAGATCAGAGCTTCTTGTGATAGCTTGGGAAAAAAGCTAGATGACATTGCGGTAAGGACATCGCAGCTGGAAAACTCAGTGAGAGATTTAACGTTGCAGTCGGAGGCCTACTCGAAGGAGATTACACTTCTAAAGGGGAATAAGATTCTGCTGAAGGAAAGATGGAGTCTTTGAAGAATAACCAGAGAAGAAATAATCTTCACATCTTAAAAATCCCGGAAGTGACAGAGGGAGAGGATATTAGGGCTTTTGTGGCAAGACTGATTAAACTGGGAGTGCATATGGACTGCTCAGTAGAAGACCTGGTTAAAGATATGCAGAGGGTCCATTGAGACCCATTCAGGTTAATCTCAAATAAAACAAACCCCAGGAAAATACTGTTTAACTTTCATACCTATTAAATTAAAGAAGAAATACTCACAAAAGCCCTAAAACAGAAAAACCTATCAGTAGATGGCATCAACTTCGATATCAGATCTGACGTCGCTCAAATTACGGCCAACAAGTAATGGGAGTTCGGCAACCTGATTGAACCTTTCAGAAAATGGGGTGCGATGGCTCAGTTAAGATTTCCTGCTAGTTTGAGGGTGATGCATAACAATAAAATGCAGACCTTTCGCAGGGTAGACGAAGCTGAAGAATTACTTAGATCTATTTCAGGTACTGGGGTGAAGTAGAGAAGGCAGAGATTATTTCTCCCTTCTTCTTTTTTTTATGGTCAGTTTGTCTACTCCGCTACAAAGTCATTATCCCTCTTATTTTTTACGTTGACTGTTCTTTCTGTTTCTTTTTGTCTTTTGCACTTTTTTGTATTTAGACTTATGTAGAGAATCACTAGTTCCACTAACTCTACTGGGGAATATATACTTTTAAGAATAGGTCTCTTAACCTCGGAGGACCTTCTTAGGCTTAGGCTATAAAGAAGGAAGAGGAGGGTTTTCCAAGGGAGGGGAAGAGGGAGGCACAGTTTGAATTGAGTGCACAGGTGGGGGATCAGAGGGAAACATACAACAAAAAGCTTGTCCTCAACAAATGATCTGCAACTCTGGTCTCAATGGGCTAGGGAGAGTAAGAAACACAAAATGACTACCAGCAAGAAGGCACAGATAGAACTGTTATCATGGAATGTTAATGGCCTTAGAGTGAAGCAAAGAAAGGAAAAGATCCTGCAGTATTTAAAAGATGCTCCAGCCCACATCATAATTCTCCAAGAGACTCATCTCACCAGCAGTGAAATGATTGAGATTTTTAATCTTAAAAGATGGCTTCAGAGAGTGATTTGTACGGACCATCAATTCACTATAAGAGGAGTGGCGATTCTTGTAAAAACAAATCCACAGATAATCATAGAGGAAAGTAGAGTAGATAAGTCTGGTAGATGGGTTATTGCTAAACTGAAGTGTTACAACTAGGCTTATACCTTGGTTGGCTATTACGGCCCCAACTTAGATGACCCTACTCCATTTGGCAATCTACTCCTGGAAGTCTTAGATTTTCCAGACCCCATCATAATGGCAGGTGATGTTAATGTGGTTCTGGATGATAGCTTAGACCGCTCCACCAAAAGAAGAGCGACTACACATAATAAATCGCGTTCTCTAATAATAAATTCAATAAAGAATCTAGGCTGGTGCGATATCTTTTATAATAAAAAATATGGACATCAATCAAGAATAGACTGCGAAGGGCAGAAACAGCTAATATTGAAGATCAGATCAAGGGGCTTGAACAACAGATACAGGATAGAGAAATAGTACAGGAGTCCTGGGTAGAAACTATTGAGGCTCTAAAAATGGAGCTAGTAGGCGTACTGGAAAGAAGACTGCAATAGAGGTGGCAAGTGAGTAAACTGGCCCATTTTAATTATGGAGAAGGTGTTGGCAAGCTCTTTGCCTGGAAAGTAAACACGCATGTGCAATGCAACAGGTCTCGCAGTTACACGAGTTAAAGCTATTGGCATTGTAAATGACAATGCCGTCAATTTATGTTTTTAAAACGAAAACAAATATAAAAGGCATTGTTATTTGCAACGTCAATAGCTCAAACTTGCGTAAATGCAAGAACTATTGCATTGCAAATGCTTGTTAATAGTAGCTTAAAACACATGCAGTGTCCGTGTATAGCAATGTTTGCCTTTGACCAGCACTGGCACAGAATGGAGGGTGGAGAGACTTAATGGGAAGGGAAAGAGGGAGCGAGCGAGCGAGCAAATGGGAAAGCGAATAGCAGCGGCATATAAAACTAGTTCGAAACTACATCTCCCATAGATATCAAATAAAGCTCTACGACTGGAAACACGGTGTGCCGACAACACAGTGCTAAGTGGCCGGACCCCCCCAGTCACAACAAAGTGAAGCTTTTCACGCATTTTAACCTGCCGTTGGTGAAATGGAGCTCTCACCAGGTACATGTACCTCTAACAGAATAAATACTTCAGCTCGAGCTGCCTGCACCAAGCGCTTATTCTCGGTGCATCCAAGCAACTGCGTGTAAATAACCGCATAACAAAAATAAACCACAGGAATGCTGGCAAATTCTCACCACTGCCTGTCGGGGATCTCAGCTCACGCAGCAACCATAGGCCACAGCTGGCGAGGCGTCACCAGGCATGACAGAGCGGGAAAGCCAAGGCAGCAATCAAAGGCACGCCAAAGGAGGGCACTTGTGCAGGACCCTGCAGAGTCGTCCTCATCTGTATAACTGCTAACAATATGCGAACGGAACCAGTGCTTAATTTGCGCCGGTGGCTGCCACCGGCGCTTTTTTTCCGCAGCAAATATTTACTAAGGGCAAGAGAAGGAAAAACAAACTAGCAATTTTCTAACAGCTGCCCGTTTGCAAGTTTTATACGGCCGAAGATCCACGACAGGATTACATTTGTTTTTCAACCGCTCTTTATACTTACGGCAACAAGGGAGCTGGTTTTTGGGAGAGGCTGGAAGGCAAAGCCTAGGTGAGGGGGCGGGAGCAAGAAAGCCTCAATCAAGGGGGGGGTGCAGAGAAAACAGGAGCAGCCTCTTGGTAATTTACCGCGTTTTTATTTGTCTCTACTGTTGCTTTGTGCTGCAATAGCTCCTTAATTTAAAAAAAAAACATTCCAATTACAGAAATATAAATGCCCCTTCTGGTTGCAACGTAAGCGACTTCCACACAAAGCAGGGCGCTATGGTAGGAGACGGGATAGCATGTCAGCATTAGTTGGAAATTCACAGCTAAGCACACGAGTGGTGCGCACGCGCGCGCCAAACCGAGCGATCTGTTTTCAATTATCGCGCACGCCTCTGTGCACGATAATTGCAAGCAGATGTCGGGCCTGCGGGTAACCAACACCAATAGGCCATGGGCGGAGCAATGCGCCCGCCTTTGGCCAATTGCGTGATGGCTTTGTTAAAAAGACGCACGCAAAGGCCAATAGCGTGGCACAAAAGGAAAAGCACACACACAAGCGTGTACGACTCCTAGGTTAGTTTCGTAACCCCCTACAAGAAGTCTCTCGCAGCGCGAGCGCTGCTGCGCACTGCAACGCTAGGCGTGAGACATAAAAACGACCAAGCAAAAAGCTTTATGAAAGAACTAACATGTGGTGGGACAGGATGCCTAACTAGGATGAGGGAGGGCATAGAAGAGGCTTTATTAAATCATTTTGGGGAAGTGTACTTTGAAAATCTATCCACACTGGGAGAGGAGGTGGAAGATTGGCTGGGTCAAGAAGCCCTACACAAAGTGTCTGAATCTCAAAGGGAAGTAATTAATAGCTCAATTACAGAAGCCAAAATTAGAAGTGCTATTAAAACAGGAAAATCGAATAAGGCTGCAGGTCCAGACGGTCTTCCTGTCGAAGTTTATAAAAAGTTAGAGAAATATCTATTCCCGGTAATGGCCAGGCTGTTTACTGAGATTTCTGAATGCGGTAGTGAGATCCCCTCTTCTTGGAATGATGCCATTGTCACTCTGATACTCAAAATAGATAAACCACCTCACTGCTGCGACTCCTACAGGCCTATCTCATTGCTTAACTTGGACTATAAGATCTTTACTAAAATTTTAGCAGCTAGGCTGAGTGGGGTGTTGGAAGTACTTCTACATGAAGATCAGAAGGGCTTTGTACGTGGTATGGGGATCAAAGAATTAACCTATAACTTAATTGGTGCTATTGATATAGCAACTACATTCAAAGTGCCATTGGCAGTTATTACCTTGGATGCAACTAATGCCTTCGACCGGGTTAATTTGTCTTAACTCCAGGAAATCTTGCGATTATCTAATCTAGGGGAGAATTTCTGCAGGGTAATAGCACTCTTATATAAGAATCCCACAGCTAGGGTTTTGGTGAATGGAAACATCTCAAACACTTTTAACATCTATATGGGGACTAGGCAAGGGTGTCTGTTATCCCCCTTACTTTTTAATTTGTATATTGAACCACTAGCGGAAAAGATAAGAGGGCATGACAGCATACTCCACTTTAGATTTCAGGGGTTGGAGGAAAAAGTAGGACTTTATGCTGACGATTTTGTGGTATACACCTCAGATCTTAATGCTGCATTACCAGCAGTGTACGATTTGACATCACGGTTTGGGAGTCTCTCAGGTTATGAGATCAATGAAAATAAAACGGTTGTAATGACATGGAGCATTAATTCGCAACTGAGCTGGGTTAAGGAAGAAATGCGGTATCTAGGCATCAAAATTGTTCAGAGAATAGAACAAATTCCAGAAACTAACTTCCAAAAGATCAATAAGGCAGTGGGGAAACTCCTACTTAGCTGGTCTCACCTTCCTCTAACAATTTATGGCAGAGTAAATTCTGTAAAGATGGCAATCCTCCCCAAGTTCACTTTTCTGTTTCAGAATATCCCTATGGCCTTTAAAGAAGAATGGCTTAAAAAGGCCCAATCAGAGATTACTAGCTTTATCTGGGCCTCAAAGGGTACGAGAATTGCTTGGAAAAAGCTTAGATGGCAATATGACAAGGGGGGCCTACGACTGCCGGATTTATCTTATTATGCCTGGGTTTTTCTACTGAAGGGCGGGAAATGACTACTAAGCAAACCGGACTGTTTTGATACCGGGAACATGTTTAAAGCTATGCTATTCGATGTGCAAGGAGGCGAGCACGATTTTGTACATAAATATGGTGACCCAAGCTTCTTTAAAAAAGTACGGCTTAAGACCCTGCAAGGCTTTGCAATAACTTGGCATAAAATCAGGAGGGAATTTAACATTAGCTACTATAGTGGATTAGCCCCTATTTGGGACTCTTCTGGATCTCCGGAGTGGTCTAAGGACTGTTTGGCTCGTCCATTAAAAGAAGCAGGGATAACAACCTGGGGTCAATTGATGGTAGACGGAGTATTAATCTCTTGGGAAGAGGCCCAGGAGATAGCTAATGGGCAACTGTCAAGATTCAAGTATATCAAAATATGAGATAGGTGCAGGACTTTTTAATGAATTAGAATCTTCAATAAAATCTGACGGAATCCGTGGAAAAGAGGTGGCAAGATGGTACTAGATCTTAGTGGAGAGTTCGGATGGAGACTTTAAGCTACCAGTTACGCTGTGGGAGAAGAGCTTGCCGGGACAGCAGTTGAAAGACCTGTGGCAAGTATCTTGTGACATGTTATACTCCACGGTACGTGCCACAAATTTTAGGCGGAACCAACTTTTCTGTCTCCACAGGGTCTATTCGACGCCATATAAATTGGCAAAATTTGCGAAAGGCCTCACCCCAAGGTGCCCTAAATGTGGGAAAGAAAAAGGTGATGACGAACATATGTTCATGGATTGTCCGAAGGTTCAAGGGTTTTGGCAGGATGTGAGTAACACGATATCCTTAATACTTGGAGGGACGCTTCAGGTAAGCAAATCTCTTGTCTTTTTTTGGGCCCCCGGATAATTATAAATCTTTGTCACAGAGCATAAAAAAACATATTATTATATCTAATATTGCTTGCACGCAGGGAAATATGTAAGTATTGGATAAAAGCTACGCCCCCGAATAAAGTAGAATGGTTGGCCTCAATAAAATACACTGTTCTGCTAGATAGAGCTTCTAAGCTTAAGCATAATGGGTTCTGGCTTCCCTATGAGAACTGGGTAAATTCCTTTGCACGTATATAGTCCGATGATTAGGCCTTTATACCATATTGCTTGATTGCTCCGGTGGTGCCCTCAGGGAGGGCCTGGTCGTTAAAAAGGCTACCTATGGTTGGAGTACGAGAAGCAAGGTATAGAGTGATCCATCTTAGGTCTAATAACGAAAGGGCTTCGGACGGTGCTACAATGAGGGAGACCCCGGAGTACGGATTATTACCTTTTGTTGACCTTGGCAGATGAGGAATTAAAAAAAAATAATAATAATAATAATAATTCATACCCAGATTTGCTGAGAGAAGGGAAGGAGTCTGTGTGGTACAAGTTATGTGAGGAGGAGTTTGGTGACATTAAAAAGATCCTGGAAGGGGCCTCTGATTTAGGTAGCTTAAATTTCAAGGATGAGACGCTGGTGAAGACAGATGCCAGTTCAGAGGTGTTGGGAGCAGTTTTAATTCAAAGATCTGGTGGTGAGTACAGAACTATAATGTTCATTTCGAGAGCTTTGAGAGGGGTTGAACTCAATTACTGTGTGGTTGAAAAAGAAGTGTTAAGAGAGTATTGGGCAATAAGGAAGCTCAGAAAATTTCTTTGAGGTAACAAGTTTGTGGTAAAATATTACCATAAACCTCTGAAGGAAGACTTTTCAAAGAAAGACATAGATTTAGTTTCACACCACACTTGCAAATGGATGGTTGCTCTCCAGGAGTTCAACTTTGATGTACTATATGTTCCTGGTGCAAGTATGATTTAAGCTGACTGCTTCTCTAGGTTATTTCAAACTCATGAGGTGGACAGTGTGAAAGATAATGATTTCTTCACTGGTGAAGATTTTGAAGAGGAGGTGAATGTGTGTTTGGTGACAGAGAGAGTAATTCAAGAGTTGAAATGGGGGAAAGAACTTCAAGATGATGAGGCATTACAAATAGTCGTGAGGATGGTTGTAGGAGAATGATGTATCAAACGTAAGTGTAATCAGGAGCTTCTAGGATACTGGCAGGTGAAGGACGAATTGAGCGTTGTCAAAGGTTTGTTGATATGGGGAAGAAAGTTGGTTCTGCCTCACAACATCAGGAAAAGGTTAGTGGTACATGCTCATGCCAGTCACATGGGGATTTCTAAGTCGAAGTAGAGGGTTAGAGAGCACTACTGATGGCCAGCCTTGTATGTGTCAGTTGAGAGGGTAGTAAGAAACTGTCTAGAACGTTTAAGGAGTGATAAAGTACTCAAATGCAGGACTCAGCCTATGGTGGTGAGAGAGGAAGCAAAAGGCCCTTGGACTGATATAGCGCTGGATATTTTAGGCCCTGTCAGTGTTAGAAGGTGGGTTATTAGTAGTGGTAAGTAGGCACCTTCCATTGGCAATAGGCTCACTTACCCAGTCTAGGGTCCAGTAGAGGTCTCAATAAATTATTCCCATGCTCAACCCTTGATAGCTTGGCTGAGAGCAGGCATGCTTAACTTAGGAGAGAGGTATGTAAAGCACCAATTCAGTAAATAAGTAAAACACAACACACACAAAAAATTCCACACCAATTTATAAAAATAGTTTTTTTTTTAGTCTTTAAAATGACACCAAAGCGAAAAAAAATCCAATGTAGGTAACCAGACATATACATTTTTAAAGAATAAACACTTTCCAGCTCTTGGTCACCTTTCGGAGTTTTTTTCTCAAAAATTGCTCCAAACTTCTGGAACTTCTTCCTGAAGTTCCTCTTGAGGGTCCAAAGGGTCCAAAACACAATCCAATGGTCTGGAAGCTCCAAGAGGGTCCTGGAAAGTATGAGATCACAATTCCCACAATGCACCTGGCCAAAACCCTTAACGGTCCACTGGACAATCCATGCAGTGGACTCTTGGTGGAGTTGATGCAGGTGAGCTCTGTTAACCTGTAGCTTGCAGGAAGTCCACCCTTTAATTCTCTTGGAGCAAGGTACATCCACAGGGCTGTAGTTCCAGATTGTGCAGCAGGCGCAGTCAGCCAGAATTCAGGGCCTAGTGGTGCAAATCAGCTTTCCAGCATGGCAATCCTTCTTCTTCTCTTAGTTTCAAGCAGCAGATCTGCAAGGCTCTTCACCTCTCACATATTTATTCAGTGTTCTCTGGGGTCAAGCAGGAGAGCACTCCTGTCCAATGAGGTGCAAGGAAACTCCCCAGAGCATGAACATTTCCTTCATAGTGTGGCATAATCTTCGCCCAAAAAACACTATTTTTCCAAAATTCAACATGGCGGAAATATCAGCAGATCATGAAGAGCTAACTAAACCAACTCTCAGTATGGCTTATTTCCATTTCTCTCCACCCCCTAACGTCTACAGATTCCTTCTTAAGCCTCCCATCTTGCTGGATCGGAGAGGATGGGGGTAGATGGACCTATCATTCCCTGCCTGTCTAATTCCTCCTTTGAAGCTTCATGCTGTAAGACCCCTCCCCTCTGTACTGGCATTTCTGTGTAGCAGAGCCCTCTCCACCAGATAGCCTTTCCCTGGGTGAGCCACTTATCACTTCATCAAAGCAGCCTAGCTAATCCTGTTAACTCTGACCAATCAGGGAAGACTACAAGAAGGTGAATCTTGGCTTACAGACAATAAAGTCTTATAACTCATTTTCTATATATTTTAGGGTAAATTCAACAATAGCATATTGTTGTATTTATCAATACATTCTCCTGAATATGCAAACATAATGTAGATCCACATTCCACAATGTTCCTAGCACCAACGTCGATTTTGGGAGGCACTTTACTACAATGGGAAAAGTGAAACGTGCACTTTCTCTAGCCCCAAGGCATATACAACATCTCTTATAAGGGCCCTCCCTATAATTACCTGACCCCCTACACATAGGACACCTAGGGGAGACCCTAAGGGGACCGAATATGCAAAAATATTGTGGATTATTACTTTTTAAGTGCCCCTACCACCAAAGTCGAGTTTGCAGTGAATCTACTTTTAATAGCATTGCTGCAGCACAGGGCTGCTTTTAAAATGACCTCTGGTGCTCAACAGTGCACACATGCAACTGCTGAAAGAGCTGCTGGCCTCTAAACTGCCATGCACTATTATATACTATGAACGTTTAGGTAGTTTTAATCCACCCAGCCCTGTTATCTACTAAGGACTTATAGGGTAGGTCATGCCAATTGTAAATGTACCCTAAAAAAAGAAAAAAGAATTATATAGTGTACTCTGATGCATGTGGGTGTTTTCACTTGTGTTTTCAACGTAGCACTGGCCTTGGACCTGCTTAGACAGAGTACAGGGACATTCAGAGTCAGTTACCACCTGTACCAATCAGCAAAAAATTTGGGTGCACATGGCACACAGTCTGACTTTACAACATTCAGGTTTAATTCTAGTGATAGGTATATCATTGTATGCATAGACATGTATTCAAGGTGCCCAAAAGTCAAGCTGTTTGAGAGAGAGCTGTTTGATAGAGAGAGCTTTCCCTCCTCGATACTTACTGCTAATGGTGTTCAATTAACTTTTGAGGTGGTAGAAACAAGGACAGGGGCATTAGACACAAGAAAGCAGCACTGTACCACCCGAATCCAATGATGTTGTTGAATACTTTATTAAGGTGCTTAAAGAGAGAGTGTATTCATCAAGATGTATGTGGTGTGGAGTGCTGTGGTGTGGAGTGGGAAAATGTATTGAAAAAAGGTATGTGAGTATCGCTTGACACTGTTGTCTCGCCGTTCCAGTTGTTCAAGGGGAGGGTTCCCAGTTGTGAGACAGTTCCTGGATGGGTGAATAAAAGAAGAAGAGAAGTAGACTACAAGGTTGGATTT
Organism: Triturus cristatus; assembly: GCF_964204655.1. Taxonomy (NCBI): domain Eukaryota; kingdom Metazoa; phylum Chordata; class Amphibia; order Caudata; family Salamandridae; genus Triturus; species Triturus cristatus. The sequence goes on from NC_140589.1 coordinate 792,388,116, forward strand.
GCTGGGGGTTTGAGAGAGAGGGGTCCGCCCGCTTTCTGAATCCTGAGGAGCCCTGTATTGGCCACTGGGGAACGGCTTGTGGTGTCGCCGGCCCCCGAGAGTGGTTTTGCTGGACCTGTGGAATTGTCAGCGGTGCTCCGGGTGCCCTGTTGGACTGGCCTGTGAAGGAATGAACCCCGGGGACGGTGCTAAGTGAGTCCCCGGCTGTGTTGTTGCCTCCGCGCTGTTCCTTGCTCCCTAGCCCGACCTACGGACCCCCTCTTTGTAAAGTCGGACTTCTGTGCGCACTGAGTCGGGCAGACGGACTCCTCCCCGCGCACCGGACCTGCCAGCTGGGGGGGAACCGGGGTGGCGAGGCCGTGCTGGGGGCGCCGCCGGTGCCGAGAGGGGGCGGCACGGTGCGTTGGCACCCACGCGCCCACGCAGCCTGAGAAACTTGGGGTGGGGCCAAAGGAAGGATTATTTTACCGCTGAGGCAAGTACCGAGGGAGTTCCAGAGGATACAGGGACTGCGAGGACCACAGGCCAGTGCGAGGAGCTCCTGACGCATCTGGCCTGCTACACGTCCTCTTCCTGCCTACATCTCTTATTTATTTTACCGCTGAGGGAAACGCCGAAGGAGTTCCGGAGGGCATAGGGACTGAGAGGACCACAGGCCAGTGCGAGGAACACTGATGCATCTGGCCTGCTACACGCCCTCTTCCCGCCCACATCTCCTATTTAATCCATCAGCCACTCGCGCGGGACGCGCGCAGGACCAAGCCCAGGCAAAGGCCGTTGGAGGCCGTTGGACGCTGGGTCGGATTGGGTCCCTTTCCTAAACGCCCTACCTTCAAGGTTGCCGCTACAGTTCCGCTTGGTTGTCAAGAAGCTTGGATTCAATAAAATGGCCACTAGAGAAACTAGAAGTAAGACTGTTTCTATGGTTTCAGGTAATTTGGATAATTTTCTGGTTAAGGCTAATACAGTGGTCAATAAGAGACTCCCTGTGCTGGGAAAGCATATTGCGGAGGGTTTGGTAAACTCGCATCCGGCTTCATCAGGGACACCGTCCATTGTTGGATCATCGCTACTACTTGATGCCACGCACTTATCGCTCATGGATAGCATTGATCAAACCATAGAGTCAGTCCTACACCAAATAAGGTCACCATCTAATTCTCATAGGGACAGAGACTCAGTACGTATTATTGATGAGGTGGAACCCCCCCATTGCTGAGTTAGTGCCATCTAGTGCTCTGGGGGACGGTGCCACACCAGTGGAATGTATGGGACATAGAGAAGACGCTTCCCCGAAAAGGAAGAGATCTAGGAAGTCCAAAGGCGCCAAAAGGGCTAAAGTTGATCCCATAATGAATGTTACTGTAGATAGTCCGGATACCCCTGTAACATCCACCACGGGGAATGACACGGAAACGGTGAGGACCCCCCCCCACCTCCATACCCATGCACACCGGCCCATTTATTTTTGGTGGTGCTGCCCCCAACATCTCAGAGCACATTATCCGCTCATTTACTGGTATCCTCAAAAGCTAGCTGGATCCTCTCTCCCTCAAATTAGACTCTATAGAGGCCAGACTTCTAGCTATAGAAAGATTAGGTAGTGGGGGTGGTGATCAGCTAGGGCCAAGAGCAAGTACACACGGAGCCCATGGGACAAATGCCGGGACTCCTCACACCTCAACTGATTTAATCACTGTGGCTCCTATTTTACCAACAGCTACCTAACGGGAAAACACCACTATAGTCCCCTAGTCACAACTTGCCCCTGTACCTCTCCCTAGGCAACTGCCTCCGGCACCAACTGCCAGGAGGTCGGAGCCGTCTGCTCCAGCCTCTACACCAGGCCAGGAGAGACCAGCAAATGACACAGTTAACTGCCCATCCCGGTCAGTTAGTCCTCATAACTGGCGAAAAACAGTTAACTTGCCCCCAGAGGCGGCAGCCTATACTGTGATTTTGAAGGGGGTACCAGAGCTCTCCGACAACGTGGTGGAATCCTATGATTCCCTACGTAATAAGGTTACTAGCTGGTTAAACATCCAAAGGCCTCTACCACCTAATCTAAGAGGAGAAATTCTTATGGTTAGAAGGGTTCCATGGGTCGGGTTCACCGTCAAGAAAAGTGTGGGGGATTGTATAATTGTAAGCTTTAAGAGTCCGCAGGTTGCGCCTTATATTTGTAATTGGCTTGGGAGTGTAGGAGCCACATCCATTGAATTGGTCCATCTGTCATATTTTTACCCCAACGTACATGACTTGACTACGATGAGGGACGATGGCTGGACAAGGGTGGGATCTGCTGTTGATGGGTCTAGATACAGGCCCACCCGTAATGTTATCACTGCTCACGGCAACTATATACACCCTAATAGGTATAGTTGTCTTGACCAGGTTAATTGACTATATAAGGGTGCATCCTCACGGCATACCCAAGGTATTACTAGTAAACCTGTAGGACAGGGGACCGTGAGAGGTGATATAGATACTATCACCCGAGAATTTGATGCACCCCGTCGGGAGAGCTTAACTCTTATTAGCTCCCGGGGCCAAGTAATCAATTTACTTCAGAGTCCACCTGGTCACAACTTAACATCGATAGTCCCGCCTCGTCCCAATGTAACATCTACTGCTCCATCCATTTTGGAAATATCACTGCAAGGGCCCTTAGTCTCATCACTGGACATCGCACCTGAGAAAACTGGGGGATTAGGATTAAAACCTCCAGTTGAAACCCTGAAGGTTCTCTCTTGGAATGTGGCGGGTATTGCCAATAAATTATATACAAATGACTGGGACTTACTAGTAGGCAACAGTGACATCTGCCTTTTTCAAGAGACCTGGGCCAGGGAACCGCTGTGTAGAGTAGGATATGCAGTTTTCGAAATTAAAGCCAGTTGGACTGGTAAAGGGAGGCCTTCAGGTGGTTTGGCGGTTTGGGTAGCTAGTCACATTGGGTGTAATGCGGAGAATGTACTTATGCTCTCGCAGGACATACAGTGTGTTCTACTCAAGTGGCCCAATGCTTTAAATCTGGCAATCATTAATGTGTACTCTCGCCCAGTCAGTGCGGCTATGGAATCACCCACACTAGATGATCTCTCGTCTTTTCTGGGCCAACTTCCAAACGATTGTAAGATAGTGATGGGCGGTGATTTTAATTATCACTTCGAACCCCTGGAAGGTCTAAAGGAAGGTTCCCTTACTGCTGAAGACGACTTTTGGGGTGTTCCGCCATGTCAATCCCCCCACCCCAAATCTTGGTCCCATCTCGCAGTACAAATTATGTCCCTAACACTAAACTTTGCGCTAAGGGCCTGCAATGGACGCACTCCTTCTGACATTCCCTCATTATGTACCTTCAATAGGAAGGATCATGAATCGCGGCTGGACTATATTTTTGTAGACATTGGTCTGTGGTCCAAGGTCCAGGATTTTAGAGTAATTGTAAGAACGGACAGTGACCACAATGCACTCCTACTGGATATGGTGCACCCCGCATGTGCTGTTGGATCACTCCCCGTCGAGCCCAGTGAGGACCTAGGGAATTTGGTTCTTAGTTCCAAGAGACGCAGGGTAAAATGGGGGAAATTGGTAAATTCAGAAGAGAGTATAAGCAAAATTTATCAGCTAGCACTCCCTAAGCTAAAAGAATTGGATGTATTAATTAACCAGCCCAGACCCTTAGAATTTAACGAGAAGCTAGCCCAAATCCACGAAGACTTAGTGGGAGCCTTAGGTGAAGTCTTTTACCCAGTGGTACCGCCACAGAAGAAAAAGACTCGAACCCCAACCTTGTACAACTCCTCCTGTAAAAAGATCAAGACAGATCTAATAAACACAATAAAAGTAGGTTCTGACAAGGGCAAGGTCATTGAGCTCAGGTGGAAATACAGGAAAGCCATGGCATTAGCAAGATCGGAATGGGATTGGAATAGATGGCAGGACCTCTCCCTAGCATTAGAAGCGAGGGATTCGAGACAATTTTGGTCTTTGGTAAATACTGGCACAGGAGAACCTAAAGCTGCAGTGGAGCCAAACATTGCAGCTTTTGTTTGGGAGGCCCACTTTGGCAAATTGTACCATGAAACCTCTGAATTTGCTAATGATGTGGCTTCCGATGTTTTATCCAATCCTGCAGCTGGATTGGAATTTACCCTCGGCGAGGTGGTCAGTGCAATAGAGGGTCTGGCGATGGGGAAGGCCCCGGGACTCGATAGATTGCCCGGTGACCTCTTTCGACATCACTCAGAGATCTGGGGCCCTTACCTCCTCATTCTTTTTAATTCCATCGCGGGAGGTATGGAGATCCCCTGTACTTGGCTGGGGGCGTAGATAGTACCTATTTTTAAAAAGGGCTCTCCTCTTCTCCCAGCCAACTACAGGCCGATCAGCCTCATAGATGTTCCCCAAAAACTATTCTCTCGCCTCCTCCTGGACCACCTTTTAGACTGGATGGAGGAAAATGAAATCCTTAGCCCCCTCCAGGCTGGCTTCCGGAAAAACACGTCCACCATGGATCAGATTTTCCGCCTCGTTCTCCTCTACTGGAAAACTGTAAGGATCGAGGGGGGGAGGCTGTACATGGTGTTCGTGGACCTGAGGTCAGCCTTTGACCTGGTCCCCCGCAAGAAATTATGGGAGGTCCTAAAGGAGCTGGGTGTTCAAACCCATCTATTGCACGCCATAATTAGGCTTCATGACAACAACTTTGCTCAGGTTAGGTGTGGGAGGGATGGAGCGCTGTCATCTAGGTTTCCAGTCCTTAGAGGGGTAAGACAGGGTTGCGTTTTGGTGCCAACCCTGTTTTGCCTCTATGTTAACAGTGTCATATCTCATCTTGACAATGTTGGGGACAATGACGCTCCCTTTTTGGCGGGCAGGAGGGTACCGGCCATCATGTTTGCGGACGATACCCTCCTGCTCTCAAAATCCCCGATGGGGATTCAACGGATTCTAGATGGATTTGGTCTTTTCTGTAGACAATAGGGTTTGGAGATCAATACAGAGAAGACCAAGTTCATGATATTTACCCCTCACCCAAAACCAGACCTAACCCATCACTGAGTTCAGTAAGACTGGAGAGGGTAAAAACTTTCCAGTACTTAGGGGTAACCCTACATGAGAACCTATTTTGGGAACCCCAAATAGCAAGATGTCGGCTTAAGTTGTCCCAATTGTCTGGGGCAATTCTGAAGGTTGTAAACACTTCTACTTTTAAACCCATCAGTCCGGCAGTAGAAGTGTACAAAACCCAAGCTAAAGCGGCCGCATCTTATGGTGGTGAGCTATGGGGGTATGAAGCAGGGGCAGAACTTGTCACTGTAGAAAATAATTTCCTCAGACGTCTCCTGGCCCTTCCTCGTGGCACACCCCTGTTCCCCTTAAGATGGGATATGGGTCTTCCCTCTATAGGAGAGGATTTGGAACTAATGCCATTAAGATTTTGGCATAGGCTCTGGTCCACTGGCGAGCTTGTACACTATAGGCAAGAGCTCATCCATGTAATGAACTTGAACCAGCGTGATAGAATCCCGTGGTTGGCCTTTATAAAGAAAGAACTGTATCGGTTGAGACTCCCTGAGCTATGGGAGCTTCCTGAACAAGGCTGCCAAAGGGTCCCTCGAAAAAGACTTGTGGAGATATACAAGGAGAAAAGTCTAGCTTCTCTGGTCTCTACATCCAACAATGGTATTCTAACTGATCGATTCCTGGACCCCAAAAATTCCTATCATTTTGAAGGTTTTATGGACATTATTTTCCCCATTTTAGCAAGAAAATTGTTCATTCAATGGAGGTTAGGCACTTTGCCTATTAAAACTTTTACCTGCAAATGGACAAAGAGGGATGATAAAATCTGTCCAGGGTGTAGTAATCATGATGAGGAGGAAATCCATGTACTGTTCTTCTGCCCAGCTTACAACAGACCAAGGAAATATTGGCTAGCGCCACTATGCAGAAACCTAGGTATAAGGAGCCACTTGTACTCGTACAGAATATTGAAAACAATTACCCTCCCCCATATAGTTTTTGCAGTTGCCAAATTCATAATGGCCATGTGGCAGATAAGGAGAAAATTACTAAAAGACTGAATATTGATGATATGAACTGTAATTCCCTCCCGTGATTAGAACCCCCATGCAAATGAATTTTTACGATTTTTATGGAATGGTCTTAATATAAGTGGATGTTTTTATGTTGAATTACATTATTTTATTGTATCTTTTATGGCCTAATAGGCCGAAATAAAGAAATAAAGAAATAAAGAAAGAAAGAAAGAAAGTTTGAGAGAGAGAGAATGTAAAAGAAGGGCGATAGGAAAAAACTATATGATCTGAGGAAAGCTGTGAAGGAGGTCTCTGTGCAAGTGGGGGCTGGACTAAGATCAAATCCACACACAAAGAGAGCCAACCTTCTAAATTCAGTCAACCTTTTAAGGTGATAAAATTGCCTGAAAATGCTGGGAAAACTAGTGACCAGAGTATTTGGAACCTAAACAGGGTAGCTAAGGTTTATCCGGTTGAGAGTGAATATGATAACTCATTGAGAAATATTGTGAAGGAAGGCGGTGACGCTTTGTTGAAAACTTCTTTAACGGACCAGGACATGATTTCTCAACGTGATTGGAAGGAACCTGTGCATTTACAAGATTGTATTTATAATTCATAAATTGGTGTTATCTATGGTATAACAGTCTTAACACTATGTCTTTGTGATTGTATATATCTAACATGTTTTATTTTTACCAAATTGTTGTAGGTTTGTATTGAGTGAGGAAGGCGATGTGGTGGTTTGTTTCCAGGTGATGATGTGACATTCTGTAACCTAGCAATATCACCTGGAATGTATGGGGCTTGGAAAAGTCTGTTGCAGTTAGAAGCAGCTGTATGCGGTACAACCGTCCCTGTCTTTGTTTGTGCATGGGACGTATTGAGCTGAGTTTGTGGATGGGGCCTATTAAGCTGTACTTGAAATAAATATCTTTCTCTTGAGCCTGCTTCTGCGATTGACTTTTTACATGAAACAGCAATGTAAAAGAACATACAAGATTGAGACAATGGACGTTTAGGTTGATGAAAGAAAGAGGCATTACGTGGAATCAGGACTAGGTGGCCATGATATTTGGCAGTACCAGTGGTTCACAAGAAAAACTCTGGGCCATTATTATTATTATTATTATTCCAAATTTAGTTCTATCGGCCTGATTCTCAAACTGCACATTGTAGCATTGTTTGTAGTACTACAAAACATAAGTTTCGCCTATACTTATGTGTGTGTGTAGTTCTCCACCCAGACTGCAGAGCTTCTGCACCTGTAAGTATAGATATTAGTAGTAAACGTAAGAGGGACACAGGGGAGGGAGTATGAAAAGGGGAGGACTTATACTAAAGGAGATGGAATTAGGCAACTTATACTTTTGTAAAAAGTTTACAATTGGAGTCTGTGAATACCAAAAGTAGTAAACTTACTCAAAAGTGCAACTTACCTTTGTGAATCAGTCCCAATGTGGTAATACTTTGAGTATTGCTACACTGAGCTTCCACCATATAGAATCATAAGTTTGGACTACCCACAATGAACAGATGTGTCTTTGTAAAATATAATTAGCCACTCCATCAGTAGTACATCTTCATAGTCCTAAAACTAATGTCAACACTAACCATAAATTCAATTTACACTTACTTTCCTTATAGTTTATCCTACCTGCAAACCCCAATCCTAGCCCTAAACCCTCAATTAAGCATAAAGTACCTTAACCCTAAACATCACGCTAATTTAACCATAATGCTAATGCTGAATCTTAACAGTACTTTAACCCAAAACCTAATCCTAACTCTTAGCTTAACCCTAACACCCTTAACCTTAAACATAGGCCTACGCCTTACTGCTGTTAGGGTTATGTGAAATGTCATGAAAGCTTTGCGAGTTTATATGAAATAATGCATATAGCACAACATCCCTTGTGACTTTTTTACACGAGAGAATATTTTATATAAAAAAAAGTCTCCCAGGATGTCAGCAGAAGACTGGTCTGAGTAGAAAATGTTTCTCTGCAAGACATTTTCTGCATGACTGTGTCTTCTGCTTGCAAGGATTATGCGGAAACAAGTAATGCAAAATCATGAGAAATTTCACTAATTTCCTATAATCCCAAATTAATACATGGTACACATTTTATTCACAAAATTAAGGTTTTGCTTAGGCCTACCTGTTACTCTAATCATAATTGCAATCCTAACACCAGCCACAATTGTAACCTTAACATTAACCATTAATATATAAACGTGCCCCCAAGCACCAATCTAAACTTTAAACATAATACATCTATCACTTCTCCTTATCTTAAGCCTTACCCTAATGTCCTTGCCCACAAATGTTAGTATGACATTGTCAATGTAATTGCACTGTGTATTGGAGGTATTGGTTATGCTAGGGGTGGAGAAAATCCAGGACATTACAAATGAGACTGGGAGGGTCCCCTCTACAAGTAAGGAATAACTAGGGGAATTTGGTCCTTTCGGTTCTGATTTTTCTGGTAATTCCTCATTCCCCCCAGAAGAGACATTTTAGGCATGGGCAAAGTGGGCTGTGGCCCAAGGCCCCAGCCTTTTAGGGGGGTCCACTGATTCAGCCAGCTCTGTTCTGGAGAGATACTTGCCCTAATGACCTTCAATAATTCTTAGATTTGTTTTAACTACTGTTTTCCTTTAGTTTATTTTAATGAGTGATGTATGCAACCTATTACAGACATTTTACAGAGAAAGGTTGTTTTTATGTTTCATGCAACTTCCATAAAAAGTTTCTTTTAGATCAAAACAGGACCACACATATGAGAAATGGGACGGTGTCACAAAGATTATTTTCAGTAACATCAGTGAGCTGCTTCTGTGTTACAATATTAAAACACGTCACTATCCCTGAATATTCGATGTAAGCACATTTAGAATTTGGACCAGTGTGCCCGAACAAAGAGGGCAGAAGGAGCTCAAATGTGATCATAAATTCAAAGCAGTTCCAAACAGGGGCCCCAAAAATACGTTTGGCCCCGGGACCCCCCAAATCCATAAAACGACCCTGCCCCCTAGATTTTTACACAGACATTTAGGCTGCTTTTAGCATCTGACAAGAGATTTGTGGAAACACTGCCTATCTCATAATTCCGGTGGGGCTGGTAACTATTGTTACTAGTCCCATCAGAATTAAGAAGCTACCCTTAATGAGGGTTTATGTAGTGGTGTGTGTGATTGTAATTAATTCTGCCCCCTTATTCTGTATACTAGTCCTCCTCCGTACAACCCACCTACCCTTGACAGCCATTTCCACTTTTTATTGTTGTGAGTGACATTTGAATAGCTGTTGGCGCCTCAGACAGCATAAATAATTAATGGCATAAAAAACACTAAACATCACTGGATTAATAACAAGCATTTGCAATGCAATAGGTCTCGCATTCACGCGAGTTTAAGCTATTGGCATTGTAAATGACACTGCCTTTTATTTAAGTTTTAAAAAAGAAAACAAAAATAAAAGGCATTGTTATTTGTAATGTGAGTAGCTCAAACTTGCGTAAATGCGAGACCTATTGCATTGCAAATGCTTGTTCTGCAAATGTAGAGGGGAGTAGAATTACGTGTTGTCAAGTAGAGTGGAAATATGCAGAGTGAAATTATGATGTGTGGGGTGAAATTATGTGGCATGAAAGTATGTTGAGTGGCTTGGAACTGTGTGGCATGGAGCTGAATTGTGAGATGTGGAATTCTTTGGCGTGGTGTGGCATAGACTGCAATTGTATGGAAATGAATTATGTTACCTGGAGTTAAATTATGTGGCATGGTGTGGAATTAAGGGATGTGGTGTGGAATTAGTTGGCATGGCGTGGAGTAGGATTATATGGTGTGGTGTGGAATTGTGTGGCATGGAATTGTGTGGCATGGAATTGTGTGGCATGGAATTGTGTTGAGAGGAATGGAAGTATGTGTCATGGAATGGAGTGGAAATATGTGGCACGGAATGAAATTATGTGGTGGACTTGAATTATGTGCCGCTAAGTGGAATTATGTTATTGAGTGGATTCATTAATAGTGGAGTGGAAGTATGTGGCATAGAATTACGTTCCATGGAGTGTAATTATGTGGTATGGAATGGAATTAGTTGGTGTGGATTTGTGTGGTGTGGCCTAGAATTGTGGGGTGTTGAGGGAAATTGTGAGACATGGAATTGTGTGGCGTGGTATGCAATTGTGTGACATGGAGTGCAATTCTGCGGAGAGGAAGTATGGGGGTGGAGTGGAATTATGTGATGTGGTGTGGAATTATGGGGTGTGGTATGGAATTATGTGGCATGCAATTGTGTGCCATGGAATGGAATTATGTGGTGTGGATTTATGAGAAGTGGAGAGCACTTTATGTGGCATGGAATTATGTGGAGTGGAATTATTTTGCATTCACTGAGATAGACATGTTACTGTGTGGCGTGAACTACAATTATGTGACAGGTGTGCAATTGTGTGGAGAGGAATTCAGTGCCGTGAAGTGGAATTATGTGACATGGTGTGAAATCAAGTGGTGTGGCATAGAATTGGGTGGCAAGGAGTGGAATTATGCTCCGTGGAGTAGAATTATGAGATGTGACATGGAATGGTCTGGCATGGAATTGTCTGGTGTGGAATTGTGTGGTGTGAAATTATGTTGGTTTGGGGAGATTAAATTTAGGTGGTACAGTGTGGTACAATGTGGAGTTATGTGGTATGGAGTGGAATTATGTCTCATGGAGTGGAATTATGTAGCATGATGTGGAGTCGTGATTTTGCATGGAGTGAAATTATGTGGGATGGAGTTGAATTGTGTGGCATGGAATTGTGGGGTGTTGACTAGTGGAATTATGTGGTGTAGAGTAGAATTAGGTGGTGTGAAATTATGTGGAGAAGAATTGTGTTGCATGGAATTGTTTGGCATGGTATTGTGCGGCATTGAGAGGATTGGAATTATGCGACATGGAGTGGAATTATGTGGCTTGGATTGGAAATATGAGAAAGTGGAGTCCACTTAGGTGGCATGGAGTTGAATTGTGTGGTTCAGAATTGTGTTGCATGGAGTGTAATTGTGTTGACTGGAGTGGAATTGTGCCACGTGGAATTGTGTGGCGTGAAATGCAATTGTGTGATGTGGAGTGCAATTGGGTGACATGGAGTGTCACTGAGTGGAGTGGAAATCATATAGCATGGAGTGGAATTATGTGACATGGTAATGAATTGTGTGGGGTTGAGTGGAATTACGTGCCGTGGAATTATGTGGCATGGAGCCGAATGATGTTGATTTGAATTGTGTGGCATGGCATTACATGCCATGGATTGGCTTTAAGTGGCGCAGAATTTTTTGGCATGGAATTGTGTGGTGTGAAATTGTATGGTGTGCAATTGTGTGCCATGGAGTGAAGTTTTGAGACATGGAATTGTGAGGAGTGCCACTGTGTGACATGGAGTGCAATTGTGTGGAGTGGGATTAAGTGATGTTGAGTGGAATTATGTGACGTGGTGTGGAATTATGTGGTGTGGAGTGAAAGTGTGTGGCATATAGTAGAATTATATGGCATGGATTTATGTGATGTGCAATTGTGTCGCATGGCAAGGAATTGAGTTGAGTGGAAATGTGTTGATCTGAATTATGTGGCACAAAAGGGAAGAGGCATTATGTGACACAGAGTGGAATTATGTTGTAGGGAGTGAAATTATGTGGGATAGTATGTGGCATGATGTGGAATTATATGTTGTGCACTGAAGTGGAATTATGTGGTATGGAGTAGAATTATGTGGCATGGAATTGTGTGAGAGGAAATTTGTGGCATGAGTGGAATTATGAGATGTGGAATTGTGTTGCATGGAACTGCGAGGCCTTGAGTGGTGTGGAATTATGTGGCATGTGGTGAAATGATGTGGTATGGAGTGGATTGAAAATAGGTGGAGTGGAATTATGTGACTTGGAGGGGTAATATATGGCATGAAATTATGTGGTGTGGAGTTGAATTACGTTGCGTGGAACTTGGTTGCGTGGGATTCTGTGGTGTGGAGTCGAATTGTGAGACATGGAATTGTGCAGCATGGAGAGCAATTGTGTGGCATGAAGGGCAGATGTGTAACTTGGAGTGCAATTGTGTGATGTGGAATGCCATTGTGTGGAGTGGAGTCATGTAGGGAGGAGTGGAATTATGTTACACTTTGTTGAATTATGTGGTGTTCTGTCAAATTATGTGGCATGATGTGGAGTGGCATTATGTGATGTGGAGTAGAATTATGTGACATAGAATTGTGTAGCATGGCGTGGAATTGTGTTGCATTGAGTGGTGTAAAATTATGAGGCATATAATAAAGCATAATTATGTATAGAAGTCATTTAAGTGCCTGCTGCTTGTTTCCTCTGACAGATGGTCACTTGAGAGCAATGTATTGGAGTTTGGAGCTGATCAATAACGTGTCCACAGGACCCGATGTGTTCTCGGCTCAGAGGGGAAACAGCAATTAAGGAGGATGTCTCTGTCTCCCTTCACGCCCAGGGAGGAGGGAGATGCGAGCAGAGCATCAAAGGGCTGGGTGAGAAGGGAGGGGGGAATGCAAGGGTCAAAGAGGCGAAAGTGAAAGTAATCGAGCAGAGCATCAAAGGACTGGATGAGAAGGGAGGGGGGAATGCAATTAGCAGAGGAGCAGCTGTGCACGTGCATGTGATCTCGTGCACTCAAGGTTTAGGCCAGCCAAAAGTGTGGGTAGCACTTTGAAAATCCCACATATAAAATGTCTCTTCGAGCCTTTGGCTCGCGAGACCTAAAAATAGAGAGAACTGTGTGGCATCGCTGGCTTATGAAAAAAACTGCTCAAATATTCGGAGGCCTTTCATAAACGACCAGTCAAGAGACTTGTGTGGTGACATGAAGGCTGCGTTATGGGGTAAGGCAGATTATCCCGCGACACCCACAACCCCTCCAGACGGAAAGAGGGCATCGTTCACAAATAGTTTAGGAAATGACTTCACTAGTCAAACGCCTGAACTTTAATTTACAAAGGCCATGCTGTCTTCCTCTTGAAAAGGTGCTTTGTGAATGGTGAGAGACAAGACCCGCTGTGTGCCCAGGGCATGTCGTGAACTGTAGTTTCCCGACCTGCCTCAGGCCGCCAGTCTGTATTTTCTCTAGAAGTTCCATCGGGCCTTTGGGTCAGATAAAGAAAACTCGTCGAAGACAAGACGTGAATCACAGGAAAGGGCATTGGTGTCAGGGTCGGACTGAGACAAGATATAGGCAAGGGTACCAAAAGAAAAGTGACCCCCCATTAGCCAATCAAATTGCAAGAAACGTTGCCCACATCCTGCATATCAGGGTAGTTTTGAAATTGTAAAGGCACAGGGCTCTATTTACGAGAAACTAATGCAGCGAGTGCCTGCTGCAATTCATTTTGCTGCGCCACGCTTCGTTAGTTTCGAGGCACAGGGATGCAACATATTTTATAACAATATGTTGCATCTCTGTGATTTTCCCTGTGCTGGTGCACAAACTGCTGCCATTCACCAGCGACGGACCCCTTGCACCACGGTGCAAGGATGCCTGCGTCATGGGCAGATTGTTTTTGTGCAGGAAGGGCACCTTCCTGCACAAAAACAATCAATTAAGGTGATTTCCTCTTCCACTGAGCGCTGTAGTATGCAGCATGGATTGAAAGAGGAAAAAAACGAGGAGAAATGAAAACATTTCTCCTCATTGCGCCTCGGGGGTGGCGTAGCTATCTGACGCATTTCCAGGTTCACAAATACTCATAAATCTGAAAATGCATCAATGGACATGGGTGTTGAGTGGGAACACCCACAGCAACACCCATGTCACGCCCCTAACACACAAAGTGTTGCATGAAAAGGGGCGATATTTACAAGCACACATAAAGCCACGCAGGGTGGCTTTATGTGTGCTTGCAAATATCACACAGCAGGTTGTGCCGCCGGTGCGTCACGCAGCGTGATGCACCGACGGTGCAAGGTGCTTACAAATAAGCCCCACACTGTTTAGGCATTTTGCATTGCGTTGGGAGGCTGCATTAATTTGTGCTTGCTGTAACCAATGTGTGTGGTAAAATCAGGGAATTCAATTCATAAGTAAAGCCCGGTACACAAGACAATAACACAGGCTCACAAATATCCAAAGAACTGGCAAAACGCTGACCTGTCATAGCAGCCCTCCTGGCACTGCCAGATTGCCCTACAGGTCAGGCCCGCCATAATTAAGTGAATCACATAATTCTTATTTTCTTTCAATCTTTGCTAGCAGATACCTGAGGTCTGAATCCAAGAGGGTATTTTTGTTCTCAGTGTTTCTCAATACATTACAAACTATAGCAGGTTCGTACCACAGATTCAGGGTCCGATTCATTAAGATAATTACGTGTAGTAAAGGTATGAGTGCGGAGTCTCTGCCCTCGTGGAGGATTCTCCACACTTGTTTCGGAATCTCAGCACTCGGGGCAGAATCTCCACATGGCGCACTGCAGAGAGTGCAGAGATTCTGCCACAGGTGGGTCGACACTGCTATGAGTGCGGAGACTCTTCACTTGTACCTATACTACACATAAGTACCTTCATGAATAGAGCCCTCAATGTCTTTTTAGGTCTAGCCTGCCGACAGCGCATGCACTGTGACTGCAAGGGGTATTGTTTACCATATACCACTTGGAGCCTGCACATTGCTTACCATCTGTTGGCTTATATTGTCACTCTTCTTTGCTGCCTCCTAATTGGCCAACGTGTGCAAGGCATCACTTCCTTTTTCTTCTGTGGAACATGGACCAAGCCCAGATTGATTCCTCTTCATTAGTGTCCATCCACTGATTGTGATGTGATTGAGAAACTATTTCTTTTTTGCCTTCCACCCACCCCTTCTCCATTTCGTCTTCAGTTCACAGATTCCAGCTACTGTTCTTAAAATGCCCCTGTAAACTAACCCGTCTTGTCTATTCAAATACTTGCTGCTATGCTCTACTTTATCTTGAAACCAGTATGGCGCCTCAATAATCAGCAGAGGCTGCTGTTTCCTTAATGTCTGCAGTGTGCAACTCGTATGTCTGGCACTTTGCATTTCAGTGCTATAATTTAATCTCTGTTCAAACATCCTACATCTTTGATGCTGATTAACATCTGTAAAAAAACAATGCAAGCTCCCTGTATTTTAATTTCTAATGCTGTACGCATATTTTGAACCTTTTTTCATCAAAACAGCATGTCTTATCGTAAAGTAAAATAGTGCGTTCAAAAAAATTCAACGGATAGGCCTGCCCAGAGCATCGCAACAAGATTAATACAACCAGCTGAGCAGCTCTGGTAAATTGTAGCAGCAATAGACAAATTTAGATGGGCGAGTGAAAGACTGAGAGAGACTTGTGTGCACGCTGCACAATGCCACAAAGTCCCACTCCACTGCACTCCTCTCTGCACAATGCCACACAATTCCACTCCACCCCATTCCACACAACGCCACACAAATCCATTCCACTCCACTCTGCACAAAGCCACACAATTCCACTCCACTCCATGCCACATCTGCCACACAATTCCACTCCACATTACAAAATTCCACTTCACACAATGCCATACAATTCCAATCCACTTCACCCCACAGAACACCACCTAATTCTACTCCACTTCACACAATACCATACAATTCCACTTCATGCCACACTACTCCACTCCACTTCAAGCAGTGCCACACAATTCCACTCCTCTCCACTGCACTTCACACAATACCACACAATTTCACTCCACTCCACCCTACTCCAAATAATACCACACAATTCTACTCCACTCTACTCCATGCCACACAATTCCACTTCACTCCACAACACAATATGCCACACACACACAATACAACCCAATGCCACACAGTTTCACTCCTTGCCACACAATTCCACTCCACTCCAATCCATGCCACTCCTTGCCTCACAATGCCACATAATCCCACTCCACTTTAGACTGTATAAGACAATGTCAATCCAAGGCACGCCACGCTACACAATGCCACACAATTCCACTCCATTCCACATAATGTCACAAAATGCTTCACAACGCCTCACACTTCCACTCCACGCCACACAATTGCACTCCACTGCTCTCCACACCATATAATGCCATACAATTCCTCTCCACTTCAATCCATTCTACCTAATGCCACACAATTCCACTCCATTTCACTCTGCTCCACACAAAACTGTTGACTCCACTCCACACTATTCCACTCTACTCGACTGAACTTCACAAAAGGTCATACAATTCCAGTCCCCTCCACTCCACACCACACAATCAATCACCATTAAACCTGATGGGCACAATAGTCATACTCAAAGCCAGCCATTTTAAGTATAAGCATTGCAATACTCATCAACAAAATGATCAATAAAGCATTTGTATTCAAAACAACCACGCCCGTATGTGTTAGAGTATTTCTTGTACACTCTTCAAGCCACATAATGCAGCCATAGAACAAATCTCAAAAGGGCCCACTTTTTATTTTGCTCTAAAATTCCTTTACAGATACGTGCAAGTGTCACCTTTCACACAAACCACCTATTCGTAAGTCGTATGTAATAAACTTGACAATATGTGTACAAGCTATCCCTTTCACTTTTTACCTGCGAAGGAAAACGGTCATGTTAGTCATAATACACTTACTCAAATTTCTTCATCACTATGCTCAAATCTCCAGTAGTCCTGACTCCTGGGTCCTGCGAATCACCACCGATGGGGAGGGGGGGGGGGGGGGTGAGATTGGACCTGGAAGGAAAAGCTGAGGTATTTGCAGACTATTATGAGAAACTCTACTCCGCCAAGATACACTGTTCACCTTCTTACATTAAGACCTTCTATGGACAACATTAAAATCCCTCAACGCTCGGCAGAACATATACAGTCTATCAACACTGACATACACCCTAGCGAAATAGGCCATGCATTAAGTTCCCTTGATTCCGGCAAGGCAGGTAGCCCTAATGGCATCCCTATTGAGCTCCACAAGCGACCGGTCGCCAAGCTGGAGCCTCACTTATTAATGATGTGGTTAGAAGCCAAGTCTATCCGTCAACTCCCAGAAAATCAGAGACAAGCCGAGATAGCAGTGCCAGTGATCCACAAGGAAGGGAAGCCACCAGACAGGTGTAGCTCTTACCGACCCATATCCCTCCTCAACGTGGAAATAAAAATCTCTCAGGGGTACTAGCTGGGTCAAGAGAATATCCACCATGGTGTTATCAATGCACGCCTCAATGGCATTTAATACACTAGAGTGGAGCTACATGTTTGGTGTGTTAGACAGGCTGAGATTTTGGGCCCAAGTTCATAGGCTATATACATCTCCTGTATCAGGTCTGCATGGCCCAGGTCAGGGTGAATGGGGCATTATCACGCAGATTTGTCTTGCACAGAGGGATGAGACAGGTCTGCCTGATATCCCCACTGATATTTGTCCTGTCCTTGGTGCCCCTGGTGGCCTTAGTCAGACAAGACCACCTTGTGTGAGATATACAATGCGGAGAGACTTAGGAAGATTGTATTTCCTTGTACGCAGACAATATTTTATGTCATAGATTCCCCCTCCCACTTCCTTCAATAACCAGACTGACCCAGATCCTCCAAACCTTCAGGAAATATTTGGGATACACTATTAACTGGTATAAGTCCCTCATGCACCTGATCACGGGCCCCACACCCACCCTGTTCAGAGAACACCCTTATGCCCATGTCCAAATACGTATTTAAATATGTGGGGATCTAGGTCATGGCTGATCCGCACCTCCTGCAGATGTGCAGCATTGAAGGAAGTTACAGCTCTCCCTGTTGGGTAGGGCAGCGATGTTCAAAATTGTCACCCAGGATGATATATGCTCTTCAGAACACCCCATATCAAGTACGTGAGGACTTCTTCAACCTGACGAAGGCTTCGCCCCACCTCCTAGCTCTTCAGAAGCTCAAACATGGAGTTTATGATGGGGGGATTGGCCTGCCTGACATTAGAAAATACCACTGGGCCACTCAACTAGCTGTGGTTAAAAACTTGGGGCATTCGCCGCATTGGACAACCCGGCATTTAGGCTGGAGGGACTGACATATGAACAGGAGGGATATCAGGGGATAATCTACAGATCTGCCACTTCGAACCTACAGCTACCACATACAAAAACAGTGGAGCGAACCAGGAAGGAGGTAACCGTCTTTTTGGGGTGGATGGGGTAACTGACAGAAAGGACCCCACTATGGTCCAGTGACATCTTAAAAGAGGTGGGAAAACTACAGGGATTTACAAAGTGGAACCTAATTAGTATGGCCACATGAGGAGATGCATAGAAAAGGAATTCAATGCTCATGCTGCATTTAAAGCATACGCAATACAAGCTAGCGCCCAGAGAGACATTTAAATACATCCAATTTTGGCATGAGTAACAGACACACATCCTCAAACATACCCTGATCAAAGACTCTTTGCCCTTACAGCACCGTATCCTGACAAAACCACTGCCTAAAGGGACCCTCTCACTTATATACATGAACTTAATTAAAAATTCCCCAGACATCCTGAATAAACTGAAGACCAAATGTGAAGCCGAGGTGGGGGAGTTTGCATAAGGTGAATGGGAGGAGGCCACAGGTGCCTTGAGGGAGATTGCAATTAAAACAGGATAGGGAATCTTACATCGGTCGTACTAATCCTGCACGGCCATACATCATGGGCAGATGCCCCACGAATCTCTGCCTACGGGGATGTGGGGAGCAGGGTACATTTCTTCATACGCTTTGTTCCTGTCCCAAAATATGAACCTATTGGTTAGCGCTTCCAGGACTTATGAGCGGTGGGGGGTGATACATATGGACAGTGGTGAGGCAGGTCTGATTCCTGGATCAGACAGCAGTAGACTCCCCATCCAGTCCCAGCAATATTCTCATGCTACATGAGAGCAGCCTGGGGATTGTCCTGAATGGGCTGATTTGACGCTCCGCTCAGGGAGTCTGTGCAGTTCCTCCAACTTGGCTGTACAATACAGCCAGGATGGAGAAATCTAACTGTGCCAGTGGCGTAGCTAGGGCGCGTGGTGGGGGCGGTCCGCCGCAGGCGGCACTATTTTGGGGGCAGACAAAGCCATTCAGATAAGGCTCGGCTTGCTTTCGCGGACGTTCGGGGACGGGCAGAGGAGGAATAGGACTCGGGCAATGTCCTCTTCTTTTTTGTGCTGGCAGCTGTCCCCCCCCCTCTCTTCCTATTATTCCCTCTCTTTCTGTCTTGCTCCTCACTTGCTGAAAAACGTAACTTGAAGAAACGGTTCACAACCTCTTTCCTTCTTTCATTTAGGTGCTTCCCTGTGAAATGGATCCAAAAAAGAAAAACACTCTTGCGGGAAATGCCTTTTTTCTGACATTTTTCTATTCCAAAGTGCAGCGGGATGAGAGAAATAGAAGGTTTTAAATATGAAAAATAAATACATAACTAAATAAAGCAAGACAGAGTGGTTGCAAATTGGCCAGATTGGTTTTATTCACATCCAAACACATCAGCCTCACTTTACAGACTTTGCAGTGAAGCGCTACTTTTGTTTTCTCGTCTTTCTTTGAACAGCATTGTTGTCCCCAGGTGGGGAAGTGCACCATTCCTGGAGGTACTGCAATACCTGGTTGATGGGTGGATTGGAAAACAAAATGCGTACCATGGCTCTGTTTATGGATGTGGTCTTTTTAAACCATACTGCTTACGTTTATTAAGGATATAAGCAATGGGCATTGAAACGGTTCTCTTCAGGGCCCTGTAGTCATGTCCTTAACTTTTCAGGTAAAACCACTCGCTAATTTCTGAATAGGGAGTGAGAGATCGTTAAGGTAACCATGTTGTTTCTGCTTACATTTCACATGCTTTACTTAATCTTGCATTCCCTATGAGTGTTTGCTTCTACTTTTTTTTTTAGGCAGCATATTACTCTTATCAAGTGCATAATTTGAATTGAGCCACATCCAAGTGTTTAAAGCGGGCACAATTAGGTTGTAGCTGAAGGCAGTGTGAGTTTCTCTCAGTGGGGCAGTATGGTGTTCAGTGGGGGAGAGGATGTGGCACTATGGCCAGAGCTGTCGAATTTGGAACTGGGGAACTGGGTTCAGCCTTCATGACCAGTCCACCAGACCACTCTACTGAGGGAGCATACTCCCATGCTAGACCTTACAAGGCCCCACTAGACCTTAGAAGGCTTGATGTTTTAGCACAAGCAGGTGTACCCTAGTGGTGTCAATTGTGAGTTAACCTTGAAGGCCTGTCCACCACAATCCATACTTAAGTTCATCTCCAGTCTTGCGGGCAGGCCTACAAAGCAGCACACCCTAGAGCAACAGTGATCCAGTCACTGTGACTCTGTCACTGAGGTCACATGAACCTTGAGCAGGTTAGGGC
This sequence comes from Triturus cristatus, assembly GCF_964204655.1. Classification (NCBI taxonomy): domain Eukaryota; kingdom Metazoa; phylum Chordata; class Amphibia; order Caudata; family Salamandridae; genus Triturus; species Triturus cristatus. Next base: position 792,408,561 of record NC_140589.1, read on the forward strand.
GGTGCGAACGGTGTGACCGCACTGGGTACCTATTTCGGGTGGGTGCGTAGTGTTTGCAACAGCCGCGGCCTGTGGATGGAGTTCCGTGGGGCGGTAAGGCGGGGCGGGGGAGGGGCAGGGTGGGGGGGTTCTAAAAACCGGAATATGGATAATTGCAGGTAAGTAAACAATTAAATAAATAAAACGAATTTCGTAGCGCGCGCTGCATCGCATTTTGCCACGGGGACATATGACGCTTTGGATTGGTAGTTGTCCGGCTTGAGTTCAGAGGGCCAGCTGTGCGTGGGGTCTTGGGTGTCTCATTGGCTCTGAAGACACTTTGGCTCGGTTGGCGCTGTTGCGTGGGTGAAACGTTGCTTCGGTTGTAGCCGGTTGGCAGGCGAATAGTGTTTGATGTAGTTGGTGCTTGCTTGATGGTTTCTGCATACGCTTTAGGCTGTGTGTTTCTGCTTCACGGTGATGTCGATTTGCTGACTCCTCTCTGCTTAACTTCTCAGCGTAGGAGATACCAAAGTTTCCCAGGGTGTTTTTTTAATGGCATAAGCCCTGTGGAGCGGCGTTGGGCCTTCTTTGCCCAGTTGAAGAGGGAATAAAACAGACATAATAATATATTTTTCATACTGTAGTTGCCTTGACACGTCTGTTTTTCGGTGGCTGCTGTAACGGCTTCGGAGGTGAGAAACCAACTTGTGTGTGTGGCTCTGTGTGTGGGTGCAAATTGGCATTGCTCATGACATTTAAAGAAACGGCATTGTTATTTACAATGTCAATAGCTTAATCACTCTCAAATGCGAGAGCTATTGCATTTGCACCCACACACAGAGCCACCTACACACACACTGATTAAGCTATTGACATTGTAAATAACAATGCCGTTTCTTTACATGTTTTAAAAACAAAAACATAAACAAAAAAAATGTCATGAGCAATGCCAATAGCTCTAACTTTAATAATGCCGAGACCGTTGCATTGTAAATGCTTGTTGGGTTTCCTCCAGGATGTCACTGATGCACTAACCCCTGAGTTCAAGTTCGAATAGTTATTCCAGGTCACTTTGCAACCTCCTGAACCTACTTGTCTTTTCCCATACAGCAGCTCTACTTACATCCTGGAAGAAGCTCTGGAACCTGTTAGTGATGTCAAAAATTTTAGTCGGATATTGAATGATCCATTAAAGATATAAAGAAAATACATTTCATCCCAAAAAATGATTATGAAAAGCATACATACTACTTAACTAAGCATAACAGTATATACAATATATACAACAGCCTAAAAAAGAACAATATGCTCTGGGTCACATCACGTATAGTCAAATAATGGCATGATTTAATTCCTTAAAACAGCTAATGCAATTAATGATTCTCCAATAACTAATACATTCTTTAAAAAACATTTGTTAAAGAATGTACATTTAGCCTGTTCAAGACAAAGTCATGATGAGACTTAATTTTCATATCTTATCTCATCTAGAGCTGTTAAAATTGTCCTTCCTGCTGTCTTTCACCCATTCCCACAACTTGCTGATAAAGTAAAAGAGGTCCTTCAGGCTACCCCACTGTACATATGCAACTCAGAGTTTCACCTTTAACTCTTCATTCTACACCACTAAGCTATTCAGTTTCCAGGATCCTGTGCCAGCAGTGAGCTTCCTTGTAAGTTCACCCTAAAACCTACTGCTCAGTGGTCACAAAAGTGAATGGCAACCATGGAGCTTTGCCCAGGCTTTACCACTGGAGAGATAAATAAGAAGTCAATCAGGGATAACATTGAGACATCGGGTACCTCCAGGAAAAACATCTGGCATTTGACACAGCACCTCTGACGATGCCCTGCAGGGATGCCTCCCCCTGCAGGAGACGTTACATCCAATGCTATGGATTCGGGTCTAGTAAATCCATCCACGCTTGTGGTGCAGCTGAAATCACCACCCATCTAGATGGTCCTGGAGGTCACGAGCTGCAGTCTAAGAACCTGGAACATCTCAAACTAGTCTATCTTCGGTGGGCATACGCACTGATGAGCCTCATTGGATCTTCAGACCAAGAGACTTCCATGACCAAACCTCTGCCATTAACCGACTCAGTAATCCTCTCAGCTGTGAAATGCTTCCTCCTGATCAGGATGGTGACTACTGAGGACATGCAGAAATTTCATCTAGATCACAAAGATGGGTCTGAGCCCACTGGCCTTCAAGTTGACTATATGACTAGGCGTACAGAATACCACATTCCTGCAGAAAGCAGATGTCTTGGTTATGGGCTGCTCGGAACAATACAACACTCCTAGCCTGATCCTTCACACTTCTGAAGTTCAAGGCAAACAAAGATATAGCCCTTGTCTCAACACTAGCTATTGGTGTCTGGGTTCAAATTTAAAACCACTATGAGGAACGGGGCTTGTGCTACTCTAGTGGGAGTTTTGAGCAATCAGCAGGTCCTCGCTTGTAGTTTCTTTTGTGGCCTCAAAGAGGAACTCCGCCTTTGCCACCTCTTGCCACACAATTAGCTCCTCCTCTGTTGGTTCCTTGTCCAAAATCTTGATGACCTTCATTTCTAGTTATCACAATTCTTCCTGTAGTTCCTTGTCTGGTTCTGCTGGGGTGCCCCCAAGTATACTATGTCGTCTTCGCCAGAGCCGACTTTCATAGTTGACCGCTTGAACGACTTGAGATGTGTAGAGCTTCTTCTGGGTGCCTTCCTTTGCTTTTTTCTCTTCCAGCTCGTTCTTGGGTGTCCTTGTTCTTCCTCCTGTTTCTTCTCATCCTTTTTTGTTTCTGACCTTCCTCCCATGAAAGGTTGTCTCAGAGGCACTATTATATTCTCCCAAGGCTTGTTGCACCTTCTCTCTTCCTTCTCCTCTCTATCCTTCTTGCACTTGGCATGTGTCTTGGACCACATCGGGCTCCATTCCTGTGGAAGCTTCTTCTGGTTGTTGCTTTTTTTCCAGTTTCTCCCCTCCTTTCTTTTTCTTCCTCGGCCATATTGGCTTGGCTGATATCACTGGTTCTTCCTTCTCAGTGTTTGCTCCTGGCTGTGGTTCCAGCGCCTTCTAAATTCCTGAGTGTGGTTGCTGCTACTTTCAAGGCTCCTTCCTGCTGGAATGTTAAAGTGACGGTATAGTTAGGTGAAAAGCTCATTAACGCTTTGTACTAAAAAATCACAGATTTGAGATGTCATCAGTGATGTCATTAATGATGTCATAGAACATGTCATGAGTGATGCAATTTGTGAGGTCAAAAGGTGTGCATGGTGGGGTCTCAAGTTATAGTTAGCTGTACTAAATATAAATGGTAAATTTCTGTGCTGTTTTTAGTTCAGAATATTAATGCTGTCACTGAGATATTTACCTAACTATAACAGAACCTTTGTTTTTTTCAGTGAATTTTGACACTCTACCATGCCGTTTTCTCATAAAGTATTTCATTACACATGACATCATTCTTGTTCGGAATGCTATCATTTAACATGCTATACAGGATGTAATATAACAGGGTATAAGCAGTGCATTAAGAAGGCGCTAGTTATAATTTAAGGTAGTGTGACTTCCAAGTTCACAACACTGTATACTGGGGTGCACAAGTTATAGGATGTTTCGAACAGGGCACAAGTTATAACCAGGCTCACTGGAATTATGCGATTGTGCAGCCGCTGCCATTTTCACATAATTTGCTACATTTGCCACATAATCCATCATCATCTGAATATTCTGCAGATTTTAACAAAAAAAACCTTTGTTTCTAACTCAAAAGTTTAAAAAAATGCAGCGACATGTGTTGCCGTGCAGGGGAAGGCCTTTTGCACAGCTGGACTGCTCACCTTTCTGTTGTTTATTGCTATATTTGAGTGTTAAATGGATGCTAATTAGGTGTAACGTATGTCCAGACAGTGTTTTCAAGTTTAAAAATGATAAATAATTAATTTATACTTTTGCAAAATGTGCCGCATTAGGCAGCATCATTTGCCTTTGTTGCCACATAATTTACTCAACTCTGCCGCATAATTTGGCCCTCTCCAGCTCCATAGTTCTAGTGGACCTGGTTATAACTTTACACTACAACTATAACTTTAGAATTGTAAATGTTTGCGTGGTTTAAGTTGGTTTTGTACAGAACGATCAAATGGTGTTTTCCAAACTATAACTTAGTTTTAACCTTTGGTTTTTTGATGGAATATAAATATATATATATATATATATATATATATATATATTATCTACTGGCGGTCGCCAGTAGATAGTTATAGTTAGGACCCTGTTTCCATAGGAAATCCGCAACATTCTATTTGGAATAACTTTGGCGTCGGTCGATGAATCCTCGCGAAATTTTCAAAATAGGTGGGGCGCTACGCTCCGCTCCTACCCTGAAAGTCTCGGGGGGATTCGTCAAGCGGGGGCTGAGAAAAAAGGGGGGTCCCAAAACGCGTTTTCCCCATGCATTTTTCCATAGGACCTTTAGACACAGCTACAGCCCGAACGGCTGAACAGAGTTACTTGAAATTTGGCAGAGAGGTAGTCCTCAGGTCAAGGAAGTGCCTTTTGTAGGTCTGGTGTAAATCTGTTCAGTAGTTCCTGAGAAAATAGCATTTAAATCAATATATATATGTGGGCGGAGCCTAACCACACATCTCATCCTGAGATCTGATTGGCTGTCAGCACTTCATCCAAGAAGTGTTGGCAGCCATCTTGGGACCAATATACATGATAGCACCTCATTAAAAAGCATTGCAGTTAATAGAAGGTTTTAAGACTTTAGTTACATTATAAATCATTTGTTGATGGTACCATACTCATTTTAGGAATTGTGGTATGTTCTAAGGTGATTTCACCATGTGAAAAAGCCTTCTGCTGGGATATCATGATTGAGAGAAAAATATTTTCTCATGCTTTTACCACAGAGGTTTGGAAGGTGATCTATAAGCTAAACTGAGAGCTTATTTTCTGTAAATTCACATTATCTTTCTCAGTCATGTGAGAATGAAGTCTGACATTCTCAGTAAAACATGTACATCCAACAAGGGCAGAGACTGTCAGTTGATTCCTTTGTGTTCTACTGCAGCTTTCCAGAGTGTTCCAAAGAACTACTAGAGCGCTAACCGTCCTACTTATGATAAATGTATGGCACACCTGAAGCCATCTTGCTTGGATTAAAGTGGTAACTCTTAAAACATTTAATTTAAAAAGGAACAAAATGAGGGGGTTCATTTTTCCATAAAAAGTATGATTAGTGCTGCAGAAAGAAAAATTAGGGCACATTTTGAGTGACTTCTCAAATCCTCTTCTATTTCATTAAAAAATTCTGACATGCCGACTGAAACATGCACTTTCAATACCAGCAGCAGTTTTCCCTGGTGAGCAGTAGCTTTACTACAGTGATCTAATGAGCAAAAAGAGTGCTAACATTCTGATTTTATGGCAAATGTGTGACACATTTGAATGCCTTCTTGATGGAATCAAAGTAAAAAACTGAAAGTATTTCCTACTGAGGAGACTGCAGTAAATGAGGAAATTAGGAAACTTCATAACAAATAAGTCTCCCAAGATGGCCACCAGAGACAAAAGAGCCCAAATGTAGCCCAAATATCACCCAGATGTAGCCCAAGTATAGCCCAATGACAGAATGTCCAAGAATGTTCTTAAAAACAACTAGAGCACTTACTGTCTTCATTATGACAAAAGTATGGCACACCTGAAGCCATCTTGATTGGAATAAACTGGTAACACTTAAAACATTTAATTTAAAAAGGAACACAATGAGGGGGTTCATTTTGCCATAGAAATTATGATTAATGCTGAAGAAAGAAAATGAGGGCACATTTTGAGTGACTTCTCAAATCCTCTTCTATTTCATTAAAAAATTCTGACATGCAGACTGAAACATGCACTTTTAATACCAGGAGCAGACTTCCATGGTGAACAGTAGTTTTACTACAGTGATCTAATGAGCAACTAGAGTGCTAACATTCAGAATTTATGGCAAATGTGTGACATATCTGAATACCTTCATGATGGAATCAAAGTAAAAAACTGAAAGCATTTCCGACTGAGGAGACTGCAGTACATGAGGAAATTAGGAACCTTCATAACAAATAAATCTCCCAAGATGGCCACCGGAGACAAAAGAGCCCAAATGTAGCCCAAAATCACCCAGATATAGCCCAAATATAGCCCAATGACAGAAGTGTGCAAAACACTTATTATTTTGTGTTTTTGCAGTGTTATATAGTGCAGACTTGTCAGGTATTGGAGTGCTTTACATGAGCATTGGTTACATCACACAAGAACAAATTCATTTTGGTTGTAGACATGGGGAGACTAAGTGATTTGACCAGAATCACAGAATGTCGAGCTGAAGCAGAAACTTCAACCTGGTTCCCCAGTTGCAAAGTCTGCAGTTCTGGAAGTAACACCACATCCTCTCCCCTAAGTGCAACATTTAATCAAGTTGTCAACTAGATAAAAAAACATAAAGATAACAAATAATTTAAAAGTGCTTTGTCGCTATTTGAAAACTCAGAAAATATGTCCTTATTTTAGTCTTTTAGAGCACTAACCATAATTTTGAAGCCAATAAGACCCTCTCATATATGTAATTTCTAAAGGAATGCTCTAGGTATTACAGTTTTGATTACATTAAGATGATGTCAGGCGTTCCACACTTTTGTAATAAATATAGAATGTTAGCAATCTAGTTGTTCATTAGGATACTGTTGAGAGGCAGAGGCCAGGGGCACGGACTCTGAAAATTGAAGGCAGGTAGGAGGGTGCAAAGGCAACAATTTAACCACACTGAGCAGGCAAGAAGGGCCGTGGAAGCACAACAGACTATGGAGGGCAGTGGAAAGGGGGGCAGGGGCAACAAACCAACAATACAGGACTTGCAAGAGAGGCTGTTGGAGGGAAGATCTATTACGGGTCAAGGAAGCTAGGGGCGGTCCCCAGAGCCCCGGGAGCCACCACAGAACTGAGCAGGAGAGTGAGTCAGGGACAAAAGGGGCACCTTAATTTGAGGCGGGGTGCCTAGGAACGCTTGCTCCAAAAATGAAGAAAACAGACATATGAGACATGGAATTGGAGGCAGAATACAATGGCAGTTTAATGAGAAGATGCAACTTCAAAGAAACCGCAGAATAGAGACATAAAGTACAAAATACAGAATCCAGATAATCATACAGCTGTCATGATATTCTCTGTATCTCAATTAATGGACTGACAGAGAGAGAGAGAAAACACATCTATAAATGCATCATGAGAAACAAGTTACACCAAGGAAAATGTTACCTAGGGACACTCACATTTACTCTTAGAGCAAGCATTCCTGCAATTACAATACAACATCTTTTAAATGCAAAAGTAAAGAGAACAATGGTTAAACATAACATGACATTTCATATAGGTAAAATAGAATAAGATACTTCAAGCAAATCAGAGCAAGACATTTTAAGCAAAGGAAGACAAGAGCTCCCAGTTCTTGGGGAAAACCTGCACAGCCTGTTAACCTACATACAGACGGCGAGGTTGTCCGTCGATATCTGTGGGTGCTCCCTTTTTATATCATTTTGTGGGCTCCTTTGCACGCTACATCTACCTACGTATGCTACCCAAAAGCTTCGTCTGCAGATTTTACCAGACATTCGCTTATCGTAAGTTCCATAGAGCAAGCAGAAAATAATGGGTGTTGTACAGGAATTCAATATATTCATGTATAAAATCTCCTCAGTTCTCCTAACTTGACGCTCTGCGGTTGCCACTTCCTTAAAAGCGGGAAACCTGCCCAGGAAGCAAGTACCAGTCCAGGATGCAGCCTACTGTATGTCGACAGCTTCAGGGGGATGTTGAACTTTGATACCGAGCACGGAGCACTCGGGTAGGGTGGGGGCTACTAGTTTGGAGCAGAAGGCCTCGCAGACCTGCCTTCAGACTGCTATACACTAAAATTGCAGAGCTATGGTCAATTTAACAAAGAGGCCTACATATTGAACAGAAGGGCCTACACAGGGGTTTTATGCTGGCTGAGTGGTAAGGATGTCTCAGGATAATTATATAGCAACACAGGACCCGCTGGTCAATTTAATACGGCCTACAAATGCGGCTGGCAGGGCAAGGACAAGGGTCTCATACTTCAGGTGTGGACAGAACGGGCCAGGGGCCCCCTGTGATACAAAATCTACCCTCCTTCAAGGCTGTGGCAATGTAATAGACCATTGTGGGCAGAAGGAAGAGGCAATGGTAGTACAACCATACATGCCAACAGACCCGATACAGCCAGGAAACGTCCAATGTTTTTAAGCTCAAATGGGCTTTATTTGATCTGTCTCCTGTCTACAATATCCTCTTTTTCAATGTAACTCAAAGGGGAAAATCAATACCCCAGTTTTTTTTCAAAATCTCCCTCTTACCAAGTTCAAAATGTTCGCAAGTATGGTACATTGGATCATGGAAGGAAATGGGATAGGGACATGGACTTGGATAACAGAGGACAGGAGAGACATGGAGAGGTGCACCAAACTGACCCTGCAGGGCAGGCATCAGGGTTTGCAGCAGCACAATACACCACACAGGGCATGCAGGACGGGAGTGCAGCACAACAATCCATAGAAAGCAAGAGGGAGGGGACAGGACCATGCACATGGACAACAGAGAACAGAGGGGCAAGAGGCAATGGTAGCTAGCTGACCATAATGGACAGACAGGAGAAAAGGCTGCAGCATAACAGACCATAAAGGGCAGGAGGGACGGATCAGGGGCATTACAATGGAACAGACAAGCCAGGAGGGAGGGAGTAGGGGTCTGCACATGTAAACAGAGGGCTGGGGGCAAGGGGGCAGGGCAGGAGCAGCAAGATAGCCATGGAGGTCAGGCAGGATGGGCACTAGAAGCAAGACACAACATGAAGAGCAACAGTGAGACTGTGATGGCATACACACAGACCATGGAGGGAAGGTGGGAGGGGGTCAGTGGCAGCTAACTGACCACACAGGGAAGGTGGGAGGGGCCATGGCAGCACAGGAGACCATGCATGGCAAGTGGGAGGGTTAGTGGCAGCACAATGGCTATGATGAGCAAGAAGGAGGGTGCAGGGGCATTCACAAAGGACGATGGAGGATAGAAGGGAGGGTCAGGACCTGTGCACAGACAAGAAAGTTCAGGGGAAGGGGCCTCACAACAGACCACACGGGGCAGGCAGGAGGATCAGTTGCAGCACAACAGACCAGGGAGGGCAGAAGGGTGTGGCAGTACAATGGACCATGTAGGACAGGAGGAAGAGGATAGAGGCATGTCATGTGGACAGGCAGGGTGGAGGTGGCAGGGACAGGTTACAGTCATCTGACAATGCTAGGCAGGTGGGAGGGGAGTGGCAGCTCAACAGAACACTCAGAGTAGATAGGAGTGGCAGGTCCATGGGACATGGTGGGCAAAAAGGATGGAGCAGGGGCATGCACAAAGACATCGGAGGGCAGGGGGAAGGAGAATAGGGGCAGCAAGCTAAGCACAGAGTTTAAGCAGGAGGTCAATGATGGGGCATAGAATTGGGCAATGGAGGGCAGGAGGAGTGGACTGGTACATCATACTAAATTGAGGGCAGTGGCAGCACATCAGACCATGCATGGCAGGAGGGAGGAGGCTAGTCCATGGATTCACACAACAGAGGATAGGGAGGAGGGGGATGGGGCAGCAAGCTAACTGTTCAGAGAAGGCGGGTATTAGAAACTTTATTGTTTTTAAAACATTTTGTCTGTGCAAACTACTTAAAATATGAACAAGTATGCAGCATAATCTCACTTTTATTCAGGAAGTAGAAGACGTTAGTGACTGTGACTCCGGGCTCACTTGGCAAAAACACCCCCTGACCCTCCACCCCCTATCGCAAAATGTAATGCCCGTGAAAAGGGTAGGTGAACACAGTGTTATATAGAACATAGTCCTGAGAGCACGATTGAAAATGAAAACTAGATATAGTGTATGGTATAAACTATGCACCAAAAAGTGTGATATAAGATGAACCAGGCGTGAAATATAATATGCAATACATTGTGCGCAATGACAGATTCATTGGAGAGCGCGAGATAGCACAGGCACTAGCGCGTGCTATGCGATATGCGCCTTGGAGTGTAATATGCACAGGGCAGTGTTGTGTAACCTAACTAGTCTCTAAAGTTGTAATATAAAATATGTGCTGGGGAGTGTAACGTTGCATATGCACTGTGACAAAGATATGGATCCCAAATTGTAATATGTATGGCATAGCACTGTGCGTTATAACATAGGCATCGAGGAAGGCACGTTAGATGGGGCAATATAACCCGTGCGAAGACAAGTGTGGCATGACATTTTCACGGGGTGGTGTTACAGTGCACATGGGCTAGAGAGTGTCATAGCATATGCACTAGCTAGTGGAATACAATACAGAGGTGTGTGACACTCGGCAGGCAATGGTGGGTGTAACACAGCATTGGGCTCTGTCAGGAGCGCGCTGTGACTCGCAAGTGATGTTCGTCCCCTTTCCAGAGAGTAAAATAAAAAGTATTACACATCCGGCAGTGGATGTGTGTTTTATTAACTGTGAGGGGGGTTTCTTGCATAGTTTTGGTCGAATTTTTGTCGAATCCCCTTTGAATGGCTTGGTGTGCATGTGTATTAAATGTGCCCGTCAATAGCTACCCATGTTTGTATAAATAAACGACAAGGGTGTCTACCGGGATTAGGCACGGTAGAGCATCAGACATGTCAGAGCTTCACTAGTGGTGTAAATACATTCCACGTGGATTAATTGCATACATAGTCGCCTTTTAATGAATATCACGCAAATCGTCATGGTGATAGGTACGTACGGTTTGTCCAGCATGTCCTAGGTGTGTCTATAAATATATATTTTTTAAAAATAATAAAAAACAGTGGCCGGCCCTGGGGATTGGGGTCAAAAAAATATAATTAGGAGACAGGCCCTGGGGGATGGGGTCATCAGGGCCAATAAATTAGAATAAGAAGGGGAACCACACAGCCCCCCTTCTTAAAAAAATAAAATAAATAAAAGACTGGCATCGTGCCGGGGGCCATGCCCCCTCCATGCAGCACTCTGCAAACGCGCCCCCAACAGGCATCTCCAGTATGCGCCAGGGAGCTGCGCTGCAGACAGGTGTTCTGAGGCCAAGCCCCTTTTTACACCTCTCTGCAACGCAGCTCTGTGGCGCTTACTGGAGGTACCTAGTGGTCTAGTGTGACCCTAGGGACCCTTAGGATTCAAGGGGACTTAATCTCTCAACTTAGAACAGCCACAGGGCGCGTTTACACAGTGGTGAAGGGAGGGGACGGGGCCTGAGGTGACGTGTGCAAACACGCACCATGGCACGTTTTAAATTGGGGATATAATTTCCCTTCAATACTGAGGGCCCCTGGGGGCTAACTAGCCCACCAAGTGCTTCCAGTAAGCGCCACTGAGCTGCATTGCAGAGAGGTGGTCCAGGCCGTGCCACTTTTTACACCTCTCTGCAACGCAGCTCTGTGGCACTTACTGGAGGTACCTAGTGGGCTAGTTGGACCCTAGGGACCCTCAGGACTCAAATGAACTTAATCTCCCAACTAAAAACGGACACAGGGCGTGTTTACACAATGGTGAAAGGAGGGGACGGGGCCTGAGTTAACGTGTGCAAAAACGCCCTGTGGCCTGTTTTAAGAGGTAGTTTTAATCCCCATGCCCTATTATATACTAGGGGCTTATAGAGGAGGTAAGGCTAATCACAGGGGGACCCCAACGCATAATGTTCCCTAGTGTATGTAGGTGTTTTCACTGTATTCTAAGTGTCTTTTAACATAGCACTGGCTCTAGGACTGGTTAGTCAGACTCAGTTACCACCAGTATCCGTCTGAAAAAGTTGAGGGTACAGGATGATTTTGCAACAAGGCTTCTTTCTGCTCTTCTTTTTGTTCTTTCTGCACGTTATCCTTCTTCCTGCACTTATCTTCGTATTTGAGGACTTCTGTTGCTTCTTTCTGCACTTCTTTTGTTTCTTTCTGTGCATTTTTTCTTCTTTCTTCACATGTCCTATCTCTGTAGGCATAGTTAGAAATTAGCATTTAAAAAACCTTTGAAATTAACAGAAAAAACCATAGGTTTCAGGCACGTTATAGTTAGGAATTAGCATTTAAAAAACCTCAGAAATTCACTGAAAAAACCATAGGTTTCAGGGGTGTTATAGTTAGCTGGACTTTTCACTTGTACAAAACCATTGAAATTCCCCCGTTATAGTTAGTTCAGCTAACTATAACTCGCGCGCCCGCAATGCACTGCTGATGACGTCACATATTACATCACTCATGACATGGTCAGTGACATTACTCATGACATCACTGATGACATCTCAAATGACATCACTGATGACATCACTGATGACATCATCCTTGTGATAGAGTGGCAGACCTCCTCTCACCCTAATATAACCTTTGATACACACATTCAAAAATAGAGACTAAAATTTTCAAAACAATGGACATACCAATACCAGTTACAACAACCTCTTCAGTAATTCTAAGATCCACATACACATCCACTCATTCACCAACAGTCCAATACAGTCACTCATACATGTACTCACTCATCATATGTACTCATACACCTATACATCCTGTTACACAATGCCACTCATCCATAGAGTTACTCACACACATAGTCACTCATGCTAATAAAGAATCAAACATACATTTACTTGCATATACAGTTATACACACACCACCACACTTACTTCTACGGAAACTTACACATACTTAGTCTTTTAAACAATCACTTATAGAAACACATACTTATTCATACAGGAACTCTTTCAGTCTCTCACTCTCACATATACTCACATATATACACCAATAGTCACATATACTAGTTTAAAACATATGTAGTTACTCATAAAGACACTATTGAGACAGTCATTCACTCACTAACACACCCATACACACACTCATCCACCCATACAGTCCTGCACACATACTGTGTTCAACACATACAAACAGTGAGTCACTCATTCATGCACCTATGCACTACGTAATACCCCCACCGAACCATGCAGACACTCAGACTGATACTCAAAAAACCAACTAATAACCTATATAGACACCCATGTAGCTACTCACCAACCCATGCAGCCACTTATACACAAAGTGAGAGACTGATACAGATATTTACATATTTAAACATTACTCACTAAGCCATGTATTCACTATGATACACTTAATCAGTCAGTTACACAATCAATTTTTCAAAAACAAATCATCCATTTAGACACTTATATACCCATTTATTCTTCCATCGACCTTGAGATATACATATATAAAACATATTTAATTTTCAGAATAACACACATTCACTGGATGATGTCATCAGTGATGTCATCAGTGATGTCATTTGAGATGTCATCAGTGATGTCATGAGTGATGTCACTGACCATGTCATGAGTGATGTAATATGTGACGTCATCAGCAGTGCATTGCGGGCGCGCGAGTTATAGTTAGCTGAACTAACTATAACGGGGGAATTTCAATGGTTTTGTACAAGTGAAAAGTCCAGCTAACTATAACACCCCTGAAACCTATGGTTTTTTCAGTGAATTTCTGAGGTTTTTTAAATGCTAATTCCTAACTATAACGTGCCTGAAACCTATGGTTTTTTCTGTTAATATATATATACATATATCCTGATTACCGTGCTTGTTGAATTCGGTAATCCTCCGGACGTCGAAAAGCAGGGTACACGGACCAAGGTAAAGAGCAATCAGTATTTATTTGCCCAAAGCGACGGCCATAACCTTTCGGCTCCTCAGAGCCTTGCTCACATGACAACGTCACATACAATGTGCCAGATTTTTAAAGTGCAAGTGCTGATTCAATTGACATCACATGGGGAACAGTTTTCATAGATACTATAGAAATACTACACCATAGTGGGTAGTTCAAAACGAGTTGACTCCTGCATGTGTCCCAACGTAATACAACAATCAATTGTACATGTTTAACAAAGCTGAAATAAAGTTTTGTTATAAATCACTAATCATGTCTCTGCTATTAGTGTATGTACCATAGACAGAAAAATTGTTTTAAATAACATACAATCAAGGCATAAATGCCAAATAGATCATCATGGACAATTGTAAAATAAAGTTAAATATAAGAAACTTGTAACAGCTAAGTGATAAAACTGCTGACTGTGGAACAAGATCAGGGTCTGGGGAAAATACCCTCTAGTCTAAAAAACACCGTTCCCCTATTGGATGAAAAAAGTATTAAAGTGTTAAAAAAAAAAGGGTTTGTGATAGTGCCTATCAAGAAAGAAAAATAACAAATTATTTTGGGAATATGACTCTGGGGTGTGGTTGCATACTTATGAATCGCACGAGATTGCATTTCCCAAAAAAATCCTGTTTGTGCATTCATATAGTAGTAAACTCAATAATTGATACGGAGTACATAAAGCCAGAGCATGGTGGTATAGTGCTACACTTCATTTCATAGTTGGGTCCCTGGGGTACCTTGGACAAAATACCACATAATCTTAACATAAGGTTATGGAAAGACTCACAATGTGCAAAGCTCCTGCATACAGTACAACAATTGAAATAAATAGCATAATAAATACTTATAAATATCAAATAAATAGCCATAAAATAGGAGAATAAATAGATTTAAGATGAATACCTATAAAACTATAATTTGCTATCTATATGGAATTTTGTCCATAGTTTCAAGGGGATTGGTAGTTTTGAATCTCCCCTTGTCAACTGTGTCTTGTTACAGGTACACTTATGGGTTCCCACTAGCTATAAAATCATGTTTATCGTAAGAAAACGGACATAGGCCAACCATGGTAGTTTTAAGAAAGAAATGGCTATCAGAGTGCATTGGTCATGTAATTACCCGAAGCATGTATGTAGGTCTTCTGTGATATTGAGTCCTGATGGAGACTTAGTGTCTAGTTGTAGAATATAGCGTGTCTCAAGTCTACGTAAACAGGACTCTCTATCTCCACCTCTCCTGCTGGGCACAATGGTGTCAATGACATAGTATTTAAGGCCACTGATATCCCTATTGTGAGCTTCCCTGAAGTGTCTTGCGACAGGATAGGTATTATCTTGATTGGAGATTGCACGTAAGTGTTGTAATATACGCTTGTGTACAGGTAGTTTTGTGCTACCTACATACCTGGGTCACACGGACATGTGAGGACATAAATGGCATACTCTGTTTTACATGTTAGCAGTTTGTTGATTTTGTGCTGCCTACTGCTAAAGGGATCCATGTAGGTTTTTGTGTTTATACCATGGATACAAGCCTTACAAGTCTTGCATTTATGGAAGCCACTATTGGTTTGTAGCCAAGAGGTTTTCTCCATCACCTCCGGATTGGTGTTTACCAAGAAGTCCCTCATAGTCGGGGCCCTACTGTATGTTATTGAGGCCCGTAGAGGGAGCATTGAACCGATGACTGGATCATTGAGAACAATCGGCCAATTCTGGTTGATAATTTTGCGGAGGCTCGTGTGTTGACGACTATAGCCCATGATGATTCCGAAAGGACTATTGGAATTTTTTGTACCCGCCTCTGGACTACCTTGTCGCAATAATGTCCTAGGTATTTTAATGTTTGGTCCTAATAGCTGCTCTCTGCTGAAGTTCATGGATTTGATGATAGCGCTGTCTATAATATTGAGAGAGTACCCCCTTTCCCTGAACCTCTGTTTGCTAGATGCCTG
This sequence comes from Triturus cristatus, assembly GCF_964204655.1. Taxonomy (NCBI): domain Eukaryota; kingdom Metazoa; phylum Chordata; class Amphibia; order Caudata; family Salamandridae; genus Triturus; species Triturus cristatus. The sequence goes on from NC_140589.1 coordinate 792,424,291, forward strand.
TGCTTTCTCAAGGTTACAATCATTGCTGCACACCCTTCTTAAGCGCAGCATTTCACCATAAGGGATGCTTCTAATGAGATGGGAGGGATGTGCGCTGGTCGCATGCAGAGTACAGTTACCGGCAGTTGCTTTACGGTAAAGTCTGGTCTCAATGTTGCCCTCGTGAATATATATCTCTGTATCTAAGAATGTGATATTGGTTTGACTGAAAGAGGCAGTGAAGTGAAGATTAAGATCATTGGCATTCAACCCATTGATAAAATTAACCGCCTCATCTATAGTACCATTCCATATCACAAACAGATCATCGATATAGCGCAACCAGACAATTACATTTTCTCTCAGGTGTTTCGCATGTTCATTTTTAAGTACCGTCTCTTCCCAAAAGCCCATATGGAGACAGGCGTAGCTAGGGGAAAAGCTAGCTCTCATAGCTACGCCTCTCAACTGGCGATACAGAAGGTTGTTGTACATAAAGCTGTTGTTAAGAAGACAATGTTCCAGCATCTCAATTAGCATCTCATTGTGATCCTTGAATTGTGATGGTTTGAGAGACTAGTAATACCGGGAGGCCTGGATGCCGTCTTCATGTCTAATGCTAGTATATTAAGAAGTCATAGTATATATATATATATATATAGCCAACAGTTATGAGAATTTGCATATGGGCTGGTGAGGATATGGTGATCTTTCAGGAATATGTGCAAGAATACTGGATACTGGGGATTTTTTAAGAAGGATCTATGACATTGCATGGGAAGAGGGTTATGTCATCATTACAATGGGCGTAACGTGTCTCTATACAAGCAGTTCACATGAATACGGCTTGAGAGCTGTAGTGTACTTCTTCAGCATGAGACCAATACCGCTATACAGGCACACACAGATGTAATTGGTAATGGCACACTAGTGTCTTTACAATAACGTCTTCCTATATGAGAAAGACATCGACAAACAAGTGAGGGGGACAGCTATGGACACCTGCTTTGCCCCCAGCTATGCAAATTTGCATATGGGCTGGTGGGAGGAGCAAATACTCGCAGAGCAATATGCACAAGAAGGCACAGAAAACAATTCTGTAGAGGCGCTTTCTTGGTTCTTTATTTGTCATCTGGAAGGGAACGGAACTCTGCGCGAACCTTCATTGAGAAATTGAACAACAATAATTTTAACTTGCACTTTACTGCTACTATAAACAAGCAGCAGGTGCAATTCTTGGATCTGACAGTATATGTCCAGCAAGGCAGAATCCACACTAATACCTAATAGAAAACTGACAGCAGGCAACCCTACTCTCCATGCACACAGTTTTCACCCCAATAAACTTAATCATAGTATACCCTATGCCGAACATTTGCACATGCGTAAAAATTGCGGCAACCAGCAGCAATTAAGAGAGGCCCAAAATAAACTAAAAAGTAGGTTCCTGGAAAGAGGGTACAGCCAAGAGGTGATACAAGTGGCTAGAAGTAAGGCCAACAGCAGAGATCAAGATGAGCTACTGTTCTGAAAAAGAGCTAGACGGTAAACTGGGGAACTTGACATAAGAATGATCACGAGCGTCTGCACACAACATTAGGAGGGTATACATATATTAAATAAGCATGGGCGCCTTATCAAAAGTGACCCCATTATTGGGTGTATAATGCAGAGCAAGCCCCTATGACATTCAAAAAGGCCAGATCCATGAGGCAGCATCTAGTGGTCAGCAGTCCAGAAATTACAACAACTGAGGGCTGCCTGTTTGGTAGTCCAGGATTCAGGAAATGCCACAAGTGTAAGGCCTGTTGATATGGATTGAACACATACAGGTGAGATGAGATGATATGATAAGTTATTTGTAATGCGAGCAGCTACTCCAGGGAGTGTCCTGGCGCAGACATAGAGAGGTAGGCAGGGTGGGCATTTCACTTGCACAAAGAACCAGGTTTTCATCTTCTTGCTGGACAGCAATGAATTGCTTATGGAGCGCAGCTCAAATGGGAGCTGATTCCATTCTAATGCGTGCAGGAATGTTAATAATCTGCCTCCTGATCTTTGAGGCTGGAACTTTGGGATCACTGCCAGGAGTTTGCAGGTAGATCGTAAATGTCTAGAAGGGTTGTAATAGCTAAATCTAGCTCAAAGGTAATTGGGGCCAGTCTGATACAAGTCATCATGTACCAGTGTCAGAGCGTTAAATTTGACCCTCTCCCTGATGGGTAATCAGTGTAGTCCCCGCAAATGTGAGCTGATGTGTTGCCTTCTTGGCATATTTAGCAGAAGGCGAGCTGCCACGTTCTGGATAACTTGCAATTTGTCCATTGTGTATTCCTGTATGCCCAGGTATATTGCATTGCCATAATCTATTCTAGATGTAACTAGTGCCTGGATGACTGTTTTCCTTGCTGAAAAGGATAGAAGGGGCAGACATTTCTTAAGGGACCTCAGAATTCCAAAGCATGTACCTACCAGCCTTTTGGCTTGAGGACAGAAAGATAGTCTATTGTCAAAGGTTATTTGCAGGTTTTTAACTGAGTCATTCTGAGGGCCTGAAGGGGAGGCATCTTCTAGCCAATAGTTAGCCAGAAGTTTGTGGAGAATGTTGCAAAGAAGAGAATTTCTGGTTTTTCCTCATTGCATTTGAGTTGAAATTTGGCTAGTCAATGGAAGACTGAGGTAAGGCAGGTTTTAATCTGTGTGCCCTTCAGCTCAGATCCCTTACTCCAGGACAAAATTAATTGAGTGATAACACCTTCGCTCCCAATTCTTCTGCTAGAAATGCCAGGGGCGTGAGATATAAGTTGAAGAGCGTTGGACTTAGGGCTGAGCCTTGGGGAACACCTGTATTCACCTTCCTGGGACTGGCCGAGCAGGTATGAATCCAAACTTGCTGGCTTCTCTCTGCTAAGAATGATATTAGCTAGTCAAAAGCACATCCTCTCACTCCAATGACCTGGAGGCGGTCAAGCAGCAGTGTGCGGGGTACAGTATCGAAGGCCGCTAAAGGTTCAGCATGATCAGTACAGCCGCTCCCCCCTCATCTAGGATTCCTTTGATATATTTTGATACCTCAACCAATGCAGTTTCTTTACTATGGTAGGCTCTACAGCACGATTGGCTACGGTGAAGCAACTTATAAGCTTCGAACAAGTTTGACAGTTGGAAATTCACCTGCTTTTCTAAAATGTTACCTTTATTCAACACTCCTGTGAGAATTTGTAAACCCCTACATTGCAAAAGTGACTTTGATTTACGTATTGCAAGATGTATGTGGGGAGCATGATTCTTAAAGTACATATGCCGGTCCTGCAACACATCAGGGCAATCATGAACAAAGACCACAGTAATCCTGTGGCCCTAAATTTTTTTTAAATTGAAATCTGTTTTTATTATTTCCCACATAGCTGCGTACATATTTATGACACATACAATGTTATTTATATCCATACAAACAAATAACATGCTGGTGGATCAGCTAGTACGCTTTTGCCTTTACTCGAGAGAACATAGTTCATAGTGGAGCTTGCATGGCAGAATTTGGTCGGTCAGGTAAGAGAAAGAATTTTGCCACAGAGATATGTTTCCCCATTGGTTAACAACAACGTAGAACTGGGGAGAACACGGGGAAGGAGGCGGGGGGGAGGAAGGGGTCCTAGAAGGTCACCGCTTTGCTTGAAGTTATACCATAGCCACAATTTATCGTGGGCGCTTCCAGTAGCACCAGGTAAGAGTAATGAAATAAAGGGGTGGTGTGATTAAGTAGTGGGGAAACATCTACAATGATGTGGACTGCTTCATTCTGTGAGTTCAGCCCCTCGCTGTAGGATAGCGTCTTCAAAGAGCTGTAAGGCACACAGGCGTGTTGTATCAGTGGTTTCCATACGTGTGTAAATTTAGTATTAGAGTGTGTGATGCGGCAGGTTAAGAGCTCCATAGCCATGGTCTGCCAGAGGCAGGTGAGCCACAGGCCAGGCCAGCGGGGTTAAGATTTTTTTCCAATGTAGGGCGATAACCTGCTTGGCTGCCCCTAGCATGTGGAGGGTCACACCCCAATCAGAGTGGGTCATGGCTTTAAGATTTTGAGGTCGGATCCCAAGGATCATTACCTGCGGCGTGTTTGGGACGGGGAACCCCACTACTTCTTTGATGTGGCTCAGCACCCCCTACCAGAAGAGAGTTAATGTTGGGCAAGTCAACCAGATATGTATATATGAGCCCGTGTCAGAGTTTCAGCCCCAACACAGGGATGTGGAGGTGGGGAACATTTTCTGGAGGCGGACCGGGGTGTAATACCAATGGGTCATAACTTTATAAGCCGACTCCTGTTGAGTAATGCTTCTATATCTCCTGGGAATATCACTCCACAGCTGCTCCCATTGCTCCGGAGGGAGATCGTCTGATATGTCGCAGTGCCAATTCCACTGGTAAGGGTGTAGAGGTAGAGGGTTGGAGTGCTGTAGGTCATCATTACAATGGGCGTAACGTGTCTCTATACAAGCAGTTCACATGAATACGGCTTGAGAGCTGTAGTGTACTTCTTCAGCATGAGACCAATACCGCTATACAGGCACACACAGATGTAATTGGTAATGGCGCACTAGTGTCTTTACAATAACGTCTTCCTATATGAGAAAGACATCGACAAACAAGTGAGGGGGACAGCTATGGACACCTGCTTTGCCCCCAGCTATGCAAATTTGGATATGGGCTGGTGGGAGGAGCAAGTACTCGCAGAGCAATATGCACAAGAAGGCACAGAAAACAATTCTGTAGAGGCGCTTTCTTGGTTCTTTATTTGTCATCTGGAAGGGAACGGAACTCTGCGCGATCCTTCATTGAGAAATTGAACAACAATAATTTTAACTTGCACTTTACTGCTACTATAAACAAGCAGCAGGTGCAATTCTTGGATCTGACAGTATATGTCCAGCAAGGCAGAATCCACACTAATACCTAATAGAAAACCGACAGCAGGCAACCCTACTCTCCATGCACACAGTTTTCACCCCAATAAACTTAATCATAGTATACCCTATGGCGAACATTTGCACATGCGTAAAAATTGCTGCAACCAGCAGCAATTAAGAGAGGCCCAAAATAAACTAAAAAGTAGGTTCCTGGAAAGAGGGTACAGCCAAGAGGTGATACAAGTGGCTAGAAGTAAGGCCAACAGCAGAGATCAAGATGAGCTACTGTTCTGAAAAAGAGCTAGACGGTAAACTGGGGAACTTGACATAAGAATGATCACGAGCGTCTGCACACAACATTAGGAGGGTATACATATATTAAATAAGCATTGGCGCCTTATCAAAAGTGACCCCATTATTGGGTGTATAATGCAGAGCAAGCCCCTATGACATTCAAAAAGGCCAGATCCATGAGGCAGCATCTAGTGGTCAGCAGTCCAGAAATTACAACAACTGAGGGCTGCCTGTTTGGTAGTCCAGGATTCAGGAAATGCCACAAGTGTAAGGCCTGTTGATATGGATTGAACACATACAGGTGAGATGAGATGATATGATAAGTTATTTGTAATGCGAGCAGCTACTCCATGGAGTGTCCTGGCGCAGACATAGAGAGGTAGGCAGGGTGGGCATTTCACTTGCACAAAGAACCAGGTTTTCATCTTCTTGCTGGATAGCAATGAATTGCTTATGGAGCGCAGCTCAAACGGGAGCTGATTCCATTCTAATGCGTGCAGGAATGTTAATAATCTGCCTCCTGATCTTTGAGGCTGGAACTTTGGGATCACTGCCAGGAGTTTGCAGGTAGATCGTAAATGTCTAGAAGGGTTGTAATAGCTAAATCTAGCTCAAAGGTAATTGGGGCCAGTCTGATACAAGTCATCATGTACCAGTGTCAGAGCGTTAAATTTGACCCTCTCCCTGATGGGTAATCAGTGTAGTCCCCGCAAATGTGAGCTGATGTGTTGCCTTCTTGGCATATTTAGCAGATGGCGAGCTGCCACGTTCTGGATAACTTGCAATTTGTCCATTGTGTATTCCTGTATGCCCAGGTATATTGCATTGCCATAATCTATTCTAGATGTAACTAGTGCCTGGATGACTGTTTTCCTTGCTGAAAAGGATAGAAGGGGCAGAAATTTCTTAAGGGACCTCAGAATTCCAAAGCATGTACCTACCAGCCTTTTGGCTTGACGACAGAAAGATAGTCTATTGTCAAAGGTTATTTGCAGGTTTTTAACTGAGTCATTCTGAGGGCCTGAAGGGGAGGCATCTTCTAGCCAATAGTTAGCCAGAAGTTTGTGGAGAATGTTGCAAAGAAGAGAATTTCTGGTTTTTCCTCATTGCATTTGAGTTGAAATTTGGCTAGTCAATGGAAGACTGAGGTAAGGCAGGTTTTAATCTGTGTGCCCTTCAGCTCAGATCCCTTACTCCAGGACAAAATTAATTGAGTGATAACACCTTCGCTCCCAATTCTTCTGCTAGAAATGCCAGGGCGTGAGATATAAGTTGAAGAGCGTTGGACTTAGGGCTGAGCCTTGGGGAACACCTGTATTCACCTTCCTGGGACTGGCCGAGCAGGTATGAATCCAAACTTGCTGGCTTCTCTCTGCTAAGAATGATATTAGCCAGTCAAAAGCACATCCTCTCACTCCAATGACCTGGAGGCGGTCAAGCAGCAGTGTGCGGGGTACAGTATCGAAGGCCGCTAAAGGTTCAGCATGATCAGTACAGCCGCTCCCCCCTCATCTAGGATTCCTTTGATATATTTTGATACCTCAACCAATGCAGTTTCTTTACTATGGTAGGCTCTACAGCACGATTGGCTACGGTGTAGCAACTTATAAGCTTCGAACAAGTTTGACAGTTGGAAATTCACCTGCTTCTCTAAAATGTTACCTTTATTCAACACTCCTGTGAGAATTTGTAAACCCCTACATTGCAAAAGTGACTTTGATTTACGTGTTGCAAGATGTATGTGGGGAGCATGATTCTTAAAGTACATATGCCGGTCCTGCAACACATCAGGGCAATCATGAACAAAGACCACAGTAATCCTGTGGCCCTACATTTTTTTTAAATTGAAATCTGTTTTTATTATTTCCCACATAGCTGCGTACATATTTATGACACATACAATGTTATTTATATCCATACAAACAAATAACATGCTGGTGGATCAGCGAGTACGCTTTTGCCTTTACTCGAGAGAACATAGTTCATAGTGGAGCTTGCATGGCAGAATTTGGTCGGTCAGGTAAGAGAAAGAATTTTGCCACAGAGATATGTTTCCCCATTGGTTAACAACAACGTAGGACTGGGGAGAACACGGGGAAGGAGGCGGGGGGGAGGAAGGGGTCCTAGAAGGTCACCGCATTGCTCGAAGTTATACCATAGCCACAATTTATCGTGGGCGCTTCCAGTAGCACCAGGTAAGAGTAATGAAATAAAGGGGTGGTGTGATTAAGTAGTGGGGAAACATCTACAATGATGTGGACTGCTTCATTCTGTGAGTTCAGCCCCTCGCTGTAGGATAGCATCTTCAAAGAGCTGTAAGGCACACAGGCGTGTTGTATCAGTGGTTTCCATACGTGTGTAAATTTAGTATTAGAGTGTGTGATGCGGCAGGTTAAGAGCTCCATAGCCATGGTCTGCCAGAGGCAGATGAGCCACAGGCCAGGCCAGCGGGGTTAAGATTTTTTTCCAATGTAGGGCGATAACCTGCTTGGCTGCCCCTAGCATGTGGAGGGTCACACCCCAATCAGAGTGGGTCATGGCTTTAAGATTTTGAGGTCGGATCCCAAGGATCATTACCTGTGGCGTGTTTGGGATGGGGAACCCCACTACTTCTTTGATGTGGCTCAGCACCCCCTACCAGAAGAGAGTTAATGTTGGGCAAGTCAACCAGATATGTATGAGCCCGTGTCAGAGTTTCAGCCCCAACACAGGGATGTGGAGGTGGGGAACATTTTCTGGAGGCGGACCGGGGTGTAATACCAATGGGTCATAACTTTATAAGCCGACTCCTGTTGAGTAATCCTTCTATATCTCCTGGGAATATCACTCCACAGCTGCTCCCATTGCTCCGGAGGGAGATCGTCTGATATGTCGCAGTGCCAATTCCACTGGTAAGGGTGTAGAGGTAGAGGGTTGGAGTGCTGTAGGACCTGGTATGTGCGCGAGATCATGCCTCGCGAGCCATCAAAGGAGCACCCTAGTGCTTTGACAGAAGTGAGCTGGCGCGTAGCCCCTTGTGTATTGGTGGGTATATGCAGCCAGTGTCGGAGTTGGTAATATTGCAAACATGCCGTGGCTGGGAGGTGGAACTTTTTTTGGCATTGGTCAAAGGATTTAAGGGATGAGCCCTCAAAGAGGTCCCCAGCCGTATGATATTCCCCCTCTATCTAGGCCAGAAAGGAATTGGGCTGTAGAGCCAGGGGGAAACCGGGGCTGTGGGCCAGTGGCGTTTTAGGATAGGGAAAGGGAGTGAGTCCCCGACAGACTGCTAGCCTATCCCATATGTGCAGGACCATTCTGGTGGGGGTAGCAATATAGGCACTGTGCAGCCGTGAACTCCTTGGTAGCCAGGCCTGGTCCCACAGGGGAGACATGCTACTGTCCTACCCATGTGAAACCAATGTTTCTCACTTTCGCAGACTACCCACTCCTAGATGTAACGTAAGTGTGCCGCCCAGTAATAAACAAGGAAATTGGGACAGGCCAGTCCCCCTCGGTCTCTCGGCAGCATTAAAATCTTGTCAGAGAATCACAGTCTACCCTTGCCCCAGATGAATGAATTAACATCCTTCTGAAGGCTTACAATATCTGCTTGGGAGAAAGGTGTCGGAAGGGTTTGAAAGAGGTAAAGGACCTTTGGCAGTATTTACATTTTCCCTGCATTAAAGCAACCCAGCCATGATATGGAAATGATTTCCAGCGCCTTAGGTCTTCCCTGACGTATCGTCTACAATCTGCCCAGTTATCCTGAGACCACAAGTCCAGATTGGCAGTCACGTTGAGGCCCAGGTGCCGAATCGAGTGAAGAGCCCATTGGAATGGGGTGAGAGAGCACAGTTCAAGGACTTCGTGAAGGGGAAGTGTTAGGTTCAACGCCTGCAATTTCATTACATTATTTTAAGTCCCGTGACACGCTTAAACTGAGAGAGCAATGACCGCAGGAAAGGAGCTCCCAGGGTTTGTCAGTGTGAGCAGGAGGTCATCTGTGAATAGTACTATCTTGTGCTTGTCGCCTCTGAATGGTATGCCTTTGATTGTAGCAGAATGGCGAATAATTATCACTAGGACTCCACTGCCATGGCAAAAGAGAAGAGGGGATAATGGGCATACCTGGTGGGAACCCTATAGATGTGGAAAGGGGGGACAAGGAGTCCACTGATTCTGATTCCATGATACGAGACACCATGTCTGGACCCAGTCCAATCCTCTGTAGTACCGCTCGGAGAAAGGTCCAGGCCACCCTATTGAACGCTTTCTCAGCATCAAGCGAAAAGGAGACATGCTGGGATATTACGCCGCTGGATCTTTTCCACCAGGTGGGCTACTCGCCGTATATTATCTGCCCCTTGGCGATGGCGTATGAATCCCACCTGGTCTGGGTCCATCAAGCTGGAAAGGTAGGGTTCCAACCGATTCACCAGCAGCTTGGTGAATAATTTAGCATTGATATTAAGGAGAGAGATAGGTCAATAGGAGGTGCATGTTGACGGGTCTTTACCTGGCTTAGGAATAAGAACTATCTCTGCCCTGGACATCGTGGGGGTCAGGCTTGTACTGTCAGTGAGTGAGTTGAATAACCTAAGCAAGGAGTCCTGGAGTTGAGGTAGAAACAGGCGGTAGAAGGCGACCGTGAGTCTATCGGGCCCTGCGTCTTACCTATCCGCAAACTTTTCAGTGCCCTTTGGAGCTCTTCCATTTGTTATGCATGGAAAAGGTCAAGTGGCGGGCAGGAACAGGTGGCAAGAAATGGATCTATCTACTCCTGGACTATGTCACCTTGGCTATATAGGGCTGTAAAGAAAGTATGGGAGGCCCGTTGTTTGTCGGTTTCGGAAATAGCCCAAATGTCCTCTTTGGTTTTGACTTTAGCAATATGGGCACGAGACATGCACGTACGGAGTCGGTGTGCCAGTAGGGAGTATGTGAGGAGAGAGCGCTCAGCTGTGTTCACCCGGAGCACTTTTAACTGTTCGTGGAGGGATGCCAATCTTCTTTGGTGTTGTCGCAACGGTGTCGCATGGTCTTGTCATTCCAGAGCCTCACTAGCCTCTGGCTAGTCCGGTCTCTACCAGTTGGACTTCTCTGTGGAGGTGATAGTGCCTAAATGCTCGCCTTTAAGGCATCCATAGGGTGTGACCATTAGTATCAGTAAGATCATTCGTTTCGAAGTACTTTTGAATTGATTGCCGTATTTCTGCCATATTAACCTGATCACGTAATATGTGTGGGGGTGCTTCTAACGTGGTGAGGTGTAGGAGGTCATGCCTATACCTCCCAGGGAGATCTCAAGATGAGCATGGTCTGAGATAGAGATGTCTGAGATGCTTGCTGCCTCTAGGGATTGAATGAGTGTCTGGGATAGGAAAAAATAGTATATGCATGAGTACGAATGGTGGACATGGGAGAAGAAGGTGAAGTGTCTTGCGGCTGGCGCCATATATCGCCACGCATCTACTAGGCCCAAAGCAGTGATATCATTCTTTAGTGCTGCGGACACAGCCCCATACCCTGGAAGGTGGTCGCACTGCGATCCAATTGAGGGTCCCACACCAGGTTAAAGTCTCCCCCAATGAGTATCAGGCCCGTCTCCTGTGAGGTGAGTTCCTTGAAGAGGTTCTTGAGATTGGGTCTTGGGAGTGATTAGGGACATAGACATTAATCAGAATAAGGGGTCTGCCATTGAGTAGTAATTTAAGTTTTAAGTAGCGTCTCTCTTTGTCCCGTGTTATTTGTGTCCCCTGTAATGAAGGGTCGCTTTGAGAACAATATCCACCCCTGCTGTCTTGGATAAAGAGAACGCCCAGTATTGAGTCGGGTATTTGGTATGTGTCATTCGGCCTGTATCAGAGTGTAGGAGGTCTTGGATCGGTAGATAGTGCCTTACCTGCTGTTGCATGTTGGGGGCATTCAGGCCTTTCATGTTAAGTGAGAGACATTTAACCTGAGTCATGGCTATTTGTATGGGGGGGGATGGAAGACATACGTATGCCTTGATCATCTGCTAGGGGCGAAGCCTCTGTGTCATCAGGGGATTCTCAAAGCATAGTTGTGAATAATGAAAGAGGGGTGCTAGTAAGAACAGTCCTACTTATCTCACCCAGTGTAAGGTAGTGTGTCTCCCATGTTGGAGCAGGGTAATAGTGGTACGGTAAAGTGGAAGGGAAGGTAAAAGAGGCAAGCAAAAAACAATGAGAAACAATATGGCCAACTGGCCTATAATAGTTCATTCCAGTCCTGGAACATCCCTTTGGTATAGACAAGGGTCACTCTGAGGAAATCACCCCTCCTGGGGACCAGTTGAATGGTGTGGAGGGCCAAGATGGTCTTGCTGCAAGCCGAGGTCTTCCTACCCCGCAGCCGGCCCATAACATCAAAGTGGGGGGTGGAATACCCCTTGGGACCGAGCTTCAGTTGGATCAAAGCATTACAGGAGCGATGCTGGGATCTTGGTCGAAGTGGCAAGGCCCAATTGGGCCAAATACTTGGTGACTTATTATAGCTTGCTATGTATTTTAAAATTATGAGGCAAACAAGGTTGCAGGCTTGAAAACTGTCAATGATTTGCATCTGAGTTCTTAGGGCTTCTGCGATGTTGAGTTTCCATCGCTAAGATGCATGAGGGGAAGGTGTGTATGAGGCTGGCGGAGAGTGGTCCATCGATCTAAGGTGTTGTATAATGTCCTGCTTGGCCTACTGAGTGAAATCGCTTGCTTTCTGGTACTTATTTCTGGGTCGGGGTACTGTTGTCCATTCCGGGCGCAGAGGGATCCTGGGTTGGGCAGAGTTCGAAGTCAGACTAGAGCAGGCGTACTCGCAAACATTTCCTTTGGGGCTGAAACGCACAGTCTGGGGTATCACCGGGGGCCGCACATATGACCGTAGAGGGGTGGGGGCAGGTGATTCAGGACCAGGGGTGGGGCTAAGCCGAGGCGGGAAATGGCATGTGGGGAGTTTTGTGGACAAATTCGACCATGTGGAGTAAAACCATGCATGTCATTCACAAAGTACTTCTTTACTTCATAATTAGCACAGGGGACTAGCTACAGGAGGACTGAGGATGCTATGAACATTTTCTAAGTAACCATGTGAAGAGACGAGGACTGACATGGGCCCCGAGGCAGTTGTATGTTACTGAATTTAAAGAAAATTAAGAATCAGCTTAACCAGGCTAAAACTAAGATCACCATCGCAAACCACTCACATCTAGACCTGGGCCAAGCTAATACAGTCAGATGTTTAGCAAGCTGCTAACTAAAAACCTGCAACAGTGCTTTGAGCTGCTGTAGTTCGCCATTTGATTTATAATTTGTGTGACATAGCATGTGATCCAGCGCAAAGGATACATTTACATATTCTCTTTATGTCACAGATTCTTATTCACAAAGTTCATTCATACATTCATTCATTGGTGGGGCCCATAACACCAACACGCTTCTCATTCATGCAAAACTAACTCGAATCTGTACACAGGAGGAAAAAGGCCGCTGGACAAGTGGGTACCTTATTACCTATCAGGACTAACTTCTTATTACTTTATGTACACATTTTTATACAATTTCCAGAATCCTGACTTTATCAAGTTCAAGAAAACTTTATTTCGGAGTAACTCCATAAAAGTACATAAAATGAATGTAAAAACATTTAACAGCAATAAGTAAAATGTTTAAAAATAGTGCAGCCACACGGCTAATACATACTAATTACATACAATGAATCAGATTGGCATTTTTAGATATTTTTTCCGTTTGTGCCAAAAAGCCCCCAAAAATTTTGCCACTGCGAACATAATGTGCACGGCCGTTTCGCTCTTAAGAATTCTGAAGGCTTCATGGCACCTAATGAAGCCCAGGTTCCTACAGATAGGGATAATCCATTTTCTGCGCGCCTCAGTATAACCCGTGCAAAAGAATATGAGATGCAGCTCAGTTTCGTCACTTAATCTGCAAGCCGGGCAAATACTGGGTGTCGACAGGGACCAGGAACTAGTAAAAGCACGAATTGGCAAAGACCCGTGCCTCCATTGCAAATAAAGCTTCCTGAGTATTATAGGGTAAACATTGTCAAGGGCCAATTCGAAGGTGTAAGTGCTCTTCATAAGAAGGAATTGATTTGTTAGAGACCCTAAGGATTTAGAAGGTCGGAGTAAAGGTGCCTTGGAATCATGATACACTTTGGTTAGAGCTTTCTTGGAAAGCTTGGGACAGGCGTTACAAGGATCATTCCATAGTGCATCTAGACCTAGGCTCACCAAACTATTCCTTACGAATTTAAGCCAGGCAATGTTCCCCGAATTTGGGAAGCTAAGAACTTCCTGGAGGCCCTGTCTATAGTGAGTCAATTCGGGCACCGTCCACAATCTGCGCCAGTAGATCACGGGACGAAGTGCCAACTCTTCCTCCAGGGGTCTAATGCCTAGGTCAAGTCGTAAAGGCACTAGCGGTGTACTCGGAGGAAGAGCTACTAGACACCTGAGGAATCTGTTCTCCTCCTTTGTCAAGCTGTCCAGTACTTTGTGACCCCATAATTCGCTCCCATAGGTAACTGCTCCTCTTGCTTGGACCCTATAAATATGAAGAGGAGGGCCTATGGGTTTAAGGGTCGACTTGTTCTTCCCCACCATCCCTAATATTCCACCAATGTGTTGTGCTAGTTTCAACCTCGCTTTCTCCTGGTGTTGACCCCACCCCAATTCCTCGTTGAGTGTAACACCAAGGTATTCAAAGGTGTTTACTCGTTCGAGTGTATTTTCCCCTATGCGAGGAATACGGTGGAACCTGGGTGGCAGATTGAAGGCCATGAATTTGGTCTTTGTGGTGTTTATTTCCAATCCATGCTCTCTACAGAAGTCCCCAAATCCATCCAGCACACGCTGGATTCCCATAGGTGACTTGGAGAGAAGGAGGGTATCATCAGCAAACATAATTGCTGGGACCCTCCTTCCCGCCAACTTCGGGACATCCGAATTGGGGACCCCGTTAAGATGGTCAATAACACCGTTGACAAAGAGGCAAAACAGGGTCGGTGCAAGTACGCACCCCTGTCTTACCCCTCTCTCAACGGGGAACTTGTTTGAGAGTGCACCCTGTGCACCGCACCTCACACGAGCATAGGTATTTGTGTGTAGGCGGATGATCATACTCAGGAGGTCAGCTGGCATCCCAATGTTCGCCAGGACCTCCCAGAGCTTGCCACGAGGGACCAGGTCAAAGGCTGCCCTTAGATCTACAAATACAGTATAGAGGCTGCCACCCTCCAACTGTATTGTTTTCCAATGTAGAAGGGACAGCCTGAATACCTGATCTATGGTAGAGGTCTTCTGGCGAAACCCAGCCTGGAAAGGGCTCAAAATGTCCCTCTCCTCGATCCAGTCCAAAAGTCGATCCAACAGAAGCCTCGCAAAAAGTTTCTGAGGGACGTCTATCAGACTGATCGGTCTGTAATTAGCGGGGAGCAAAGGTGAGCCCCTTTTAAAAATGGGCACAATCTCCGCCCCGAGCCAAGTTGGAGGGAGTGCCATCCCATGAATGATGGCATTGAACAGTACCAGGAAGTATGGTGCCCAAATGCTGACCTCGTGCCTTAAGAGATCGCCTGGGAGCTTATCTAGGCCTGGCGCTTTTCCTGAGGAAAGGCAAGTAATTGCCATTTCCAATTCCTCCAGCTTAAAGTCTTCCAGCTCAGTGTGATTATCGGTGGTGGGGGACACTAGGCACTCAGGCGGAGTTCCCATTTGATCTTGCCCCGCTCTACTATAGAGCGATGAGAAATGTTTTTCCCAGACTTCCGTTGCAATGTTGCCTTCTATAGCCATAACAGGCTCAACTGAGCCATGTTTGACTATGTGCCAAAATTTCCTTGAATCTCTAGTTTTGAGAGCAGATGTTATTTCTGTCCAGTTCTCCCAGTCCCAGTCTATTTTAGCAGATTCAAGGAGGAGCTTATAGGCCACCCTCTTCTCCCTAACCACCGAGGATGCTTCCTTGTTTTTTAGCGCTTGGAGAAGGTCTTTCTTAGCTCCCCTGCAGCTGGCATTGAACCATGAGGCTCTTTCGCTGCTCAGTTTCCTGCCCCGGACCACAGGGTTCAAAACCTCAGCTAAGTTGTCGCAAAGTGTCTGATGGATGTCCTCGAGAGGAGAACAACCTTCTGGCGAGGACAATTGAGGGAGGAGACTTTCCACTCTTTCCAGGGTTGATGCCACTTGCTCGTATATTGCCCTTATACGAGTCGGTTTCTCTAGCAATTTGTCCCACCTTAATCTTCGTCTGTTACTGGATAAGGTGAGACTGGGGGCAGGTAGTCTATTTCCTCGAGTTTCGGTCCTGAGGAAACCATCTGCATCTAATGAAAGGATTAGGGGGTTATGATCACTATCCACCCTTGGGACTATTTTAAAATCTAATGCCAATTTCCAATCCTGAAGTCTGATCAGTATGTAGTCAATCCGGGACTCCTGTATACAATTTCCAGAATCCTGACTTTATCATCAAGGCACTCCACTGTATGGTCGATGGACCAACTAGTTGGACTGGTTGATGATGAATTAGAACCAGCTAAAACACAATTAAAGCCTAGGAAAACATTTGATATTTTCACTAATTAATTTAAGAACCACAGACTTGTTTCTTGTTATTTCAATTTTGTTTATCTAAACATTTATCGAACTCTTAAATATTGCATTTACTGACTACAGCTCATTAATTTGATTTAGATTTCTTAAAGAGAAATTAAACATTTAGAAAATACTCTTAGACATAGATTTTAGAAAAATGCAGTAAATCGGATGTATGTCGTTACAACGCACACTTTTACAACGCATGCACTTACAACGCATTTTTTACAACGCTAAATCCATTACAACGCATTCCATTACATAGCATGACACTACAACGCATTTTTAAAAACTACCTTTACAACGCATTCCATTACAACGCATACTACCTTTACAACGCATACCATTACAACGCATAATATGAAATTGCATTTAAGGTAAGTATTAGATAGTATAGGGGTAAAAATTACTTTTCTAACTCCAGGGGGTGCAACAGTAGGGTAAGTGTTGGATAGTATAGGGATAAAAATTACTATTCTAACTCCAGGGGGTGCAACAGTAGGGTAAGTGTTGGATAGTATAGGGGTAAAAATTACTATTCTAACTCCAGGGGGTGCAACAGTAGGGTAAGTGTTGGATAGTATAGGGGTAAAAATTACTATTCTAACTCCAGGGGGTGCAACAGTAGGGTAAGTGTTGGATAGTATAGGGGTAAAAATTACTATTCTAACTCCAGGGGGTGCAACAGTAGGGTAAGTGTTGGATAGTATAGGGGTAAAAATTACTATTCTAACTCCAGGGGGTGCAACAGTAGGGTAAGTGTTGGATAGTGTACTGTAATATTATGCGTTGTAATGGTATGCGTTGTAAAGGTAGTATGCGTTGTAATGGAATGCGTTGTAAAGGTAGTTTTTAAAAATGCGTTGTAGTGTCATGCTATGTAATGGAATGCGTTGTAATGGATTTTGCGTTGTAAAAAATGCGTTGTAAGTGTAGTGCGTTGTAAAAGTTGCGTTGTAAAGGTTGTTCCCCCAGTAAATCATTTACCCATAGAATGATGATCGTAGCTTCAGATCAAATAGGGAGTTATCTGTATTCTCAGGTGAAGACTCCCTCGAAAAAGGCAGTCTGACCCTCGTCAAAGGATCAAACTGTCATACAAAATACAGGATGTGGCGTAATAAAGTTCAGAAATTCAGCAAAGCCCATACATCAATCCAGAGCATAGATCAATTCCACACTCAGACTGACGACATAGAAAATGTTTAGAATTTATGAAAATGAACATCCACCCAACAAGAACTCCTTCTCAAAGAAAATTAACCCAAAGGTAAACGCAACCACTACCACAACTCCAAGGCAACCACCCACTACATAATAATGACTGATGAGGGGATCTTTATACCCTTTTTCCCCTTACTTCATACAAGATATGGCAACTTTAGGGGTAGACCAAATGTTCTGCTTGGACAGTTCAGGGTTATCGATAGTTCATTGCACTTTTCCCAGTGCAAACTGGTTCTTCATGGTGACTTGGCACAAAGGGTTCACAATTTGAAAGTTTTTTCCTGTTTCTCAGGAAGGAACGGCAAATGTATCTCTTCAAGGTAAAAGGGTCCTATTGACAGGTTCATTATTGGTCTTCTCCCAAGTTCCTATTCAATCATCTTCTGACTTGCGGTCAAGTCCCAACACATTGGCCTTGGCAGGGAACACGATGTCAGGAGTTCAAGTCACCACATGATCTCAAGAGCCGCCTGGGCATGCGCAGAAATCATCTCGTGTGCATGGTTGCATCTGCTTCAGAGAACGACATCTTGGGTACTGCGACCTAGTAGGCCCGAATGTTAACTTAAGCAATAGTAGACATAACAGCAATTAAAATATATAAATGAAAGTTTTAATGTTCAAACCCACACTAATCCCAATAAATATTAGTATTTTCCTACCTCCAGCAACATTTAAAGTGATAATACTTACCACACGATAGTTTTAGGCCACAATACAATCACACAGCAATATAAACCATGCAATTTCTCTACTTTACCACAATCTAAGGTTAATTTGCGTACCATTGTTAATTAATTAATTTTGCCATGCAATTTAGTCCCACGTGTATTTATATTTATCAAGGCGTAAAGGTTGATTAATAACACTTCCACTGCAAACATGTTATTGTAAATTAATTTTAGAATGATTACATAATTAAGTTCATGCAAATTGGAGGAGGTATACAAAATGTTTTTTTACCTGCTCCATCAATCCTCCCTTTGGTGATTTTAAACATCACCACTACTCACTAATTTCACTAAATTTAACTAAGGAAATGGTTTTATTCGAATCCGCTTTGCATTTGTTAGTTTAAATAATAGTGTTCTCCACACTGTTCTCTTTTGTTTTCTTGTACACACTTTCTTTGAATTCTTCTAACTCTATTTCTTCAATTTTTCTTCTCTTATTTCTTTCGCTTTAGTTTTCTTATTTTCTCTTTTTATCGTATTATGTAGTTTTCTTCTTTTTACGCACAGACACCCTAATCTCAGTATTAACACTAGAACAATCACAAAAGTCACAGGTAATAGTATTTTGCCTATAAAAGAGCTACCTCATTTTGTTAATAAATTCTTAATAGAGGAAAAACTTTTACCAAGTTTCTCCCATACACCTTCAACCTCCATTTGAACAATTTCTTCATGCAAATCAGTTATATTCTTAATTTATTTCTTTATATTCTGACTTTTGTCAGGAATGTAAGTACAGCAATGTTGTACTTTCAGCATTCCACAGACTCCTCCCTCTTTTGCCAATAAAATATCAAGGGCAAGTCGATTTTGCATAACAATAGCTCTCATGGCAACCATTTCAGTATTTACCATTAAAAACCCTCCAGCTGTGTTTGTTGATAAATGATCCACAACTGTAGACAATTTTCTAATTTTGTGTGCATTCAGAGATATTCCAACTGCTGGTATCAGTGCTCCAAAAATATCCCCAATAATTTCTGACAAACTCTCCCTTTTTCTACGTGCTATTTCGCGCAATCCGTTTTCTCCCCTTTCCATATGAAATATTTTTGGAAAGACCAGGCCTAAGTAGCAGGTTCCGTACCAATTGTCCGGCAACGTATAATAAGCTCTGATCCCACAAATGTAGTATATTCCAGGGAATACTGGATCTTTTCCTCCTTTAAATCCCCATCCTCCCAAGATTTTGTATAAATCATGGCACTCACTTGCACCTACAAATTAATTATCATATACAGTATTATCTCTACTTATGCATAGTTTCCCTTTCTGGGGCCAATCTAAATCCATTGCCGGGTTTGTTTCTCCCTTTAAATGGGTTTCCTTCCCAACATCCCAAAATGGTGTTTCCATCTTTTCTCCAGTCACTTTCTTTTGCATTTTAATTCTCCTCTCCTCTACCATATTCAGGAAAGTTTTCTCTTCTTTTCTGAAACTACAAGTAAGGTTATTCTTAAACGCTTCTTGTAAAGTTAATTCTCTGGTTTCTAGGAAAAATTCACCAAGAGTTTTACCAGGCTTCAGCTTGTTTAGTTCAGGAACTACGGGAATTTGTGAGAAAATATTATCTATGTCAGTGTAATAGTATTCTAATTTGCTTGTCTTATAAAACAAACTGGCTAGGACACTACAAGTTATCCCATATGTTAAAGGAAGGTGATGATAAGTGACACCTTCAGATACAGATGCAGGCAGCTGCATACATACGTATCAATCCCTAACATCCATTGTTTCTACGTACTCATACAATAACTTTGACAAAACATCTTTAGAAAAATCATTTATGGATTAATCTTTGTGAAGTTCTGCTCTATCTACCAGTTTTGTGAAATGACTGTTATCCGAATTTTGGCTAATTGTTCTATTCATTGTGTGTCTGTCTACATTTTCAAAGGCTATTCTAAATGAAATAGTTATTGCCAACATAATCCAAACAAGCATTAATAATCCTGTACAACAAAAACACATTTTACACCAT
The DNA here is from genome assembly GCF_964204655.1 of Triturus cristatus. NCBI lineage: Eukaryota > Metazoa > Chordata > Amphibia > Caudata > Salamandridae > Triturus > Triturus cristatus. The sequence goes on from NC_140589.1 coordinate 792,444,028, forward strand.
TTTCGGAAAAATCCACATGTTGGACTTCTATTCTCAGTGTTTGCCATATTGTCAATGATCAGTGTCTTTTGACTTAACCTCTTTCTTCAAAATAATTTGTCTCTGTCTAAACCTAAGGCTTTCAATTCCTTTTCCGAGTCTTTTGTCTCTTAATTCATGTGTGAATCATCCTTATCCTTAGGTTCACAGTCTTTGTTCAGAACTTCCTGATCATCCGTTTCTTCTCTTGCGTCAGACAAGATAACTCAGGATTTCCGAACCTTCTTTTTCCTTGTCCACCTCCTGCACAGTCACTCCTAGACTTTCTTGGATATCAGCTTCCTCTTGTATATCAGGAAGCGCCACATAGGTCCATTCCAGTGACTTGTACTTCATATGTGGTCTCTTTATCCTCTTTGTGCGTTGCAAGTGCTTCTGATCTGTGTCTTTTTGTTTTTCTTGACTAGACACTTCACTTGTTCAGCATTGTCATGCTTTATTCTGGTCAGTCGGTATCTCAATCTCTTGATTTTGTTGGGACAAATATCTTCTTTCAAAGGCCTTTTCATTTTAAATCCTTTCTCTTCTCCCTCGGTTTTCCAAGCCCTTTTCCTCAAGTTCCTTCCCCATTTATTTTCTGTTTCACTTTCTTCCGATTCTGTTTCCGTTTGAATATCACTTTCTTTTAGCTTTATCCTCAATATTCCAGGTTCACTATCTGAATCCATCCCTCCTCGTGTTCTTCCACACAATGTTTCTGCTGACTAACTGACCCTTTTTCTACCTGTTTGTGTTGTGCCCCTAAACCTCTTCGGGGTTCTTCCGCAATCACCTCACCCTCACTCTCTGTATCTAATTCCTCTCCTATCTCTATAATTTCTGGAGGAATTTCTCTTGTACTTGTACTCTGGATTTCTTGGTTAAAGATTACTTGCTCAGTTTCTCCAGTTTTATAATTAGCTCTTTTCCGTATTCCTGCTTGCTCTGTCTCAGATTCAGAACTAGTATCTGAAATTTCAAGGCGTAGTCTCAGTGGTACATTTTCTTACCCATTAATTTGACTTCATCTTTGTTCATCTGTTTCTCGTTCTTGTCTTGTCTTTGTTTCTTCTGATTCTGATTCTGAACTGGTATCTGATACTTCCTGATGTTGGTCTGCAGATTGATCTTCCGGATCTGGGACTCGAAGAGTATGACTAGCATGAATCCAGTTCTTCACGCCTGCACACTTCACAGCAGTTGTCATTGTCAGAATCACTTGACGTGGTCTTCCCCAGCATGGAACCAGACAATTTCTTCTTCGGTGTACTTTTATGCGGACCCAATCTCCAGGACTCAAGTCATGAGCTGGCTTCCTTTCAAGAGTGGTCGCATCTGGTCCAACCTGATGAAACACAGAATGTACCATGTCAGCCAATCCTATACAATAATCCAAGACAAAGTCATCAGATATAGGCAGCAGTTTGTTGACAGGAATGAAAACATGTCTCATTGCTCTGCCCATGATTATTTCATGGGGGCTCAGACCAGTCTTACTATCAGGAATTGATCTAATGCTCATTAAGACAAGAGGCAAGACATCTTGCCATTTGAGACCTGTGGCCAAACACATTTTTCCCAATCTGTTCTTTATGGTGCCATTCATTTGTTCCACCACTCCAGAAGCCTCTGGTCGGTAGGCACAATGCAATTTTTGTTGTACATTTAATGCTTCACAAATCAATTTTATAATTCCATTCTGGAAATGTGTCCCTCTATCTGTTTCAATCGTTACTGGGAAACCAAATCTAGGAATGAACTCTCTCAGTAGGAGTTTTGCAATAGTGACTCCATCATTTCTTTTGGTCGGGTAAGCCTCAATCCAACGAGAAAACAGACAAACAATCACCAGTACATATCTTAACCTGTTGCATGAGGGCATTTCAATTAAATCAAGCTGCATACGAGTGAAAGGACCTCCCTCCCGTCCTATCGTTCCCAAGCTCACCACAGTTTTCCTTCCTGGATTAAATTGCTGGCATATGAGACATCTCTGGCAAAGGTTCTCAGCTATAAGCTGGAATTTGGCATTATACCAAGTTTGTTTGAAAAGTCTAATCATGGCATCCCTTCCAATATGTGCCTGCCCATGGTACATCCGTGCCATGGTAGAGATCATGATATCAGGCATTACTGGTCTTCCATCTCTGTAAACCCAAACTCTATCTACTTCCCGTTGTGTGCATCCTGATTTTATCCACTGTTTTTACTCCTCTTCCCCTGCTTCTTCCTGTAAATGCCTCACCTCATCCCATGTACTTACTGTGTTAGTAAAAAGCAAGGGACATAAATCCATTTCCTTTTCCCTGTTACAATTCAATTAAGTCAAATTTCGAGCACAGTATTGAGTTACGTCATTTGTAAATTCGTTTCCTGCTGACACATAATCTGTGCCTTTTTTGTGTGCTGTACATTTTATGACAGCTATCTGTTTAGGCAGCTGTATCGCCTCAAGTAACTTGCCATCTATTTCTGCATTTCTAATTGGAGTTCCACTCGACGTCAAGAAAACTCTTTGGGACCAAATTTGCCCAAAGTCATGCCCCACTCCAAACCCATACTGACTATCAGTTACCACAGTGACTCGCAAATTCTTTCCCAACTTGCATGCCCTAATCAGCGCAAACAACTCAGCAACTTGAGCAGACTGTACTCCTCTCAAACAAGATGCTTCCAATACGCTTGCTACAGTGCACATAGCATATGCAGCACTCAAAATCCCTTCTCCAGTTCATAGGCATGACCCATCTCCAAACATCACATAGTCAGACTCTTTCAGAGGCATGTCCTTTATATCAGGACGCGTTTGGTGCAAAAATCAAGCACTTCCAGACAATCATGATCAACATCATCCTTTACTTCCACATCCACAGCATCAGGCAGTAATGACGATGGATTGACATTAGTGCATCTTACAAGATTCACATTTGTAGCACCCAAAATCACCTTTTCATATTTAGTTAGATGACTATGCGTCGTGAACTGCGTTTTACGTCACATCATGTGGAACAAGCACTCTCACAGGGCATCCCATTATAATTCCTTTGTTCCAAACTCTTGCATGTAGCAGCTACTGCTTTCAAACATCCAGGCAATGCTACAGCTACTGGAACTAGTACAGCTGAAAAAAAGGCAATTGGTCTTCTCAATCTTCCATGTCTCTGCACTAACACGGAAAGAGCTCTCCCATCTCTTTCACTACAAAAAAGCTCAAATTATTTTTCATAATCAGGCATTCCAAGAGCCGGTGCTTCACACAAACTGTCTCTTAATTGTTTAAAAGATTTCATCTCTTCTTTATTCAGCTCAATTGGATCTTTCACATCACTCTTTGTCAGACGTACCAATGGTTTTGCAATCAATGAGAAATTACTAATCCACTGACGATAGTATCCCACCATTCCAAGAAACATTCTGACTTCTCTCTGTGTCATTGGGGCTCTCATTCCTTTAATGATTGTAATTCTATCCAATGTTACATTTCTCAGGCCTTTTTCAATCTTATGACCTAAGTATTGTACTTCTTTCAGACAAAACTGCAATTTTGATGCTGATACTTTAAGTACTCCATCTGCCAAATGATTCAACAGTGCAATTGTGTCAACAACACAGGCTTCTCGCGTCTTCGATGCCACTAACAGGTCATCGATATATTGGACTAGCACTGAACTTTCTGGCATCTTCAAATATTCCAATGATTTATTCTAGATCTGATTAAATATTGAAGGACTTTCTGTATACCCCTGAGGGATACGACACCATGTCAAAATACGCTCGCCAAACCGGAACGCAAAAATTGGTTGGCTATCAGGGTGCAATGGAATAGAAAAGAAAGCATGACACAAATCAATGACTGTGTACCATTCTGCATCATAGGGAATCTGACATAGAAGTACTGAAGGGTTTGGCACAATGGGACATCAAGGAACAACTATTTTATTCACCTTTCTCAAATCCTGTACTATTCTAAATGTCCCATTTGGCTTTTTCAAACCCATGATCGGTGAATTACATGGACTGCTCAATATCTCTCTCAGAATTCCTTGTTCAATCATTCTGTCTATTACAGGCGTTACTCCTGCAACTATTTCTGGTGTCAACTTGTACTGAGGGATATTCGGGTAATTAACTCCTTCTTTTAGAGTTATTTTCACAGGATCTACGCTTTTCATTAATCCAACATCTTCTCCTGTGAAATCCCACACTTCTTTTTTTCACTGTTTCTTTTAATTCTTTTGGTATTCCCTCTGGATCAAATACAACAAATGCATCAGTAATTTCTGGTTCTAAGTTAGCCATTGTCATTCTATACAGTACATCGTCTGGGGTTTCAAAAGCTATACCATCAGGTGTACAAAAGATAGTGCAATTCATCTTGCAAAGTAAGTCCCTTCCTAACAGATTTACAGGACTAGTGTCACAAACTACAAAGCGATGCATATCAGCAAATTTCCCTACTCTAACCTTGACAGGTTTGGGAAGATGGGCTTTTATCTGTTTATTTGAAACTCCAACCACTTGGATTGTCTCACCCGAGAGAGGAAGATTTTTCACTTCAGCAGATCTAACAGTTGAACGAGTAGCACCAGTGTCCACTAGGAAAGTAACATTTACTTCATTCACCTTTCCATCCACAAAGGGTCCAGTCTGGTCTACCTCTAGAGTTGCGCCAATTACGCACTCCTCTTCCTCTCCTAGGCACCGTCAATAACTCTCTTCTGACTCACTTTCATCGCGTTGCAGCCAATACTGCGAAATGGCGCCAACACGCAGTAGCTTTGTTACCTTTTCTTTGTTGTAGAATCCTGTCTCATTACTGTATCTTTGAGGATTTACGTTCTGTGGAAAAGGTGGCTTTGGCACCTGACATTGTTGGGTAACAACCGGCTGCTGTCGCGGCGGTTGGCAACTCACCTCATTCTGCATCTGTGTATTCAATAATGAATTATCACCATTAGCTTTCGGTGGCAATTTACACTCGGATTTCCAATGCCCTAATTTTCCGCAATTATGGCATGGCCACTTCTTTTTAGCTTCATCTTTGCTAATCTGTCCTTTTCCTTTTCCAATATTAGGTTTTGGTCTTGCTTGTCCTATTCCATTGGCTTGGTCAATTAACTGGGCTTCTTGTCGCTCCGCTACCTTAACCTGTGCCCACATTGCCTTCTCTTTCAAGTTGCATTGTTTGGCTTCAATTTCATCACTAAAATATTTTGCATGACGTACCACTTCATCTATCTTTTTATTTTGCCAATCTACCATATGTTGCTTAATCATTTCACTAACTTCAGGCCTTAAACCATAGACAAATCTGCAAACAAAATGGCTCAAATCCTTTTCACTTAGTTTCTCATCTCCACTGTATTGCTTAAAAGCTAACAGTAACCTTTCGTAATATGCATGCACTGATTCTTTAGCCTCCTGGTGAGTTCTGTCAATTTTTACCCAATCAGTTTCTTTCGGAGGTACTTTACTTTTCAAAAAAGTAATTTCCTGATCATATTTTTTCATTACTTCTGGATCTGGGGCTCCTGTCTCAGGATCCCTAGGATACTCTTGAGTTGGCCAGTCTATAGTAATTTTACATTCTGTCCATAAATCGGCAGGTACAATTATATCAAATAGACCATTCAGATCTACCCACAATACTTTTGAAAGTTTGACAAACCTATCAACCTGTCTATACCATTCAACTGGTTTTTCTCTCAATCTTGGAAAATCATTTGTAAATGATAAAATATGCTGTCTAGTCCATGGAACATGTACATATCCTCCTCCAGGAATCTCTCTCATGGGACATTCTGTTATCACTGGCTCTTTTTCTCTCACCGGAAAATCTAGAGAGACTTTGTCTGTAGTTTCCTCTCTCCTTCTAAACCATCTACTTTTCCATCAATCCACATCACCCCATTTTCTTAATAATGCAATTAATTCTTTAATTTGGGTCAACCTTCCTGCCGTATTCAAATTTTTAATGTCTTTCTCGGTAAAATCTACTCTGTATGGCTTCTGCAATTACCTTATTTTTTCAAAATCTATTCCCATTTCACTCGCTGTCTCTTCTAGTTTTTCATGCAAAGTCCTTGCTATCCAAGTTATGCTCTTACACAAAAACATTAATTCTTCATCTTGGTATGCTTTTAATTTTTCAGTTGGAATAGTTCCTGCAATTAATTATTCTAACGTCACTTTTAATTTCGCCACATCTAAAGGTTATGGTTCTGTATCCTTTTTCGGTAAACTTCTTAACCAATCACTTAATTCTTCATATGTTGGTCCTACAGGGGTTGTCGCTATTTTTATCCTATCTATCATTTTCTCTGGGGTTTCTGATGCTGATTCTGTTGCCATAGGTGTCTTACTTGCTGGACTTTGATTTACAGTTAAATTTTTAGGTGTACTTAATCCTGATATTTCCGCAGTAACCCTACATGTAGTTTCCTCTGTACGACTCCTTTCTTTCTCCTTTTGCATACTGCAATTATACGGGACTGTCAAACAATGCTCATTATCTTTTTGTTTATCAAAAACTGGTATCACTGGTCCTATAGTTACAGGCACAGTCACTGCTTCCATATTCTTTGTTAATTCTCTAATCTTTTCAGTTAATTCTAGTGTAGTCCTAGCTAATTCCGCAGACTTTTCATTTTCAGTTCTTACCGTCTGTGACATTTCTGAATCATTAAATGGATTATTTTTCCCAAAATTATTCGGCATTTGTTCAAAACTTTTATTTGTTACAGTCTCCTTTGGTGGTGCACTTGGTGTCACCATCGCAGAATCCTGTTGATATGGAGGTGGTTTTTTATAGAAAATGTCCTCCAGCACTTCATCCTCAGATTCACTCACTCAATACCTGTAACCTTCTGACTCTGTATCATTTCTTTTTTCCGTACATTTTCTACCACTCATATCTCCAGCACTTCTCAGAGGAAACATGCATTCAGTCATGCACTCATTTTGCCATCTTCTCATTCTATCATCATGGTTTTCTTAACCATAATGTCTACCAAACACATAATTATGCCTTCTCCCACTACGATGCCTTTCTCGTTCATACATCTCTTCTTCCCATTCAGTCAAAGCCTCAGATGGAGTAGGTCTGGGTTTTGGATCCAGTCTCATCATTCTATCTCTCAAATTTCGTAGTACTGCTAGACTAAATGAACCATTCTCCCGGAAACGCTAGTACTCCATCATCTTTGGTATATTTTACCCAATTTTCCAACCAAATGCATGTATGATAACCATATTTCGCCACCATAAAGGATGCAGGCGTTTTCGGTGGAGGAAGTATCTGTCCTTCTCTAGTTACAATCTGCTTATCTTTCTGAAATAAGTCTTTGATGTTTCCAAACCATGACTTTTTCTCCTTTTCAGGTGGGTCGTAATACATCTTGTTTGAATTTTTCAACTCTGAATCAATGAAGCTCCGCAATTCACCATTTTACAGCTTCTCAGTTTTCTGACCAATCCTAGCGCGACTCACACTAACGCACCAATCCTGAGCATCTATGTCACTCGTGTAACTCTCCAATCCTAGCGCGTCTCACACTAACGCACCAATCAACGGAAACGTCATCTCTCTGCAGCTGACCAATCCCAGCGCGGTCTTTCTGATGTCAGCCTTTCCTAGTACTCCTGCTGACCCCTCCTTTACAACATTAATCGGCAAACTTTTCTTAAGGTTTTCTTTATTCAAATCTGTTAGTAACAACATAAACACATCTCCACTGCCTGTTTCGCTAAACCAAAGAGATAGCTTTCTCCATCTACACAAGAATTCTGTCTTTCCAGTAGGCAGCGCTTACCTCTACCCTACCACAGACTTTTCTGTTTCGCCGATAAAGTAGGACTTCCCTCTACCTTACCCTTCTAACAAACAAAAGGCAAACCCGTTTCTCTGGGGATAAAACACATGTGGAGACCACAATGCTCGCTTCTCATTCATACAAATCTCACTCAAATCTGTACACAGGAGGAAAAAGGCCGCTGGACAAGTGGGCGTCGTTCGCGAAGTAGCACTTCGCGAAGCTACGCAAAGTGCAGTTCGCACTACGCGAGCTTCGCGTAGCACTTCGCGAACTGCGTAGTACCTTGTTCGCACTGTGCCAGATGTCGTTTTCAATGATTGCACAGTGCGGACAAGCAACCGGCACTGTGCAATCATTGAAAATGGCATCTTGCACAGTGCGAGCTGTAGTTTTCTGCTGCTCGAGTAGATTTTTACTCGAGCGGCAGCTTTCTCAACGCGAACTGGTTGTTTCTCATCGCGAGCGGTCGCGAGCATACGCGACCACTCGCAATGAGAGACCTGACCTCCTCGCGTTGGGAATCTCGCCGGGAGGTTTATTTTCCATGCTCGCGATCGCCAACTTGATGTTGCTGATCGCGAACAAGGAAAAAGTCTCGCCGGGATGTCATTTTGCTTGCTCGCGGTCGCCAACTTGACGTTGAGGAACGCGAGCAAGCAAAAAATGACCGCAGCACTACGCAACACTTCGCAACACTACGCTACGCGTGTTTGCACTGTGCTACGTGCAATTCGCGTAGTGCGAAGTAGCGCGAACTTCGCAAACTACGCGAGCGTAGCGTAGTGCTTTGCCCAGGCTTATTACCTATCAGGACTAAGTTCTTATTACTTTATGTACACATTTTTATACAATTTCCAGAATCCTGACTTTATCATCACGGCACTCCACTGTATGGTCAATGGACCAACTAGTTGGACTGGTTGATGATGAATTAGAACCAGCTAAAACACAATTAAAGCCTAGGAAAACATTTGATATTTTCAGTAATTAATTTAAAGAACCACAGACTTGTTTCTTATTATTTCAATTTTGTTTATCTAAACATTTATCGAACTCTTAAATCTTGCATTTACTGAAAAAAGGAACATCCACCCAACAAGAACTCCTTCTCAAAGAAAATTAACCCAAAGATAAACGCAACCGCAACTCCAACTCCAACGCAACCACCCACTACATAATAATGACTGATGAGGGGATCTTTATACAATTTTTCCCCTTACTTCATACAAGATATGGCAACTTTAGGGGCAGACCAAATGTTCTGATTTGACAGTTCGGGGTTATCGATAGTTCATTGCACTTTTTCCCAGTGCAAACTGGTTCTCCATGGTGACTTGGCACAAAGGGGTCATAATTTGAAAGTTTTTTTCCTGTTTCTCAGGCAGGAACGTCAAATGTATCTCTTCAAGGTAAAAGGGTTCTATTGACAGGTTCATTCTTTGTCTTCTCCCAAGTTCCCATCCAATCATCTTCTGGCTTGCGGTCAAGTCCCAACACATTGGCCTTGGCAGGGAACACGATGTCAGGAGTTCAAGTCACCACATGATCTCAAGAGCCGTCTGGGCATGCGCAGAAATCATCGCGCGTGCATGGTGGCATCGGCTTCAGAGAACGCCACCTTGGGTACTGCGGCCTAGTAGGTCCGAATGTTAACTTAAGCAAAAATAGACATAACAGCAATTAAAATATAGAAATGAAAGTTTTAATGTTCAAACCCACACTAATCCCATTAAATATTATTATTTTGCTAGCTGTAGCAACATTTAAAGCGATAATACTTACCACACGATAGTTTTAAGCCGCAATACAATCACAAAGCAATATAAATCATGCAATTTCTCTACTTTACCACAATCTGAGGTTAATTTACGTACCATTGTTAATTAATTAATTTTGCCATGCAATTTGCAATTTAGTCCCACGTGTATTTGTTTATCAAGGTGAAAAGGTTGATTAGTAACACTTCCACTGCAAACATGTTATTGTAAATTAATTTTAGAATGATTACGTAATTAATTTCATGCAAATTAGAGGAGGTATACAAAATGTTGTTTTACCTGCTCCATCACATGTTAGTGCACTGATGTGGACACCAGCACTAAAATGTGGTATTACATGAGAGGACAAGAGAGTATGAGCTGAAAGATTGCTTTTTTACAAAAATATCAGGAACAAGATGTGAGGATGTCAGCCCACTTGGGCTTCATTGTGTTCTGGGAGACATACTATTTGTCAACAGAACAATGCTGATACCCTTAAATGCATGTAGTCTATCTGTAAGGTCTTTATACCACTGACTGTCTATATTTTTCTGTAATTACTTGAGCTGTTGATAGGATTGCATGCACATCCAAGCAGCCTTTTGTCCATGAATTTTGTTTTTTAAGAGGCTCCACATTGCTAATTCGAATGCATTTTATTGTGCACTAGACTTTGATTTATTAACTGCATTGCATGATCCGTATTTTTTTGGGTTGATTGTTATGATTCCAATTTTGGTACTGTCTGCTATGTCCTACCCTTAATGAATTCAATTAAGGTTATCTGACTATTGGGACATGGTGAATCAATTCAATGATGTGCTATACCTGTATGAGTGTGTCTTTTCTTAGTGTTTATTGCATACGTCACTTTCGGCTTCACGTCACAATATTAAAACGTGCACAGGATGATGCTGGTTGTTGTGAGAAAGGTCGCTTCCACGGCTGAAATGTGTTAATCTGAGAGGTCACGCTCTGACAATAAACTGCTCTGGAGTGTGGACCCGAGCTGTGTCGGAGCCAGTGTCTGATGGGATGTGATGGCTTTTTGGGCGGGGATATATGCGTATATAAAACACATATATTTCAAGTCAAAGAACTCTGTTATACATTTGGATTCGCTTCACATTGTAAAAAATGTGCAAACTAACAGATACTATACTTGATTTTAGCCTAAAGTGCAAGTTATGCATTATAGAGCAAAAGCTCCAGCTCCAAGTGTGCTTAAGTGAATGATAAGCTGTCGTGGGGTGTATGATGGGAATGCCGCCTGAAACTTATTGCAAGTTCATAAAACCTTTCTGAAGGGTCTGCTGCACTCCCTGCAGATACCCACATCTCATTGGAAGACCATTGGTAGTGCCTAGCCCACTTTTTGGTCACCACAGGCAAAGAAAATATACATATTGAGCCCACTCATGAAGCATTATGGGGGGTGGCTCCTCGCCAGAACTCTGAATATGAAATGAGTGTGTCCCTTCACTCTTTGTATTGCTGCATGTTTTATTTTTATTTTATGGGTACCCCTGTCCCACCCCAACCCCCCAAAGTCTTTGTCTGTTTTTTATTTTTTTTTATTTTTCCCGAGGCAGTGTGCATGCCCTGTCAGCAAACTCTTTTGTTAACAGAAAAAAACTTTAAAACGGATTTAGAGCCCACCTATTACTTACTGTTACTTACCATTGGTTGGTTTAAATTGCTTCCTATTCGTCACCCCCTCCTGCTCACCTACTACTTCCTACTGAAACTTCCAGTGCTTGCCCTGCCATGGAGCATGGACCAAGTATAGTTTCCGATCTCGTGCCAGAGTTCTTCAAGTAGCCGCCCGCTCCTGCAGGTACTTAATAAGAAATCTGTCACCAGTACCTCCCTCCTCCCCTTCACCTTCTTTGTATTTCTTCACCCCACACTTCCCCACCCTCTGTTGTTTTGCTGCTCCCTCCCTACCTCCCCACATCTCCCTCATGTTGCTTGCCCCCACCTTCCTCCCCATGTCTGTTGTGTTGGTGACCACCCTCACAGTTCTCTCAGCACCCTCCAACCATTCTCTCCCCCACAAAAAGCATTAAGAAAAGCCAAATAACTTGCACATATGTGAGTGCTATTTGGCTTTGTTTACTGCTCGTTGGACATATTGCACAGCAACAGGGGCTGCTGTGCAGTATGGTTTAAAGAAAAAAAGCGATAAGACGTGGTCAATGCTGACCATGTCATAACGTTTTTTTTCCCTTTTAGCCATGTTGCACAGCAGCCCGCGTTTCTGTGCAGTATGTCTAGAAAACATTGACAAAGTCAATACAGCCCGCGTAAGCAAAATCTATTGGTTTGTCAATGCTTGTTTCTATTGGCCAGCAGCGGAGTCTCCTTAGTGCCCTTCCTGCCTGTGCTCCTGTTGGCAGGGAGAACATTGGTGTCTTATTTTCCCCCGGGCGCATGGACAGTAAGTGGTGCTGCTACCTCATGCCTCCAATCCCCCACCACCCAGACACAAACACAGTGGGCAGAGAAGTGGCCCTCCAACGCTCCCAAGGTATTGACCTTCCTGGGAGCGCAATGCAGAGTGGCAGTCGTGCTCGGCCCGCTTTGCTCTTTCTGTTTTTTGAGTCCTGGGATGGGTTCAGAGGACCAAAAACACAGAACTGAATCACTTCAAAACACATCTACTGAAGACTTTTATTGGGCACAGTGATTATTCTTTTTAAATGTGAATTTACTAAATGTATTTTCATATCTTTCTGATGTTTTACAGCTGCTTTCGGTAATAACTTTAGAATACATAATTTATAAAATAGCGGAACAGTTTCTGCCCCATCCTACAATAATATTTGATCCCACATCTCTATTGATGTGATTTTCTGTGCATGGCAGCCTTGCTCATACCTGGTGTAGACTGGAGTGTTCCAGGCATTTGTGAGAGAAACTGTATATAAGACTTTTGATGTTCAAAGAAAAGACGGGATGGCAGTGCTACAGGGTCAGGGGCACATTTTTTGAGGCAATTGCGCCATCAGAGTCACTTTTTGTGATGCTCGCTCCGGTGGAACAAGCCTTGAAATCATATCTATGAGGCCACTCATAGCCGGTTTGCGTGGCTTTGAATGGCCTCGTAGATATGGCCTCAGAGGTATGCATTAGGAAGCTGTTCCATGGGCATTGCGGTGGGTGTTACCACAGAACACCCATGGATTTTGACACTTCCCCAGATTGACAAAACGATGTAAACATGGGAATGCGCCAAAACCTTACACCTCCCGAGGTGAGGCATAACGAGGAGAAATATCTTTATTTTTCTTTGTTTATTCCTCTTTCCTTGTGTGCTGCAGAAGCACACATAGAAAGGGGAAAGTATACATGGAAGGAGGAAAAAACCTCCTAAGATTGGGGTACCTTCCTGTGCAAAAAAAACCTCAGGAGGTACCCCTCCCTGCACAAAAACAATCCTGCCAACAACACACCATGGTGCAAGGGTGCCTGCGTTGGTACTAGGTTGCCGAAACGGTGCCAGCGCAGGGGGTAAGGACAGGAATGCACTGTATTGGATAAATACTGTGTATTCCTGCCCTTTCACTTGAAAGTAGGACAGCACAGCATGGTGACTTGCTGTGCTTCCCTAGGACAAAACCCCATAAATGAGGGCCTCAATGTTATGTTTAAAGGCTATTTTCATTTTTTATCTTTCTAGCTTTATAAACATTACCAGAACTTGGCACAAACTCTTCACAAACGTAAATGTCACAATTAATTATTGCACAGTTTACTACATCTTCCTCCTCTCCTAAACAAATCTAACCATGTTTAGCTACTGTCGTCATCATCCCTCACCCACCAACTAGAAGCTACCCGGGGCCCCACACTCCTCTGAAAACCTCCGGGATCTCTCCAGCCTCACAACTGTCTCTCCTTCTCCTCTCATGGTGACCCTTTCAAGTGGCCCCGGAGCCCCTCAAGCAGCCTGCCAGCAATGAATCCAGCTTGGCCTTTTCTTCTGAATAAACTTTTCTCCATTAATAAACATAAACAGCGTTAGCTTTCTGTGGATTTATGGTCGGCCATGCACACCAGCAAAACACTTCAACAGTTAACTCCTGGCTCGAACCCAACCCACAAAATACCCTTCTCTACATTTCCTTGAAGTTTATCATTTTTCACTTCTCAGAACACACTTGAAAACATGAGAGTGGGTGATTCAACAGCAACCAAATACAACTGTTCTTCAGCTGCAAGATGTCTTCCTAGCACCATTGACCTAACACCACAGCTGATCATTGACTCTCCAACGATGTAGATAGAGGGGAATATAAGCTTTTGGTTCATGCCCCGCCACCTAAAAACACAGGAAGGTCTATCTCTGAGACCCCAATCTCTAATTTTACACAAAAGAGAAGCACACGTGAAAGACATGTTCCTGCTTTTTTGTTATGTAATGAGTTTTGGTTAAAAAAATAATATACAATCTAAGGGTGATGAAGAAAGTAAGAGTAAGCCAGTAACAGTTAATACACACTGCAGGAAAAAAGTAACATATTAATATTGAGGAGACAGAACAAACTTGAGAACCACTCGGTTTTCTGTGCCATTTACAGCCCAATTCTTTTGTTTTTAGTTCCCAACTTTAATATTTTCCACTCCCCCATATTTCAAAATCCCAAAATAATATGCACATTGATATAGTAGCCATGGAGTTGTAGCCCGATCCATGTACAGGCATATGTAACATCGAATGGTAACCAAGGGGAGAGAATGTGATTATATCTGTTTAAATAATGAAATACCCTCACTGGTGTGCATCAGGGAGCCACTGTAGCAGCCAGAAGATATGCAGCTGGGTAGTATGTGTGTCAGATCTCCTGTGCAAGGGTGAGATTGGGACTGCAACAGGAATGTGTCTTCATTTTGCTTTAAACTTGGTTTATTTTTCTTATCGGATGCATGATTAGCATGTTCTATTTATATTTGACGTATGGTTAGTCTTTGTGAGGGGTGGGAATGGTTTCCAGCAAAGCATATTCTAGAGAATAGTGTGCATTTGATAGTTGGAGTTTGGGTAGAGATTGGAGGGTGTGATGCCAGGTGATGACTTTTATGCAATTGTCCTAAAGAACCTCCAAGCAGGTAACCCCCAGGTAGGGTGAACACCTCTTGATGAAGTTTCTTTTGTCCTGAAATTTTCCCTTACAAGCCATTGATTTCGGGTGTATTCGCCTAATTAGCTGAATGTAAGCAAAACAAGACTATAACACCCAGAATGCATTAGGCTCTCACTCAAAAGTCCAGTACTGAAGATGGTATCCATAACGAATTGGAAGGAGGTGGTTACCCTACCCTCGTATAGTTATCAAGACAGGAAGATATTAATTGGACAACGGTCAACATTCAAATGCAAATTCTTTGATTTGTCCTCAGTGATACATACAGAAATATACATTGACAATCTGAAGAAGATGGAAAAGTGAAACCAGTAGTGTAGATTTAAGTACAAAGTTCAGGTAATATCCCCTCATTTGCAGACAAAATAGTCAACATTAGAATGGAATATATAAATATTTGGACTATTTACAAGAGGATATCGCCACCAGTACATCACTTTTAGTGACGTTCTGGTGGCGATATCCCCTTCTCCCTATTACAAAGAGGCGTTAAGCCACTTAACCTGGCTTAACGCCACCTTGTAAGTAAGGCCCCTTTTCAAGCTTTACTTAGTGTGTAAGGGGTGTGCAATGGAAGTTGTAGAGGGCGTTCCACCGCAACACCCATTGCTTTTTGACGCTGCCCCATATTTACAAGGATGGGGCAGCGTCAAAAACTAAGGCCAGGTAAAACTTGGTCTTATGGAGAATCGAGGAGAAATTATTAATTTCTCCTCGTATTTTGCTCCTTCTATGTGTGCTGCATTCTGCAAAATGCATAGAAACAGCAAATCGCCTTTAAAGATTGTTTCTGTGCAGGAAGGTGTTCCTTCCTGCACATAAACAATCGCCCCAGCAGTGCAGGCACCCTTGAAACATGGCACAAGAGTGCCTGCGCTAGCGCTAGGCAGCTTTATTTAGTGACAGTGCTTGGGGAAACACAGGGGTGTGCCGTATTCTTGTAAATACGGCGAATCCATGCGTTTAAAAAAATTTCGTAGCGCGGCGCTACCAATTGTGACATAACACCGCACTCCAACATTTTACTGTAACTATCCCCCATTGTCTGACCTTGCAGTTTTGCCTAAAACGTATCTCAAAGCACTTTCCAGTGCCAAGAAGCAGGCATTCACTTGCCATGTATTAACTGTGAAGTGAAAAAGCAACTTGAGGAGAATAAACATGCATAGTGCAGGCTCTGTATTGCTTTGCTGAAAGATGGTGTCTGTTCTAACCTGGAAGTCAGTGAGCGCTGTAGCTCAAAGGCCCGGCTTATTTGCCAAGTAGCAAGAGTCAGATCACCTCTTCTGTTGTGTTCTAGTAAAGCAACATAGTGTAATAAAGAGGTTCCGGAAATGTCTTATGTTGAGATACCTCTCTCAGAGGGTGCTAACTTCCTGCACCCAACTGTCGCACTGCGAGAACGGAAATCTTTCCTGAAACACTTCCTTTGTAGTTATGTGATTTTTAAGAATTCATCAAACGTAATCCAAATCTTATTTCATTTATCTTCCTTTTAACTTTATCACCACGGAGACAATATGTTTGTGCTGTATTTGTTTATTCAACATTTTCAAGTGCCTGACGTTGCCAATCCAGGCTTTTACGGAGGCATGTGGAATCAAACATATTTTTAGAAAAAAGTGAGCTTATGATGTATTCCCAATGCATTTCGAATTTTTACAATTCTTCGTCAGGGGTTAACTAAAATGAAATAGAAAGAACATTTTAACTCGCTGCTCAACCTATCTTAGTGTCAAAAAACATAACTCATTACTTTCTCTCCTCCTCCTCCCAAAAAAACTACTGCTAAACAACCCGTGTTAACACTAAACAAAGAATAAAACCCCACTGTATTTACAACCTTTATCACTATCAAAGTGTGCATCCCAAATTTTACCAACAAAAACGTCAATCCACAGTTCCCACCCGACTGCCAAGTGCCTCGAAATTCAATACCACCCTCCTTGTCTACCATTTACCTTCTTAACGCCACAACCGGCTGTATGCTCTCACTTCTCTGCATCTTCCCAAGACTCCTACTCGTTTTCCCTACCATTCGGGCCGTTTTTAAAGAAGAATCTCTCACACCTGTGACCAATCAGGCTGTACTCCACTCCTCCCCCCTCTCAAATAAAATACAAATCCCACAATGCACTCCCCAAGTTTACCAAAAAAATTACCTACATAAAGGTCACCTACACCCCCCTGTGTACCTCAACATGTGCCAAAGCAATCTAACAACGTAAATTAACCTCCGCTTACCCCATCTGTTAACTGCATAATCTAAATAAACAGTGTTTACATTTCACATTTATTAAAAGAAAACCAATTAGAGCAACTGAGTTCAACTGTCCCATCATTCCGATGTTGATGTTGGTAATTGTTTCATTCCAGTCTTAAACTTTCCACTGTGACTTTTCTTCTGTCTCCACGATGATGATTTCTTGGTTTTAGTTTTACCAACATGGGGTGCAAGCTCATTGAGGCGCTTACATTGCTAAGCAGATAAGTCATAGTTGAGCGAATGCACACCTTCCCTTTATGCGTTAAGCTTGTTCTCCAACTTAGTCGGTGAAATGCGTGCAGACAGGAGCCGTGAAAACGCCCCTTATCACAGCTACATGATGAAACATCTCTCTCAGAGGGTGCTAACTTCCTGCACCCAACTGTCGCACTGCGAGAACGGAAATCTTTCCTGAAACACTTCCTTTGTAGTTATGTGATTTTTAACAATTCATCAAACGTAATCCAAATCTTATTTCATTTATCTTCCTTTTAACTTTATCACCACGGAGACAATATGTTTGTGCTGTATTTGTTTATTCAACATTTTCAAGTGCCTGACGTTGCCAATCCAGGCTTTTACGGAGGCATGTGGAATCAAACATATTTTTAGAAAAAAAGTGAGCTTATGATGTATTCCCAATGCATTTCGAATTTTTACAATTCTTCGTCAGGGGTTAACTAAAATGAAATAGAAAGAACATTTTAACTCGCTGCTCAACCTATCTTAGTGTCAAAAAACATAACTCATTACTTTCTCTCCTCCTCCTCCCAAAAAAACTACTGCTAAACAACCCGTGTTAACACTAAACAAAGAATAAAACCCCACTGTATTTACAACCTTTATCACTATCAAAGTGTGCATCCCAAATTTTACCAACAAAAACGTCAATCCACAGTTCCCACCCGACTGCCAAGTGCCTCGAAATTCAATACCACCCTCCTTGTCTACCATTTACCTTCTTAACGCCACAACCGGCTGTATGCTCTCACTTCTCTGCATCTTCCCAAGACTCCTACTCGTTTTCCCTACCATTCGGGCCGTTTTTAAAGAAGAATCTCTCACACCTGTGACCAATCAGGCTGTACTCCACTCCTCCCCCCTCTCAAATAAAATACAAATCCCACAATGCACTCCCCAAGTTTACCAAAAAAATTACCTACATAAAGGTCACCTACACCCCCCTGTGTACCTCAACATGTGCCAAAGCAATCTAACAACGTAAATTAACCTCCGCTTACCCCATCTGTTAACTGCATAATCTAAATAAACAGTGTTTACATTTCACATTTATTAAAAGAAAACCAATTAGAGCAACTGAGTTCAACTGTCCCATCATTCCGATGTTGATGTTGGTAATTGTTTCATTCCAGTCTTAAACTTTCCACTGTGACTTTTCTTCTGTCTCCACGATGATGATTTCTTGGTTTTAGTTTTACCAACATGGGGTGCAAGCTCATTGAGGCGCTTACATTGCTAAGCAGATAAGTCATAGTTGAGCGAATGCACACCTTCCCTTTATGCGTTAAGCTTGTTCTCCAACTTAGTCGGTGAAATGCGTGCAGACAGGAGCCGTGAAAACGCCCCTTATCACAGCTACATGATGAAACATCTCTCTCAGAGGGTGCTAACTTCCTGCACCCAACTGTCGCACTGCGAGAACGGAAATCTTTCCTGAAACACTTCCTTTGTAGTTATGTGATTTTTAACAATTCATCAAACGTAATCCAAATCTTATTTCATTTATCTTCCTTTTAACTTTATCACCACGGAGACAATATGTTTGTGCTGTATTTGTTTATTCAACATTTTCAAGTGCCTGACGTTGCCAATCCAGGCTTTTACGGAGGCATGTGGAATCAAACATATTTTTAGAAAAAAAGTGAGCTTATGATGTATTCCCAATGCATTTCGAATTTTTACAATTCTTCGTCAGGGGTTAACTAAAATGAAATAGAAAGAACATTTTAACTCGCTGCTCAACCTATCTTAGTGTCAAAAAACTGTTGAGATACCAGCATAAAAGGCATGGAGACAGCAGCTGCCTTATAAAGGAACATGTGGATAGGGTCCCTCATTCTTAAGGTTATCCTTAGAAGTAGTAATAGATTACATGTTATGGCATATGATCTCATAAACTCATGAAACAAAGACATAGGCATTGCCTATAGTTACACATCCAATGCCGCTTCATCTCCAAAATTTGTTTTTGCACTCAAAAACAGATTTTATGCCGGATGGAATGCACCCATGCATTAACTGCTCATGTCCTATTTACCCATATACGAATAATGTATCTCGGGTTTCTACCCACAAGGTTACAGCAGGCGAGTCTGGGTGAGAGGTTTTTGGCAAATAACAAGAAATTCTAATTTGGACACCCTGGAATGTGTTCTAGGGTGTGATGTGTGCACTTCCTTTGCACTACTTTCCCAAAAGATCATTGCCAAATCTGACCTGCAGTAAACGTGTGACGAATGGAACCTGCCCAGGTTCAAATACCACCTTTGGAATGAGTGCATGGGCAACTAACACCCGACTTGGAATCTTGTTTCAGGGGCTTACAGGAGTTTGAAACCAAAACAGAATTAGCCTCATAGTGGCCTTTTTTCCAGGGGCAGATTAGGTCTGGGCACCAAAATAAAAGTGACTCCCATTAACTAATCGGATAGCTGAAAAAATGCGACCCATTATTGCAAATCAGAGCAGTTTTGAACTTGTAAAGACAAGCTTTATATCTGTTTAGCAAGATATGGGCGACTGCATGCATTTTCGCTTGCTGCTGGAATGTTTGTGGTAATAGCAGAGAAAACAAACATTTACAAAGCCAATAGGTCACGCATATGTGAGAGCTATTGGCTTTGACAATGGCTTTTTGCCATGTTGTAGAGCAGCGCAGCCGCTGTGCAATATGATGAAGCCAACCGTGGCCACATCATGGCGCTAATTTCTTTTTTACTTACAGATTTTGTACAGCTACTTCTGTGCAACATGTCTGAAAGGTGTTTTGAGAAAGTGCTATGACGCAGCAGCTCTTTAGTTACATGTTTTATGGTGCTTGGAAGGACAACTTAGCTCATTAAAGAGTTTGCTTTTCTAAACTCTTGGAAGGACTTGCTCAGTGAGCAATGGGGGACTACGTTGTAGACGTAGACATGGAAATTATATGTCACACTGGCGAGAGTCATATAAGTGACGCCTGTGGTGCAATAGTCTTATATTTTTAGAATCTGTTTGGAAAAAACTTTCTAAAACAAAGCCAAACTTACTTTTTTTGCTGAAGTAGGGTTGGCACATGCCTCCTGCTTGCTAGGAAAGGCACACATTGGAAATATTTTATCCATGGTCTTGTTTCTGCTATATATGGCTATTGTCTGTTCAGTTTCTACCCCTGAACTCACCACGAGCTGCAGAGCCACAAGCCATTTGAAAGGCAGGGCCAGTTTCCCAAGCAATCCAGGCCTCTACCAGCAAGAACAAAAGGCAAAGGCTGCAGCACCCTAACATGTTTCCTTGTCTGTCATCACACAGTAATATTGGGCCAAGCATATATGCTATCATCTTCTTCTTTCAAACTTTGTTTCGGTTATTAACCATAAAAGTTACATTAAAATACATTTCTCCATTTATAATAATGGAGATTTTTTTTTAAAACAGATTCAGAAAAGCAATGATTCCATTATTTACAGAGAGCAAAAGTGTTAAAAGCTTATACCTATTTTTGTCCGTGCAATTAAGACTGTTAATAAATACCTGCTCTGCTCAAGCTAAAAACAACTTGAGGCAGAGTTTCGTATCTGAGAACTCTCAGAGTTTCCTGGTGCTTTCTATATTCCAACTTCTGACAGAGAGGGCAAGTCCACTTTTTCCTAATCTTGTCATAGAATGTGCAAAAGATCAAAATATGTACAATACTTTCGACATTTGCTAAAGGGCATAAAGTGCAGAGGGATTCAGCATTTAGCCCATTATCTCTATTCCATTTTACTGTATGGGCTTTAATTTGAAGGATACCATAACAGAAACTTCAAATATACTGTTCTTGCCAGGGGAGGATGAACAGCATTCAACAACTCCTCAAACCCTTGACAAGGGTTAAATTCCAAAAATAGTTTGGTTAATCTGCCTAATCTTGGGTTACTGTGCAGTATGTTCAGCTGGTACTCCCAATATACCTGCTTCAACTGTTTCTTGGACTTCTGGGACAGTGTTTGTGGCTCATCCCAATAATCACTTAAACCAAGGAGAGTTATCAGTTCATCTAAGGCTATTTTTTCTCTAAGGCCTTGTCTATGGTGATCCAATTCCTGCATCGTCCACAACCTGACCCAGAAGAGCAGAGGTCTCAAGTTTGCTATATGCTCTATCTGTTTTACATTCAGGTTGTGGAAACGGGGCATTAATGGTGTAGCCACCGGTAGACCTCATAGCCCCCTCATAAATTATTTTCCTCAATGGAAAGCTGCCTCAAATTTTCTATGCCTCACAGCTCAGCCCCATACAATGCTGCAGCCTGGGCTTTATACTTGTATATTTCTAAAGCAGGCATAACAGATTTTAGTGTAGATTTAGATATTTTCTATAGACCACCCTTGCACCATGTGTAAGAATCATTCTTGCATGATTTATTTGGGGGTTCCATGGCTCCTTAGAGTCTATAGTAATACCCAGATAATTAAAATGTGAGACCATTTCAAGATTTTACTTACCAACATGGATCTTTATCTAAAAGGACCTATGAGGTTTCAAGGACATACATTTGGTCTTGCTTTTGTTTATTTCCAATTCCTTTCCAGTGCAGTATTCATTGAAGCTAATTAAAAGGTTTTGGAGTCCCCTCTGCGTCTGCGAGACCAGAATAGTATTATCAGCAAAAGGCAGTGCTGGAACCGGAGACCCGCAGAGCTTCGGTGAGTCAAGACTGGGCTTGCTGAGATGGTCAACAATATCATTAATGAAGAACGAGCACACACCCCTGTCTCATCCCTCTGTTAATTGGGATTGGCTCATTTAGTTCACCATTCGCCCCCCAACAGACCATAGCACCGTCACCCTGATGTAATCTAACTATCTGGGTAAGGATGTTGTCTGGGACTCCCTGATTTTTCAGCTATGCCCAGAGCAGCCGCCTTGGAACAAGATCTAACACTGCCCTTAAGCCTACAAATGCAATCTAAATATTGGCATCTCTTATTTTAACATATTTCCATAAAATGCACATTAACCTAAATACTAGATCATTTGCGCTAGTCTAAGATCTAAACCCTGCCTGGTAAAATATTAATATATTATTTCCACAGATCCAATTATTCAATTTATCCAGAACTTGCCAGGCATGAACTTTCTGCATTGTGTCTAAAAGACTTATTGGCCTGTAGTTTCCAGGATCGTGTTGACTCCCTTTTTTGAATATCGGTACTATTACAGCATCCTTCCAAGTGGGGGGGACGGGTGCACCTAAAGCTACTGCATTGCTAATTAAGTTAACATAAGGACCCCATACTTCTAAATCATGCCTAAGCAAATCTCCCAGAATTATATCCAGCCCTGGAGCCTTACCCAACTTGATAGCATTAATTGCCTTTACTGTATCCTCTAGAGTGAAATAGATCCTGTAGGCCAAACAATTGTTTACACAATTGGGCAATGACCCACACTGATTATTAGAGACCCCCTTGGCCTCTGCGAAGAGATTGGCAAAATGTTGGGTCCAGGTTGCAGGATACAAATAGTATTCTGCATGGGAGATTCCGCCTTTACTACCATGCGCAATTGTTTTCCAGAACCTAAATAAATCTTTTGTTTTAGCAGCATGGAGTAGATCATTCCAATTGCCCTTGAACCATTCTCTCTGTGCATAGGTTTATACATTTTTGTAATAAGCCCTTGCCTCCCTTATTAACTGTACATTTCCCTTTCTTGAGCAATCTAGTAGGAATATATTGACCTCTTAACATTGCTTATTGTACCAAGGATTATTCGGTAACTCTTTAGATGTGATTTCTGTTCATTTGAACAGTTCGATGGATAGCCATAACTTGACATTAAAGATTGGACACATTCTACATGAGAGCCAATCACTTTGGAAAAGATACATATTTCAGTCATGGTCTCAGCATTATTTGTGAATATGGGGCCACCTTATTGACCTTTGGTTATTTCCAAGGTACAGTTGCAGTAGCAGGCTCTTATTGATCTCTAGCTCTGTGTCAGTGAAACACCCTCACATTTCTAAACACAAGGGAAGATGATCACTATATTCCTTATCATCAATGTTAAAGACCGTAATTCTATGCCATTCTTCTGTATGTAATCTATCTTAGTCTGAGTGTTTCCCCTTTTAAAGGTATTTAGTGATGGTCCATTTTTACTTTCGGACATGATTCGGCCATTACATACCCTTAATCCATGTTCTACTGTAAGATGTAGCAGTTGCATAGCTGCTGTAGAACACAGGACCAATGGACCTGCTATCAATTGTGGGACTTCAATGTCTAAGTCTTTCTCCTCCATGACTAATTCCAATCCAATAATAGGTTCATATGTACAGTTAAAATCACCACCCACTATAACTAAATCGTTTAGAGCTATACATCCTAGGGTGTTGCCCAATATTTCCACAAAATGCGCCTCCTGATTACTACTTCTTGGCCTAATATAAACGTTAAACAGATGTAAAGGTTTACCATTCTTTGAACTTAGGCTCACTCCAAGGATATCAGGTGAATCTATTTGCTGAGCTCTTATTTCAACATCTAAGATGACTTTTATCCATATAACCAATCCTCCCAAAGATCTATCATTTGATGAAGGAATAGCTTCAACGCAATAGGTCTCTTTTCTAAGTTTATATGGGGCATCTAATACCCAGGACTCTTGAAAAAGGCATAGTTGGAAGTGTTCTATATATTCATGCCATTCATGGTACAGGAGTTTACTCTTTAACCCTGCTAAATTTCAAGAGACTATATTTACAGATTCGTTATTCATTGTTTTTAAGGAGTTTAATTCACTAGGACTTCTTTCTTGGATCACTAGATTTTCGACTACCGGTGTTGTGGGTATGTTGGATAATTATACTATCTGGGGATCATACCCTTCCATTTGATCCCCTAAACGGGAATCTTAACATCCGCCTCCTAACTCTCCTACAACTAGCGCTTCTCGAGCTATAGAGACAGGAAGAACATCGTCGGAGCCAAACAGGCTCAACCCTCCCACGATATTTGACCCATCAGTCCAAGGGACACTTCTCACAGTGTTCACACAGGGTTTGTGGGGCCAGTTCATAACATCCATTGTGATATCTAAAAGATAATTGAAAGTGTCCCCATCCTCACTCCTGCTCCCACTCCCACCTTCAAAATTTGGAATGAACGGCCACAAGTCAGGTCTAGTACTCTCTAGAGCCCCTTTTTATGAAGGCAAACCACACCCTCCAATACTTCAAATCTGTTAGTAGTCGGGACCCCATTGACCGGGATACAATGTTCCTGATGGCCATAATAGTCAGCTTGAGGCAAGAGGCCCCTACTATATATGTGCCGTAGGTCGATAAAAATAATCCAGTTGTTAGTAAAATAGAATTGGCCAATGCGAGAGAAAAATTATTGTTTTGTGTGAAACAGTGCAGGCATTTGTTAAACAGTCCTCCTGCGATTCCTTTTGCCCCTTCCTTAATGGTGGCTTACCCAACATAATAACAACATACAGGCATGCTGCAGGTGGCAAGTTTATAAATGGAGATTTGTGAATCTGCTCAGGAGTCAAGGCCAAAGGCATATCTTTGTTGTGATTCTACGGGAGGTGGTTGGAGTTTATTTGCATCCTCTGTGCTGATGATGAGCTTGAGGTTGGTTGGGACTAGCTAACTAGACTAGCTTTGCCTATTATAGACGCCCTCTTGGTATTGATTCGAGAGTTTCCAGCTAGACAAGACTGGGGGGTATTAGTGCATCATTGTGGTGTTACTTTTGCTCCTGACCAGTATTGTATACCTTTTAGCATCGCCAGTAAGTTGAGCATATCCCTACACATTTGCTCCACTGCTATAAGTCGATCGCCTAAGGGCTTATGTTTGATTTGATGGGTGGATTTCACTTTAGCTATGATGTCTTCTACCAGGTTTTCCACCCAACCCAGGCATGACCCCACCCCTGGAACTTGACCACAGGCCAGGGTTTTACAAGTAGCTGCAAGCAGTAGATTATTGCCTACTGCTGATGTTAGCCTGGGGGTCCGAGGGCCCTTCTGTCTTTTCTTTGCTGACTGTAGCACTTTCATGCCTCTTTCTTCCATCGAGGACTGCCCAAAGCTCATATCCGGCCTTACATGGTCTGCATCATTGGAGCCGCTCCCTCTACCCTCCTTCCCCTTGTTCTCAATCACGATTGGCTCACTGCTGTTTTGAGTACTAGGTAGAACATCCAAAGTGGAGTAATGGACATCTCGGCCTAATGAGAGTCGTCTCTCTATCAGCTCAATCTCCATAGCCACTACCCTCATAGCTCGCTGTAACATTCGGTCTATTCATGTAACCTTACCAGTTGAAGTTGGTAACTGACCCGCTTCCCCATAGCTACTTGATGAATGAAGTTATTCGCTACTATGGTGATTGCAGGGGTGCCAGTAGACTACATTAGCCCTTTAAGTAAACAAACAAAATGAGGCAAGTAAATGTCAAATGTCAGAATGGGGCGACGTCCCCTGTAGTAGCCATGCAAAATAATAATTATAACTTACATGTGGTTCACTTGTCCTTCCTCCTTACACAAGCATTAGATTGTCCTAGCACAGCATCGACTTGAGTGCCCAAAACGGCCCCCAAAATCAGAGGTAATGAACTGATGGACTCAAATTGCCTCTAGGCAATGTTCAAAGGCGAGAAACATGTACCTCTGCTGATATCCCAACAGCAAGAGTAGCTCTTGGAGAGGCTCTTGAGAGGCCCAACAAACTAGGCGAGGTAAGATACCAGCCTACTGCATCTCTCTCAGTCTAGCCCCTGGTGGAGGAACCTCAATCGCCCTGCTGCACACCCTGCCGCACGCCCAAACTCACCCAGCTTCCTGTGTGAAATGGATGCACTGGCGGCAGTGGGCTAGTGGTCTGGTGGATTGGGGGAGTAGAGGGTGGAGTAGAGAGATTAGGCAAATAAGCCAGCGGGGTGCCAAGGTGGCTGGAGTGTGACCAGACAGCAACAAGCTTCCCCCTTGTGACAGTTACAGCAACAGTTTTGCGGGCGTCTCCTTCTCCTCTGCAATGTAGATGCAATGAAGAAGGCAGCAGTCATTGGGGGTCTTTGAGGCCCTTGGCTCTGCACAAATCTGCTCCTCGTGGCTTTCACCATCGCCTCCCGACATCCTCCACCCTTTCAGTGCAGCCCAGTGTACACAGTCCTAGTCGAGCTTTCTGGTATCCTGCCATCCCAGACCTTTGTGCCTGCACCACACTCAATGTCAAACTGCACCTGGCAGCGCACTGATCCCAAAGCGGAGACTACCGCGGGAGGGGAAGCAGTTATGCAGTATTTAGCTGTGTGCAACAGGCACAGGTGGAGAAAGAAAATGGAGCAACTAGTCCACTTCGTGACCAACTTATTTGTGCTAAATCAACTTTTCCCCCCACTATATCCTCGGTTTATTTAATTTTGCCCCTTTCTTGAATGGAAGAATGGTGTTTTTCAAGAGGGGCGGGAGGGCAGAATCATGCGGCTATAGGTGAAGGGTGCAACTTATTGTTGGTCCTTGAGGCGCTCTCCCCACCGGACTCAACCTGCAACCATCTGGCTATACAGGCCGTGCAGAGGCAGATGGGTTCCTTCCAATCGTTTGGTGGCCCCAGGACGTCTATGTCCCCACACACCGCAGCTTGCTTCCACGTGGTCCTGGTTCACAGGCTCAGGCGAGTCTCGGAGTTGCGGCTATCCCTCAGGCGGCAGCAGCCCAGCGATGCTACCATCAAAACCCAGATGTGGGAGGGAGACGAGGGGACATTTAAAGGAAACCACAGGCAGATCATGAAAATGGATAGAGATGACTGAAGGAGACTAATAGCAAGGAAAAAGAGATAGAGACAAAGCTGGACAGAGGGAGGAAGATAACTTAGATGTATGGGAGGGAAGACAGATGGAGAAAGAGGAAGAGCAAAAAAGATGAGCGACAGGAGAAGTACTATGTACTGGGGAGCATTGAGGGTGTGGGAGACAGAAATAAATGGAGAAAAGGAAAGAGGGTGATTGGCCTGGGTAAGTTAAGCAAGCATGGAGGGAGGATAGAAATAAAAGGGAAGCGAGGTAAGGTGGGAACAGAAGATGAGGGTAGAAGTGGGATCAACGAAGATCCTTAGGATCAAGGGGTAGCAAAGGACAGAGAGGGCCATGTTGAGGTGTAGAGATTATCAGAAGAAGAGCAAGGAATACTGGGGACGAAGGGAAAAGAGGGCTTGTTTGAAAGGAAGAGAGGTAGAGAGAGCAAGATAACAGGGAAATATTTTGACATGAGAAAAAGAAAGCGGGAATAATATTAGTTAGTGATATCCCAGGAATGTTGAGTTGTCAGTTAATTCAAAAGTACCCCTTATAAACAAGGAAAAATCAGAGGTGGGACAAATAAGATTTTCTAAACGGAATAAAGCTCCAATACATGGGACAAAAAGATCACATAACTGTCTGATGATCGCTCACCATTAGGCAAGATTTGGAGCATCCATTCTTTTTGAGAGCTGAGTTAATGACACACAGTAGACAGTAGATGTGCAAGGATCACAGATGGAAATAATTGTGATATTAAAGGAATAAAAGGTTCTTAAGACACTCTTAAAATTATAGTTTGGGATTTCTTTACATTGTTTTACTTACATTTTGAACCTGATATTTAGGGGGCAGATAAAGATGTTGCAGAACAATTTATGGAACCAATCTTTTTAGTATTAAAGGAGAGTCAGAATCATGGAACACAGCTGTTCGCCTACAACCACTGGCCGGCAGCATTCGCTTAACTTGTGTTCACATGGCTGTGCACCTACAACCCAGAGGCCGGCAGCGTGGTTTGCATTAATTCTTGCTTAATCTGCATTGACATCTGTGACTGATAATAGAAAAGACAAAACAGTAAGAAACAACCATCCCCCTACCCCCCATCTGCACAAGTAATCCCCCCACCATAAGCAAAGTGACAAAAAGGGGACCTGCTCACCATCCCATGGTCTCGACTTATGCAGTTAGTGAGATAGTATCTTGTGGAAAAGGGCGAAGGATTTGTAAGAATTTGGGACAGGTGATCTCCCTCAGTTCCTTAGAAAGCAAGTGTGGGAAAGGGGTCCATAACTCTGCATATGTCTCTCCCTTGTGGTCAGCAACCAGGAACAGTAATTCCATGGTCAAGACCAGCCATAATTTCTGCAGCCACGCATTGAATTCAGGAGCAGTCGGGGTCACCCAATGCGCAAGAATCACTAGTCGGGCTACCAATAGGGCTAATGCATCTGTCTGCCCCTCAATGAACGGAGAGGAAAGGTCAGAGGGTTCGGAAGTCCCAGAAGAGTGTACGCTGGGAATCGAGGAAGAGATTTGTTAAAGGCCTCATCAATATTACCTAACAACTCAGTCCAGTAATGCTGCAATTTGGGGAAATGCTGTAGCAGATGCACTAGAGTCCCAGGCATCCCACATCCCCTCCAACATATCTCTGATTTGTTCCTATCCCAACTGTGAATTCGCGCTGGCGTAAAGTACCAGTACGATAGCAGCTTGTACGCGGATTCCATGCCTGCCGTATTATGTGGTGTGTGGTGTGCCCAAAAGTATATGTCGTCCCATTCTTTGTCCGACAGTGCCCTCTCCAATTCCGCCTCCCACCTTAACTGCCCTTTCGTATGCCTCCCCACGTTGCAAGGAGCAAGCATTGAGTACAGTTCAGAAATGAGTCGGCGATCCCCTGTTTTGCATACAAGCAATTTCTCAAATGTCAAAAGCGGACGTAATGCCCCTTCAAGACAGGAGGGCTGAGTTACCCAGTGTTTCAATTGTTGGTAGGGGAATTCATCAGAGGGACAGAAGTCATAATCCCTGTGTAGTTGGGCAAAGGTGATAAGGCCTTTTGTGTCGAATAGGGAGCCAATCCTTTAGAACCCGCCTCTCTCCATTTTTGGAAGATTGCTGAGTCGCGCCCTGGAGGGAACTCTGGATTATCAACAATCGGGGTCATTGGCAAGGGAAAGGTGGTCCATCCCCT
Organism: Triturus cristatus; assembly: GCF_964204655.1. Classification (NCBI taxonomy): domain Eukaryota; kingdom Metazoa; phylum Chordata; class Amphibia; order Caudata; family Salamandridae; genus Triturus; species Triturus cristatus. The sequence continues at coordinate 792,473,266 of NC_140589.1, forward strand.
CTTGACCGCGACTGAATCCCAAACGTTCATGGTTGAAGATGTCACTGGGAAGGAATATAGACCCCACGCCCTGTACTTGCGAGGGAGCCAAATTCCCCGTCAGATGTTTAGCCCAGCCACCAATTGATCCATGAAGTTCAAATGCTTTTCGGAGAGGGGTCGGTTCCATTTGACAATGTATCTGAAGCCTGACAATAGCGTGGATCAAAGGAAGCCCTGTCCCTTCCTTACATTTAGGCAGCGTCAATTGGGTCATTGCTAAGCAAGGTTTCCCCCATACAAAAATGTATTAATTAGCGTCTGCAGTTAGGAGGTGGTGCCATGGGAAGTGTTAAACATAGAGAATGCGAGGCAGAACCGTCATTTTGACAGCTGCAATCCTACCAAACCATGCCAGCCGGAGTCGGGTCCAACTGTCAAGGGCTTCTGTGGTTTGGTCGAGAAGGGTCGTGTAATTTAGGGTCACCGTTCTAGCTGTAGTTGGGGCCATCCGAATTCACAGGTATGAGATCTCCTGTTGCGTCCATTGAAACGGAAACTGATGTTGGATGCTTTCAACTATATCAGTTGGAATCGAGAAATTAAGTATTAAGTACTTGGGATTTAGTGAAGTTGACTTTGGAGCCCGCGACCTCACCAAATCTATTTGATTCGGTGATTAGTGTTGGCAGGGTAGTCTGAGGCTTCGTAAGCGATAGTATAACGTCATTAGCATATAAGCTGACCTTATGGATGTCCTTTCCAAATTTTATTCCCTCTGTCTGAGGATCATTCCGCAGTTGATGCGCAAAAGGCTCCATATACAGAGCAAACAATAGGGGGGACAGGGGGCATCCCTGCCTCGTCCCCCAGGAGATCTGGAAAGTGGGAGAGGTAGCACCATTTACACGGATAAAGGCTTTTCGCCAAAGCAGCGCAAAGTATCAAATAGATAGGCCCAGCTCACCCTATTGAACGCCTTCCGGACGCTATCCATGAGATGAAAAAGGCACTTGGTGTTACCCCCTCCCTGTCTAGTAGGAATAAAGCCTGCCTGATTGGGGTCAATCAGACCCGCCATCAGTGGGTTTAGATGTGATGCCAGGATGCTGGCGAAGATTTTCACATCGATGTTTAGTAATGATATGGGTCGGTAAGATCCACATTCAGTGGGGTCTCTGGAAGGGTTTAGAATGACCGAAATGGCCGCCTCTGACATAGAATCAGTCACCGAGCCCGTCTCCAAGAAAGAGTTGACGAGCTTAGTCAAGAAGGGTGCTATCTCTGGGCAGAAAGCCTTGTAAAACAAGGCTGAGAAGCCATCGGGGCCCTGGGCCTTTCCCACCTTGAGGCGTTCAATGGCAGAGATGGTTTCTTCTATTTGAATTGGATGGTATAACTGGTTGGTTGTAGCCGGCAGTAGGGTGGAGAGTGTGCTATTCTCCAAATAGGAACTAGGGTCTCGCACTGGGGGATCTTGCCCTGTGTAGAGAGTGTGGTAGAAATCCTGAAAGACTTCCACTATTTGAAAGTCGTCAGTGACCTCTTTCCTCCCGGGACGTTTAATCGCTGCAATCAAAGATGCCACCATTTTAGCCCTAAGTCTTTGCAACAGTAGTTTACCACATTTGTCACCACTGAGATAAAATTTATGTCGCAGACTGAGAAGAGCGTATTCAGCCCTATCGAGATCGAGACGTTTTAGCAATAGCCTCTTTCTCTCCAATTCACGCCACACCCTCGGGGCTCCTGTTCGCTTATGAATGGCTTCCATCTCCCCTACTTCGCGTTCCAGCTCTTGCTGCTTATCTTGGCGGGCCTTGTTATCTGCCACAGAGATTGCGATATATTCCCCACTCATCACTAGTTTCAGTGTCTCCCAAACTGCTGCTAGTGACGCCGTACCCACATTGTTGATCTGTAGGTATTCTATCAGTCTGGATTTTATCGAGGCCACAGTCTCAGGGGACTGTAGCAGGCATTCCCTCAGGTGCCACAATGGGGGGGCGTGTTGATGTGGCCCTGATTCCCCCGTATGTTAACCGAGATGAGAGCATGGTCAGAGAGGGACCTGGGCTCTATGGCAGAGTCTGCTAGACGGGACATTAGGGACTTAGTGGCAAGAAAGTGATCCAACCATGCACACGATGTATGGGCCGCAGAATAATAGGTGTAATCTTTCTCTCCTGGGTGATGGATACGCCATACATCCAGGAGACCGTTATCTGCAAGCCACCTCAGCCCTCCCGTGGGGAAGGCTCCTGCTTGGGCCGACCTCTGTGCGGACCGGTCTAACCCCGTATCCATTACCAAATTAAGATCACCGCCCACCAGGACAGCTACATCGGGGGACACCAGCACCTCTGCTAGAGCTTTAAAAGTAAATGATTCTTGCTGTCTGTTAGGAGTGTATATGGAAGCTATAGTGATATAGGAATTTCCCCAGAAAAATCTGATTGCCAATAGACGGCCTTTTATGTCCACTAGGGTAGCCACTACTTTACCCAGGAATTTAGCCCTGATCAAAATTGCCACCCCATTTTTCTTGGCTGGGCCAGAGGACCAAAATTGCTGCGGGAAGCAGCGTGTTTGCATGGCAATCTGTCCCTCGTGAGAAGATGCGTCTCCTGCAATAGGCAGATGTCACCACCTGAATTTTCTAAAAGGGAGAGGATTACTGACCTTTTAACCGGGTTGTTCAACCCTCTGACATTAAGGCTTACCACCTTTAGGGCTCTACCCATTGTGTGGGATTGGAAGAGATGTGTAATGCAAAGCGTGGTTCTTTCTCCCCGCCCCCTCCCGCCCAAGCCGAGTCAATTGCAGCAATGGGGATCAGGTGGTAGGAACCCTAGTGACTGGTGCGGAAAACATAAAAAAAAGGAAAAACAACAACCCCAAAAACAGATTGAACCCTCCAGCCCCCTAAACAGGGAACACAAGGAAAGACAAAAGTTCGTCAGTAGCGGGACATCCCAAGGGGATGTGGTGTAGTGGTAGACCGTCATTTCTGAGCTGATGCTATCACTCATCTGCACGTTAGTGTCCAACATCAGGAGTCTACACCATGTCAGGGGTCCCTCCGGCTCTGCCTCAGGTGTTCCATCTCAGCAATGAGTAAGTGTTTCAAGGGGTGACTGGGTGGTCTGGTGACTGAGACAGGGAGGTAATCACCGCCTCTCTTTCTCTGGCTATTGTTGCTGGGTCTGGTTTAAGCTTGGAAGATTACTTCCCGACCAGCTGCCACCATGCAGGTTTCTGCGAGGAGGTTTCACAAGGCCCGTCGGACTGCTTCGTAGTTGAGTTGTCTGTAAGACCCAGCACCTCTTGTGCCTCTTTCAGTGAGCGAAGTTGCTGTAGTTGACCCTGGTATTTGAAAATGATCCGGAAGGGGTGGCCCCAGGAGTATGAGATACCTTGCTCCCATAGGTGGGTGGTGATGGCTCGAAATTCCCTTCTCTTGACCAGTGTGGATGCTGCCAAGTCCTGGAATGAAGTAGGTGTCTGGCCTTGAAAGTGGATGGGCTGGCTTTCTCGTGCTTTGTAGATCATTTTCTCCTTCAACTGAAAATCATGCACACAAACAAGAATGTCTGGCGATAGGGCCTTGTTCCCTTTCCATAATTCTACCCAGTGCACCCTATCCATCTGAATTCCTGTGAAAGTGGTGCCAACCAGGACATGTTGAAAAAGGGCCAGGACATAAGCTCTAAGATCATCTCCCTCCGCTTGCCAGGGAACTCCCTGGATCCTTACGTTGTTTCGTCAAAAGCAGTTTTCGAGATCTTCGGCTAGTGCTTCTAAGTCTTTTTTGCTGCTCCTGGAGATTAATAATTTCTTGTTGCATCATGTTAATCTCCTCATCTCGGTTGGTTTCATGCTACAATCATGGTTGACCAACAACCACCTTAAGTTTAACTCCAACAAAACGGAACTCCTCTTCATCCAATCAAAAGAAAAATCCTTTTCGGCATACATTTGAGTTGACAACCTCACTGCATCAAACTACAAACTATCCTTCTCCAACTCTGTCGAATCTCTAGGGATTACACTTGACAGAAACCTGAACATTAAGGACCATATGAAGACCTTAGCTAAAAGATCCTTCTACACTTTGAAGCACCTTAAAAAAGTCAAGCCCTTTATCCCCCTTGAAGGACCTTAAGACTGTGGTGCAATCCCTAGTCCTCTCCAAGTTGGACCACGATAGCGCTACGATCATGGGCACCTCAAAAACACACCTCATACCTTTAAAAGCTACACTCCACGCAGCAGTCAGACTACTGTCGTGGGAGAGTCACTCTGACCACATCCCTCCCACACTCAAGAAACTCAATTGGCTACCAATCGAGGCAAGATGTATACTCAAAACTGCCTGCATAAACCACAAAGCTCTCTATACTGAAAAACCAATCTACCTCTCAAACAAACTGTCAAAAGCCGGCCAAAAGTGACCTCTCCGAAGTCCTAACACTCTACTCCTGATTCTGCCCAAACTCGAGAAGGAAAGATCTTGCACCCGTTCCTTCTCTAGCAATGCTCCTAGAATCTGGAACTCTCTGCCAGCAGTTTTCGTGACAATCAATCATTCCCTCACTTCAGGAATAAACTTAAACTTCTTCTTCTCAATAAATACTTTAACCCTCCCCCCTGAAACATCTGACTGGCCTGATGCTCCCACCTCACACCCTCCAAATAAATCTGAGCATCACTACCTTGGGGAAAAAACAGTGCATCTACACTCTCCAACTTAGTAGCACCCTGTTTTAACTACCTCCGAAATAGTTCATCCACATATTCTGCTGTATATGGTATTCTTCTTTTATATGTTATTACTATGTATTTTTATTTACTCTATATGTAACTCCTGTAAATGCTATTTTGCTAGCTCTGTGCTTCTATTTTCTCCAACTATGTAACACCCTTCCTTAACTACCTCTGTACTATTTTGTTCGAATATCCTACCATATGTTTTATTCTGCTTATATATGCTGTCACTATGTATTTGTATTTACTTCACATGTATCTCATGTAATTACTGTTGTGATTTCTCTGCAAAGTGCTCAGATACCCTTGGGTCAAGTTCGTACTATGCAAAACTCAATAAACAAATAAATAAATATGTCTTGGTCCTGCTCATATAGTAATGATTCTGCCTGGGCACCCAGGCTCTGTCTGCTCCAGACGGGAACACAATCAACCACTGGCAGGTGAAGACTAAGGCAGTGTAGTCTGAAACTTGTCTGGGTTTGCTTGTACTCTTTTTCAAAGGCGTGGCTTAAAACACATAAACTGGCCTGGCAGCTCGGGCTCTGCAGTCCAACTTGCAGCAGGGCCAAGGCTGATTTGGGTGGCCTTCTCTGTAGTGGCATAGTGGGGAAAACCTATGGCGATTGCCATTCGCTGAGACCTGTGCAAGCGTGACACCCATCACCTTATGTTTTCCTGACGTCTGTGCAGGGTGGTTGGTTTAAGTCAGTTTTAATTGCTAACTCACCATTTTTAGGTCTCGCTGAGCCAAAGGCTCGAAGAGACATTTTGTATGTGGGATTTTCAAAGTGCTACCCACAGTCTTTTGGCTGGCCTAAACCTTGAGTGCACAATCACATGCACGTGCACAGCTGCTCCCACTCCCCCCTCCCTTCTCTATAGCTTTCTTTCACTTTTGCCGCTTTGACCCTTGCATTCCCCCCCTCCCTTCTCACCCAGCCATTTGATGCTCTGCTCGATTACTTTCACTTTCGCCGCTTTGATGTTTGATTTTTATTGCCTTTGTTTATGTGACGGAGATCCATTGCATTTGGCAGAACATTTCATGGGGCCGTATTGCATGAAATACACCAGGTGGCGCTAACGTGTTTTACAGAGCACCATACAGCATTTTGTTCTGCGTTAAAAAAAAGACGCTTTAGAAGCGGAAAGGAGCTATCCCTTTTACTTGTATTAAAATGTATTTTTAAAGGTGTCTCAAAGGATCCTGAACATAGTTTATACTAGCATGCTCCAATACTGTCCGTATTTCACTCCTTATTGCACTGGCCTTCCAGGTCCTAAGACTCAGACTCATGATTTTACTGTTATTTCAAAACCAATCTAACATTTGTTTTTGTTTTAGGTATTAGCTTAGTAAAGCATACCTATGTGATCTTACTCTCCTTGGTCAGTGTTTTATTATGATTTTCTCATTAGGACTCGCACCATAAGCCTCTTTCATTCCAAACATCTGGAAACGCATTTGTCTCTGTAACTATATAGTAATGGCTTTCAGTTACAGCTGGCGGAAATTATGCTACACACCTATTTATTGCCTTCACCAAACGATTCTGCTTTCACTGGTGTGACCATAACTTGCCAAAATATTTTACTGATGCTTTCGGCAGTGTCTCCACTTCTGTCTGATCACTCCTCAAATGACACCTTCCTTAATCCCAACCACAAGCAAGGTAAACCACTCAATTTCATGCTAAGTTCAAACACTTTATCCAAATCTAAACCCATCATCGCTCCATCTGACATCACACATTTCACATGCAAATCAGTTCGCCTCCTTGTAGATCGCTCTCTCGTGTACCCATCTGCTGTAGAAAACAGGACCCCACTGCTCTCACTGCTTTCCACGTGATCTTCATAAAGACCTCACTTCAGTCTTGCACTACAGCTCATACAACTGCTTCATTATCCACCTTGTACCAAAGATAGGCCTCAGCCATGAATTACACTTGAAATAAGAGCGCATAACAGTAAATGAGGGCAGCAGTACATAAATGGCGAAAGCACATATTCACTGCTAACTTCTTGGTTAATAAGCAAGCCCTTCATACACTGCATAATGATCTAGGAGGTGTCAAATCTATCTAATTCCAGGACCTCATTACCTCACCATCCACAAGCGCTCTGTGCAAACCTTCAGCTCTTTACTCTCTCCATCATCTTCAATTATCAGTATTCTATTGTTCATCCTTACCTGCTCATGACTTCACCCTGCTACATCTGCTCCAAGATTAACACTATAATTAGTCCACAGTGCTCAAGTCCTCACTCGCCTCAACCCTGCGCAGTTACATTATTACGATTTAACACAACATCCTCCTAACAAACGTTTCCTCTTATGAAAGTAGCTAATCCACCCTGTGCCCGCCCCTGTAACCATTTCGTCCTCCCTTCATCAAATCGTTGCCTCTTTCATCCAACAGTTTCCCCTGCGTTTCCCTTTGCACTGACTGCCTGTCCTGTAACCGACTACTCAACCCTCTCCTGTGTTCGGGACCCTTCATTCCACTATCCTCTCCTCTCCTCTGTTCTTGTCTATGCTCATACTCTTAGATCGTTCTGCCTCTCCTTTGATATTGCTGGTCACCCCACACTTTTCTCAATGAGCGCACGGGGCATTAGCTGGGTACCAGCCCTTATGCTCCTCAATAAGCAGCAGCAATCATTGCAGTTTCACCAAGGTGAGTTTAGTAAAAGTTTATTTTACTACTTTCGATAACTGGTGCCTTTCGCAAACAGAAAAGGTAATGACAATGTATGGCACATTTTAATACTAGGGCTTCTGATTATATGCATAACGTTTGATCTAGCAGACATGATTGAACATATGGTGAGACCCTTAAATGAAGGCTTAGGGCTCAAATCACGAAGGGACTAATATGCAATAAAGTTACGTGTCTCTTCACTCATGGCAGAATCTCCGCACTGCACTCACTGCAGTGCGCTGGACAGAGAGGCTGCCCAGAGTGCAGAGACTCCACACTTGTACCTTTACTACACGTAAGTCCCTTTGCAAATCAGACTCTTAACCTCTACTTCTTTGTGATTTTTTAAATAAAGAGAGGGAAGCATTTATAGTAAAAATGAAAAACTCGTGTCTCTATTTACAATTCAGTTATTGGTTGTTTTTAACTTTCAAGAAAATAACACATTTGTTCTTAAACGACATCCATATCTTAAATCACACATTTTATGATTTTGACATTTGAAATTTCATGTCATACCCTTCACTTGTGCCCATTCCCGACTTCTTATACCCTTGTTATCTAGCAGTGCTTTCAACACCACAGGCCATCAAATTCTGGACGGAACGGCCCTAAACATACCTCTATAATCACACTCAAATGCTAACATTGGTGCAGTAACATTAACTGTTGCATGGCTAAACACTTATAAGGTCCCAAAGGCGAGACCTATTGGCTATGCCAATGCTTGTTTATATTGCATATAGTGTGACATACTATAGCTTAATGTAGGGCTTTAAGTGGGTCAGGTCCTGCCGGAGCACCAGCAGTTCTAAAAAGCAGGTGCTGAGATGGGTCCCTATTGGGGTCTCCATTTTTGCCCTCACTCTCAGGGTGAAAAAAAATCCTAACTCCGCAGCAGTCCCACCCTTCACTGTCTTTAATATAACTCAAAAGAGACTCGTTATAGTTCTTTCACAGTCTCATCATTTCAGAACTGAAGCATTTTCAATGTTCTATACAATGTAGCCATAATTGTTGCTTATTTATCTTATGCAACTAACAACCAGTGACAAAGCCAGTAGTCCTGGTTTGTAGCTGTAATGTTACTTGTTGCATTGTATATATGGATGCAATGACAGAAGCAGAAAAAAACCAGTCGAGCGGCACACCATGCCAATCAAAGATTTTTAGCTTATGTGATTTAAGCAATGCCCTTAATTGCAACGCCCCTTTGAGAGACCGACCCCCTCCACCCCCCCCCCCTCCCCCCATTTTTCTATCCCACCTAAAGCCCTGGCTTAATATAACATATTTGTGTCCCCGGATCTGTATGCTCAAACAGCAAGAAAAAAACATCTTTCCCCGTTTCAGAAAATAGAAAATAACTAGAACGGAGAACGCCCTTGAAGACATTTTACCAATGGTCTAAACTTGGACGATGCTTTTAGGCGCAGATTACGGCTCTCTCAGCGCGCGCCCGCAGGCCAGTTCATACGTCGCTTCACAATTGTTTTCCGCTAATAACTGCCAAACGCTTAACGCACTGTGAAGGCGAGGGTTTTGACGAATTGTTCAGACGTAGGATCCAGGACTGCAGAATATCTAATGGCTGCCAGGCTGAGAGAGCAGCTGCCTTTCATCGACTGACAGGTCAAGCTGACAGTAACTTGAAGATGCGGCCCTCAGCCTTTTATGGACTTCTCATGTAAATGTTCTGCTTGTGTTGATGAACGGCGCTGCGATTGAGACTAAAGGCAGTGTCCTTCCCTCGGGACGTAGCCTTTGAATAGACGATTTATGTTTATTTTTAAAGTCTTTATCTCCATCCTTTCCAGAAACCACCTCTATCCGGGGATCCTAATCGGACACGACTGCCTCGCGCTTCCTCGTAAACCCGCTCGTCTTCTTGTGACGGGCCCTCGACTGTGAAAGCTGCGACAGAATCGAAGCTAGAGAGAGCTCACCGTCACAAGAGGTTTCAGCCGACTTAGCGTTTCTTTATCACCTTAACAAGACACCTGCTAAAACCTTCCAGTTGATAAGGCAGGCTTAATTTTACAGTAAATGTGTTAATGACCAGGTAAATAAAGCTGGGCCCAGGCGCGCAACACCCATTGGGCTCACCGGGCTTCAGCCCCCCCCCCCGTCATGTGTGTCAGCCCGGCTGAGACAGCCTCGCGGGCTGGTGTCCGTCTAATTGCAGCCGGACCCGAGTACTTAACAGGTCTTTAAAAGACCATTTACTCGTTAATGAGGCTTTTGTTGTATTTTCACCCCTTTTTACAGCCGCTCTGCCTATGACTAAAAGACTTAGCCCCCCCGAAATTTTTTCAGCCCCCCCCCCGAAATTTGGCTCTAGCTGCCCGCCTGGCTGGGCCCACCACCCACAAAGTAATATTAATGGAGGCAGGTACCTTAATGTTGCTCCCTGGAAAGGACTATCCTCTTTTTAGGTCTGGTTGCCAGTGCAACTAAACGCTAATACAAATGTTACACATTTTTTAATGCATATATAGACTGGGCTTTGGCTCCGCCCCACAGATGAATTGCCCTCTCACCTCATGATATTGACTGTTTCATGTATTATTCCGTAGGTTATGAATGAGGGACTATTTTACATCGCAAGAGTACTCTGAATCATCACCAATTTTTTTGTCTTATTGATGCAATGTATAAGGAAAGCAATCATATTTGGTTTTGTTTCTTTCACTGCAGTAGACCTTTTTTTGTAAGTATTTTAGACTCAACATGCATGCCAGAACTATAGGCTTTGCCAATGCTTGATTTCTAGATCTCTAGCCTAAGCATGGTCCAAGTATAAGATCTCAGTGGGTGTTGATCAGGGTTTTGTGGCAAAAAAATAATGCTAACGAGCTACAGGTAGGGAAATATTCCTCATATATATGGACACAGGTCGTCCCTACATTGAGGTTTCAGGACACACCTGAGCTATACTTGATGCAGTCACCTCGAGACGTGACACAATGGTGAAGTTTACTTTTGAATTACAGCTGAGGCAGTTTTCTCTGCAGTGACACTGAGGTGAGGAGCGCGTCATGCTTGCTTGCTCTTTTATGATTTACTTTGGTGCGCACATCAACGGTATTTGAAGCTGGCGCGTGGTCTGTCTGTCGCACGCATCACGCGCATGAACACGCTGATAGAAAAGTTAGAGCACTGCAGAGAACACACGTACCTTTAACTCCGTACGACTGCACTGGAAGTTTGCCAGGCAAGCGCTTAGCCTCTATCCTCTGGAGGGTGCCCGTGTGGCACAACAACAAATTTTGTTATTACTCCCTCTGCTGGGCTAAGCCTGACTTCTTGGCTAAGCCTGAATTCTGGAGTAAAGCATTGGAAGAGAAGTAGGGCTATGTCTTTCTTTTCCTATGCATGGTCCTACTTGAAAGAAGAAATAGGACTATTCATGGTATGATTTTTATTTAGCAAATCAACATCCAAGATTTAAAGAGGTCAATAATTCAAGATTTCAAATAAGCCATCAGTGATTTGAACGCTTAAAAAAATAAAAATAATAATAAATAATAAGCAGTATTTTGTGTGCAGATCATAACAACTTTTCATACTTATGAGTGTAAATCAATCATCAGCGATTTACACACTTTCTTGAAGATATATAGTGATTATTTGTGGTGCAAGCCACAGCAATTTGTACACTTTTGGACCTATTTGTAGTGTTTTTATGTGCAGATCACAACAATCTTCACACTCATGAGTGTAAACCCATCATCAGTGGTTTATACGCTTTCTTGAAAATAATCAGTGTTATTATGGTTTAGGGCAGTATTAACACAGTTAAATGGCGATTGTGAAACCACAATAGGTTTTGCATCTAGGACATTACGTCAAGCTGAACGTAAATACTGATAGAAAAGGAATTCTTAGCATGTGTGAGAAGTGTGGAGAAGTTCAGGGTGTATTTCTGGGGGAGGCCATTTGTTTTGAAAACGGACCATTGCCCTATGGTAGATATTCTATCAGGAAGAAAATTGAAACGGTCGACCGCTAGGATTGCCAGACTGTCGGTTAGTCTCCTAGAGTTCACATTTTCAGTAGAGTATATTCCTGGGTGGGAAAAATAGCAGAGAAGACTGTCTCTCAAGACTACCTATTGGAGATTCCAGTGAGAATGAATGGGAGTCTGAGATTCACAAGTGTGTTATAGTGCACATTGGTGATGTCAGTGTGTGCAAGAAGGATAAAGATTGGGTAAAAGCTGCTGATGAAGATGCAGTGTCAAAATAGGTTTTACAGCTGATGAGTCAGGTTGGCCAAAGGAGAAAAATCTGTCTGATGAGTTACAAGCATTATGGAAAATTTCTGACTAATTTTCAGTGGAAGGTGGTAAACTAGTACGTGTGGATAAATTGATTCCACCTTTTTGAGTTCGACAGCGAGTAATAGAATTGGTGCATTCAGGACATTTGGGGTCAACAGTGACAAAAAGGAAGGTGAGGGAGGATATCTGGTGGTCAAGGATGGATAGAGAGGTTGATGATTTTGTCCAAAGGTGTGCTCAATGCAAGGTGAGTGATAACGTTTTAAAGACTGAGGGCATAATTGATTCAGTTACAGTGTGTCCCAGCAGAGCATGGCAACGTGTAGGAGTAGGAAAATTATGGAAAATTTCTGACTAATTTTCAGTGGAAGGTGGTAAACTAGTACGTGTGGATAAATTGATTCCACCTTTTTGAGTTCGACAGCGAGTAATAGAATTGGTGCATTCAGGACATTTGGGGTCAAAAGTGACAAAAAGGAAGGTGAGGGAGGATATCTGGTGGTCAAGGATGGATAGAGAGGTTGATGATTTTGTCCAAAGGTGTGCTCAATGCAAGGTGAGTGATAACGTTTTAAAGACTGAGGGCATAATTGATTCAGTTACAGTGTGTCCCAGCAGAGCATGGCAACGTGTAGGAGTAGATTTCCTGGGGCCCTACCATGTACTACCTGATCACATGGGATATTTCATTGTTACGATGGCTCATCTTCAGGATGGGTTGATGTTTGACCTGTTAGTGAACCAACAACTAGGAGTGTAATCAGTTATTGTCAGGACGTTTTTACAAGAGAAGGGATCCTTTGGGAGATTATGACTGACAATGGAGTTCAATTTACCTCTCTGGAGATGGTGTCTTTTCTGGATAAATGTGGAATTAAACATATTAGAACACCGTTGTCTCACACTCAAAGTAATGACAAAGTGAAGGCTTTAATAGGGTTCTAGTTGAATGTATACAATCTACATTGAGATGTAATATGGATGTGGGCAAGGCAATCAAAGAATTGGCATGGTCTTATCGCACAACACCTCATGGAGTTACTGAGAAAAGTCCCTTTGAGCTAATGCGAGGAAAAAAAGCTGCAACGAAGATGTATCCTTTTTGGATGGTTCAGTTATTTTCCAAAGATGCAAGTGTGGGTGAATGGTGGAGAATAGTGTAGAGCATGTCGAACTTATCTAACTGTGAGAGAACGAACATTAGAAAGAAGAGTTTAAGTAAACTAAGAGTGGGAGACTGGGTGCATGTTAAAAACCCAAATCTAATTGAAAAAGGTTTTTCAAAGTTCAAGGAATCAGCACAAGTATGTGAATTACGAAGGAATTCTGATAGATTATCTGATGGGAATTGGTGGAGCAAATCTAGTATAGCTTTGGATCCCTGTGTACGTGGTGGTGATGACAGTAGTAGTGGAACAATGAGTAGTAAATATATGACCGAAAGTGTGGACAAATGTGTCTTTGGTTTGCACCCAGTAAATTGAAAGATTTTGATGTAACTAAGTCTTGCCTTCACAGTAACTATAAATTAGTGTTTCTATGGATGTTTACCCACTATTGTATATTTATTTTTTTACTTTTCGTTTTTTTCATCACAGAGATGGGAAGGGATACTTAGTTATCAAGTATTGTTATGGTTTCTTTTTTGTTCTATATTGGTGTCCTCCTGCAAAGCCTAAACTCCTAAGTGATTTGGAGCAGCACCGGCACTCTGGGATACTTCCTGGTTGGGAGGTACAGTGTTTCTTCAGGGTGGCTGCACTATGGATGACTTTCTGATGGAGGAAGAGATTCTGCTGGGCAGCTGGGGACAGCGGTGCTTTCCTACACTAATATGGCAGAATTGCAGGTAAGAGGGGCACTCTTACTTATTTGTAGCAAAGCTATGAGTTTGTTGAATGTTGTTCTTTTCTTTCCTGTTGCTCTGCTGGAAGACTTGTATGTGTCTTTCCAATTGAGCTGCTGACCTTTGAGGGTCTTATTTAAAGAGCTGTTTTCTTGAATTTTGTTGTCTCAACATGGAGGGGAAGTGGTGTGGGAAGCGGAGACATTCTCCTAATCCCTACTAAGGGTGAAGAAGGAGAAGTGTCTGTACTGCAGGGAGCCGCCCTCCTGAGGCTCAGCAGAGGTTGATGGCTGCACACGTGCAGGCTATGATTGATGAGACGGTGGCAAGGATCTTAGCTGGCAAACATTCTCATTCCAAGAAAAGGAAACCTTCAGACAATTTGGGGTTAGATGCTCCCCAGTTGACAAGGACGCTGAAGGACTTTTTCCTCAATATGCTAAACTGGAGCACCTGTGGTGCTTCTATTTCACCCCAAAGATCAATGAAGCTATTTTTAAGAGTTGGAAAGAGCCAGAGAGATTCAGAGATTCCTACAGAAGTACTATGCCTTGGAGGAAGCGGGTGATGTGATTCCTCAGTCCATTAAAATGTATTCTATTTTGGCTCTCTTACTTGAACCCTGATGACTGCTCTCCATCGGGTCCAACAACAAAAAGGTGGACAGTTGCCTAAAACACTGTTTTGGGGCTGCAAATTTGTTATTGCATGCAGCATCCTATGCTGTTCTAACATTGCAGTCCTCGGTGAAGGATTTCAACTCTCTTGCTGAGGCTATGCAGGATGGTGTCGGTGTTTCGGTCATCTTGGTATAGATGGAGCAACAGTCAAAACTCTTAACTGATATTTCCAAGAATATCGTAAAATATCGTAAAAGCGGCCTTGGTTGCTTCCAGTTCAGTGGTGATGGCTCGTCAAAATCTGTGGCTCCGGGAGTGGAAGGCAGAAACTAACTTTTGAGGGCAAGAAGCTCTTCGGCGACCAGATGGATGACATGATGAGAAAATCCTTCAAGGAAAAGAAACATTGCTGGTTGTATAAATTGTCTTCAGGGAAGGACTTCAAACCCTGGTCTTGGGTTCTGTGGATTATCTCACGAAGAATTCCAAGTATTACCTTAAAAGCATTGTAAATACCAGCCCGTAAACCAGGGAGGTCACAGAAAGGACCTAATAAAGTGGGCCCGTTGACACAGCGCTCCTGACTATTCCAATCCTCCAGCCCTGGATGTGGTGGGCGGTAGGCTCAAATTTTGTTTCTATCATTGGGAGACCTATATCATGGATAGTTAGGTTTTGAACATCATTCAGAACAGGTACTTTATAGAGTTCAACTCTCTGCTTCCATGCTCCCGTTCCCTGAGATCCTGTCTGGAGGAGGGTATTATGGGACAGGATTTCAACCTTGCTGCTCAAAAAGGCAATTCTCCCTGGTTCCCAGGATGAACAGGGTCAGGGTGTGTATTCGATCCTCTTTTTGATTCAGAAAGTCTCAGGGAGCTTTCGTCCTGTACTCTATTTAAAGAGACTCAATCAATGGATCAAGACTGTTCATTTCTGCATGGTAACGATGCAGGTCATCATTCCTCTGATTTCTGTTCAGGACTTTCTGGCCACCATCAATTTTCAGAACTCTTACTCGCACGTGCTTGTTCATCAAGCACATCAGAGGCTTCTTCGTTTTGAGGTGGTGGGGGATCCTGCTTTTAGTTCCAATCCCTCCCATTCGGGTTGAAATCTGCCACACAGGTTTTCAACAAGGTTCTGCTCCTTTGATGGCTCAGCAGGGAAATTGCATCCAGCCCTATTTGGACGACTGTGTGGTGTTCTGACAGTTATGCCCAAGATGGTTTGTTTGGCTATTCTCTTCTTGGATGTAGCACCAACCTGTCCTGATCAGGATGGACAACACCACAGCGAAGTCCTACATGAACCAGCAGGGGGAGCAAAGGCCTTGTCTCTGTCCCTCATTTCTGATAGCATCTTCTCTTGGAGCCTGACTCATCTCATGTCTCTGATGGCAATTTATATTCAGGGTCTTCTGAATTCCTATGCTGACTTCTTGAGCAGGGTGATTGACTCTTCTCACAACTTTTATCTCTCTCCCTGAATGTTCAGTCTGATCTGTCAGAGGTGGGGGTGTCCAGTGGTGGATCTGTTTGCATCTTCCGACAACACTCTGCTTCCCAAGTTTTGCTCCAGGAAGAGGTAGCCTGCAGCTTGAGGGAAGATGCTCTGTCCTGTCCCTGGCCACGGGGACTTCTGTTTGCTTTCCCTCCTTTCCCTTTGAACCAGAGGTTTCTGATTAGGGTGAGGAGGCTCAGGTGATACTGGTTGCTCCTGAATTGGTCCGCTCTTCCTAGTTTCCTCTCCTAGTTAGGATGAGGAGGAACGGGTCGGTTGCTGCCTACAAATTCTTCTCCTCTGATCGTCCATGGTTCACCTCAAGAAAGCAGTTTGGAGGCTAAACGGGCAAGGTTAATGTCTCAAGGTTGCTCTGATGTAGTTTCCTCTTCTATTTAGACTGCCAGGAGGCTGTCCACTAGGCCCTCCTATGCTCAGATCTGGATTTCCTTTGGGAGATAATGTGGGAGGCATCGGATTTGACCTATTTTTGCTCCTCCTCCTTAGGATCTTCAGTTTCTGCAGGATGGGTTCACCTTGTGGTCATTGTCTTTCGACTTTGTGGCTGTAATGGGCAGCGAATAGGGCTTTAATTTGGAGGATGCACAGGGTCTGGTCCAGAAATTGTTTAAGGGGTTTTCTAATATTCGTCCTAATGTGTCTCCGGTTTGTCCTTTTTGGGACCTGCCTCTGGTATTGCAGGCTTTGTGTTATCCCCTTTTGATCCTCTCCATTCCATTGACCTCAAAATTCTTACGTTAAAGATGTTCCTACTTGTGGCCATTACTTTGGCCAGGAGATTAGGAACTGGGTGCTTTTCCTTGCAAGTCCTCTTTTTTCATGATCTTTGAGGATATATTGATTTTGAGGCCAGGCCGGGGTTTGTTCCCAAAGTACATTTTTTCCTTTTATTTAAAGCAGAAGGGCATTGTGCTTGTCTTCTGTCCAGTCCCTCAGTCTCCTGACGAGGTTAGTCTTCATTCTCTGGACGTTCAGAGAGCTGTTTTGGTTTATCTGGGAAGAGTGGAGGATATTTGTCAGGATTCTTCTTTGTTCATTTTGGGCCAACCAGGAGGTGTCACAAACTGGCCACGCAAACCCCGAGTGGGTGGATTTGTTTTCTGATTTCTTTAGCTTATTCTCAATTTGGTGTTTCCTCTCCTTTGGGGATACAGGGCAGTTCGACTGGAGGTTTGTCAGCTTCTCTGGCTGAGTGTCAGGGAGCTTCCGTGGCTGAGATTAGTAGGGCGGCCACTTGGGAGATCCTTTTCCGTATATTAGAGAGTGTCTCAGGGTCCTGCAGTGGAGGATATTTTTTGGTCTAAGGTTTTGTCACTGATGAGTCGTTCTCTTGCTTGGATTCCTTACTCCCTCCCTCCCTCCTGCCCTATATGTCCAGGCCAACTGGGTTATGTGAGGCTTGTTGACGTTACAGGAGGTAATATGGGGAGAGGGGCTTTTTACACTTGGGAAAGGGTGTTGAGGGAGGCGCTGGGGCCTCACAAGGTAAGGAATCCAAGGAGAGAAGGATTCGGAGTAATGCAATTACTGGTCACTAATTGAAGCACTATGTCCTCTTACCAGAGCTCATAGGGTGGACACAAAATATTATTTAAACGGTGGAGTTACAGGTTATTGCTACATAGATTGGTAGGCTTTACAAATGGAATGCAGTACACCAGGTGTTATTTCATACTTGATTCAGTGAGAATTATTTCTAAGTGGCTCAGGCTGGAGTTCTTATATAGGAAAGATTTATTCATTGTTGAAAGGGGCTTATCTGGTTTACAATTTATATTGAAGCCGTAGCTGTGCTTTGTATTACCGAAAACTGGGTTATTACCAGGCCTGTGTGAAATATGTATAATTATGTGCAATTCCCCTGAAAATAATAGGTAATCACCTGTAATTACATGAAATATGGTTCCCAACAGCTCATGCATAAAATTGACACAAAGTTGCATTTTGCGACAAGAAAACCACAAATTTGGCATGACGTGCAATGCATGCATGCTGCCGTTTTGATCACGAAGTGGTACCCTGACTGCAGCCTGCTCCTGCCCAGCCTTGCTCTCTCATGTTCCCCATTCCATCCTATAATTTCCTGTCCATCTATCTAATTTTCAAACTTTATTTTCACATTTAGTCTAATTTCCATGCCCCTGTGCCTTTATTGTCCATTTTTTATTGTCTGTCTTTTTCTTTCTTGTCACAGCCCTCATTTATAGCAGAGGTGGTCACAGCCACAGGAGGCTGCAGAAATCCTGCACCATTTTTTTGGAGGAGGAGGTGGTTCCATTGGTATTTTTCGCACAGCACAATCTCCTCCTAATGTTGGCAGCAGGTGGCTGGCCCAAGCAAGGGGTACAGCCTGGCAGTGCAAACTGCACTGGGCGAGAGTGTGGTGCAGCATACGCTACCACACCAAGGTCTGCCGCACCCAGTGGCAGGTCATGGGTTGATATCATAGACCAGGAGCAGGACCTGCCTGACCTGCTCACTCATGGTGGTGGAGACAGGTAAGTGATGTTTGAAATTTTTCAATTTTATATTTATTACTTTTCAAGAGGCACCAATTACATGACAGGATTTTCTTTTTTTTTAATAATATATTTTTATTTTTTAAAACAAAACAAACAGTGCAATACAGGATTGCACAGGGTCTCCACAGAACGTAATCACAAATCAGTGCATATAGTTTATTGCCAACACCAGACCTTCTCTCCCTTCCTCCCAAGGGTTCTCGTAAATACATGACAGGAAATTATTAACTGATCTTATATATGTGTATGTGAGATATATTTAGGACATGTGTGTG
Organism: Triturus cristatus; assembly: GCF_964204655.1. Classification (NCBI taxonomy): domain Eukaryota; kingdom Metazoa; phylum Chordata; class Amphibia; order Caudata; family Salamandridae; genus Triturus; species Triturus cristatus. The sequence continues at coordinate 792,491,789 of NC_140589.1, forward strand.
ATACATATGTGTGTTTGGGTGGGTGCACTTGCACAGTTGCAAATGGCCCAAATACAAATGCTGTGACCGAACAAGAGTCCAAAACATGCACTCAGGATCTAGTGCTTTATTTAAAGTGTCTAGTTTATCAGAGCAGGACTGGAACACTGATTAGTTTTGGTTACCTGGGAACCTTAGTCACGGCCATTAGCACAAGATCTTCTTATATTTGTTTCATGCATATGCCTATATATACAAAATTGAATAATGTTTAGTACTGTAGGAAAACACATTTAATGTTTAAATAATGTTAATTTTATGTAAATAATGCGTATTTACGTGTGCATAAATTAGTCTATAGACACCAAGATGTATCGTGCATTATGGTTTCTTAGACTGTGTAGGTGGAGAGTGGGGCTTACGTAGTTCCCACAGAAGCTAGTGAATCATGCCTAGAAGGGTATCAGGATGGCTGAGAGTGAAGTGGACATCAAATTATTGTGCTGGGTATTGGGACTTAATCAGTTCCACAAATCCACGTTGAGTGGAGGTCACCTAGGAAGTCAGCAGACAGCGTCGAAGCCAAGTATGCTTAAGCTTAGGTTGATGTGCGGGAAGTGGGTAGGACAGAAGGAAGATCTCAATGGTGGTGGGCTCCTCCATGAGTCGCCTGTCACTCCACAGTCTCTTTCTCCATGAGGTGTAGCACAATACACTCAACTTTAATTGTGGATTGCTTTAGTGTGGCAATAGTGAAAACTCATGAAGGTAGAAGAGGAGCGATATCCTCGCTTACTAATAATCTATAGAACAGGTAACTGTTTTGAAGGGGTTGGTTACTCAGCTAGCTCATTTGTTTTCCTGTAAATTAATACATGTGATTTAATATATTTGCAGAAAGCACTACTGTAATAATCAGAGTCTTCTTTTGCTTTCTCCTTTCAGGAACACCAATGAAGTGGAGGTCCAGGAAGAAAACCACCACCAGGCCGCAGGGCTAAAGCGTCAACCTTGCCTAACACTCATTTGCTCCATAACTCAAGTAATAATATGAAATAAAATGAACTGGTAAAGAATTAGGGGTGCGAGTTCAGTGTTGGGATTGGGACTCAGGCTGGGACACGGGAGTAGGGAAGGAGTAGGACCACTGATGTTATTTTTATTATATGCCATTAGTTGTCCAAAAATCATGCTGCACCCCAGGCTAGCGCTATTAAAGCTGCCTGATATAGTAAAATAAATTGAGCACCATAAATGGAAAGCCCTGATGTTTTTAAGGGCACTGTATATGACTTTGTAGTCTAGTCATTTTTAAATGCACATTAAAGGTGAAAAAAATGTCACTCCTTGAAATCATTTATTTAAACTTCTCTTTTTCTTTGTCTTTCACTTTTTATAAATTGTGCAGGTGCTTGTGGTGAATTAATTAATACAACATAGTACAAATAGTAATTATGTGAATAATATGTAAGTTACAGGGACACAGAGAAAATCACACAAAAAAATTCTCAGTGGCCTCAAAGAACCAACAAAGCTGTATATACCTGACTGACTTTATAAATGTCCTTGCAATAGGTGCTCCATTTCATGTTCTTTTTTTGTATCATCACAACAAAATCTTGCTGTCCCCATCAGAGGCCCACCACCAAACTACAATACCACCAAGGAGGATTTTCACCATTGGGAGGTAGCCAATGGATGCGACCGTAGTGGCTCCAGTATCGCCGCTTGGTGATTCTGGAGAAAGAGTAGGAGAAGGGGTGAAGGCTGCAGTGGTTTCTTCTTCCTCCAGTGCTCTGCCGGTAGAACTGAGGGCAAGGCACCATCACCAAAGCAATCTCAGGTGGTTGAGTAGACTGTCACATGCAGCAGCCACCACCTCTCCCACCTCAGCCATTGCAGTCCTCTTTGCAAGAACCTCAAACGCATTGAAGAGTTAAAGAAGAGTTAAAGGAGGGTGAGAGGGGCATTTTAAATGGACTTAAAGTTTTAGAGAGGCATGAGTACGAAAAGGGATGGGCCTGATGTGTGGGGTGCGGGTAGAACCAGTAAGAGAAGGGGTAGATTAATTTAGTTTTATGACTTTTTGAAGGATTTAGGGTAATAGATGAGCATGTTGATGGTAGTGTGGATGGGAACATTTGGAGAAGGGTTCATAGCTTTTACGGGCTATAGGAAAATAGGTAGGGCAGTTGTGGGTGGAGTGAATGAGTTTGTTGTTTGTAAAAATGAATACTTTTCCCTACTTACGTGTGTTTTTTGTTATTAACATTATGATACTTACAAGACATTGGAATGCAGAGAACTCCACTGAAGACTATGAAGTTGCTCAGGGCTAACATAGGCTGGTAAAAGCCATCTGTTCCAACATGCCAATGTTTGCCATTTTGTTTCCCCCTTTATAATTTAGAACATTTTACCTTCAGTGGAAGGAATGTTCTAATAGTCTAACAACCCTTTTGCCTTGGACTATACCAGTTATTAAAGTCCCTCTGCCTCGTTATGGGCCTTTAACTCGGTCCAGGACATATAACAACTGCCCACCCTCATAGTCCTCTCTCTAGTCCATCCTCTACTTAAACTAAGATCCCTAATAGGATAACTCAAAGCAGGACACCAGTACACCTTCCTGAAATCAGTGGTGAAAAACTGATGATGGATTAATTTATCTTTGTCTCCCCCCTTTGTGACTTGAGACGTGAGAGCAACCACCCTCAAATTAGTAATAGTAAGATCTCTATACTACTCTACCCTCTGCATCGAGTCATCCTCAGTCACCACTGAATACTACTTATAACAACCCATGAAATATAGATGTGTTTATATTATGCATACTTCAAAGTCTTGTCCAAACCCAACCCAATCACCTCCTCTTTCTAGCTCTTACTTGAACAAAACAGTATTATCTGCCACCTTTGCCGTGATCTGATGTTGTTGACATAGTGGTTTTTCCAAATGGACTAACTGCTGCTGCCTAACAACCCCAAACAGGGAAGACCTCAAGGGAAAAACAAGGTTCTTCTTATTCAGAAAGGTAACCCAGCAAAGAAGTTTGCGTCATCGTTGCACCACGAAACATGGTACGTGCACAATGCAAACCTCTACGATAGATTTATGACGCCATGCAAATCCACTTTGCATGGCTCTAAGTGGCATCATAAATCTGGAGTAAGGCAACTTAGTGCAAATTGCTACATTGCCTTACTCTGCCCTGGGTAGGCGTTCCATGGGAGTTGCGGGGGCGTTCAGCAACTCCCCTGGATTTTGATGCATTCTCAGATTTAGAAGGGATTGTAAACCTGGGAATCTGCCAACAACTTAAGCCTTCTGAGGGGAGGCGTAACAAGGAGAAATATCTTTATTTCTCCTCATTATTTCCTCTTACAATGTGTGCTGTATTCTGAGGCACACATCGAAAGATGAAAATGCCTCTTAGGATTGATTGTGCAGGTAGGTGCCCCTTTCTGCACAAAAACAATCCTGCCTAAAACACTGTCACCGTTGCACCAGGTGCAAGGGTGCCTGCATTGGCACTAGGCTGCCAAAACGATGCCAGCGCAAGGGGAAAGGACAGGAAAGTGCCGTATTGGATAAATAATGCACATTCCTGTCCTTTCCCTTTTAGGGCAGCGCAACAAGGCGACTTACTGCGCTGCCCTGCGCCACAAAACTCATAAATATGCCCTTAAATGTGCTATCATTTGTCTAGATTAGATTACTTCAGAACAGAAGACTCCTCAGGTAGAATTATTCACAATAAATAATGGAAGAAAATGCACACTACCTAGCCTTGGCCTACCATTGGTAAGAGTTACTCTCTGCATTATGATGTCCTTTTCTGGGCTTGATAAGAGAAATAGTGAGGGCAAATTAGCATTTTTAGTAACCTAACACTGTAACAGGTTAGTGTTGTGTACACCACATCTGCACCAGCAAGTGTGAGATCTCTTGACACTAGAAATTGATAATAGCAAAATTGATGTATCAACTGAGGGAAGGTAGTTCGAGTTTGGATAATTGGATAGATATGGTGAATTATGGAAAACTTTAGTGAGACAAACACAGCATTCAGAATGTTTGTTAGTGTGGAATATATGTCTTGGAAGAAAAATGGCAGTTAACTTAACCTACTCAGTCTTTCGCAGCAAACAGACTCCCAAGTTAATTATAGCTATCTAGGCTGGAGTCCAAAATGGCAACGATACACACATTTCAAAATATTTATAATAAATGTTAAGAAAAATGATACTGTATACAAATGGTGCCACTGCATTATTCTGACTTGTATTTCTTTGGAGCAGAGTTGAACCGCAGAGTAGGAGTGCCATGGAGTTTTGATGTCTTTGTAGAATAAAGGTTCTGTAAATTAAACAAAAGGAAATGAGAATATTTAAGAGTCCAGATAAATGTGTAAGGAGTAAGAAAGTGCAGAGCATAGGCTAGTGTGCAATTAACTAAAGGCAAGCCTAGTACCATTAATCCCAGACAACAAGCTGAAAGTACTCTGAATGATTCATGACCCAAACAATAAAAAAGTTTAGCTGTGCCTCTCATCATCATGTCTACCATGACCATATAGGATTTGCCACAGGAGACGCTAGTCTGTAATATCATAAATCCCTCACTCCTTTCCATTTCCAGGCCACAGGAGTAGGCCTCTCTGAGTCCTCTGTTTCCCATAGAAGTAGATAGGTATTGGTCCTTCTTCCACATGTTGCTGGGGAGGCTTGCAGATTTTATTCCTTCCAAAAAGAGACAGACATGTTGAACAAAAAATAAAGACAATTGTAATCTTAGTCTAGATCACCTGAGAAGTTTCAGATGAAGCAAGAGATTCATGCTTGGGTGATCACATGATCACCCATGCATGACATAGCAAGTACACCTAAGCTGAACCCGTCACATCCATCACATGAATCTTCATTTGCCATTTACTGAAGCTTGTTACCTGTTTCAAGTGCAGTGTCTGACTGCCTTTTCTTTTTCTTATCACTTGGAAGTGACATACCTAAGCTGTGCAGGCCTGTGTATCTTCAGTTACAACTGAGCATAGGAACTCATGGTTAAGCATGAGGGTCAGGCATCCTATTGTTTTAGGCAATAGTCTGGAGGTGCCCATTGCTGACTTCAATATAATTGATTGCCTACTGGAAAGTCTACAGCTGACCCTAAGGTCGAATCTGTTTTATTTCGTAATCACTGGCCGTCACCACATAGTGACCAGGCCGAAATGGCTCTCTCCTCTTTGAATGTTTACGTCTGCCATACAAACGGATCGATTTAAGTTTAGCTATACTAGCCACACACCAAATATACAAATAAAATTTCTTTCCTTTTCATGTTAGAGCAGGCATTTTTGTAGTGTTGTTGTTTCCTTTTTTACCCCTGAAAACAGTGCTCAATTTAAAATTAAGGGCTGTTCTTCTGAAGGGTGATCACTTGCCACATTTGTGATTCCCAAGAAATTGTCCTCATCCGTGGCTGTGTCTTTTGGAGTCCTATAAAATGTTTATTCATTTTAATAATTTTTAGTCTCTCTTTTTGGGGAGAGAGGCTGTTCCTGTTGACCAATACACTTGCCCAAGCTAGACTAAAAATGTACTCCATTGATACACTGGCTACAGGACATGCAAGATATGTTAATGCCAGCCTATAGAGTTCTAGCAAGACCTCCTTTTTCCCAATTCAATAGGTGAACAGCTCTCGAAGCAAGTAGACTTCTATTTGGACATCCAAGTAGTCTTTGTACCATCTTCTCCATTATTATAGTTGTGGATGTTGTCTGTTTTGAAGCTGCCTGCGCCTGGGCACTTGGTTTAAGTCCTTGAATATTCATAAATCAACCTATTGCTGGTGTTGGAAGGAAAAGTGCTGCTGTTGTTGCTGCTGTGGGTTTAGTAGCAGGCATCTGTGTTATAACTGGTAGGTGCTCTCCAGAGGCTGAAGGCAGAACTTCACTTCTGCTATGAGTTCACGACTGCAATCGTTTACCTCTAGGTGACTCACTTTCCCAACAATCCAGTTCATATAAATGGAGACATTCACTGATTAAAAAGAAATTAACTTTGGGAGCCCTTTCTGTACCGTAAAGCCAGTTTTGTAGTACAGATGTTCACTTTGGGGGACACAGCCTCTTTCTGCAGTCTTTCATCTGTGTTCATTTGAAGGTTTAAGCTGTTGACCAAAGTAGCTATTTCATCAATGACATTTGTGTATGGTTGTTCCACCTTTCGGATTTCCCGTGTCAAGATCTCAAAAGGCAGCAGCATTTGGGTGAGGCACTCCAGTAGCCCCCATTTGTCAATCACCTTTGCCATGACTTTGGCAATTGCATCCTCTCCCCTTTGTAGCATGCATTCATTGATAGACATGTACTTCCCAAACAGACACTGCAGCACGTAGAATGTGGAGTTTCAACGGGTTAGGATCTCCTGTATGGTGGCTTTTGAAGGGACTATTAGCATACTGAACGATACTCAGCTGCTTCCAGTCTTTGAAGGAATGACTGAAGTGAGTGCCAAATTTGCAAAAGTTGACCATTATGTTGTTGGCTATGTCTTGTTTTTGATGGCATTTTGTAAAATTAGGTTGAAGCAATGAGCTAAAAATAGGACTCTGAATTATCCTCTGTCAGCCGTGTCTTTTACAATATACCTGCCATTGTCATTGGTATTAAATTCTTCCAGTATGTTGGCAGCTGTATGTGATTTCTCCATGGGGAACATTGCAATAGTTGCATGCTGCTGAAAAGCATAAGCAACAGTAAGACAAGTGACTAATCTTTGCTTGAACCCCTTGAAAGATACCCAGTGTGAAGGGATGCACTTGTAGTCTGTGGAATGACAACTGGTCCACATGTCTATAGCGAGGTGGATAAATTGAACAGCTCTCTCTACATTGCTATGCTAACCAAATCAAGAAGCACTTGCTGGTGCAGTACTAGCAAAGCAACAGTTGTAAAATAGGTGTGGCTTGCAACCTTCCATTTTGGACAGAGAGTCTACACAAATTCAAGAAACCCCTAACATTTCAGCCACCTTTCAATTGTATAAATGGACTAGTTCATGCACAGTGACTCCTTGTTAAACATGGATTTGATAGTGGATTGTTGTGGCAGTTGCTTCTTTTGTAAAGATAGCACCTCAGCATCTCAGGTGTCCAACATATAGCAGGTAGGCTGCTTGAATACTTTAGGGTGACTACTATATCCCATTTCCCCTGTACCATACAGAGAATACTGCAGTAATTAGTAGCAAAGGCGGTACTTCTTGATGCGACGGTGATATCTTCTTCCTCCTCATTACCACCTTCTTCTGTTTGACGATGTCTTCCCTCGTGGCATCAGCTGTCCTTTTCAGATCCTGTTCCCACATAACTTCATGTTGGTTTTTTCAGATGGGCCAATTTGCCCCCAATACCGTAATTGCCCACCTGGCTTCCCACGACACACAGTTTTACTAACAAACTATACAATCAGCAATGTGGTCCTCATGTGGCCTAAGTGTAAAGAAATCCCACGCCGGGGAGGAGAGCTCCCTTATAGAACAAAAGTCAAAAATCAGTTGTGTCACAGAATTATAGTGTGGCACTCCACCTACAAACCTAATGACAAACTGGAAGTATTTACTATGGTTTGCAGTGTTTTTCTTACTTCTGCAGGGGTCATCTCCTGATCCCTGTGCCACAAAAGTCCCTTCTCTCCCAATGACCCTGGGTTGTCCCAGGTTTCTGGAGCCTTTTTGTCGCACCTACGATTACTTCCCTCTGACTGGGCTATCTTGCCTGCAACACCACCACTATCCCATCATATCAATAGCTTAAGATGGTCTACTTCCTCTGTCCTGATGATCCTAGGAGGCCCTCTTCTCCTACCCCTTCGAATAATAAGGATTGGCACCTGTTCGTTTCATACATGATGAAGGACCATGTTTAGAGCCGCAGAAGCCCTTTTTTCTTTATAATTGACCCTGAATATGCTGTTTCAGGTGGCATCATGAGAGTGAGCTGGTCACACTGCTGTCCTGCTGACCTGTTGTGAACGTGGCTGAGATCTGTATTTGGGGCCGATAATTGATTTTTCATTGTTTTCCCATAGATTTTTTTTTTATTGCTTTATCGTTTTATCCAAAGATAAATGGTTTGCTGGGACCCTGACCTGTATATGATTTCTAATTGCTCTCTGTGTCATCTCTGCTGGACCACCGTTGGGACATCTATATCACTGTATTAAATTGATCATATATTGTGCTGGGGATTTTTGATTGACTGTTGATATTCCCCTGACATCTGTGTATCACCTCTTCTCCTATTCTCCTTACTCCACCTCCATCCTTTCCCCTTCACATCCCACCCACCTTGCCTCCCCCTTTTTAGGTCTCGGCTTGACAGTGCTTGCGCTGTCTCTTTGAAACATGCTATATTCACTCTGTGGGCTTACAGTCCGCCTATTGGCTTTTCATTTGCTCTTGCCATTGTCCTTTAAAAATACTTACTTGTTGGTAGTGAATCCTTTTTTGTGTTTAGTTTCCGCCCATGGAGCACTGCCACAGTACTGTATCTTTACACTTTGGTTGTTAAAGTGTTTGTTCTGTGGAACTGTTTTTCTCTTTCTTTCTGGCTCATGTTACTGGTGGGTGCATGTTCATCTACGTTACAGACTGAGCAATGTAGCATCCGGATCACTAACAAATCAGGAGCTCATTACTTTCTCCAGGTTTCCTCCATAAACAGGCCTGTAAATATTGTCCTTTTCTCGTCACATTTGCCAGCCCGCGATGTCAGTCCAGACTTGCCTCTGCAGCACTGCAGGCCGTTCCTGGGCACAACTGGTTGCTGTCTCTATACACTGGGCAGAAGGGCATCAGTGGGGCTATTAATTAGAGCTTTAAGCAGAGCTCAGCTGTGCCGGCATGCCTTCCTCTGCTCCTTGAGTTTTTCCTCTGCCTTTTGATTCATAGAGATGTTTTTTGTTTCGGATGAAAGACGTTTTCCACTTCTGCAAGCAATTATTTAGTTGTGCCTTATTCCAAACAGAAATTGATGATTGCTTGAATTCTCAAAACCAAAACGTGAGGCACAGGTCCTGTGCTAAACGCCGGCGCTGACAAGCAAATAATATCAGGTTTCACTAGTAGCCTTTATTTTGTAAGCTGCTGCTGTCTGTTTCATGGGCCCAGGCCAGGCTGAGTAGGCTTGCCCTGGGCTTCTCTTTTTAAGACTTGCCCTCCCACACTCAAACTCCACTGACAGTCATTTCTTAGCTCCTTGCTGCTCTTCTCACGTCCCAATCACTGTACTCTATCATGGAATACGTCACTGCTCCCAAGCTCCGATGCCATCAGGAAAGTGACGCCTTGTTTTATTTTATGTCTTCACCAGGCAGCTAACCGCATTCCCAAACCACTGTAAGAACGTGATTTGTTTTCATTGTCCGACTAAAATATATCCTGTTTGATTTTTGAGGTCAGATGCTGCAAAGTAAAACCTGTGGTACCCTACTTTTGCCTTTTCACTATGTTGTTAGTTCTAGTAGAGTAACTCTTTGCATTTTATGGTTTTGTTTTCACTAAAATACATATAGCATTGGAACAAAGAAAAGATCGTCTGCATTAACAAAACCTTTTTCCCTGTGTGTGTTGTATTGTAAGACTGGCTCACAACCTTAAGCCCTAAGGGGCTTATTTAAAAGAAGCTTGCACCGCATTGTCTACATTTTTGACACATTGGCAGTGGATTCACTGCTCCATGTTTACATGGCGATGTATTTTTGAGGATGCTAATAAATCCAGGTCAACTCCTCGTAATTAAGGAAGATGACTTTATTGTATATAACCACCGACAGATACATAAACAGGTCAGCTCCTCAGTGTCCCGCTAGCCAGAATGCCGATCTCATCACAGAATCGTGAGAGCCACATTCTGTCACCAGGACAACCATTGCTTCTATTTAAAGACATACCACACGTGCAAATTACAACACATCCCCTTTACAAACAACACAAAACTTGCAGCACTCCAACTGGAGTGATACTATTAACTTTAAAGAAAACAAAATTCCTACATTCTACACACAAGCCTTACTGAAAGTAATTAGCAGTAATATAGAACATAATCATCAAATCTTGCCGGAATGAACTTCCGTCTATTTGACTTCACAAAACCTCCCATCCTTCTTTCAGGAATCCCACTAAGAAAATTAGCTGCACCTAGTTTCATGCCATTAAACTTAACCAGCCTAGACATGCATCCATTGTCCAAGTTACAACATTTTTCTTTATATCCATGATGACAAAAGGACCTGAAAAATTGGACAACCATTTGTGACAATGTCTCACCTTTCTCACCAAAACTTTATCACCAACATTCCACACCCTCTTCTTGACAGACCTCTTGTCATCATAACGCACCTTGTATTTTCTCTGATACTCAACAAGCCTTGTTCTCCTCACCTCTTCACTCACACCCTTGCTCATCCATTTCGGAAGCCAAATTGGGTTTAACTTTGAAACTGCCAACCTCCCCCTCAAGGCTTCAAAAGGAGACTTTTGAGAAATCACATTGGGAGCTGTACGATGTGCCCACCAAGTCTCCCTCAACACTTCTCTCAAAGGAACCTTAGAATCTAATGCTCTCTGAACACAACTTTTGACCACTCTATTCATCCTTTCCATGAGGCCATTGGCTTGCGGAGAATATAACGCAGTCTTCTGATGCACTATGCCTAGGCCCTCAAGAAAATCTTGCATCTCCTGGGAAACAAATTGTACCCCATTATCAGTTACCAGGAACCTGGGTACACCTTCTGAGACAAAGACATCCTTCAGAAATTCAATCACCGTCTTAGAATTAACCGTACCCATACACTTAGTAATTACCCACTTAGAGGTATAATCCACCAATAGTACAACAAATCTCTCTTGGAAAGGCATCAACTCCAAAGGACCCATGATATCTAACCCCAACTTGGTCCAAACTGCACCCGGCACATCCACCGGCGAAAGGGGAACTTGACTGGTCACATGAGACTTGTCATTGATAGCACACAAGTGACAGTCCTTCACTACTGACTCCACCATCTTATCCATCCCTGGCCACCAGTATCTTTCTCTGACCCTTGCTTTCGTGAGACTCCTACCAAGGTGCCCTTCATGAGCCAAATTGATTACTTTATCTCTAAGGATAACAGGCGGAACCAACCTATCTCCCCTCAATAACTTACTTCCTCAAAAGGTCAAATCATCCGTTACACACCAAAACGGTTTCAACACAGGATCAAGATCTTGAAAATTAGGCCAGCCTTTAGCTATAATCCCTTTCAAACGCACAAACACCTCATATTGAGCAGCACCTGACAACCACTCTTCCTCAGAGAGTGTTTCCTCCACCACCCAGTTCACATACACCGGCTCCTCACAAACTCCTTCTTCACCTACCGGTAACCTGGACAAACAATCAGCTGACTTGTTGTTTAAACCCGAAATATAATGAACACGAAAATTGAATTCCTGTAACCCTTCACTCCACCTTTTAAGCCTGGGAGTCAAATGATCACTATGATGACTTGAGTATATCTGAAGAAGAGGACGATGATCACATTTCACCTCAAACGGGAACCCCCACAAATAAAACTTAAAATGGTGTATTGCCCAATACACACTCAACGCCTCTCTCTCTATACACGAATAGTTAGCCTCCGCATCTCTAAGGGCCCTGGAAGCAAATGCTACAACCTTCTCCTCCCCATTTTCCACCTGCGAAAGCACTGCTCCCAAACCCCTGGCATCAGTCGTAAGAATGGTTTTTAATCTTGCATCAAAATGACCCAAAGTCGGCATGGCTCCAATTTCTGACTTCACCAAATCGAAAGCTTTGTCACACTCCGGCGTCCAAACAAAATGCGCTCCTTTCCTTAGCAAAACCCTGATCGGCTCAACTACACTGGCAAACCCCTTCACAAACTTGGAGTAAAACTCCGCCATACCAAGAAAAGATCTGACTTGCTCCTTGTTCTCTGGAGCAGGAGCCTTCACAATACTCTCAGCCAACTTAAGTTTTGGTTGTATCCCATCACCAGAAATGACATGACCCAGATACGTCACAGATTTTAATCTTACCCTACATTTATCCTTTTTGAGAGTGAGCCCTCTTTCTCTCAACTTACACAACACCAATCTCAACACTTTCTCATGCTCACCTTCACATTTCCCATAGACCAAAATGTCGTCTTGGAAAAATAAGACATTGGGAAGATTTCCCAGCACCATCTTCATAATTCTCTGGAAACAGGCTGCTGCCGAAGCCAGCCCAAAAGGCATCCGTAAAAACCGATAAGCCCCTAAAGGGGTAACAAAAGACGTTAAGTGTCTCGAATCTTTGTGAAGTTTGACCTGATGGTACGCAGACGACAAGTCCAACACACTAAAAACCTTTGCCCCCTTCAACAAACTAATACACTCAGAAATGTTTGGCAATGGTTGTCGATCCACCCAAATCCATTCATTTAATCCATGCAAGTCCACACACATCCTCACAGCAGACCCACCGTCCTTGGGTGCCAAAACAACCGGAGACAACCACTCCGATGCCTCAATCTCTTCAATCACTTTCAAATCCAGCAACCTCTTCAGTTCCAGCCTCAACGGTTCCACCATCAAATTCGGTACTCTGCGTACCTTATGTACACAAGGTTTGGCCGCATTCTTCAAAATAATCCGGTGCTCAAAACCACTCAAGCAACCTAAAGCATCAGAAAACACATCAGGAAAATCCTTGACCAACGCCTCACTGACATCCCCACCATCAATTGATGAAATTTTCCCACATGAACACTCCCACATCTCATCCATCAACATGACTTGGTTCCTAGGATTGGTGGCATTGGGATTCAAAATTATTCCTAAATCACGTTGATGCCTCCACCCAAGAAGATTATCTCCCCTCACAGCAACATACACTTTTCCAGTTATTTCCCTCTGCTTAAATATGATCTTAGCAGTTGTATACCCAACAATATCTACCCGGGAACCCCCATAACTAAAAGGAGCAATATCCGGAGGCTGTAACTTCACATTCTCCAACCCAACCACATCATCCCAAATCTTGTTACCTATCAATGTGAATGGCGAACCAGAGTCAGCCATGACAGTGAAATTATTGTTATTAACAGCAATATCACAAAAAGGCATAACGACTTTCCCAGAATCCACCTTGTCTTCCATTACTGAAAGATTAGATATGACAAGAGTACGAATTGTGTCAGAGGATTTCTCAACACTGTGGTTTTTCCTAGAAGACTTGCAAACCCTGGCATAATGTCCCTTAACTCCACAGTTTAAGCAAATTGAGTCTTTAGCATAACAGTTGGGAAAATTCGAGGAATGAGAAAAACGTCCACATCTAAAACAGCGTACTCTTTTAACATCAATATCACTCTTCTCGCGATCAAAAACACGTTGTTGACGAGGATCACGTTCACTTCGCACTTGAAACTCTTTGTCTTTATTATTTGTGAAGCGTGATTGGTGTTTCGCCAGGCACTTTTATTCTTTGATCCCAAAGACACTTTAGCAATCTCTTCAGAGAAATCATTCTCATCATCACACTCCGATACGGAGTGAACGTTAGTCTTGTCTTTCTTCGCATTCTCACCATGAGATGGGTTACTGTCCACCTGATCTTTCCTGATCTCTTTCACCCAAGAAGAAGTGTTTTCTATTCCTTCCACAATCGCAATCGCTTCAGTCAATGAAGGATTCTTAGAAAGTAATTTCCCTTGTACCCTTGAACTATTGGTGCATCTCACAAGCTGATCCCTTACCAATGAATCCGATAAATCACCAAAGTCACATGTGCGTGCTAATGTCTTTAAAGCAGCAACGTACGTACCAACCCTCTCTGTAGGACCTTGAACCCTTGTGAAGAATCTGTGACGCTCTAAAACCACATTAATACGCGGTCCAAAATATTGTTCCAACATCGTCATAGACATTTCATACACATCTGATGGTTCTCCATCTCCACTGCCAATAGTTAAAGGATCCATGCTGTCATAAGTATTCCTCTCCTCAACACCTAAATTCTGTAAAAGTATAGCCTGTTTCCTAACAGCAGAAAATGTTTCCCCCCCAATAGCCACAAGATACGAGTCAAACAAATTTCTCCATCTCTTCCAGGGAAGAAGAGGCTCTCCTTTTTCTGACAAAAATGCTGGGGGTTGGGACATGCTGGTGGAAGTGGCCATACTTGAATACTCTTGGTTCTTATAAATATAAGAATCTTTGTTAAATCAGGAGTTCCAGTCTCACCTTTATGGCTCCGTTTCCATACTAAGTTGTTAGCAAAGGTGTAAGGTGCATATGTTTCAAAAACGTGAAACGCGAAGAAAATCTTGTATCCCAATCCAAGATGGCCGCTACTCTGAACGTGATGCCACGTCAGCGTCAGTGACACAGCGCGTCAATTTGCGAACGCATTGCGCTTGACAAAAGAGAAGAAGCAGCGCGCGTGTCGATGCTCGTGAGCAATTCAAATCTAAGTAAGTGAGCAATGGTTATACAGTTCCTTGAATGTCTACGATGCACTCACGTATAGATTTTGCTGAAATGATCCCTATGTAGTAGTCGATCTCTCGAACGGTCTCCACAGTTGTTTGACCGTTGATAGAAATTGCGCTTGACCCAAAATCTCGCAGTCCAAAATCCAAAATCTTCGAATAAATCCAAAAGGGGTCCGCAGGGGAATCGGTGGTCGTGACTTGTCCCCAATCAAGCTTGTCACCAGTAATAAATCCAGGTCAACTCCTCGTAATTCAGGAAGATGACTTTATTGTATATAACCACCGACAGATACATAAACAGGTCAGCTCCTCAGCGTCCCGCTAGCCAGAATGCCGATCTCATCACAGAATCGTGAGACCCACATTCTGTCACCAGGACAACCATTGCTTCTATTTAAAGACATATCACACATGCAAATTACAACAGATGCGTCACTTTTTGCACTCCTACACCAAAAGTAACCTACATCACGTAAGTATTAAAATATGCAAGGTAGGCGTTCCATCCTAATTTCCAGCATAAAACTGTGATGCATCGATTTTTACAACATTTTAGAAAAGTGAAGCAGCTGCGACTTTTGTCGCGAAGAGGTCTGGTAACATAAAAAATCCTGTGCCAATGAAATCCACGCTTAGGAAATGACGATTGGGTTTGCTAAATAAAGAGAAGCTGGAGAGGACAGTGTTGCAACCAAAACTACACAATGGAGATAGTAATTTTGCAGCTGAGAGTCACATGGAGACAACAACCACCATCCACCGCCAACCAACAACCCCACCCTCCCACCACCATGAAGGCAACGCAGGAGAAGGGAGCTTGCTTTACGCCAGAGGTCGACTGTAATAGGACTCAGGGAGGAGGTCATCACTTATTACCCGCTGAGTAGGCAGTCCATTGTAGACCTGCTTCACCTGACTGCCCCAAGGCTACATCCAACAGCTCCATTTCCAGCTCAGTCGTGGCATGAGGTACCGACGGACAGAGCGGTCCCGGTGCTGATGCCCGGTGAGGTGAGGTCAAACCCCTGTATTTTACGGATGAACTTCACATTAACGCAGAGGAGTTTTGTAT
Organism: Triturus cristatus; assembly: GCF_964204655.1. Lineage (NCBI taxonomy): Eukaryota > Metazoa > Chordata > Amphibia > Caudata > Salamandridae > Triturus > Triturus cristatus. The sequence continues at coordinate 792,507,394 of NC_140589.1, forward strand.
AAATCCTAACTGTATGTTAAATAATTTGATATCTCTTTGCAACCTACATTGGTGCGATTGCAGTAGCTGAATACAGTTCTTTCAATAATTAAGGTCCTGAAGAAAGCCGAGGACAATTTGTCCAGCCGGCTGAAACATGTCGACCAGTGGTAGTGATTGAGCGGGTAAAATATTTTGTTTTTATATACCCAATCCATTTATATAAGTATATATTAAAAGGACTAAACAACTAAATGTAATGAGTAACAGAGTGCGGTGGTAATAATAATCAACTTTATTAACCCAGAGAATACACGTGGGAATGCATTAGCATGGCTAAAATAATAAGTGAACTAAGTTTGTACGTATATTAAAAACAATGAGTGTTGTTTGGCAATGTTAATGTGATTTGCGCTTAAATAAACCAGCATTAACGGCTTTAAATGTTGCATATGGCTAGATAAATGCATACACATAAGGGTATTAGTAAGGGAATAACACTGTTTTAATCATTTCCATGTATTAATTACGATTTTGTGTATCTTTTACTTAAGTTGACTATTTCGGCCTACTAAAAGATAGCTGCCGATTGAATCCTCACTAAAGTACATGACTTCATAATTTGAGCAATGGAGAAAGGGCCTGCACTGATTTCATCGTGGCCTTTCCATGAACTATCGAACCAGGTCCATGAAGAATACCCTGGGCGAGATGCCAATGTCCCTGAACATGGAAGAAATGTTGCCATCTGGGAACCAAAAGCCACCAATTCACAATAGACTGATACTTTCCTGACCTGGGAACAGCCTTTCCCATGCGCCTAGTTTATTCACCATCCGTATGTGAAAATTGGAGAATGTTTCTTAATGTATTGGGACGTGGCTGAATTCAGCCAATCAGCGGCCTGGAAATAAAGAAAATGATACTGTTATATGTAAATTTTAGTATAAATATTAGTAGTCTAGAGAGAGAAAATAGGTTACCACCCCAAGAGCTTGAGACGCACCCTGATCGATGCTACTCTATGCGGCACTCCATGCTGACAGCAGAAGACGGGACGGTAGAATACTGATGATCTTTCCGAGGACTGGTTCTGACTTAGGAAACGACAAATAGCCAGAATAGGTAAATATGACAAAGATGATATGACAATGTTAGGATTTAACCTGCAATTTAATTAGATAAAGAAAAAATCATTGTTTGAAGAACTGTGTCGGGTGGTTATTTCTTGTAATGTTTTATTGATTAATACGAGAGTTAAAGTGTTTTCCATCAAATTCCGAATCAACTAAATGATCTATTCGACCTCCGGATGGAGGAACTGTTAGGGTAATTTAATAGATGTGGTTTCCTCTATCCAAGTAGAAGAACTGTAGTTCGGGATATATTTAGAAGATCCCTCTGTAGGCACGGATAGTTTGAGAGAATGAATGTTGGTGTTATGGGCCCCACCAGCGCGTGATGTGTGTATGTGCGTGTGACTGTGAAATCATTCCGTCCGTGGAAGCAGGGAGAGATTTTGGGTTCTGAACTGCACCAGTATTTCTGGTAGCTAGAGATGGTTTTTATTGTTTTGGTCTGATGATGTTGGCATGTATATAGCTTATCGATTATTGATTGGTATTGATATATGTACTAACACTATATGTTGAAGTCGTATTGAGTTTTATGTTGTTTGTACGGCTTCTGGGAGGTAGGAAGTCGGGAATTGATGACAGTTCTGTAGTAGAGCAGAGGTAAGTGCTGCTCTCGGGAAAGACGGAATTGTGGTTGCCCGTAGGTACACGGGAGAAACGTGTGACAATAGAAGTTGCACGGCGCATTGTCTGGGTTCGATTCGGCAGCATCATTGTGTGTTGCCATTAGTGAAATTATCTGTGTGAGAGGCGTGAATGATAGCGAAGGGTTACCTGTGAAATTTTGGTCTTAGGTACCAGGAAACCAATTGGCATACCGATAACGCTTATCACTGAAGAGGTAGCAGGTGTTCTCTGAGCTTGTTAGAAAGACAAAGTAGAGGTAAGCGCTGCTTTGTTAACGTGTGTTATAATTCTGTAGTAGGACAGACTGTTCGCTGTTCTCGGGAGAGACAGGATTCTGTATGAATGAACTATATTTTTCTTGCGTGAAAGTGCGTGAATGACATAGCATCCGGGTTAATTGCGGAACTCTGGTTTTATTTCTCAGGAGCATTGCGTTTCCAACTATGTGTCTTAATTCCGGAGAGAACAGTTAATTGATGCTTGATAGAAGGGTGAAGTAGAGGGATGCGCTACTTTGCCAACGGACGTAATAATTTTGTAGTAGAGCAGAGGTAAGCGCTGCTCTCGGGAAAACAGGATTCTCATGGGAAAAGGTCTTTGCTATTCTGTGGTTAGCGGAGCAGACAATGGAGATGTTTGTACGTTGTAACTAACAAGTATTGTAGAATTGAAACAAAGTCTACCGAGTAGTTTTGTAAAGGAGGGGTAGACTGGAGACAGGAGTCAGGAGCAGGAGCTGTTGCAGCGACTGTTGACGTCAGGAGGACCGCGCTGGGATTGGACAGCTAGTCAGTGACGTAGACGCTTCAGGATTGGTGCGTTAGTGTGAGTCGCGCAGGGATTGGAGATTGTGACAGCGACGTAGACGCTCCAGGATTGGTGCGTTAGTGTGAGTCGCGCAAGGATTGGAGATTGTGACAGTGACGTAGACGCGCCAGGATTGGTGCGTGAGTAAGAGTCGCGCTACTATTGGACTAGAGATCGTACAGTGGTAGGAAAAAACTAAAGGGTTCACAAAAGACAGGAAAGATGTATTATCATTCACCCGAGAAAAAGAAAAAGTCTGTGTTCAGTAAACTGAGAAATTGGTTCATGAAAGACAAGGAGATTGTGACCAGGGAAGGACAGTTACTCCCTCCGGCGAAGACCCCCGCATCCTTCATGGTTGCGAAATATGGGTACCATACTTGTATCTGGTTAGACAATTGGGCAAAGTATACAAAGGAAGACGGAGTTCTAGCGTTTCCAGAGGATGGGTCTTTTAATTTGGCAATATTGAGGAACTTACGGGAGAGGATGATGAGCTTAGATCCGCGACCTAGGCCTACGCAGTTTGAGGCATTGACAGAGTGGGAAGATGAGATGCATGAGCGAGAAAAACAGAGAAATGGCAGTAGGTATCGGTATATGTTCGGACGGCCAAACGATCGTGAAACTCATAGTGATCGAATGAGAAGGTGGCGAGATGCTAGTATGACTGAAGGATTATTTCCCCTTAGAACAGAAGGAGAAAGTGGAGGAAGGAAATGCCTAGAAAAGAGAAATCATGTAGAAACCCGGAGGTATGGGGCTAACGAGAGTGACGATGATGTCCTAGACGATATGTTTTACAAAAACCCACCTCCGTACAGGGGGGAACCAGAAACGCCAACTACAGACACACCAGTGAGGGAGACTCTGAGAATCATTAAAACAGAAGTTGTGACCCCAGAAGTGAAAAGAAGAAATTCACTTAAAGAAAAGGGAAATAGGGTCGAGAATGAAAATTCTAGAGAACTAGCAGAAACCACATTAGAACTGACAGAGAAAATAAGAGAATTGACGAAAAATCTAGAAGCAGTTACAGTCCCGGTGACCATAGGTCCTGTTATGCCTATTTTTGAGAAGCAGAAAGACAGTGAGCACGGATTAACAGTCCCGTATGTGAACAAAAGACAGGCAGAACAGCCCTTGATGAAGGCGAAAGAGAGTTCCTGGGGACATACTATGGGTAAAGGTGAATTACATGTGTCAAAGAACCCATTTTATTGTCCTGATACTGCAGAGAGAAGCAGAATGGTAGAAGGATCAATATTAAAACCACAGAGATTGACAGAACCAGGGAATGCAGAGAAGTCAGTGAGCATAACTACTGAATAATTGAATGAATGGCTAAAAAGTTTGCAGGATAAAGAAAAGGAATCTCATACCATTGATGTGGCAAAATTAAGGATGGTGTTAGAAGAATTGATTGTAGGGACCATCCCCACAGAAAAGCTGAAGAATTACCAAGATGAGGAGTTATTATTCCTGTGCAAGAGCGTCACTTGGAGAGCAAATAATTTACATGACAGATTAGCAGAAATAGCAAGTGAAATGGGAATTGACATTGACAAAGTAAAAGCTTTACAGAAGCCATACCGAGTGGATTTTACAGAAAAAGACATTGAGAATCTGAATGCTGCAGGAAGAATAGGGCAGATTAGGGACATAATCACAGTGTTGAGGAAATGGGGAGATGTGCACAAATGGAAAAGCAGGTGGTATAGGAAGCGGGATGACACCTCAGACAGAACATTTCCAGCGTTCCCTGTGAGAGAAAAGGAGAAGGTGGTGATGGAGTTCCCTATGAGAGAAATTCCAGGAGGGGGATATGTGCATGTCCCATGGACCAGACAGGACATTTTGTCATTTACCAATGACTTCCCTCGATTACGTGAAAAGCCGGTCGAGTGGTTCAGACAGGTAGACAGATTTGTGAAATTGTCAAAAGTGCTGTGGATTGATCTGAATAGTCTGTTTGATATTATAGTGCCAGCAGACTTGTGGGCAGAATGTAAGATAGTCATAGATTGGCCCACTAAAGAATACCCGAGAGATCCCAAAACAGGAGCCCCAGACCCAGAGGTAATGAAGAAATATGAACAGGTCATGGCATTCTTGAAAAACAAAGTTCCCCCCAAAGAAACAGACTGGGTTAAAATAGATCGAACACATCAAGAAGCAAAGGAGTCAGTCCACGCATATTATGAGAGGCTAATCTTAGCCTTCAAACAGTTCAGTGGGGATGACAGTCTGGGAGAGAAGGACCTGAGTCATTTTGTGTACAGATTTGTGTATGGTCTGCGTCCCAAAATCGGGGACATGATCAAGCAGCACACCGTGGATTGGCAAAGCAAGAAAATAGATGAGATCCTGAGACATGCTAAATACTTTAGTGATGAGATTGAAGCCAAGCAGCGAAAACTAAAAGAAAAGGCAATGTGGGCTCAAGTGAAGGTTGCAGAGAGACAGGAAGCTCAGCTGATAGAACAAGCTAATAATCCAGGCATTAAATCAAATTTTGGCCTAGGAAAGGGAAAAGGTAATATAGAAGAAGCCAAGAAGAAGTTCCCCTGTCACAATTGCGGAAGAATAGGGCACTGGAAATCCGAGTGTAAATATCCACCAGGTACTAATGATGAAAATCCGTCATTAAATCCACAGGTGCAGTGTGAGGGGAGTGGCCCACCGCCGCAACAGCAGAAGGCTGTTAATCTACAGAATCAGGTGCCAAAACCTCCCTTACCACAGAGCCGGAGCACACAGAAGTATAGCAAAGAGACGGGATTCTACAATGACGAACAGGTAAACAAACTGCAACGCGCGAGCGCTGTGTCACAGTATTGGCTGCAAAATGACGAAAGTGAGCCAGAAGAGATTTATTGACGGTGCCGAAAAGAGGAAACAGGGTGCGTACTTGGCGCATCTCTAGAAATAGATCAGACAGGACCATTTGTGGATGGGAAAGTTAATGATGAAAACAGTACTTTTCTAGTAGACACTGGAGCTACACGATCCACTGTCAGATCAGCAGATGTTAAAAATCTTCCTCTTTCGGATGAAACAATCCAAGTAGTTGGTGTGTCTAACACCCAGATTAAAACGTACCTTACTGATCCTGTAAAGGTCAGAATAGGGAAATTTTCAGACATGCATCGATTTGTGGTGTGTGACACCAGTCCTGTGAATTTACTAGGAAGGGATTTATTGTGCAAGATGAATTGCACCATATTCTGTACACCAGACGGAATAGCCTTTGAAACACCAGATGAGGATGTTCTGTATAAAATGACCATAGCTAACCGAGAGTGTGAGGTTGCTGGAACCTATGCAGTATTCAATCCAGATGAATTGCCCCCGGAATTGAAACAGACAGTGAAAGCAGCAGTTTGGGATTTCACTGGGGAAGATGTAGGTCTGATAAGAAATGTAGACCCAGTGAGAATTGCTGTAAAGGAAGGAGCCGTTTACCCAAACATTCCGCAATACAGACTGACACCTGAAATAATAGCAGGAGTAACCCCTTTGATTGAGAAAATGATCCAGCAAGGAGTGCTGAGGGAGATAATGAGCAGTCCATGTAATTCGCCTATCATGGGACTGAAAAAGCCAGGTGGGAAATTCAGGATTGTGCAAGATTTGAGAAAGATTAACAAAATTGTCGTCTCATGTTGTCCAATTGTTCCAAATCCCTCAGTAATTTTGTATCAGATCCCACATGATGCAGAATGGTACACAGTAATTGATTTGTGTCATGCTTTCTTTTCCATTCCATTGCATTATAACAGCCAGCTGCTTTTTGCTTTCCGGTTTGGAAACCATATTTTGGCATGGTACCGAATCCCACAGGGGTACACAGAGAGCCCCTCCATTTTTAATCAGTTGTTAAAGAAATCCCTGGAAAGTCTTACTATGCCTGAGAGTTCAGTTTTAGTCCAGTACATTGACGACCTATTGGTAGCGTCAAAGACACGTGAGGCCTGTGAAACACACACCATAGCTTTGTTAAATCATTTGGCAGATGGAGGACTGAAGGTATCTCCAACCAAATTGCAATACTGTAAGAAGGAAGTGACATACTTGGGTCATAATATCGAAAAAGGCCTGAGAAAAGTAACCATAGACAGGATCAGACTCATTAGAGGAATGAGAGCTCCAATGACCCAAAGAGAGGTGAGAATGTTCCTAGGAATGGTTGGTTACTGTCGTCAGTGGATAAGTAATTTTTCCCTGATTGCCAAACCATTGGTGAAATTGACAAAAAGTGAGGTAAAAGACCCCCTTGAACTGAACAAAGAAGAATTGGCAGCATTTAAACAGTTGAAGAACAGTCTTTGTGAAGCCCCTGCGCTGGGTATGCCAGATTATGAAAAAGAGTTTGAGCTATACTGTAGTGAGCGAAACGGATGCGCACTTTCAGTGTTAATACAGAAACATGGAAGGCAAAGGAGACCAGTGGCATATTTCTCGTCAATGTTAGATCCAGTGGCGATAGGTCTGCCAGGATGTTTGAAAGCAGTAGCGGCTACATGACGAAGCCTAGAGCAGAGTGAGGGAATCGTGATGGGGTATCTAGTAAGAGTGTTTGTACCCCATAGTGTGGCGATCCTTTCAACAAGGAGTCGAACACAGTTCATGTCACATAGTCGGCTGACTAAGTATGAAAAGGTCATTCTAGGTGCAACCAATGTGAGTCTGGAAAGATGTGTGAATGTGAATCCAGCTACACTTTTGCCTGATGCAGAGAGAGTGGAGATAAGAGAAGAGGTTGATCATGATTGTCTGGATGTGCTTGACTACTGCACGAAACCTCGTCCTGATATAAGAGATCTACCACTACCAGAAAGTGATCATGTGTTTTTTGTGGATGGATCCTGTTTGAGAACGGATGAAGGAGTGTTGAGCGCAGCCTATACAGTATGCACACTTTCAGCAGTTATAGAGGCATCACCCTTGAAAGGAGTTAAATCCGCTCAAGTAGCAGAAATAGTGGCATTAACCAAGGCATGCAAGATTGGGAGGAATGCGAGAGTAACTGTGATGACTGATAGCCAGTATGGCTTCGGAGTTGTCCATGACTTCGGCCAATTATGGCTGCAAAGAGGTTTCCTGACCTCGAGTGGAACTCCCATAAGGAATGCAGAAGTGGTTGGGAAATTGCTTGAGGCAATACAAATGCCCAAAGAACTGGCTGTAGTAAAATGTGCTGCTCATGGACAAGGTAGTGATTACATCACTACCGGAAACCCATTTGCAAACGACATGGCTCAGTATTGTGCCCGAAACAAATATTCTATCAATCGGTCAAAAGAAAAGGAAATGTCTTCTTGCTCCATAATGTTTACTAACGTTGTGGGAACATGGGATGAAGTGAGGCAGTTGCAGGATGAAGCAGTGGATGAGGAAATGAGACAGTGGGTAAAAGCAGGATGTGCACCCAGGGAAAAGGATCATGTGTGGGTCTATCGGGATGGAAGACCAGTAATGCCTGATAGCATGATGTTAACCATGGCACGGATGTATCATGGCCAGGGACATCTGGGAAGGGATGCCATGATAAGGGCTTTTAAGCAGACCTGGTACAATCCGAAATTCAGGTTGATAGCTGAAAGTCTCTGTCAGAGATGCCTGACATGTCAGCAGTACAACCCTGGAAGGAAAACGGTGGTGAGTCTAGGCACCATAGGCCGGGAGGGAGGACCTTTCACCAGAATGCAAGTAGATTTCATTGAAATGCCCCCTTATAACAAACTGAGGTATGTTTTGGTGGTAGTTTGTCTGTTCTCTAGGTGGGCGGAGGCATACCCAACCAGAAGAAATGATGGAATCACAGTGGCCAAGCTGTTGTTGAGGGAATTCATCCCAAGGTACGGGTTTCCAATAACCATAGAATCAGACAGAGGAGGACATTTCTACAATGAGATCATGAAATTGATTTGTGAAGCATTGGGTGTACAACAAAAACTGCATTGTGCCTACCGACCAGAGGCTTCTGGTGTGGTCGAGCAAATGAATGGTACTATCAAAAACAGAATAGGAAAAATGTGTTTAGCCACAGGTTTGAAATGGCCTGATGTCTTGCCTCTGGTTTTGATGACCATTAGGTCTACTCCAAACAGAACTACAGGTTTGAGTCCACACGAGATCATCATGGGACGCGCCATGAGACATGTGTTTGTACCAGTCAACAAGCTGATGACTATAACTGATGACATGATTTTGGATTACTGTAAAGGCCTGCCTGACGCAGTTCATTCTGTGTTTCACCAGGTTGGAGCGGATGCCACCACACTTGAAAAGAAACCAGCCCATGATTTGAGCCTAGGGGACTGGGTGAGGATAAAAGTCCACAGAAGAAGAAATTGCCTGGTTCCAAGGTGGGGAAGGCCAAGACAGGTCATTTTGACCACAACGACTGCTGTGAAGTGTGCAGGACTGAAAAACTGGATACATGCAAGTCACACTTTGAGAGTTCCAAATCCAGCAGACGTCATTGGAAAAGAATACTTTGACGAATCAGAATCAAGTGATGAGTCAAGCAATGAGAGTATAAAGTCAAAAGAAAATCCTGAAAGGGGGGGAAAGGAGCTAAGACTAGTTCAGACCCCCTGAGAAGAAATTCTGAGGAAAGGATTGCAGATTTCAGATAGTTCAGATTCTGGAGACGAGCAAAACGTCAATGGTGAACACAGAAAGAAGAAAAGAAAAGAACGTCCAGTCAGAAGTAACATTCACACCAAATGAGAGAGTAGAAGAAGTTCCACCTGAGAAAATACTGGAAGAAGAAAATGGGACAGTCACAGAAAGAGAGGGACAGATTGCGGAAGAACCCCGAGGAGGTGTAGGGAACTGCAACACCCAGCTAGGTGAAGGGACCAGTAGTCAGCAGGGAGATTGCGTACAGGAGACCCGAGGAGGGACAGAAGTGGGGCCAACCCAAGGGGTGGAAAAGGAGATTACTGAAACAGAAAAACCAAACGAGACAGAATCTGAAGACAGTGAAACTGAAATACCAGAAGGTCGAGTTCTGAGAAAGAGAACTTGGATCGAGGAAAGAAACGGCAAAGACGGCAAAGCAAGAAGGAATGCTAAAGGAGATATTTGGCCAAACAAAATTAAGAAACTGAGATACAGATTGACACGAGTTAAACCCTCAGAGGCTGAACAAGTGAATGAAGTAACCAGTCAGCATCCAGAGAAAGAGGGAGAAACAGAAGTGTCAGAAGCAAACAAACGAGCAAGAAAACCAAACCAGAAGTATAAGTCACCTGAATGGACGTACGTGGCACTGCCTGAACAAAGAGAAGAGGCAGATAGTCAAGGAAATCCAGAGGAGACTTGGCTGAAATTGATAAAAGAAGAAGAAACAGGGGAAATCCTGAGAGTTATCTTATTCGACATCGGAGAAGAAGCGGAAGATCAGGAAATCCTGCATGTGGATGACGAGAAGGAAGTGAAAAACGACAAAAGGCCGAGATGAGTAATTTAAATTGATCCTTGTAGGAATACACAGGATTGAATAAGAAAATTGAAGTATTTGGATCACCTGATAAGTTTTAGCTCTTGTAGGAAAGCTACAAGAGGCGGAGTAGAAGAGGCTGAGTCAAAAGACACGGTTAGATCTAACAAGATGGCTAACATAGATGATAACAAGAGCAGATGTATCTTCATGAGAAGATGGTGCAAGGTATGTTGTTGTTGTACAGGACTATTAATGCTTCTTTGGAGCGTACTCGCTCTTTTGATCTCTTTCAAAGTAACGTTAGATACACTAGCAGGACATACTGAGAATATGACTAACATAGTGAAAAGTTCGCAAAAGGTAATACCAGTTAGAACCAGCACTGAGCATATGCATCAAGATAGGTCTATAACTGATTTTTCTAGCAATGTGTTTTCAAAATTATTGTATGAGTATGTTAAAACAATGGACGTAAGGGATTGCTACGTATGCATGCAATTACCTGCATCTGTTTCAGAAGGGGTGACTTATCATCACCTCCCAGCAACTTATGGAATAACATGTAGCGTCTTAACTAGTATATTTTATCAAGTAGGAAAATTAGAGTATAATCTGTCTAATATAGATAATATTCTTGGACGATTGCCCATGAATAAAGAATTAAATCCAGCTAAAGATGCTAATGTATTAGGAGACATTTTTATAGAAACAAAAGGACTAACTCTAGAATATATTTTTAAGAACAATTTAACTTGCAGTTTGAAACCAGAAGAGAAAACATTCTTGGATATGGTTGAGGAGAGGAGGTTGAAAATACACAAGAATGTAGAAGGACATAAAGAGGGGGAAAACATTTGGGCAATAGATGGGAATAAGGAAACGAAGGGTGATGTCAGACCAACAATAGCTATAGATTCACCACAGAAAGGCAAATTATGCATCATGAGAGAAAGATCCCAATATGATTATATATATATAGGGACAAGTGAGTGTCATGATACATATTTCATTGCATCCGGATGGGGATTTAGAGGTGGAGAAGACCCAGTTTTTCCTGGATTGTATTATATTTGTGGGAACAAGGCTTATTACAGGTTGCCCGACCATTGGTATGGCACATGTTATGTAGGCCTGGTCTTTCCAAAGATCTTTCACATGGATAGAGTAGAAAATAGTGGACCAAATAACTTACTAATGCGTAGCAGAGGAGAAACTTGGTTAGAAATTGTAAGTGATATTTTTGGAGCCTTGATACCAGCAGTGGGAATATCTTTGAATGCAAATAATATTCAGAAGTTGTCCACCATAGTGGATCGCTTGTCAACAAGCACCGCTGGAGGATTTCTTTTGGTAAACACTGAATTAGTTGCCATGCGTGCTATGATTATGCAAAATTGACTTGCCCTTGATATCTTATTGGCAAAAGAGGGTGGAGTCTGTGGAATGCTGAAAGTTCAACATTGTTGCACTTACATTCCTGACGAAACCAAAGATCTAAAAGTATATATAAAGAATATTACAGAATTGCATGATGAAATAAAACCACTGGAGGTTGAAAGTATCTGGACTAGAATTAGTAATAAGATGGCTGCTATTAAAGCTTTCTTGGGTAAAATAGGTAGTACTATAATAGGGAAAATAATATTTCCATTAACCTGTGTGATTTTCGTATTATTACTACTTAGATTAGGATGTATGTGTTGTAGATATAGAAGAAATAAAAAGAAAGTTAAACGAGGAATTTACAAAAAGAGGGAAAAGAAACCAGAAAAAGATCTCAATGAAATAGAATTGGAAGAGTGGAAGGAGAGCATGTATGACAAAACAAAAAGAGAAGACGAAAGGGAAACAGAATTTTAAGCAAGAAGACATTTCGAATTTTCTGTAAAAGGGGAAAAATTGAAATTTTTGTGGTTTTTTTTTGTGGTGATAAAATCACCAAAGGGGGGATTGATGGACCGGGTAAAATATTTAGTTTTTATATACCCAATCAATTTATATAAGTATATATTAAAAGGACTAAACAACTACATTTAATGGCTAACAGAGTGCGGTGGTAATAATAATCAACTTTATTAACCCAGAGAATACACGTGGGAATGCATTAGCATGGCTAAAATAATAAGTGAACTAAGTTTGTACGTATATTAAAAACAATGAGTGTTGTTTGGCAATGTTAATGTGATTTGCGCTTAAATAAACCAGCATTAATGGCTTTAAATGTTGCATATGGCTAGATAAATGCATACACATAAGGGTATTAGTAAGGGAATAACACTGTTTTAATAATTTCCATGTATTAATTACGATTTTGTGTTTCTTTTACTTAAGTTGACTATTTCGGCCTACTAAAAGATGGCTGCCGACTGAATCCTCACTAAAGTACATGACTTCATAATTTGAGCAATGGAGAAAGGGCCTGCACTGATTTCATCGTGGCCTTTCCATGAACTATCGAACCAGGTCCATGAAGAATACCCTGGGCGAGATGCCAATGTCCCTGAACATGGAAGAAATGTTGCCATCTGGGAACCAAAAGCCACCAATTCACAATAGACTGATACTTTCCTGACCTGGGAACAGCCTTTCCCATGCGCCTAGTTTATTCACCATCCGTATGTGAAAATTGGAGAATGTTTCTTAATGTATTGGGACGTGGCTGAATTCAGCCAATCAGCGGCCTGGAAATAAAGAAAATGATACTGTTATATGTAAATTTTAGTATAAATATTAGTAGTCTAGAGAGAGAAAATAGGTTACCACCCCAAGAGCTTGAGACGCACCGTGATCGATGCTACTCTATGCGGCACTCCATGCTGACAGCAGAGGACAGGACGGTAGAATACTGATGATCTTTCCGAGGACTGGTTCTGACTTAGGAAACGACAAATAGCCAGAATAGGTAAATATGACAAAGATGATATGACAATGTTAGGATTTAACCTGCAATTTAATTAGATAAAGAAAAAATCATTGTTTGAATAACTGTGTAGGGTGGTTATTTCTTGTAATGTTTTATTGATTAATACGAGAGTTAAAGTGTTTTCCATCAAATTCCGAATCAACTAAATGATCTATTCGACCTCCGGATGGAGGAACTGTTAGGGTAATTTAATAGATGTGGTTTCCTCTATCCAAGTAGAAGAACTGTAGTTCGGGATATATTTCGAAGATCCCTGTGTAGGCACGGATAGTTTGAGAGAATGAATGTTGGTGTTATGGGCCCCACCAGCGTGTGATGTGTGTATGTGCGTGTGACTGTGAAATCATTCCGTCCGTGGAAGCAGGGGGAGATTTTGGGTTCTGAACTGCACCAGTAGCAGTTGCTCTCTGACAACTGCTTAATGATTGTTTTTAAGAAGGATCGCATTTGACTTCACATATTTGATAAGAAGTGCGTCTCTATTGCGAATTCTTTTTTAATCACATATTTTGTTTGCACTGCACTTATTCACTCTAGATACTCACTCTAGATGGTAACTCTATAAAAGAGTAGATAACGTCTTTCACTGTTATCTTCCTTCTGTCCTCCTTGTTCTCTCCGTGAATGATCCAGAAAGAGGTTACAATAAACCTGGCATTCCTCTATGATCAAGAGGAAAACTGGAGGTTGTTTGGATAACCCAAATGATGATAATGATCACATTGACGATTGATGGGTATCCTGAGACAATGAAGGTTCATTTCTCTTTCTAGTGTACTTCTTTTGTTTTCTATTTCTATCTAAACACTCTTGCAGTAGACACCTGTTCTTTAGAGATATATCTCCTTTCTTTAAGACCTCAGATTATTTGTGTGTGTTCGATACATCCAACAGCTGACAGGTTTACCAACATCCTTCCACTGATGAAGCTCATGATGGTACTACACATGCTGGCATCGGAGTCCTTCCAGATACCAAGTACCAGAGTTGCCGGAATCCCCCAGCCATCTTTCTCATCATTCCCTTCCTCCATCCCGGATGCCATCATCCGTCTGGTGCCCCACTTACTCCTCTTCCCCAATACCCAAGAACTGCAGCAGTAGATAAAACACGGCTTCTATGCCATTGCTGGGTTCCCACATGTGCTTGTTGCCATATACTGCACACATGTGCAACTTATACCCCTTGCAGCCACATCCCATCTGTACAGAAACACAACCAGATGATGGACGGACTGCTGAAACTTTTCAACCATTCACCCCAGTCACAGATCTAGGTTTAATCCATCGTTCTTTTGATCACTATGCCATCCCAGTTTGGGCCCAGCCATATGCAAATCAGTCTTGACCCTGTTCCTCATGGGAACAGTCCAGCCATAACTGCCAGGCCAGGTCCCCCCTGGACCGGAAACAAGCATCCTGGGATCGGTCTCAGGGTTTCACGCCTCTTCAGCTAGGCCAGGTTGAATCCAGTGGCACAGCGAGCAAGGAACCCACGTCTGGGCATACGCTTGGCCACTTAGGGCGAAAATAACAAACACAACATGATGATGAACAGAGTGCTGAAACTTTTCAACCACTCACCCCCAGTCACAGATTGGATAATGTCTACATATTCAGGCACTCCATCATTAATGACCGGTTCCAGAATGGATAATATGGAAATGGCCTACTTGAAGATAAGCAAAACTCAAATACCTAACACACCCACTAACAGTTAGAAATGGATTACATAATACTCATCACTGTTTCTGTTGATGCAGATAGGAACATAAATAAGAGTGGTGTGTCTCATTCATGCAACATGCATCACTGAACTCATGTCAACAAACCCACAAGTTACCAATGTCAAGACACGCAAAGCCACTATGGCTTCCTTTAATGATGGAAGGGTACAGAGCAATGAATTGCTGGGCCAAATGCTGTGTAGCATCAATGTGTGCAGGGCAAGGGTTCCAAGGAGGTTGTGGGCGTGATTACATGCCACTTCCGTTGTTCATCATGCATGTCATGTATCCCACCATCCACATCTGTGGTTTACCATGGACATATGCATATGTCAGTGTAAGGCATGTCTCCTATGTCATTATCTACCTAGGGAGGACCAAATACCCAAATATTAGTTCCACCATTGGTAAGTTGACACATGTAGTGCGAGCACATAACATGGGGGCATATTTACAACATTTTGACTTAGGGCAGTGCTGCAAGCCTTCTAGCTGCACTGCCCTACGTCAAAAGAAAAGGGCACAAATGTACAGTATCTACAAGATATGGCACATTCCTGTCTTTTCTACTAGCACTGGAGCTCAAACTGCAGCCAAATTGCATTTGGCCATGTCTGAACTGGGGTGGCAGAGTGGGCTAAAGAACGGTGATGGATCAAACCCAGATCTGTTGACTGGGTGTGAGTGTTTGATTGGTTCTGATGCTCCGTCCATCACCACCCCCTTTTGTACCGCTTTGTTCGCCATAAGTTGGCAGGGTATGCTCAGACGTGAGTCCCTTGCTCACTTTGCCACTGGATTCAAGCAAGCCTGGCTGAAGACGGCTGAAATGCCAGAAACCGGTCCTAGGATGCTTGTTTCCGGTCCAGGGAAGGCATGGCTTGGCAGTTCGGGCTGGACCGTTCCCATGAGGCACAGGGTCAGACTGATTTGCATATGGCCATGTCTGAACTGGGGTGGCAGAGTGGGCTAAAGAACGGTGATGGATCAAACCCAGATCTGTTGACTGGGTGTGAGTGTTTGATTGGTTCTGATGCTCCGTCCATCACCACCCCCTTTTGTACCGCTTTGTTCACCATAAGTTGGCAGGGTATGCTCAGACGTGAGTCCCTTGCTCACTTTGCCACTGGATTCAAGCAAGCCTGGCTGAAGACGGCTGAAATGCCAGAAACCGGTCCTAGGAAGCTTGTTTCCGGTCCAGGGAAGGCATGGTTTGTCAGTTCGGGCTGGACTGTTCCCATGAGGCACAGGGTCAGACTGATTTGCATATGGCCATGTCTGAACTGGGGTGGCAGAGTGGGCTAAAGAACGGTGATGGATCAAACCCAGATCTGTTGACTGGGTGTGAGTGTTTGATTGGTTCTGATGCTCTGTCCATCACCACTCCCTTTTGTACCGCTTTGTTCGCCATAAGTTGGCAGGGTATGCTCAGACGTGAGTCCCTTGCTCACTTTGCCACTGAATTCAAGCAAGCCTGGCTGAAGACGGCTGGAATGCCAGAAACCGGTCCTAGGAAGCTTGTTTCCGGTCCAGGGAAGGCATGGCTTGGCAGTTCGGGCTGGACTGTTCCCATGAGGCACAGGGTCAGACTGATTTGCATATGGCCATGTCTGAACTGGGGTGGCAGAGTGGGCTAAAGAACGGTGATGGATCAAACCCAGATCTGTTGACTGGGTGTGAGTGTTTGATTGGTTCTGATGCTCCGTCCATCACCACCCCATTTTGTACCGCTTTGTTCGCCATAAGTTGGCAGGGTATGCTCAGATGTGAGTCCCTTGCTCACTTTGCCACTGGATTCAAGCAAGCCTGGCTGAAGACGGCTGAAATGCCAATAACCGGTTCTAGGAAGCTTGTTTCCGGTCCAGGGAAGGCATGGCTTGGCAGTTCGGGCTGGACTGTTCCCATGAGGCACAGGATCAGACTGATTTGCATATGGCCATGTCTGAACTGAGGTGGCAGAGTGGGCTAAAGAACGGTGATGGATCAAACCCAGATCTGTTGACTGGGTGTGAGTGTTTGATTGGTTCTGATGCTCCGTCCATCACCACCCCCTTTTGTACCGCTTTGTTCACCATAAGTTGGCAGGGTATGCTCAGACGTGAGTCCCTTGCTCACTTTGCCACTGGATTCAAGCAAGCCTGGCTGAAGACGGCTGAAATGCCAGAAACCGGTCCTAGGAAGCTTGTTTCCGGTCCAGGGAAGGCATGGTTTGTCAGTTCGGGCTGGACTGTTCCCATGAGGCACAGGGTCAGACTGATTTGCATATGGCCATGTCTGAACTGGGGTGACAGAGTGGGCTAAAGAACGGTGATGGATCAAACCCAGATCTGTTGACTGGGTGTGAGTGTTTGATTGGTTCTGATGCTCTGTCCATCACCACTCCCTTTTGTACCGCTTTGTTCGCCATAAGTTGGCAGGGTATGCTCAGACGTGAGTCCCTTGCTCACTTTGCCACTGAATTCAAGCAAGCCTGGCTGAAGACGGCTGGAATGCCAGAAACCGGTCCTAGGAAGCTTGTTTCCGGTCCAGGGAAGGCATGGCTTGGCAGTTCGGGCTGGACTGTTCCCATGAGGCACAGGGTCAGACTGATTTGCATATGGCCATGTCTGAACTGGGGTGGCAGAGTGGGCTAAAGAACGGTGATGGATCAAACCCAGATCTGTTGACTGGGTGTGAGTGTTTGATTGGTTCTGATGCTCCGTCCATCACCACCCCATTTTGTACCGCTTTGTTCGCCATAAGTTGGCAGGGTATGCTCAGATGTGAGTCCCTTGCTCACTTTGCCACTGGATTCAAGCAAGCCTGGCTGAAGACGGCTGAAATGCCAGAAACCGGTTCTAGGAAGCTTGTTTCCGGTTCAGGGAAGGCATGGCTTGGCAGTTCGGGCTGGACTGTTCCCATGAGGCACAGGATCAGACTGATTTGCATATGGCCATGTCTGAACTGAGGTGGCAGAGTGGGCTAAAGAACGGTGATGGATCAAACCCAGATCTGTTGACTGGGTGTGAGTGTTTGATTGGTTCTGATGCTCCGTCCATCACCACCCCCTTTTGTACCGAAGTGGCAATGCAGGCAGCCTTGCACCACGAGGCAAGGGTGTCTGTGTTGTTGGAATTATTGTTTTCGTGCAGGAAGGGACACCTTCTTGCAATAAAACACTAATTGAGGGTGTTTTTCTCCTTCTACGTGTGCCGCAGATTGTAGCATACATGGAAAGAGGAAAAAACAAGGAGAAATGTAAATTTAGCTCATCTGTATGCCTGCTTTGGGAAGGCATAAGTTTAGGAGCTGCCCCAGATTTATGCTATGTTGTATATCTGGGAGAATGTCAAAAACCATGGTTGTTGGGTGGTAACACCCACAGCAACACCCATGGAACGACCCTTCCACCCAGAGTAAGGAATTGCCTTAGTTCATATTTACATTGCCATGAAAAGCTACACTGGGTGGCTTTGCATGGCCTTGTAAACATGGGCCGGCACACTGTGCCTAGAGAGTGTCACAAAAATGATGCTCCGTTGAAATAAAAGTGCCTCAGGGGCAGTGTAAATATGTCCCATAGAGTGGTCACGAGCATCTCCAAATAGACATCACAGAAAACTACAGGATCTAAATCACAGTCAGGATGTAGAAGTGAACGATAAACAGGCCCATGCTCAGTATTTGCTATAATGCAGAGTAATGGAAGAAAAAGTGTCGCTCTTTCTCAACAACTGTTAAACTAACACATATTGTGAAAACAATGTTAGAAATATGTTTGACAACATAACTACACATAACACACATGACCTGCCGTGTATTAGATTAGAAACAGGTTTCAAAAGTATTGACGGTTGTCCTTTCTCTTCACTTTCAGATGACCAGGGATATGGGATCCAGCCGTGGGTCATGACACCCTATGCACACCCCCAACCAGAGCCGGAGAAGGCCTACAATCAGGATCACAGCAAGACCAGGAAAATTGTTAAGAGAACCTTCGAACTGCTCAAGGCCAGGTTTCGCTTCTTGGACATTTCAGGGGTACATTACTCTACTCCTCCCAAATAGTCTGCAAAATCACCTTGGTGTGTGCCATACTGCACAATATTTGTGTGCTTACTAATGTCACCTGGGATGGGGACCTAATACTGCAGGATCCAATGGAGGAGAAGGAGGAAGAGGAGGATGCCGAGGTTTTGAGACATCCAAAACACTGCTGAAGGCATTCTTCGGCCCATACGCATTATGCAACATTTCTTTACATAATACACATGTTTGGGATTAGAAAATGAACAAACATTGCATAAAGGTTCAACCTGATAATAAATGTTTGAAACCATTACTTGTCTTTACGTTTATGTCACAGTCCCATAAAATATATATGTGCACACATTTCATCAACTAGAAGTAGCCCTCAGAAGTTTACAATCACGTTGGAAGCCAGGCATCAATGGCAAAGCCCCAGAAACAATGCACTGTGCATTGTAATACGTTATGAGTCACTTGTACCTTGAACATTATGAAAGCAAAGTGTAAACCAACATTTTTCAGTAGAAAAGGTGACACTCTAGTAGGAAAGGTGACACTATAGTATGAAAGGTGACAGACACTAGGGTATGAAAGATGGCTTTTCTTTAGTAAACATGACTTTTTGGCATGAAAAGTCACACATTACCACTAAAAGTGATATTTTAGTAGGAAAAGTGACTCTATGGCATGAAAGGTGACTTTTCTCTAGTAAGCGGATGCTTTTGTTGGAAAACCGACACTTTACTTCTAAACGTGATGCCTGAGTGGAATGGGCACCGGCAGGAAACCACACATCAAGGGCAAACCGTCAAAAACAATGCTTTGATCATAGTAACTAGCGACTTGGATATTTGTCTAGCGAAGCGTCAGAAAAAATGAGGCATCCACACAGGCAATGATGCAATGGCTCAGCCATGCTGCAAACCAGAAAGTGTAATGTTTAGTTCACTTTTACGTACTATATTTTTGTCTGTGCTGGCTGGTGGAGGTGTTTGGTGCTTGCTAGAGAGTTTGGTGGTGTTTTACTGGTCTTGTTGGCTTCTGTGCTTTCTGTGTTGTGTCCCTCAATTGTCACTTTTGTCCTGTAATTGTATTTTGTGTTGTTTTGTGCAGAGTATTGCCTGGTTTTTATCTCAATAGGGGTTAAGAGTTATAGGGGTAGGGTAAAGGGACAGTGGTTTTTGTAGTTGGATTAGGGTGGATAGTGGGTGTAGGGAGATGTCGAGCCAAGAACCTGACCGAGGAGCAGTTTGAGGGCCTGCTGTGGCTGTTAGTGAAGTATCTGCCCAACATGATCAGAAGTGGAGGCAGGGTAATCCAGGGGTAACCAACCCAAGAGAGGTGGTGCCGATAGGAGAAGGTGTGCTTTCATATGTTCAGTATTTTTTAATTGAATTGAAGTTGATGGGGATTTCGGTAAGTTCCCATATACTATGAACTTGTAGCTGTTTGGCTGTAGCAAAATACTCTTAATGGTTTTGTAATTAGAAGGGCCCGATATGTATATAGGTTACTTTGGCGTGACATGGGCTAACTTACTTACTGACACTAAACATGACACAGTGGCCTGTTGACAGGGGCATTGCAATAGCCAAAGCAGCCCATGCAGTGCCGGGGAGCCCATAGGTGATGTGTGACCCATCCCGCACTGTGCAGGGAGTATTGTCACCAGGCCTGCTAGGTCATTACTGACTCTGAATTGTGTGGTCCACAATTCATATATGTTGCAGGAGAGCGCACTGACGTCATCAGGCCACAGGTTGGACAGGGTGTCTGTTTCCCCCCAAATGGTCACACATACGTCTCTGTTACATACAAAATATCCTAATACTTTTATGAGCCTGTATGGGCCTTGATTGATCATTGTTCATTTACAGCGCACTGCTCATATTTAAGGAGCTAAGTGAAATAGAAAAACAAGCATGGCTATTGTGTGATGTGTGTAGCCTGGTAAAGTGCACATATGATCTTGAGAAGGCCCCAGCACTGTCATACTATGCAGAGTGTGGTCAATCAATTTGTACTGTTCACATAGGCGTCAAAGCCAGGCCCCGTTGCCCCATGTTGCAAGCTAAGCTGGTCTTGTATCTTGTCTGCACTCTGTGCACCGCATATGTGATGTGCCTGCTATCATTCGGATTCACTGCGACATGGCATACATAAGTCCATCAGGAGGGCATTCCAACTGCGCCTCATGCTACAAATCCAAAGTACAGACACACTGTGCTTCATATGTACACAGTGTACATGTTAAGCATTCACAGAGCTACCTACCATGTTTAGGTCTCGCGTGCGTTGCAGGGCAGAGCCCTGCTCCGCCTCCGCGAGAGATTTTGTAGGAGAGGATTTCCAGAAGAGGGCTTTAAGCCCCGCCCCTCATTCCCATTGGCCAGAGTCACCGTTTATGTTAAACGGTGGCCTGCCATTGGAAATGAGGTGTTTTGGTTGCCTCCCTTTGGCTTGCGATCTGGACTCGTTGGCCTGCTTCACGTCTGTCGTGAAGCACTTTCTTATCTTTATGGGGCCATGTGTTTAAACACATGGCCCCATAAAGATAAGAAATCCCCATACTCCGGTGCGATCCTCTTTCGCTTTCGGGACCGCGCTTGTTTACTTGCGTTCCCTCTTTACTTTGCCACATTTACATATCTTTACCATTACCGTGACCTGCCCTTTACACCTCCACACCATATCTTCAAACCATTTCTTCAACATGTAGTTTGCCATCAGACATGGGTTGAGAACGTGCCAGGGGGGGTTGGCTGGGGGTGGAGGGGCGGAGGGAAGAGCGGCTGATCTCCCAGGTTTCTGCCTTGTTTAAAAAAAATATAATCTAATGCTCTTTGGGTAATGAGATGACGGTGCCAGATTATGCAGTCCCACCAACCAGCCACGTTGCTTCTGGCAAGAATCTTCAGACACTGACAGCATCACACCATGTTCTCTGCAGCCACGAAGGGGTTAAATCGGTTCTAATGCTACAGTAAGCGGATAGCAGACATCTGCCTTACTCTGTCAGTCCAAATCACCACAGGTCTCAAAACACCCAAAAAGTTGGCACACAAAACGGCCTTTTTTGCTATGGGAAAGGGAGCGTCTCACAGGCAAAATGTCATTTTGCCCAGAGCTCCAACAATCCTTATATTAAGTGTTTGCCACCTTGTGCCTCTGAGCTTTAATGTTCACAATCAGGAAAGCAAATCGAATGAGTTCATTGACTGTAATAGATTTGGGAAAATGTACACAGCGGGCTGCAGATGTTTACCTCTGTCTGGAGGCGGGTTTCAGTGAATGATGCATAATAATCCCTCACTCTGTGACTGACCCCAGAGGGTCACGTGAAACACGACTCGTGGGGCGGGGCAGGCTGGGCTTTCTGCTGTCAGCTTTCCATGCACCCAGGACACATTTCATGAGCATGTCGTCACAGGGGCATGCTGCGGGGGTAACCTCGCAGCCAGTGACGTCAGGTTATAATGTCGTCACAGGGGCACGCTGCGGGGGTGACCTCGCAGCCAGTGACGTCAGGTTATAATGTCGTCACAGGGGCATGCTGCGGGGGTGACCTCGCAGCCAGTGACGTCAGGTTATAATGTCGTCACAGGGGCATGCTGCGGGTGTGACCCCGCAGCCAGTGATGTCAGGTTATAAATGTACTGGTGACAAAAGTCTAGAAAATCATCTTCTT
This sequence comes from Triturus cristatus, assembly GCF_964204655.1. Classification (NCBI taxonomy): domain Eukaryota; kingdom Metazoa; phylum Chordata; class Amphibia; order Caudata; family Salamandridae; genus Triturus; species Triturus cristatus. The sequence continues at coordinate 792,529,744 of NC_140589.1, forward strand.
TTTTTAAATGTAAAGTAAAACATATTTCCCTCCCTCCAGCTTTATATCTCATCCTTCCTAATGGCATGAAAGTCCACACCTTTTCCCACCAGCAGCCTTTAAAAGGACAGTAGAGCTGGGGCAGCGTCTGTCACATGCTAGGTGAAAGGCCTCTAAAAGGACAGTAGACCTGGGGCAGAGTATGTCACATGCTGGGTGAAAGGCCAGCCTCTCTAAAAGGACAGAAGAGCTGGGACAGAGTCTGTCACATGCTGGGTGAAAGGCCATTAAAAGGACAGTAGACCTGGGCAGCGTCTGTCACATGTTGGGTGAAAGGCATCTAAAAGGACAGTAGACCTAACAGCCTGTGGGGGGTTAATCTGTGGCCGTGGCTGACATCCTTCAGGTTGTAGATTCTTGAAAGATGACAAATAGAACATTAAATTGTGCGCTATGCTGAATTAAAAATAAAACACCTTCTGAGATGGAGCGTGGCTCCAGATTATTACCCAGACAAAACAGTTCCATCCTGAACTTTCCATTTCAAAATTGTGTTCAGGTGTGCATGGCCCATTGGTACGCTAGCACGCAGCCAAAACTACACCTCCCAGAATGCACTTTGTTGTTAAATAAAAGCCCGCTACTGGAAACGAAGAGTCCTGGTTATAGGTGTCATCGGGTAAAAACACAAACTCACTGCCCTGTGCAAGGCGCCTGTGGTATCCCCGCAGACCCTGCAAATACACAGGCCCCCCTTCTGCGTCCAAGACAGAGGGCAGGAAAGCAATCTGTAAGCCTACGACTGCACAGGCGCACACCGCCGTTTGCAGTCACGGCCGAGACACGGGGGCTCCGGTGTGTTATACACCATTTGGTGAGATGTTTTAAGGCATTTTTGTGGGAAACAGCCTTTACCACGAAGCATTTTCCACGCATTACATTTACAACGATACACTTACCTCGTAAACGTCTTCACAACGGGTAATGCTTCAACGACCATCTTCACCACGCAAGCAACGTCATCACGGAACAACGTCATCCTAATCTGAAAAAAAGCATCAGTCCGTTTTCAGTGTCGGCGGAGACCTGCAGAAAAAGGAAAAAAAAGAAGAAAGGGGGCTTGGGGGGGTCTCCCCCCCCAAAAAAAGAAAAAGCGGAGTAAAGGTAAAATCGCGGTAACGGCAAAGCGTGGAAAACACATTACGTTGTAACGCATGCGTGGTAAAGGCATGCGTTGCAACGGAATGCGTAGTAACGACATATATTCGTTTTAACTGGAAAAATCACTTGATTTTCCTTTGCTTAAAAGATATCAAATGTAATAAACTGAAAAATATGAAATGTAATTATGTAGTTCAAAAAGTGTAAATGTCAAGCAACAACGTAGCGTCTGTGCTGGTAGGACAACTTTAAACAAGGAGTGGCAAAGCAAAGAGGTCTGACCTTGGCAAGTATACAGTATTGTGTTTTTGAATTTTTATTTTTGCAAACACATGCAGTATACAATAAATAATAAAAACACTGGAAAACATTGGAAAAGTTAAAAGGAGCCCCAAAGCAGCCCAAACACACCAGCCTAGCACCGAAGTGCACTGCTTTCCATGTCTGTGGACGTGATGAGCTGCAATGTATTAAATATATTTTCTCAACCGAAGACAAACATCTCTCAGAGATGTTCAATAATCATGCCCACGTTCTTCCCTGTTTGGGACTCGTCACGGTATACAGGTGACCTACTTTCAGCCTCCTCATGCTTTTAATCTCTCGCGTGACTGGCTAGAACAAGCATTTGCAATGCAATAGGTCTCGCATTTATGCGAGTTTAAGCTATTGACATTGTAAATGACTATGCCTTTTATTTATGTTTTAAAAACAAAAACAAAAATAAAAGGCATTGTTATTTGCAATGTCAATAGCTCAAACTCGTGTAAACGCGAGACCTATTGCATGGCAAATGCTTGTTTTGTCTTGTAGGTGGACCAAACCCTTACACCATTGCTGAGATGCTGACATTCCGAGATCGAAATGCTGCTGGTGAGTGTCACCTCACAGTTTCTGTGATCTGTAAGGAGTTTGTGTGTTTGCTGAAATGGTTTGCAGTGAGATGTGCAAGGGGCATCATCATTCTGCACAAACAAGCTAGCCCTTACATGTAGATTTATTACAGAAGTAGGATAAAGTTGCATATGTAAATGACAGGACCAAATTGCCATGTGGACTGCAGCAATGTGCGCAGGCCCACATGATGAATGCCTTTTAATAGGCTGTGCTATTGTTGTGTAAACTATAGTCTGTATACATATGGCACAAGTACCATCACCTGTCCCAAAACCTACTGATGGGAATTAGTTATAATGTCTCTCATCCATACTATGGACCAAAATTGCCAACACGTTAACCCAAATCTTGCATGGTATAGGCTGTGAAATCCTCCCTGACACAGTATGTTTGCCCAAGTAATATTTTTTTGCAGGTTTCATGTGTAGTTGGTGTGTAACATATCCCAGACCAAACTTTCAATAGTCAGCAGCACATCGGATGTATGCATGTGCACAACTGTCATTTAACCAATATATGTGTTCTCAGATTGTGTTCACATCATTCCAAGCACATGCCTGCCACTCACTTTCCTCTACCCTTCCAACATTGGTACAGGATAAATGAGGGCATTTCAGACATTCATGCCACTCAAACAGCATATTGTTTGGTCTTCCATACATATACCTGTTGCACAGCATCTAGCCAAAGTGTGGACTCCAATGGACTTGGGTGAGCATGTGAGCAGGCTCTCCATACCAAAACATGTTTCCATCCTAGTATAGATGCTGCAAATGTATAAGTGAGGTGGCATAGTTAACATGTATTATACCAGATGGCATGACCAGTAGGTAAGTTAAAATCCCCAATTTGTTGCAGTGAGTGCAAAAGTCCATTGTCCATGCCAATGACTTACAAGGGTTCACCCTTAGCCAACATTGATCATGATATGTTGCAACTGTCATCCCTCAAATTGGGTACCAGCACATCCCTCAGAGTATTGCACCTCAGTTACATGTTAGATGGAGTGACAGAGGAGAGATAGGTAATATGCCATGGTGGTGCAAACTAAGTTGTGATTCAACTCAATGTTAACATGGAATTGGAAGCATGAATCCTATTTGCCTGTCTGCTGACATTGCTACTGTATTCATACACTTTGTAATTTAGGTAACTCTTTTGTGTGGCAGGTCCACACAGGCTGTGATGAATCCTACACCCGTTCAGACTGAATAATAAGAGTGTTTGTGGAACATATCACCAGTCCACACATGGCAAGGCTGTAACATGCCTGACTCCTGTCCCATAGATCCAATAGCCTGTAATATACACATTTCCATAACTTTGTAGGGTTTTGTGAGACATACGCAGTGCTTAATTTGAGTATGTGGTTTCCGGTGCATTGTTATCTTAGGGGAAGTACATGCTTCTCATGATAGTTGGTCATTATACGTTACATAGATGTAAGTATTGTTGACAGGCCATGCCACTTGTGCTGTTAATAGTGAATGATGGATGTAAATGTAGTAAATTGTGATAAATAAGCTTGGTCTGATTCATGTGTCTATCCTCTCCAACAGCCAACATGACGCCAGAGGAGTAAAGGGGGTATTAGAGCCACCTGGAGAGGTACAGGCACATCTGACTTGTCGTAAAGGCCTTCAGGTGCATGGGGGATAGAGCCAGGGCAGCAGAGAGCTGGAATTCTCCACCTCAGAGACAGGAAACTTCCAAAAGGGCAAGCACCAGCCATCCAGTGGAGCATTTACATGGTGGTGTTCCAGGTCCTGTTGAAGGACCCTCCACAGCCCCACTTCCAGGACCCTCCACAGCCCCGCTACCAGGTCCCTCCACAGCCTTACTTCCAGGGCCCTCCACAGCCCCACTTCCAGGGCCCTCCACAGCCCCACCAGCAGTGGCAACACAGCCGGGTGCCACTACCTCACAGTAGCTAACAGTCCTTGCGTAACAATTGATGAAGGGCCAGCAGGGCAATAATTTAAAGTTAGCAGAACTTCAATTGCAGATGGCAACCCTCAAGCAAATGGTCAAGACCTTGCAGCTTACTGTGGAACACATTGAATCTAAAATGTAGACTCTCCCTACAACTTTCATGCCCTCCCCCGTTCTTCTTAATTGTTTTTATAGTATAGATGTTTAAGCATAGGTTAGGATAGTTGTTAGCATAGTGGTAGGTTAGGGTAGTTTTTGTGTTTTTATATATTTTACTATTTATCTGTTTTTAGGCGAGGGTATGGGTCTGTAGGTTGTTAAATGGATGAGGGGTTGATGTTTAGTATGTGTTTTAAAAAAATACAATTAAAAAAATATACAATAAATATATATATTCATTTAGTTTTTAATGTTTAGGGAGTTTGTATATACCTGTAGTTGATGTTAGTCTCATGTGCAAATGTGTTATAAGGGGCCTGGGGGGTTGATGTTCAACTTGTCTGTTATGGTATATGTTTAGTATAGAATAAGTTAAGGTTAGGTAGTGTTGGTTGGTTTTAAGTTAGGATACTGTAGATAAGTTAGATTAGGGTAGTTTAGGTATACTTGGTGTAGGGTGTAGTTTAGATGTTAAGATTAGTAGTGTGTTAAATAAATCCTGCTTTACACTTTCACAACTGCTTACTTATTTCCTGCTTGCCAGTTGTTACATTTGCTTATGTTGGGTTAAGCACATGCTGTAGGAGTTCCTACCAGAGTTTGTATATGTATGGTACTAGGTGTAATACCTAAGGAGTCAATCATATCAAGTTAGCAATGGAGTCACTTAAGAAATATTCAAATGTGATTGGCCACTGTAAGTGGCTGTCTTGCTGTGAATGGACAAACAGCCCAAAACAGATATTAACCTAACACAGCACTGTGTGTGTACGTGATGGTACATGTTTTGTACGGATGATAGAGTCAAATTATTGTGACTAATCTAGGATGTGCTTGGTGCCACACTGATGGCAGTCACTTAGGCACTCTCCCTAGCACCATTCTGTAGTAGCATCACTGTTATTTGCTGGATAGAATGCATGAAACAACATGTAGTCTTACCATTGACTGATTGACAATTGTTGCACTTCATGCATGTGACCCTGGGTAAGGACTTGTTAGTTTAGCAGCAGATAACGATCACATAAACAATTTAGTATGCACTGTGCATTTTTACCCTGGCTCGCAAAACCACTTTATCCTTCAGATGATAGGTAGTGTCTTAAGAGTCAGCACATCCACCATGGTCTACTTACTCCAATCATGGCCAGAAATCCAACATCCTGTTTCGTGAATGTAGTTTTATTCACTCGTGAACCAAGGAGCAAGAGACAGTCATTTGGGCTACAACCCCAACTTAGTTAGTGAGCCATTGGATGTCCAGACAGAGTCCATGGGGGATACATGTAATTGGTCATATTGAGGAGAGGAGTGTTCCAGTGAATAGGAAGATCAAATTGCCATTAGGAAAGAAATTCCACATAGTCCACATAGTCCACACATTGTTGAGATCTACAAGCGGGCAATCAAATGGAGGACCGTACCTGTTGAGAGGTACGCTGGCATGCGCATAAGCACAGGGCATTGGAGAAACTGGTCATGTGGCACAAAGATATGCTTACGGACACATTTCCTTTGCAAAGAGCTGCAGTCCACATCTTCGTCCTCTGATGTGTCTGGTGCCTCACGTGAGGGTGGTGTTGAAGGTCTTGGAGCTGTAGGAGGCACACACACATCAGGGGCTGAAAATGTGGATCCCTTGCTCCCAGCAGCATCTCCCTGTGCCAACAAGTGAGGCAGCAAAGCACTGAGCCTTCTCAGTGCTTTGCTGCCTTACTTGTTGGTCTGCTGGTTTGCCAGCACAGCAGCAACATTGCAGTGGTAGGCACCCATTGTTGCCATGTAGGAGTCCTGCTTTAACTCCATGGACTCTAGAATATTATATAATGCCCCCAGCTAGTTGGCATCCATGCTGGTGTTACTTTGGCAGGGTATTTGCTCGTGCCTATTCCTCGTGGCACCAACGATGTCAGTCAGGGACCGGTCCAAGAAACAGAGTGGAGGGACGGTGCCTCTCACGCCTCCATGTTGTCTTTATGGGGGCTGACGTACCTACGAACTCTCTCTAGGGTGCCTGCCATTGTCTTCATGCCCACCTGCACCTCGTCTACCAGCCCCTGCTAGACTCCTACCACAGTACTTTGGAAAACTATTTGAGGGTCCTCAGAGTTGTGCTGGGGGTGGCCTGGCAGGTGGTGTTTGGTGAATGAGAGGAGGATGATCTGGAGACTACGCAATGCTGTCGGCCCTTCCCATGACCGGAGATGGTGTTTGGATGGTATCCAGGATTTCCTGGTGGGTGTCTTGGTCGAGGTTTGGCAGTTTGTCATGAGCTGCAGGATCCACTTCTAAAACATGCAGCTGGTCAGGAGTTGGAATTTCATCCTCTGGAATGGAAAAGATTTATGCTGATGGAGATCCATGTCAGTTATTCAGATGATTCAAAAGTTGACAGTCATGGTCTCATTTTCAAGTTTATGGCATAGGGCAGCATTGCCAGCCTCCTGCTGAGCTGCCCTACATCAAACAGACAAGGGCATCCATGCCCCATGTCTATGAGATATTGCGCATTCAATGGTGCGTGGGGGCCTGCATTGTAGGGATAAATGTTTCTGTGCAAGAAGGGGCACCTTCCAGACCAAAAACAAGATACAGAGGCTATTTCCACTTTCTATATGTGCTGCTGAATTCAGCACACATCGGAAGATGAAAAACCTTAGAAAAATGATGTTATTTCTCCTTGTTGCACCTCCCATATACCTCTCCTGTGGAAGCATCAGATATTGATGCATGCCTAGGTTTCCAGCTTGTTTTAAATCTAAGAATGTCTGAAATGCCTTGACTGTTACCGGAGAACACCCACCCGGAGGTCCTTGGCATACCTCCCCACCGTAGTGTGAGGCAACGCAGCAACTTGCGCTGTGTTGCCTCTCTCCAAATCTACAAAGTCATGAAAAGCCATGTGCCCAGTGCACAGTCTCAACATCATAAAAAGTGAAGTTTCAGCTTTGCACTGGGTTTGTAAATATGCCCCCATATATTGACACCACTACTTTGCACATTGGGTCCAATCCCCAGGAAGCCTGCATTCCCGATGACCAGTTCTCCTCCCTTCGCTCCTGTGGATGTATGTTGCTTGGGACATTAATTAGGTATGTTCTTGCATTCTGCCTTTCACACAGTACACCATAGCACTCTGCCTTGTTGTGCTGTCTTATATACACATTGGGCATTCATGTGGCCAGGGAAGTCTGTGTTCACACATATCCTCTACACAGCTTCCAACCTTTATACAATGCAGGAATATGTGAGGGCATGTTCTTAGGATTATTTTCTGAGTGGTGGATACAGATGTGAGTTAAGTACACACACAATTGACTCCATATTAGTTGACAGTGGCCACAGTGTAGCAACTCTGAGGGGTGGGCCCAGTGAAACTATGTAGATTGCTAGCACTGGCGCTCACCCCATTTAATCATTGCAAAAGAAGTTTATCTTCATAGTATCACAAACCGTTTGACTCAGGCCCCTCATTTGTACGTGTACATGTCTCTTCTGGTAATTTTTATTTTGGACCAACGACAACTTACTGCCACACAATGATGGTAACCAGATCCTACAATGACTCTGCTGTGCCTACAACACCAACAATATGCTTGACCATATCCAATAGACTGACATGCCAGCCTATTTTTTAGGGCTCTGGGTCAGCCTGATCTCCACATGGTAGTAGTGCTGGAATTGGTGACATGTACCTACCCAGGTTTGCCACACAAGTGGGCCCATTCATCTCAGCATCCTACCATCCCGAACTCAAGGGCTTTGTGGTGGCAAATTAGTTCTTCCTATACCTTGACTGATCCCTGTTTCACATCCCATGACATATGTGGCATGGTAAGACGCTTTGCCTCCAGACTCCCTCCTGTCACGTGTTATATCTTCAACCAGGGCCAAATCACATGTAGGATGTAGTGCCCCAATGTGCTCCTGTCTCTCATCCCTTCCCAGTTACAACACATATTTGACACTGTCAGACACAGCAGTGCATGTGTATTTGTCAGGCTACTTTACGATGCACGTATGCCTTCTCACCTCTTTCCTATACAATGTATCCCCATCCACCCACAGTGGCAGTTGTACTTGCTCAGACAGCGCCTAGAATGCATTGCAATACCAGAGTCCCCCCAGAGCCACACACCATCTTAAGTTTCAACACATATGGTCCTTTGGTGTGCATCACTTGCATTCACCGCCACACCTGGGGCTTATTTACAAGCCGAATGTGCCCCAAGAATGTTCCAGAGGCTCACAGTACAGACCCATCTCTGGGAGGCCTGGCTAAGCCACAAGGACGTAGAGTAAGGCAAGGCAGCGCTTTGCACTGATTTGCCTTAATCCATACCTATGAGGCCCTTCATAGCCATGCATGGTGGCTTAGTGTTGCATCATGGATATGATTGAGAGACCGGAACCACCAGCATAAACCTGTTGTAACTGAGGTCCCATATTTTTTGCAGAGTATTGTGGGACTTGTAGTTCTGGTGACTCATGTCGTACATATGACAAGTGGCAGTTTACAGAGGTAAGCGTGGACTGATGCAGTACTTCACACAAGGAAGGGAGAAGCATTATAGAGCTGGAGTGAGATGTGCAACATGTAACTTGGCAGTGTGACTTACATTTGTGTGATGCTTACCAGTACATGACCCACATACCTGCCCTTTGCCCTGCACATGGGAAGGTGAAGCACTGGTACTTAGCTAGCTGCACTGCATGAAATGACCTTTTGCTCTCATTGCCCTTGTTGAGACTTATTCGTTACCTAGGCTCTATGTGAGTAGGGTTTCCTTGTCTCCTAATTAGCTGGTTGAGACTTAGCCTGTAGGTCTTGTTGTTCTTCATGGGCTGCACTGTCTTGTCCTGGTACTCCTGCCACCAACTCCTCTGGGATAACAGCTGCCATCCGCTTTGCCAAGGCATTCAGCTCCTCCTGTGGCCATGGGCTTCCTCCTCCGGTCTGCATTGCTGCCTTCAGGTTGCTGGCCAGTTTCTCCTTTGTCCTGCTCTTTATTTCACACCAGCGTTTCTTCAAGTCATTTCTTTGCTTGTCCCACGCTGTTGACCTTGGCCAATATGGACTGCAAAGTGGCTTCTTTCTTTGCTAATGGCAATTCTGAAGTGATAAAGAGCTGATGTTGGTGGTTTGTCACCTCAGTGACCAGGATTTCATTCTCCTCCTCACTGAACTTACATTTCCTCTTCCCTTGGGAGTCTGTCTGGGCATCCTATCTGGTGCTAGGGTTGTTGGGTTTGTTGTCCTGGCTGCTGGTCTCTTCTCCAAGGCTGCCTTCTGGGAAGTGTGGATTCTTTTGGGGGAATTTGCATCATTTTTTGTACTTCTTTTCACTTTACACGCAGTGAAAAGTGATGCTAAGGTGATTTGGGTAGTGTTACATGACACAAATCTGCCCTACGACACTTTTCCGGCACATACGTTAGTTCCTGCTGCGCCTAAACGCCCGCGTTTTGTTTTCATGTAGCCCGCAGATTGCTCCATGGTGCACTGTTCTGTAAATAAGGCGCATTCATGGCATTAAAAAATAACGTAGCATTTCAAAAGTGATTTTGACCATGACAGTCCTACCATGGGGGCGCTGCATGATGACATCTAACACGCACCCCAATGATGACATCATACTTCTGAGAAAGGGTGAGTTGTGCACTTAAAGACGGGTAGGGATTGAAAAGAGGCTATCCTGTATCCTTTAAGATGTCATGAACATGGTTTTCAGGTCTGGAAAAACGAGCTATAATGAAGGATAGCCTGCTTTGCAAGAGGAAAAGAAATCACTTTTCCATGTGGTGGATAAAAAGGCAAGTGAACTATATTGATACCCAAAATTACAACTTCTGCTATTATGGAATGTTCTGTGACTAGCAGACAGTCTGCTGAAAATACTTCTAAATGAGTATTGAGTCTTTTTACGTCTCGCAGACCTAGTGCTGGAGCGCGCATGTGCTCCTCGCTCTGCGAAGCTTATTATAATCAATAACATTTCTGTAGTGGATTTGAAGCCACGCCCATCTTTTGATTGGCTGGCGTCACCGTTTATGCTAAACGCTGGACTCCGATTGAAAATGAGGCTTTTTGGTTACCGCCCTGTCTCCTTATCAGACGGCCCATCCTGACTGGATGTTTTACTTGTGGCGTGACTCTGTCCCCCTCATTACTCAGTGTAGGCACTTTGTTTTTTTATTGCCTCGAAGCGCGATGCAAATATAAAGGAGGGGAAAGCTGTGAATGGAGCTGGCGGTTGATGCTGTGATTAGCTGTGTTTCATTTGGCGGCAAAGCCTCCTTCATTAGTCTGTGCGCCATTCGTGAGGTGTTTTACATGAGGCATGCCGACCTTTCTAATAAGTATAATCTGTTTTCACATGTAGCGCGGTCCTCTTTCACTTTGGGGATGATTTGCTTTCACTTTTGAAGCCATTCTTTAAAACGCATAACAAGAACGGCCGCAAAAGTGAAAGCAAATCGAACAGTGCACGTTTTTACGTGTTTTTTCCCACTTTCCTTTGAGTGGCTTGAAATCAGACGTCATAGAGCTGGAGTACCATGCAAGGAGATTAGGAATTTGTGGACAGGAAGCTTATACCCGCCATCAAGAGGTTGTTAAAGGAGGTCAGGGATTCTTTTATAAACCGTTAAGTGTCCAGTCGCCCCCTCACCTCTGGAAATGTAGTGTCACAAAGAGGGCACAAGGTTCTAGCAAGGAATGCAAGCTGGGGAGGGTTTCTTTTTTCAGTGTCTTTGAAGTAAATGCTTTCATAGGCCATGCTTGACGAGAAACATTCTTGCTAGCTGTGTTATATTCTCACACTCTCGTATTTGAGTGAAAATGTTTTAACGCCCCATACGTATACTAAAAATAGAGGCGAACGTGCATTAACATAATGCTCATAAAAGGTGCAACCGTTGTATGAATCGTGCGCTATTTACCTCGGTCTTAATCAAACCCAGAAAAAACAAAACGCATCCATGTAGTTTCAAAGTGCTTTATGCAGCAGGTTGACTGACCCTTCTGGAAGAGAATAAAATGGTAACCAAAGAAGAGAATACATGGCTGTACAGCTTTGTATGTGTCTTCTAACGCCCACATATGATCACTTAGCGAAAGGAGTCACAAAAGATGTAGCAAGGCCATGTTTTGTTCTATATGTTTATTGTCTCATAGAGACTAAGTGATTTGCCCAGAATCACAGGATGTTGAAAGGAGGCCAGGATTCCTAGATAGTTCCCTAGTTCCAAGGTCGGGAGATCCAGCCGCAACTCCAAACCCCCTCCTCGCCCTCCTTGCTATTATCTACACTACTAATGTATTGTAACCTGTACTGCGTTGTTTATAATCGCCTTGATACAACTTTCTTCCATGGTGGATGTATGGACCAATCCCTCAGTACAATCATGACCTTGCTCCTTATTTACCCCTGCCCCCCATGCTTCCCCCCCTTAGCAGTTGTTCCGCCTTCTACCACCTATAGGGTACCCAGCTTTCCATTATCACTTTGCAAGATACTTTGCGTGCATGTAGACATTTACACACTTACAGACATTTTGCACGCATGGAGACATCAGAAGATGTTTGCTCAGGAGCTAAGGAGGTATAAGCCATGGAGCGCATTTCCGGGTCTTCATTCTAGAACCCTCCTCTGCATTAGGTCCTTTTAAAAGCTTTAACTCGGTTACCTTGTGCACGTACTGACTAAATTCATCCAAGCAGCTGTTGTGTCCTTCAGCTATAAGTCGTGGCATTTACCGCCGTGCAAGTTAACTTAAAGCAGCAGTTTAACACAGAAAGCACAATCTCGGCTTGCTTCAATTGCAGCACAACCAAGCTTGTGAGCGGAGGGAAATGAAGGGGAGCAACATTGTCAAATTAAACGATGCTAGACGTACGGTAATCTTTTCTTCTACTTTCCCACCTGACTAAAAAAAGCATTTGCGATGCAATAGGTCTCGCATTTACGCGAGTTTAAGCTATTGGCATTGTAAATGACAATGCTTTTTATTTATGTTTTAAAAACAAAAATGAAAGGCATTGTTATTTGCAATGTCAATAGCTCAAACTCACATAAATGTGAGACCTATTGCATTGCAAATGCTTGTTTTTCAGGAAACATATCCCCCCCAAAAGTACACGTTTTAAAAATGCCTACCCGGATCTCCTGCCAGTTTTCTCACTCAGCATGGGGAGGGGGCGTGGGGGTTGGGCTAGATGTGTGTTTTCCAAAGACACAGTGGCGGCCCGTATTGCTGCGGGGCGATTCAGCGTGCAAGGTAAATTGTTGTATTTATGTAATTACTTACCTTACCCCTGTCGGTCGTATGTATGACTCCACTACCCCTCCCCCCCGCCATCCTGACGCTCCCCTGCCCCCGCCTCGCAGCACTCCCTCGGCAAGCCGCCACTGTAAAGAAAATGACCCTCAGCTTCCTCTCACTTTGAATAAAACAGCTCTGTGACTAGTGACCTGTATGGCCAAAGGTTTACACTAGAGGGGCCGGCAGAGACTTTGCTGGTGTTAAAGCCAGTGCTCCCTGCAAAAGTACCGCCAATTTACAGCAGTTTCCTGCTCCGCCAAACCCTATGACTCCCGAGTCAAAAGTACCAAACGTTCTGTATTAGTTAAGTAACAGAGTGCAACTTTGTAAACTAGTTGCCTTGTGTGGAGTCCCCTGAAATCGGCCCAAAGTGCCTTTGCTTGTTGGAACCAGTCCTACAAACAAGCAGGCTGACACAGCTGATAGCCTGAAACATCAAGACAGTAAATCATTTTGCTTTAATCATTGTAACTGACTAAATCCCAACCCTACCTAACCTTTTGAGTTCTGATGTTCTTCAGTGAACCTTGATGCATTTCTATCATGCAGCCTCCACATGTTCATTAAAGTGTATCTTTCATTGCTAAACAACACTGTGAATGATTAGAGAGTTATTACCCTAAAGAACTCTTTATTGTTGCTTTTGAATATTTTTGACTATTTTTATCTTCTACATATTTGTAGCTTTTTTTTGCTGATGATAGTTTAATCCTTTTAATTTAGATTATTTCTTTAACTCGATTGTTGGTTAGTTGGACATTTGTGGTGCCCTAAACCGACCTTGGGAACATATCCACTATTGACTATACTCTAACTAACGAGAAGTTGGCTAATAAGTTGAGTGACCTCACAGTCGACGACAGATGGGAAAGTGACCACAGGCCTCTATGCGTAACCTTCCACTTGGGAATGGAATCTGCAGACCTCCAGAAAGTGATGGGTGAACCCACAGGAGACAAATCCTTCAGAGTACTCAAAAGAATAAAATGGACAACTAATCTCGGAACCAAATTACAGGAGTGGGCATCAATGTGGGAAGTACGCTTGATGAGGGAGGCCCACCCGAGGCCTCATGAATGATCTATAGTAGAAACTGGGGGAAAACCAATGCAAAAAAAATGCTTTCCAACAAGGCATCATCTCCCAAGAAGTGCCTGATTCAATGTAAATGTGCCCTCATGAAGGCACTCAAGGTAAAAAAAGAAAAGAGGAACATCGCCAGGAGTGGTCCCCATAGCTGCACTGAGAACAGCATACAGGAATGGCTCACAGTGTTTGCCTTGATGAAAGAAAAGAACAACACCAAACTATGGAGATATATCAACCACCTGGACTTCCAAAGTACGAGAAAGGAAAATAGTATCGCAAGCAATGAATGGGAAGCGTATGTAAAATGATTATTCACCAGAGACTTGCCAGCTGCCGAGTATGTCCTCTCCAAAAAGGCCACGGAAATAAATCATGACATGGAACTCCACTCTAAGAGCATACTGGAAGTAGGACTAGAGGCGATCAAAGGCAATGGCTTCTTAGAACGAGAGATAACAAGGACGATCAGGACAATGAGAAACAATGGGGCTCCAGGGCCCAATGGCATTCCAGCCCTAGCATTTAAATCAGCTCAAGCATTCTTTGCCTCAATTTTTACCCCACTGTACAAACACGCTTATTCAATGGCAATAATACCGCAATCATGGAAAGGATCAGTTCTTTTTCCCATCCATAAAAAAAGCGATCACTCTAATCCTGCCAACTATAGGCTAGTGGCCCTGCTCGATGTAGAAGCCAAAGCCTACGCGAAATTACTAATGAAAGAGTTGGAGGATTGGGCAAACAAAAACGGAATTCTCCCATTCCATCAGACTGGGTTCAGGGCAAACAGTTTAATAATGGAAAACATCATGGCCCTGGCCTACCTCTCAAGACAAGCGGTCAAAGACAGGCACTCGCCGCTGTTCTGCTGTTTCATAAACTACGGCACTGCCTTTGACAGAGTTGATAGAGGCAGACTCTGGGGAAAACTGAGAGCCTGGGGGATTCCACCCAATCTTTTGAATGCAACCATAGCTCTCTATGAGGGGACTTGGGTACAGGTCAAAATAAGCCCCACAGCCTTATCATCAAGAGTCGAACCCAACAATGGCCTGAAGCAGGGTTGTGTCATGGCCCCTTTATTATTCAATCTTTATACTGCAGATATGGGGAGTGCCCTGAAAGAAGCCAGCCTAGTGCCCCCGAGATTGGGCAATGTGAGACTGGCAATCCTCCAGTACGCTGATGATACAGTAGTAATGGATCACACAGGGTGGGCCTCCAAAGAGTTTTAAAGGAGCTGGGAAAGTACAATAAGGAAAACTGCTTGACAATCAATCAGAGCAAAACAAAGATAATGGTATTTGGTAAATATCCCCACAAAAAGCAAGCTATTTGGAAACTGGATATCCATCAAATAGGGACAACAGCAGCCTATAACTACCTTGGGGTTTGGCTATCTGAGAGGGCCACTTCGGCAACACACACAAAACATCTAATCGCCAAAACCATCTGCGTAATCCTCACACTGAGGTGCTTAAGCCAACGCCTGTCAAGCCCGACAGAGGAGCCTATGCTGATGGTTCTCAAGGCAAAACTAATCCCGGCCATTAACTACGGCCACCTTGCCTTCCCCAGGGCTTTAGACAAATTCATAGCAGCCACTCAGGTCAAAGCCTGTAAAGACAGTGCTGCAAGCACCTAAGTATGCAAGGAACATCAGGCTACGACTGGAATTAGGGCTTTGCTTACCAGAACTGGCACTTCAGGGGGACTTCATCAAGTATTACAACAGGGTACTCAAAGCCTCGAACAACACCCTTAAATATTATTTGGAAACTATCTTCAGTCAAGCGGACTACTCTTGGCACAGCAAGCTGGGTAAAGCACTAGGGACCCTGAACATTGAAGCAGAAAGTTTATCACTACATGACATTCCGCAAAAGGCCTGGTCAAACACCATGAAGCGGCAAGTCCGCTCCATCTTGTATGAAAAGGATCGAGCTGTACTCTGCTACAATACCATCAGGATGGCACTGGATGAATCCTATACTCTGGGGAAAGCCCAGCAGTACCTATGGGAAGTACTAGGACTCCAAGCTCGTAGGAGAATTCTTTTTAGGAGGCTCATGGCCCTAAACATTTCGGACTTTAATCCAGCATGGGTGCAAGAAGACGGCACAGCCTCTTGTCGCTATGCGACTATCAAAGGGAATCCTGGCTTCACCTATTATGCTGCTGCCCTAAATTGGTCAGCGAAAGACAAAGGTTGCCTCGCCCCATTTTAAGGGCCCATGGTATAAGGTTGTGCAAAAAGTGTCGGACTGGTGTCTCTCGGAAACAAAAACGTATATCCTCGCAAGTGTGGCGAAGTTTATACATTCAATCAGACAGGCTTTAGAAGTGACTTCATAAATGCATTACCATATAGAACAGCTGTGCAAACTCACGCGCTCCCAGAATTTCAGAGACAGTTTAACAAGGAACTGGCAATCACATCCACAAAGGGCAAAAAAGAGGCAGACAGTCACTCTTAATGGATCTCGCAACAAAAGATTAATAGTTGGAAATAGGGGTCCAGGCAGATGGATGGCTTGAGGGAGGGGGAGGCAAGGAGGGTGGGTGCTGATTTTAGTTGATTTTACTGTAAAGATTTTAAATAATTGAACGGTCAATAAATTACTTACTTACTATTAGAAATACATCACTGACGTTTCTCTAGGGGATTCTCTTACTGATTAGGCCAAGCTACCAAAGAGTAGCCAAAGAACAGGTTTGGCGAGTGTGCGAGAACAGCCAAGGCTCACATTTGGAACCTGATTATGAATCGGTTGGAAGCATTTCTGAGACATGAACTAGTGTTCCCGCACCCAGAATTTCCACATGCAAGAACACTGGGCCTGATTTTACTGGCTGGCCAATCCAGTCAGTAAACATGCATGAATATAACCTCCAGACACCGTAAACGTCAGTTGTATTTTAGAATATGTTCACTGGTAACCCTTATTTTTTTAGTTTTATATAGCGCAAACTCAACCCAAAGGTATCAGAGCGCTTTACATGAGCACCAGTTGGGTTTCAGATGGACACATTCATTCATTTTTTAGGCTCATAGAGAATACAATGATTTGCCCATAATCACAGGATGCTTTAGCCTCCCACCAGACTCGAAACCCGCTCCCCAGCTTTAAGGTCAGCCGCTCTAGCCGTTAAGCCACATCCTCTCCTCTTTATTCTGTGATGTGCAGTCGTTATGTTAGTGAACAGCAGCGGTGTGGGTTCTTTTTATCAACATTTGAATGGATTGAAATGGATCACACTATTTCAGCATTTCCACTGCTTCACATCACTCTAGTTTCTTATATAGAAGTTGCTAGGCTACAGTGCTGTAGTTTCCATTTACTGGACTGGGATTTTGTTTTTCCACACCCACCCAAATGAGGGCAGCAAGTACCCTTCACTGGCAAAAAAGCTTGGCGGAAAAAATGAATATGGACATGTTTAAAAGATGTCTGGGAGCATAATTCATCTATTCAAAGACACAATGGCTCTAAGAGAGCGTGGTTTGTCTCCTGGTCTGGGGCAATGGCCTGCTATCTTCCTCGTGCCTCTGGCTGTCGTTTGACAGGGAACATGCACAATACCAACATGTTCAAAGAATTTATCAGCTTGGGGCTGGCGCTCTCATACAGTGAATCTAATTGTTGTCAGTTTGACTTCAGGCGCTGGCATCGGATTCTGTCATCATAAAAAGAGTGTCTGCCAAGTTTTAAATTATTCCACGAGCCAGGAAGTGGAATATGGTTGCCAATGAATGAGTAATAGTTATGTATTATGTATTCTATTTTAAGACTGTATTAATGCAGATGTATATGAAGTTACCTATGGCCTTGTGCTAAGTAAAATATTTTACAGTAAATTAACGTTGACTTCCTTTTAAAAGCCAAAGGGCCAGTGTTAAAATACTTGACATTCTTTTTTAAATGGTGTTGTCAAAATTAATAGCATTTTTATATGATTTTGCAATCCATATACTTTCTGTCAATTTGCTAGAACAAGCCAAATCTGGAAAAGAAAAACGGAGCTGTTTATGTTCTACACTGGGTGAAGGTGCGGACAAAAGTTCAGTTACTCTCAAAATCAGATTTGTATCCCAACAGTGGCCCAATGAAAGCAAGACAACCAACAGTAAATACTCAGCATTGTGCTGTGTTATATTTTTGTTTCTGTTAAAACTGGTTCACTCATATTCTATTCATAAGAAAGTCCACTATTCTGACAGGATACTGCCTAACTCAACAAGGGGTCAGTCCCTCCTTGGGGTGGTAGTCTGAGTCAATGGTCAACATTTATGAATTATCTAACAAGAAACACTCTAATCAACGCCTCATTTTTAAATATAAAATACAATAAAATTGTACCACAATGCTAAGGGGCGAACTGTGCTGGGAGGTGAGGCAGTGTGCTCCCATCCCCCATTTGTTTGAAAAGGCTCCCTTGAGCCACTGAGCTGACAAGCTCTTGGCATGCACCTGTGCGCCAGAGAGAGGTACTGAGACCTGAGAGACTATGGCAGCCTTTCCAGCAACCCCAGAAGGAATTTTCGTTTTTTATCTCTACTGAAGACGGATAATATCCAGAAACACATGTGTCTAGAGATTCACAGCACTAACCTGCACCAACTTTGGTGAACCACTACAGCTAAAATTCAAGTAAGAAATCACTGTGAACTGCATTTACCACAATGCTAAGGGGCGAATTGTGCTGGGAGGTGAGGCAGTGTGCTCCCATCCCCCATTTGTTACAATAAAATATGAACAGGGGCTTTAATTTATATAAAAACTGCATTTATATGGGGGCGTGGCCTAGCGAGCCATCATGGTGGTCGCAGAGTAGGCGAGCTCCTCCGAGCCCGTTTGCATAATCCTGAATTTATCCTGCTCCCTCAGAGATTACGTATCGCCTTGGTGTCAGCAGCATTCCCAAACTTCTGGCTGATCCTGCGACGACAACTGCGGTCATTATCCTCCGCTCTGGGGTGAAGATTGTCCAGGCACGACGCTGACGATTCTGGCGGCGGGTCTGGAGGAGTGACTGGTGACGTCACTCCGCTCAGAGCTCGGCCAGAGTCTATGCGAGGCCCTGGCTCCCCTGAAGCATACAGGCCATCGGTGGGTGACTTGGCTGCAGCGGGACGGTGGGTGGTGCGATCAGGGGTTATATACCGGCCCCCCCTTTCCCTTCCCCGGTTAGCTGGTTCTGTTGGAGTGTTGCCGCCTCGCTGGTGGCGAGCATTGTGCCGATTCCTTTGGATGCCGGGCGGGGGCCTGCCTCCGGATCGCCGACCCTGTTCTCCTCCTTGCCACACTGAGGGCTGCCCTGTCCCGCAGCGACCGCATTGTCATTGGTGTGGGGTGGTGGATGGACCCCCGAGCCCAGACTCCGTCATCATCTGCTGGACGGGGGGACGCCGCTTGGGAGATCCGGGGCTCCGCACAGGCGCCATGTGGACGGACGGCCACGTGGGTGACGCAGTGGGGACCCTCCATCCTGCTGACTCAGCCACGCTTCTGCCTCTGCATCCATCAGCAGTCATGTCGGACTGCAGTGGTGCTGTGTGGGAGCTACTACGGAGGCTGCTGTGTGCTGTTGATCTGCTAGTGGGGCTGCAGCTGCGATTGGGGATTCACGCTCCGGCTACCGGGGGCTCTAGCCTGCAGGTCCACTAGCTCGGCCCAACACCCTCCTTCCTGTGGCCCCGTGGGTTGCGGACACACGGGGGCCCCAGTGAGGTCCCACTGACGCTGAAGGGTGAAGGGCGGTGGTGATTGCCTCGATGTGGCTTGTGAGCGACCGGTTTCCACCCGTGTCCCCCGTGCTTGAAGATAAATGGGCCTGGGCCCCACCTGAAGCAGATACTACCCGGATTGCCCCTCAGACCTGCCTGCCATATCGGGCAGTATATACCAGATTGGATTGAACCCTCGGTCTTCATTTCTCCTACGACCGTCTCGGAAGTACCATGACGAGAGACAAATTGCAGGGGAACACAGCGAGACAGCCCACGATTGACCGCTATACTGGACCAACCACGCAGGCGGCAGAACAGGGGGGCACCCAGGTTGGACCGCCAGACAATGCAACACTTCTGGCGGCAATAAGACAGTGCAGGACAACCCTCGAAACCAAGATAGGTCAGGTGGGTTCGGAAGTCCTACTTCTCCGCCAAGATCTCTGAAATGTGGCGGAGCGCGTCACAGTTGCTGAGACCAGAGTCTCCGAAGTTGAGGACTCCGTAACTACTTTAAAGAAAAAGGTGGCGTCCCTTGAAAAGATATCTATAACCTTGGCCTCACGCACCGAGGATGCAGAAGGGAGGGCTCGGCGAAGCAATCTCTGCTTTGTGGGCTTTCCCGAAAGCTGCGAAGGTGGCGACAAGGAACAGTTCTTAACTACATGGCTGACTAGCTGGCTGCCGCCTGACTCCATGTCCAATTGTTTCATCATCGAACGCGCCCATAGGGCCCTTCTACAGAAACCTCCTTCAGGTGCCCAGCCGCGTCCCATTATTGCGAAGATTCTAAATTACCATGACAGAGACACTATCTTGAAACAGGGCTGCCTCAAGGAGGCCCTGCACTTTAACAATGCCCGCATTCTCATTTTCCCAGATTACACAAGACTGGTCCAACAACAACAATCTTTTCCGGCAGCCAAGGCACGCCTCCGTGGCCTACAGATACAGTACGCCCTCCTGTATCCTGACAGATTGAGAGTGATCTATCAGGCCCACACATTATTCTTTGATTCTCCAGAGGAGGAGTTTAAATGTAAATGTAAATGTCAAGGTACTTATAGAGCGCACTGTCACCAGACAGCCACCTTGCGGTGTCGCCTTTGCGGTTTCCTGGCGCTGATACTCATACCGCTGTGGAACCCCTCCTGGCTTTCCCTGTGAAGTGTCCACTCCTGGGCACCCCCAGGGTGAAGCCAGGCATCCTTAGCGCTGGTGGGGCCGGTGTGGAGGCTAAGCAAGCTATTGCCCAGAGTTGCAGCGTGGGGCCCGTGATTAGAATAGGCACCGAGGCGAGAATAGACAGGTCCGAGGAAATTGAGCCCGAGCCCTGCCGAGGCAGGAATCGAACCCTGGTCCCTGGCCAGAACTCTGCTTCAGGGTCTGCCGCTCTAACCATTGAGCCACACTCCTCCACACCAGCAGTTTGCCTGGATGGATGAGACCGTGAAGTTTCTCCCCAATTTACCTTCCAGATTGGACTCGGACTCCTCCTCTGGGGATCCAATGCTCACATCTACTAAACCCAAGAATAAATCGTCCAGGAGATCCCGATCCCATCGCCACTCACAGTCCCATGGCGGCACTAGCAGAACGGCGTCCACTTCCAGATTGGGACACACAGCATCGTGAGTACTTTGGCCTTATCCTGCTGGTGGCGCTGGGGCTGCTTCTCTGAGGCCGCCCTATACTCATGGGGGGAACCCCCTCCTATGACTTAGATTTGTTCCATGTGACACATCCTGGCCCAGCTTTACCGCCTGGGAGCATGGATTGAACTCACCTATACATGTCGGCCCCAGACTTTGAGTTTATATTGCTGCTGACCTTTTTAAAAATTTGTCTTACAATTGCAATGTTATCTTTGATGGGGCTTGGACTGGGCTCCACCTATGTTTGACCCTCAGTGGTCCAGTGACGGGCCCACAGTTCCGGATGGGCTCTTGGGGATCCATTGGCGTAGAGGTCGAGGTGTCCCCGTTGGGGCCCTTGTATCCTACTCACCGCAATAGATACTTCAATGGTTCTGAGGTATTGGGGTGGAGGGTGGAGGGTTGTTCGTGGGTGGGGGGGTTGCATTTTGTGTTTGCATATTGTTTCGCTATTGTTATGCTTTTTATCTGTGCACTGATCATTCACCATGCTCATATTACTCTACTGCCTATGGGCTCTGTGCCCCTGCTGCCTAGGTGCCACTGCGGTACCGGGGTCCCTCGCCGGTCACTCCAGAGGACGCACCTAGCCTGTATCACACCTATACATATCTCACCCAATGCCATGCCCACAACCTAAGACAGGCGGACTCCGTATACTCAGCTGGAATGTGCGGGGAACACTTGATAAAATTAAACGGGGGGCCATTCTCCGACAAGCCAAGTGCGATGGCACAGACATATTGATGTTACAGGAAACACATTTATTAGGCTCAAAGACCCCTTGTCTTCTCCGCTATGGGTTTGCGCAAGTCTTACATTCCGGCTTTATTAGGGGCTCCAGAGGAGTGAGTATCCTTATTCATAAGCGCGTTCCTTACGTACACTCCAAATCCTGGGTGGATACGCAGGGCAGATACATTGTCATTCAATGGTCCATTTTTGGGGAACATGTGGTTTTGGCCTGCGTGTATGCTCCTTCCCCGTTTTCCTGGTCTCTGACAGAACGTCTCCTAGCCCTTTGGCTGGAGATACCCCCTGGCGAAAAGGTCGTTGGGGGTGATTGGATTGATGTCATGAATTTGACCCAAGACCGCTGGAGACAGAGGGGCCTGCCTATGCCCTGCTCGGTCACTAAACTTAGTTCTTTGGTGGCGGGAATGGGCTGGTCAGATACGTGGTGCTTGATGCATGGTGTGGAACAGGGCTATACCTACTTTTCTTCTGTCCACGAATCCTTCTCGCGCCTGGATTATTTATTCGTCCCTATAGGAGCTATGGGCAGAGTATCTGAAGTAGATATCCTTCCGAGAGGCCTTTCGGACCATTCCCCCGTCACCCTAACGCTACATCTTGGCCCTATGCGGCCGCCCTTTAGATGGCGCCTTTCTACCTGGAACCTTCAAGATGAACAGTACAGAGATCATCTAGACCGAGTCTTAGACCAATACCTGGAGCTAAATGTGGAGTCTGTGGAGGTAGCTGAGCCTCTCTGGGAAGCCCTGAAGTCCACGATACGTGGTGTGGACATCTCATATTGCTCCGCTGCATGTCGGGCCCGGAAAGAAGAATTGTTGAGGTCCGAGGCCCGCTTGGTTACCCTGGAACAGGCCAGTAGGGGGGAGCAGGGCGCACCGGTGCGCCGTCAGCTAACTCTCGAGAGACAGATGCATGCTGGTCTCTTAATGGAGGAAGCACGTCTGGTATGGCTGGCGACCCGTAGTAGAATATATCAATGGGGGGACAAATCCAGCAAATTGCTTCATCGGCTGTGCCAGGGAGCTATACACCCCCTGACTCTCCCTGCAGTAGTGGGCCCTGATGGTGGCCCTCTGCGTGACCCCCAGGCCATTGCCGAAATTTTCGCATGCTATTATGCAACACTCTACACCCCGCACGAAGTACTCGCTGTAGAGCAGTTCCACCACTTCATAGATGCTCTTCTGCCTCAGCGCTTCCCTACCGCGGTCCGAGATTGCCTGGATTGCCCTCTCATGGTGGAGGAACTGGGGGTGGCCCTACACAGACTCATCTCCGGTAAAGCGCCAGGCCCTAATGGCTACCCATGCACATTTTATAAACAATATTTTACGAAACAGGGCCCCCATTTCCTGAACACAGTCGAAGAGGCGAGAGATCTTGGCCGCCTTCCGCGGGAATGGCGCCATGCAAAGATAGTGGTCTTTCCAAAACCAGGGCGACCCCCCGATCAGCACACGTCGTATCGCCCTATTTTGCTACTCAACATAGAAGCCAAAATACTGGCCAAAGCCTTGGCCAATAAACTCTCCCCCTATATAACCCAGGTGGTCCTCCCAGACCGTGCAGGCTTTATGCCTCACCATGCAACGCGGCACAACATTTGTCGTGGATGCCTTTCAGAGGCTTGAAGTGTCTGGCACGCTGCTCCTTGTGGACATGGACCGTGCCTTTGATTCTCTCAGCTGTCCATATCTATTTGCACTCCTTGACTGACTAAACCTCGGCCCGCGGTTCCTATCATACCTGAAGCTACTGTATAATGAGATTACAGCATCCGTCCGCATCGCTGGGTCGGTCTCGACCACATTCCAGGTGGGCAGGGGGACTTGACAGGGGTGCCTGCTGTTGCCATTCCTTTTTGCCTTGGCCATGGAACCCTTAGCGGCATGGGTGAGAATGGACGCCATGGTTACGGGATTTGAGTGGGCACATGGACACTCGGACCGTATAGCCCTTTATGCCGACAACGTTCTTTTCTTCCTCACAGATGTTAACAGGACTGGTCCCCCATTACTCCGCATCATGGAGATCTTTGGGGAGACCTCGGGCCTCTATATGAATCACTCCAAATCTACACTGGTGACCAGGGGCCCACAGATAATCCTCGGTCCCTGGGCTTCTGCAATACAGGTGACTACAGTCGACTTGAAGTACTTGGGGGTGTTCCTAGCAGACTCGGCAAACGTCTCATGGGACCATAATATCCTCCCAGTATGGACACGTGTTTGAGATTAACTTAAAACCTGGTCCCATATGCCCTTGTCGCTTCCGGGTAGATCCGCCATTTTTAAAATGGTGTCCTTACCGCGGTTATTGTACCAACTGCAGAATTATCCATTCCATATCCCACCTGCGTGGTTCCGCCAGGTTAATTCGGCCCTGAGTCAATTCCTATGGGCCAGGAAAACTCCTCTAGTGGCGCTACGTACTTGTTTTCAGTCGACATACAGCGGCGGCCTAGCCACATCGGATATCTTGTCTTACTATATGGCCTCACATTTGCTTATCCTAAATGAGTGGTGGTACGGGGACCGTTCAGACCCGGCCTACCTGCTGAAGCGCAGACTCATGGGAAACCACTCCATACATACAATTCTCTATTCCACCCCGATGCGCCGAGTCCTTCCGTCAGCTACCGGTATGGTGTTCCAAGTGTGGAAGCAGGCATTGCAGAAGGTAGGATGGTGGGGCAGACTGACAAAAGAGACTCTGTTGTGGGCGAACTGAAGTTTGCCTCAGCTGGCTGGCCTGGTGGAGTTCCATCATTGGGATGCTATAGGAATCTCGACCCTTGGAGACGTTATGCGAGGTGCGACTCTTAAGTCTTTCCGTCAACTCCAACAGGAGTTCTCAATGCCCAACATCGCTAGCCTAGAATCCCTCCCTGAATTTAACCCCATCGAAGCTAAACTCTTCATGGGAGACCTGCATGATCATAAACTTTCCAAAATCTTTTAATCTTTGGTGACAAATAGCCCCTCCACATTAGATACACTTCGGGGGACCTGGGAGGAGGACCTCGGACCTCTGGAGAGTGAGGATTGGACGGAAGCACTTTAATCCCCTAGGGAGGCAGCAATAGCTATGCGCCTCCACCTGATCCAGTTTAACTACTTGCATCGAATATATTACACTCGGGTGCGACTATGGAGGGCTGGCCTAATAGCCTCCCCACTCTGTCTCCGCTGCTCTCAGGAGGATGGTACCCTGTTCCACACGGTATGGCAGTGTGATGTGATTGTACGATTCTGGAGAAGAGTGTTGGCATGCTTATCTGAAGTCTTGGGATGGGACCTCCCTTTCTCACCTAAGTTAGTACTATTGTATATCTTGGAGGGCATATGGGGTAACATATAGAAACAACACTTAATGCTCCTGGGTCTTACCTTGGCTAAAAGAGATATAGCGCACAGCTGGAAGGTGACCACCACCACCAATAATGGCCTGGAAGAATGGGTTAGATTTTAATATGGGGTTGGAACTCCCTGTGTTTCGAGCCTGAGGATGCCCTCAAAAACATGCGAAGATCTGGAAGCGATGGGCGTAGTATAGGGGTCTCTCCTTAGAACCTGATGTGGCTGCGACTGAGCTCTATGGCATTTAGGATGATCCCATACGATACAGACTTTATTTGTGCAGACCTGCTTGTTCCTGCCACAGGATTAACTGCAATTATCGATGGGAGGTGGAGTATCAACAGTGCACAGAGGGGGGGAGGGGGGTTAGTTGTAAATTTAATAGCACTTGCTTTTTTTTTTCTTTTTCAAGATTATTCATATTGATTATGTTATATATATACCAGTACGTCCCTGGGTTACAGAGCACTGCAAGATCTTTGTTGTTTGACGCAATAATATTTGTTTAAAAAAAAAAAACCTGGATTTATATGGTCACATGCCCCTAATAAACACTACATTGAGATGATCACTCCTGCAGTGAAAATCAGAATTATGGAACCCCACAGCGGCATACGCTGTCAAAAAAATCACTACAAAGATTAGCACTCATTATCTCGGCACGCACACAGCACACATCTGACAATCTACGCTGGACAGTTTTAAAGGCACAGCTTCAGATTAACAAAAACGCTCTTTTTCGATGGGAACAAAATGGATTTTCCGTTTGGCCACACACGAGGCAGGGCTCAACGATGATATCCCTTGAGGCGAGATAAAAACTTAGTATGTAGTCCCCTGTCCCACTTCATGTCTTTGATCCTTAGACACATCTCTGAGGACCTCTACGTACTCTATCACTCCATAGATAGGTATCTGGACCATTTGGCAGGGTCTATATAAAGGGTTCTCACGAACGCCCACTCTCTTTTTGGACCCATAACAGAGGGACTCTATACATACTCTATCACTCCAGAGCTAGGTATCCGGACTATTTGGCAGGGTCTACATAAAGGGTTCCCACGAACACCCACTCTCTTTTTGAAACCATACCAGAGGGCCTCTATACATACTCTATCACTCCAGAGATAGGTATCTGGACCATACAGCAGGGTCTATATAAAAAGTTCTCATGATTGCCCATACTCTGTATAGACCTTTCTTCTTGGTATCTTCTTTGTGGTATCATGGTATTGGTTATTTTAGTCACTGCATGTGCATTTCAGAGATTAGCTCCCATGTATGGCTCACATTTTTCACCGTTCTAATATGGCGGCCACAGTGTCTGCGCATTACAGCCCCTCCTCTGACAGATGTATCAGTTTCATGAGGTTAGTCTACCTTTTACATCCCCTTTGAGGTTGAAGCAAGTGACCATGTAATGTTTTATTTGGCCATTCTATTGGCCATTGGTTACCCTGGAGAATTTGGCTACATAACTCTGCCCCGAGGAGCATGTTACTTCCAATATGGCACCCGCTGCCAGACATATGCCTGTGCGACATCCTAGTATTGACCTTTGTATAATTTTCACAAGGCCACTTATCCATTTCTGTACCCCTTTTCTATCTCCCTGGAGGTCTAAACTGGCCATGACTTAATGTTTTACTTGGCCATAACTCTAGGCTTTACTTGGGCATGACACTGGCCTCTGATTAATCCGGACCTTTGAGTCTGGCCTGAGACATGCACTACATCCAATATGGCGCCCACATATGGACGTATGCCACTCTGACATCCAACTGTCATCCTCCTTCACACACCTGCCCCTACTTGTGGCACACACACTCACTAGTATGCCGCCTTCACTGCTCACCAGTTTCCTCCGTGGTGGCAGAGATGGGGGTTAGGTCGTTTGCAAATTGCGCTCCTCAAAACCGTGAGTATTGGTCCTGACTCACCATTCCCTCTTTTTTCGCATTCCGAGAGATTCACTTTAATTATGAGTAAACCTATTTGATTGTGCCTTTTCCTCTAGGTTGTTCAATGCCAGTGAGCGTTTTCTCTGCCACTCATTGTTGGGTCTAGTACTTCCCATAATATGGTAACCCTCATTGTTTATGAGGTGAACATTTGCCTTCATTACTGTTCCTGAACTGCGCATTGTGGGGTTTGGCCACAGATAGCTGTCATGTATATGTTTTCTGTGTGTGTATGTATTTTGTGATATTTTGACGCGGGGTCAAGCGACACCGGCACTATTAAGGGTGGCCCCGCCCCAGCATGCACCTTCCATTCACCGTCGCATGCTATTGAATGTGAAAAACCACTACTTGATTCATTTGCTTATTTCTCTCTTTTCAGGTCAGTTTTTAATTTTGAAAGTATGCTATATACTTATGTGATTGCCATTGGGTACGATTAAAATGTCCTGCACTTTTTGGCAATCCAATAACAAATAGATAAGGATAACGGTCCTGATGAATTGCCAATGATCAGTTTTGACAGTAAATAGGCAAGAAACATGTCACCTTATTTTAAAAATCAGTTTTTTTAGCTCGTTTGGACCATTCATCCATTTCTAGCCATTCATTATTTTTGACAATAACAAGGGCACCAACATATTAAAACACTAAGGTATCCCTTAGTTGTTTTAAAATTTCGCAAAACACCATGCTACTCATGTTTTTACACTGAACACCACACCTCACTCTTCACAGCGGCAAAAATGTAAAGAACACCAGCAAAGAGCCCCGCTGAAAAAAAGAGTAGCAGCATTAGGGTAGACAGACTATGAGTGTTTAAAAAATATGAAAATACAAATGTGGCACACGTGACACTCCACGCACTCATATTCTGCATGCATACATAAGTGACATAACACATGTGAGGAGAATACATGTATATTCCCCGTTTAGGTTTCTACTTTACCTAGCGCCTTGAGGCACTTTGTCTCATGGTCTGTTCGAGGTGGGTGACTTCTATTGTCACACTCTGAAGGATATATATGTTAGATATATGCTGAGGTAAAAACGGCAGTGCGCACCTGTGCATGTTTCACTTCTTTCCACTGCAATGAATCACTCCCATGCAGAACAGTTTCTTCTGTTTTCAGCCCCGACACGTCGCACAATAACAGTTCATAAATCCAGACCAGCACTTCAATAAAAAAACATACAGCAGCGATGTATTGATCCAGTGCACATTATGGCGATACAATCCTGATTTATGGAGACATGGCAGCAGCACCAGATACAGGTTGTTAACACAAAACGAATGTTAGTTACAACTGTTCCTGCTAGCAAGGCATTCCCCAAACAGCGGTCCATCAGACAAAGTGAAAGGTATAAACCCTTTCTCAGGGAAGAAGGTAGTGTGGGTTGTAAATCAGTGCATGTGCACTTCAAGGATTTCCCACTCCCACCTTCTCCTTCCACCCTTTCCATCTGTTTCAATATCTTTGTCAATATTATGATGTTTTGAAATTGCACCCTAGACCAGGGCAAATATGAAGCAATATGTGTCGCAGGCTAATGCATGGCCGGCGCTGGGCGGGAGGGGGGGGGGGGGGGGGGGGAGCGGATGCTGGAACGCCTCCTGCCCTTTGCTGTCCTCCCCAAAAGTGCAAAAGACACGCAGATGATGGACGGAATGCAGAGAGAATCAAAACATTCACTCTCAGTCAAAAGATCTGGGTTAAATCCATCATTCTTTTGCTCACCACGCCACCCCAGTTTAGACAGAGCCATATGCAAATCAGGTTAGACCCTGTGCCTCATGGGAACAGTCCAGCCCGAACTGCCAAACCAAGTCCTCCCTGGACCAGAAACAAGTATCCTGGGACCGGTTCCGGGGCATCACAGGCACACCACACTATACAACATGCACCATGATCTGCTGAAGAGACTGACGCTTCCTTAGTGTCGTCATGCACTGCAGAATTGGCTCACGGTAACAGAGTCGTAGTAACACCCACTAACCAGGTATCATTTGCTGCTATGTTTTATCCATGGGGTGTGGCTGAGTGTCCAAAAGCAGGAAGGTGTAGGAACTCACAACACACTTTGGCCCTGATTCACAAAGAGCCTCCACACTCGTGGTGGAGGCTCCTCAGTCATGGTGGGAGCTCTGCACACGTGGCCGGACCCCCGTGATGGGAAACTGCAGTGCGGAGATTCTGCTACGAGTGTGGAGGTTCTTTGTGAATTGGAACCTAGGTCTTAGGGCTCTGATCTGCTTAATTGAATGGGTGCAGGTTTTAACCATCATGGCTCGACTGTGCATGGCTGAGGGCATGCTTGGTTTAGCTTTATTTGGGAGGCAGCTTACCGTCTCTCACTCAGGGACATCTGTGAAATGGTCCTCTATGAGACTATAGGACCCTCTTTTGCCATTAGGAGCAAAAAATACATGACTGTTTTTGTCACAGATTCTGGTTCACAATAGGTGCAAAGGCATACAGAATGCTACCAAAGAAATTAAAAGAATGTCCCTCAGAATATAAAGATGGGCATTGTGACAATGCGCACACATTCTGAAATTCCAAAGAGTGCATCATGTGCTAGAAATGTTGCAGGTTGGCCAAAGTGCCGCAAATCCACCACACATGTGGGTGCTGATATTAGTCCTAAAAAGCGGAGCTTTTTAACCCTTTGGGTCTCATTTATGTGGCCCTAGCGGCACTTTTGTGCCTCTGGAGCATCACTTTTTACAAGGCCATACAAAGCCACTTTACATGGCTTTTCATTGACTTGTAAATATGCCCCTCCCTTTTTTAAGTTTAACCCCTTCGCCGCAGCAGGAATTCCGCCGCGGCGCTGGGGGGGTTTGGGGGCAGGTGCGGTGGCACTGTGCTCGTGACGGAACCACTCCGTCACGAGCCCCGGTTGAGCTGTGCTCATGACGGAGTGGTTCCGTCACGTCTCCGCCCACTGCGCTAATCGCCCGCACAGGCGGGGAATTAGCACCGCGTGGGCGGAGCGGCCGCCAACGGCCACAGCATGACGGAACCACTCCGTCATGAGCACAGCGCAACCGTGGCTCATGACGGAGTGGTTCCGTCATGAGCGGGGAAGGGGTTAAAGTGCTTTATTGAAAAATAAACAAGAGAAATTGCAACAACATAAGTATGTAAACTCAATATACATACCTGTTATAGGAGAGCAATATCCATATTTAGGAAGAAAGATAAAAAGAAGGAGGAGAGAAAACAATGTAGAAAATGCAATTTGAAGTAATTTACAAAATAAGACAAATCTCAGAAGAAACCATAAAGACAATGTTGCAATGAGGCAGAATCAGCATTTTATGAATTTTTGTACTTTTTATGAAGGGTAGAAAGGGAAAGGGGAAAGGGGGGAAAAAAAGGGGGAGGACATAGAAGAGATGAAAGTAATGCGAGAACAGTAGGTGAATGAGGATGTACCCTTATGGACCTGGAGAACCGGGTTCGATTCTCAGCAATGACACTCAACATCCTGTGATTCTGGGCAAATCACTTAATCTCTCCGTGCCTAACAAAAAAAATGAATGTGTTCATCTGTAACAAAACTGGTGCTCTTGTAAGGCGCTCTGATACCCGATGCCTCGGGTCTAGTTTCCACTATATAAAACTCTAAAAGAAAAAAAGAAGAAAGAGTAACTATATGCTTTAAGAGGAAAAAATATTGTAAGAAGGCCAGAAGTAATTAAATTCAAGGAGGTTTAGTTACTTCCACACACTTTTAACATTAGTGGAGAAAGTGCGTGAAAGATATGGAGTCAAAGGAAGCCAGAGTAAATCTCTCCTGATAACTGTGCGTAATGAGGAAGAGTGAGAGGTATCTAATCTGTGATTATGGCAAATCAAGTTCCACCTTGCCAAGTAAGAGACCCAATGAAAATCTTTCCAATTAGAGGTAATAACCTGAAAAGTGACCCCCAGGAGAAGATCCTCTAAGCTACCTTTAGTCTGATTGCCTGTCCATATATCGGAGCAACTACAAGTAAAAAAGTTAATTACGTGGAGAGGGGATGAGATTGAGAATAATTGAGAATTTGTTTGCCAAACACGCTGCCAAACAATTGTCAGTTTTGGGAATAGAATAAACATATGCAGGAAATCACCTTTAGGAGAACCACAGGACCAGCAATTATTGTTAGGCTGAAGTTTCATTTTGAATAAAATGGAAGGAGTTAAAAATAACCTATTGTAGAGGAAATACAAGGTTTGAGTAATCATGAATTTGCAGCCACAATTTATTCCACATAGTGAATGAGAAAGAGGATTGTAAGTCCTGTTCCCAAGCAAGTTCAGTGTTGCCGTTAGCCCTATTTAAGTCTGAAATAAAAAACTGTAAAGAGAAGCTGCTTTACCATCTGTATTGGAAATAAGAGGAAGTAAAGGGTCAACAAGGAATACATCTGGGCTGGAGGAGGTATCAAAGACATATTGATGAAGGATATCTTTAAGCAAAGAATATGTCTATGAGAAAGAGGGATGTAAAAACGACTATGAAGTTCCTCAAAGGAGATATACTCATGACCAGAAATGATTTGGGGGATGGATGTAATACCAGAGGCAATCCAAGAAGGCCAGTTAAGATCTTTATTAAACATAGTTTGTGAGAAGCTGGCCTGGTATATGATGTCCACTAATTTAGAAAGATCTCTGAGTGGTAGCTGTGGCGAGCAGCCTTCAGGCTTAGTCCAGAAGGAGTGTATAGCAGCGTGTTTGACCAGAATGCAATCTTATGGTATAGATTAAGTGAAAAGAACCACACCAAGTATTCATAAAAATATGTATTTATTATATATATGTTCCAGTATCTCCAACACGGAGATAAACACAATTCACACAATACTTCAGCAAAGAAACATGGTAAATAGCACGAAATATTCAGCGGACCCGAGGGGGACCAAACCATATACTAAGAAAGTGGTATAAGAACCATGATTTAGATCAAGAAAGGGTCGAGAGGATGTAGAAGTGCTGGGCTCCAAGGAACCACCCAAGGTGAGTAGATAGGGACCCCATGGAGAGCGTGTGCAGTGTGGAAACAAGACTGCGTGCTTCATACAACTCTATGCGCAAGTCATGGTTGAATTTTTAAAGATTAAGGACCCTTCCCAGTGGACCCTGAAGAAACCCAGTAAAAGACAGAAGGTTGGAGAGCCACCCCACCCGTGGATACCCCAGTACCCTTGTTACCTACACCAGGGAAGCCGGGTGCATATGTGTGAAGGGGTGTCAGAAACCTCCATCAAACCCAATGGAGGACTTCAGGAAAGTGCCGCTGTGGAAGAATGAAGAAGTGTCCGGTGGAATCCTAGGATGGATTCTTAATGAGAGGTACCTGCAGGCAGAGGGCACAGAGTCTATGTCACTCAGGAGTGACCAGGAGACTTGGGCGACGAATGACCTCCGATGTCGGGTGTTGCAGGATGAATGACGAGGACCTTGCCTCTATGAAAATGTGAGGACCAGGTAATGCTGAGGAGAACCAGGAGACATGCACGACCTGTCCCACAAAGTATGTCGAGTGCTGAGTGGCCGTTGTCCGGCCGGAGCACCAACAAGCCATGGCAAATACAACCAATGCAGGAAACAAAGAAGGAGAAACGTCATGACCAGCAAGGTCCAGGGGACTCTCCAACAGCAGGGTATTCAGGGCAGGCCCCAAGCAATCAAGGGAGCCCAAAAGAAACAGGTGTGACCCTCAAGTGGACCCACAGGCTGGAGGCACTGGAGTCGCGAGAGGACCTCAAGCAGCTCACAAAAATATGCAGGCCATGATTCACATGATGTGGTGTGGCTGAAGATTTTGGTCACTGGAGGTGCTTGAGGTTGGGGCTACTTGGAGCCCAAAGATCTTCTTGGAAGGAAGCCAATAAGCCTTTGCAACTGCAAGTTGGATGGGGTGCCCAGGGGTTCAGTTATTGCAACACCCATGAGGGATACTGGCCGCAAACATAGTGAGAGGGCAGGACAGGCCTCGTAAGCTGTGGAAAACAAGAACCTGTGTTTCAGAGCCCATGGAGTCCGTCGGAGCTCAGGATCTGCAGACCGGTCAACTTAGTTGCGGTGCCTGCGAGTGCAGGGGAGTGACTCCTTCACAACAAGGGAGATTTCTTCAAGTGTCTTTGATGCTTCACAGGGCTTGGAAGGTTTATGTATGATGCACAGGCACAGATGATGCAGCAGACTGGAAGGGAGATGAAGTCAGGCCCACACGAAGTCCAGCAAAGTCCAGAGTGCCCAGACTGTAGAAGTAGAAGTGGTGTCTGATCTGAATCATATCCCACGACGAATCTGAGGACCTACACCAAGGTAAGCCATTAAGTAGGAAAGGGGTTGGGAAGATTCTGGGGACCCTCCCAGAGGAAGGTCTTGACAGGGGGGAGGGTACTCCCATGTCCTTTGTCCAGTTTTGCGCCAGAGCGGGAGCCAACCGCTTCCAGGACTGGTTTGAACTGGACTATGCATGGGGACACCAAGTGTGCCCCTCATGCAGACTTTCTGAAACTGACAAGCGCACCCACCCGGTCCCAATAAGCTAAATTCTGTCAGGGAGGCGGTCACACCTCCCTGTGACATGATGCCTATTGTGCCACCTTTCTTCTGCTCGAGCTTGGCTCAGCAGCAGGAGGGCAGAAATGTGTCTCTGGTCGGCAGCAACTATTTTGCGCTGTCCAGGTCTAGAAAGTTGGTACCGGGAACACTGAAAGCCTAACAGAGGGCTCTTCCACTGCTTGAAATCATACCTCCTTGGGTATGATTCCAACATGCTTGATACCAAACATGATAGAATTAGTTGCAGCCAGTTTCAAGATGGTCATCACATAATTACGTGGTACCCCTCTATATAGTATATGGCCGCTTCACTGTCAACCTGAAGAATGGACTACGTAGGCTGTAAGGGTGTCCTGCTCATGCAGGGGCACCCTTTCACTTAGAACCAAGCACCCTGCCTTCAGGATTGTAAAGGCCTGCTATAGGGTGACCTATAGATTTTAAGTGCAATGACCCTTAGATATAGGGAACGTATATCTTAAGTAAGTGGTGCAAGCACCAACTTACACAGGCTGTAATGGCAGGCCTGTAGTTCCATTTTGCATGGTCTCCCATGGATGGCATAATGCATGCTTCAGCTCATGGGTGACCTTGGTTGTACCTATGCCCTGGGTACCTTAGTACCATATACTAGGGTCTGATAAGGGTACCCCAGTATCCAATCTGGGATGTGCCTAAGTACTGAACACAACAATTTAGGGAGAAAGCAGATAGACTGGAAGAATCCTAGTCAGACTAGTCAAAAACCAGCATAGCACTAGGCAAAAAGTGGGGGTAACCATGCAGAAGGATCCTACCTTTCTACATAGTTACAACAGAATCATACCATACAGGGGATAAAAACAAGAGCTGTGGAGGAGAGTATCTCTGTGAGAGATACTATTTGACAACAACACTAGAGTGGTTTAATTACGTGGATGACATATGTAAAGGTCTTTGTGAGATGAGAGTGAATTGCAGAAAGGAAAATGGAGAAATAACTTAAGCAAACGTTCAAGGGATCTCCATAGGGGGGAGAGAAGGAGGAGTATAGGAGCCTAAAGAAGACCAAATCTGCTTAAGGACAAAGGCAGAATGATATTGTGAAAAATCCCATCATCAACATTAGGGGCCTCATGTAGGTAGCGAAATACCGGTCGGTAACGGCCGATTTTCGGTAATTATACCGTTACCGACCGGTATTTTGGCCATTGGTATGTAGGGGTACAAATTTTGCTTTCGGAATTTACCGAATCGGTAAAATTACCGATTCGGTAAAAATACCGAATCGGTAATGTTACCGAATCGGTAACTTTTCCGAATCGGTAATTTTACCGATTCGGTAAATTCCGAAAGCAAAATCAAGATGTAGGGGGAGTGTGTGTGTGTGTTTAAGAGTCGGTATTTACCACCAACTTATAGTTGGTGGTAAATAATGAATATGTGTAAATGCATTTTTACGCGCGTAGCAGTGTGCAATGTGGCATACATACATGCCCTTAGGGCATGTATGTGTGCCACATGTGCACACATGGCCGAATCAGGGGTGCAACAGGGTGTCAATGTGACACCCTGCCACCCTTGTATGTGTTCCCCCCATTACCGAATCGGTATTTACCGATTCGGTAATGAGGCATACCTTCCCCTCAATGGGAAGGTATGCCTCATTACCGAATCGGTAAATACCGATTCGGTAATTACCGACTAGTAACGATTCGGTAAAAAATACCGACTCATTACCTACATACCAGTTACCACTTCTAAAATACCGATTCGGTATCGTTCGGTATTTTAGAAGTGGTAACTGGTATGCTACCTACATGAGGCCCCAGGTCTTTTAAATTGGGATACAGAAATTTTGGCTGGATGCTTATTCCATAGGAACTTAGAGAGTAGACTAGGGACCTAGAAGAGGGAGCATTTGCAGGTATAAATTAATTAGGGGCAAAAACATAATTTTAATGGTGGCTAATCTACCCCACCAGGAAAGGAAGAGAGGGAAGCATTTGATCGAGAGCGGCAATATTTGCCTTAAGTGTTTCCTTAAGAGATGGTGAATATATTATGCCTAAACATTTGATACTAGAAGGATTCCATGAGAGGCTGGTATCTTTAAACATATCCTTAAGGCAAACATTTTTAAGAGGCATGGCTACAGATTTATCAATATTAAGCCAATATTCGGACACTGAAGAATAATGGAACAAAAGACAAAAGAACTGGGGGATAGAGGTGAGGGGAGAACAAACGCAAAGCAATATATCCTTGGGGTAAGCAGTGAATTTAATGTGCAACTTCAGAAGTATAGAGTAAGGAGTAAAGAGCTTTGATATAATGTATAAATTTGGGACTAGAATGGTGCCATTTAAGAGCTCTTAAGTGGAAATCTCAGTTAACACGGTCAAATGCCTTTTCCGACTCCAGAGTGACTGCAGCTAAAAGAATCTTAGACTAGTTATCAATGTGAATAATATTAAGGAAGGTGCCAGAATTGTCAGAAATGTTACATTCCTTAACGAAACCAGATTGCTCAATGCCGACCAAAGAAGGAATAAAGTCATTAGCTTGCAAAGCTAACATTTTGGATAACTTTTTGCAGTCTGTATTAATAAGAGAAAAGGGTCTGAAATATTTATAATCAGCTAAGTCTTTATCTTTTTTTGGGATAAAACAAATCATGACTTGCATAAAAGATACCGCTTTGGAATCCAAAGATAAAATGTTTTGAATAAGGAAAAGTAAATGAGGAAATAAAAGAGTGGAAAATGTGGAGTAAAATTTAACTGCAATCCATCCGGACCAGTGGCTTTCTCTTTTGGGAGCTTAGAAATGGCAGCACGTGTCTCAGCAAAAAAATAATAAGTTTCTATGGAGAGAAGTGAAGAGGATGTTGTGGCTTTGGGATCGTATAAAAAAAGAGTTAATTACTTCCTCTGAGGGCAAAGTATCCTCAGTGTAGAGATGAGAGTAGAATTTTGTAAAGCGGGACATCATTTCCTTATCTTTGAACAATCTATTACCACAGGAGTAGTGAATAGTTTCTATCCTAGATTTCTGTTTTTGAGCTTTTAAGTAATTGGCCAACATCTTACCTGCTTTATTCAAAGAACTGTAAAACTTAGCATTTATTTTTAGAAGAGTATTGCTTGCATTAATGATAGATGATTTATTGAAGGTAAGTTTAGCCTGGATGAGTTGATCTAAAACATCTTGGTGAGAGGATGAGTAATATGCATGCTCTATGTTTTTTATATGATGTAGGAGAGAAGAGGATTCTCTGACAGCAGCCTTTTTTTTTACTGGAGACATAATTAATAATATGTCCCCGTGCTGTAGCCTTAAAAGAATGCCAAACATGGTGGAATCTGATATCAGGATTATATTAGTCTCAAAGATGTCAGTAGTGAATTGCTCAAAACCTGAGACAAATTGCTGGTCTTGTAATCAGCAATTGTTGAAGCGCCACCTATTGGAGCAAATGGAAGAACTAGTATATTCTAAATCAATAATGACTGGAGCGTGATCAGAAATTAGAATATGGCCCAGTTCAGTGTGTAATAGGTGCTGTGAAAGTTTCTTCTCCAGAAAAATATAATCGATTCTACAAGAAGAGTGATGGGTAGGAGAAAGAAAAGAATATTCTAAAAGATCAGTACTATGCGACCTATGTCTTTCTATGCCCGGGCATAGTATGCCATTGGGGCTAGATTTTATTTAGCAGTTGAGTCTGCTTAGGGTACACGATTCAGACAATTGCTGCATGTTTACCCTTCATGAATTTCTCTTAACACTTGCACGCACTTTTGTTTCCACCCTCATTGGACCCCCCACCCCACACACCCACATGCACCATCCGGCAGTCCTATAAAAGATCTCCGATAAAGAGACCCTTCGGGGGACCCGTGGGGAATTGCAGCGCCGGCCCCACGAGGAGCAACTGCCCGATGATGAAGCATGACACCCTATGGGGTGTGTGAGGGCAACAGAGGACACATAATGGTTTTTCCTTTTATTTGAGGGTCCCTTTACCTAGGATTTCTTCTTTTCCTTTTTCTTTTCTTTTTTCTTCTTTTAATACATGGTGACTTTTTGCACCTTAGTGTATGGGTGACTTTTTGCACCCTACTTTTAGGAACAGTGTCCTCTTTGTGATATTAATGTAGATATAAGGAGCGTGGACACTGGACCTTGTATAAGCTCCCTGGTCCCCCGTCTTTTGTATAGTAAGTACCCTTTGTCTCTTACTAGGGCTCCTAAGTCAAAAAAGCTCAAAAACATTTTATACAACAGAGGTGAGAAACCTACTATGTACAAATAGCAAAAATAAGATATTTAGGAAAACTGAAATATAAATTATCATACTATTATGCCATCCAATACAGACAAACTAAACTAAAGTGGAAGAATTGGAGAAGGAAATAAAAAGTATAGCCAAAAGGAAGAAGCAAAACAAACAATAACAAGCCAGAAAAAGGGAAAATGTAAGCTAAAACCAACCAGTAGGAAAAAGAAGAACATCAAGATATGAGGTGGAGAAAGAGAGAGTAAGACAGGAAAAAAAACAAGGAGAGGTAAGGTGTGAGTCCGAAAAAACCAACAAGGAGAAAAGCAATAGAAGGATGACAGAGGGTCTAAAAGACCTGAGACACCTGGAACGAATTAAGCAAAAAAGGGAAAGTAAGAATTGAATCTCAGTGAGAAACCATAAGAGATGGACGACCGAAGACCCGGTCCTGAGGCAAAAAGGGGAGAAGAAAAATAGAGACCTAAGAATAAAGAACAAGAGAAGTTGAAAATGCATATGGAGTACAATCCAGCAATACGAAAATATACCAGAAAAGTAAAAATGAGAATCTTACCCATTTAGGAGAAAAAATTAGGGGGGAGCGTTCGATGAAGAAATAACTAGACAAAAAGAGGAAAACGCACGATAGAAGAATATGAATATCGATGGACAAAGGACCTGAGGGTGAAAAAACAGAAAAGACCACAATTAAACGACTAAACAGTTAAAACAGCAGAGCCAAACCACACATGAATTACAACAGAAGCAAAGAAAAAGTCAGAGCATAAAAGAAACATCAGGAAGTGCCAGTGTCTATAGAGTGGAGATTAATAAATTCCTTGAGCCTTGCAAGAGAATCAAAAGAAGTGGTTCTTTGTAGGTGACCTTAAAAGTACATGGATGAAGGAGACCATATATTTCATTCATAGCGTGCAATTGCTTGTGGCGAGCTGCCATAGCAGAAGATACGTCTTGCGAAAGGAAAATCCAGTGACCTGACCAAAATAGTTGTTTCCGCTGCTTAGAGGCTGCTAAAACCTGCATCAAGTCTCTATATAGGAGGAAAAGAATAATTATGCATCTGGGTCTGGTGTTGGAGTTGGTGGGTGAGACTCCGGGGCCAAGACGATGGGCTCTTTAAATGCTCAGTGGTGGACTATTAGAAAGGCCCACTGACTTAGGTAGATTGGTCTGTATGAAAACGATCATATCCCTCTCTCTGTCCCTTCTGGAATGCCATAAACGGGAAGGTTATAACTTCTATTACGATTTTTTAAAATCCTCTGTGTGTCTTTTGAGGGGGGCTATTTCCTGCAGCATGATGGTGACTTTGGAAACAATGTCGTGGGCCTCAGAGATTTGTAGTTCTATGTCTGAAACCCTTGACTTAAGAGAAGTCCATTTATTATCCATATGTTGAAGAGTAGAGATGGTTTCTGTCAGGAACAGCTTTAGCATTTTTAATTTGTCCATTAGATCTTCCATGGTGATTGGAAGAGGAGATTTCCTTGGAGAAGCTGGGTCTTTTTTAAGGCGCTTACCACTACCTTCTTTACAGGAGACAGAAGTTACACCAGAAAAAGAGCCATTTTTGGGAGGAACACCACCACCCTCTTGCCTCACGAAAGTGAAAAGAAGCAAGGCAGGGCCAGAAGCAAAGAAAAGCTTGAGAAGACCTCCACAGAGTGAGCCAATAAGGAATAACAGCTGTAAATACACCAGCCCCAGAGTGCTTTATTTAGAAAAATACAC
Source organism: Triturus cristatus (assembly GCF_964204655.1). NCBI lineage: Eukaryota > Metazoa > Chordata > Amphibia > Caudata > Salamandridae > Triturus > Triturus cristatus. The sequence goes on from NC_140589.1 coordinate 792,569,339, forward strand.
AGTCCCTATGAAAATCAGATGAGACCAAAATAGAAAAAACAAAGGGCCCTGTGAAGTCTCAATTAATTAGAGCTGTAGCACATGAAGGGGCACATAGCAATGAAATGAGCAGGCTGAGACCAGTAAAGCCTTGAGGAACAAGATCGCTGCGCAGAGAATGGTCAAGCGGTAAATTTCCTGTCAGGCAAGGCGGAAGGCGGGAGAAACACCGGTCACACTGGGCCACACAGGAGCATCATAAGGAGTCGGCTAATAAAACACTAGTCGAAAAAATAACTCACCGCCTAAGGCCCCTGCCGTTCAGCCACCCACTCTAGATGTTTTCATGTGTCTAGCTGGTATTTGGTTAAGGAAAAAAAAAAGACACAAACCAAAGAACGTGCTCGCTCAGTTGGCAGCCATCTTGCGGGCGTCCCAGCCACGACTCCAATATGTACTCCTTTCACGCAGAACAGTGCGTGAAAGGGGGCGTTCCATGGGTGTTGCTGTGGGTGTTCCCACGCAACATTTACAGATTATGAGGCATTCCCAGATTTACGAGGAATCGTAAACCTGGGAATGCGCCAGAATCCTATGCCTCCCCAGGGGAGCCGTAGGAGTGGCGCAACAAGGAGAAATACTTTAATTTCTTCTACTTTTTTCCTCTTTCTATGCATGCTAGAAAGAGGAAAATGCCATCAATGATTGTTTTTGTGCAGGAAGGTGTCCCTTCCTGCACAAAAATAATCATCCCTGCAAAACTGGCACTCTTGCAACTGATGCAAGGGTGCATGCTTTGGCAAACGGCTGCTGTTTGTATACCTGCGCAATGGAGAACAACAGAAATGCACTGTATCTTGTAGATACGGTGTATTCCTGCCCTTTTCTTTTGACACATGGCAGCGCAGCAGGAAGGTCTGCTGCGCTGCCGTGCATCAAAAGTTTGTAAATGAAGCCCTTTGACCCCATTGAATCACTTTTGCAAGTTGAGAACCCCAAACCTTTTCTAGGATTTGAACCTCAACAGTAATCCACAAACAAGTCCACATCTCACAAATATATTACTCATGCAAAATGTATATAGGTTGGTGCTGCATCTCAGTGGCCAGCTTTTCAATATGTGGTTTTATTTCTGAATGTTGAATTCTGAGGTCAGATTCGACATTTCTTAAGCAGTTTCTGTACTTATGTTTTAGTATAGTCTGCCAGGTTTGATTTTCTTTGCAATATGCCGTTCTGCATCAGGGGTGGTTATCCATCATGCCAAAATTTCAGCGGAACAACTTACTATGTAAACAAGAGCTATTTCATATCTATCTAAGATTTATTTTATGTGCATTGAAGTTAAGTGGCTATCGTGAAATATTGGCATCTTGGACCTACAGGAGATACAACCATATACACAACATCTAGTGTGAGACGTACTTACCTATTTTGTGGTCCCAAACATTCCAATTCACAAAATCGGAGTTTTTGGGACCATAAAATCGGGTTTTCTTATATATGAATCCCATTTCCGGAGTCAATAACCTTTTACTCACTCTTAAAATGGGATTCCGAATGATTACTGAATCACAAATTCGAAGAGGTGTGTTGTGGGCTTCCCTTCTAATTTGTGATTTGATAACATAAGAATCAATGATTTGCGACTTTAATTTTGATCACAAACTATTAAAAAAGTCACTAACTCCCAAATTCGGGTGGTAACTCATCCACAAAAGGGGAGGGGTCCCCTTTGCACCCCTTTTCCTTTGTGAATTGTGGAAAAGATTTCCGAGTAGGCGGCGGTCTATAGGCCCATTGCCAACTCTCAAAGGAACGTTTTAAAAAACAAGGGGGCATATTATCAAGCCAGGCGATACAATTATCGCCGCTTTAGCGGCAGAAAACTGCCGCTAAAACCGCGATAATGGGCTTGATAATATGCTCTATGGAATTCCAATTGAAGCCCATGTTAGCTGCCCTTCACAGCTAACATGGGCTTCAATTGAAATTCCATAGAGCATATTATCAAGCCCATTATCGCCGTTTTAGCGGCAGTTTTCTGCCGCTAAAGCGGCGATAATTTTATCGCCTGGCTTGATAATATGCCCCTAAATTCTATTTTTAAGAAGCTGCCCCGTTTCCTTTAAGGAAATCCCGATACTTTTAAAAAACTAAAATTTGTCTATTTAAATAAATCACAAACATGGTGCGACCTACCGATTATCATTTGGTAGCTCGAATTGCGACCCACCATTATTCAGAATTGTATTAACCAAAATTGATTAGATATGTCGATTTGCAAAATGTCATACTGGTTGCAAAAAAAATCATGTTCAAGTGGGGCCAGATATTGGTACATCTGGCCTCAGTCTCCTTTTCGTAATGCAACCTAATTGTTCCATCAACAAAAATGTCGGTGACGGTGTAGTTCTCATAGGTGCCTCATGTTAGCACAACTACCTAATACTTGGATCATTAAAAACTAATTGGTGCATCAAATTACAAGACAAAGAGGTGATTATCTATTTATTTGCATAAGTTAATTAAAACCATTGCAATACAATGATAAAAAAGTATATAATAAGAAAATTAAAAACATTGTAAAAAGGAGAGCCGTAACCCTGGACATGCCCATACAGGAGGATTAAAAGTTCAAGTAAAATGCAAGCATTGAGTGCCTTCATTTGGCTTGGAACTTGTTTTCATGTTTACATATGTCTTTAGCTCTGCGACTGACCCCAATCGCCCATCTTGCTTTTGAAGTCCCTGGTCCTACTTTCCTCCCATTCTCCTTGAGTGCAACGTGTTCCATCATTAGACCAAGATCCCAGGTAAAGTGCTTGTGCATTGCGGCTTAGCCCAAGTTTGAAGCAGCCTTATGTTGAGTGGTATTTGATGGAAATCTCCAGTCTCAGTTGCTTCCTCGAAGGCATAGACAGAGAACTGTCGGAATGCTAGGTGCTCAGTCTACTGTGATATCTTCGAGAGGTTAAGTAAGAATGTTCCTTTTTTTTCCAGGTCTGGTCAGTGGAGGGTTTCTGCTGACATCCCTATAAAGTAATCTGGGATTACCTTTTGGACTATTCGAGGGCAAAGTCAGGTCCGGGGCGAGGCTGGAGAGCGTCCCTGATTGTTTGTATAAATCGCCCCCAGCGGGCCAGGATGTAGGGTTCCTTTTGAGTAAAACATATTGCCGAAGCCTCTGCGCAGGTACTTGCTTTTTTACTCAAGTATAGTTCCCTTAGAATGGTTCTTCTTTCGTTAGCTATAGCTGGGCAGCAGCTCAGCAGGTGTAGCCATGATTCTTGTTTGTAGTCACATAGGGGGCATACCCCACTTGTTTTTTGGTTTGCTCAAGCCAGGCTAAACTCCACTATCGGCAAGGCCAGCAGTTGCATGTATGGGATCTCCCTCTGGTCTTGGATCTGAGAGCCGCGAAGAGATGAGGGTTAGGTTTGGATACCAAATATGATGCATTGAGCGGGGCCAGGAAGGAAGATGTTTTTATTGTTTCCTGGTCTTGCTGGAATGAAACTAATTGCACTTGCTTGTTAATGCACTTTTTCCAGGTGGCGTATGAAATAAAAGGCAAGGCAAGTGCTGTTTTGTTTATTTCTGTATTGGCAAGGGCTCTCACGAGCTGAGGGTTTCACGGGGATCCAGCTTTTTCTAATGTGTTTTTAAGGCAGCTCTTTAGAGATTGCTCCGGGGCCTTCAAGATTCAAATGTAATATTTTAAAAGGTCTGCGTCAACAGACACTGATTGTATGAATCAGGATTTGTTTCTTCTTTGCAAATCTAAGTAAGACTTAAATGTGAAAAGGGTCAGGGCTCTGACCTAAGATACAGGTTGATGCTGGATGTTAATTCTCTTTTTCGGCCCAAATTTAGAGTGTTCCCAATGCCCAAGCACAGGTATAGAAGTTCCTTTTCATGATAAAGACCAGTTAAACCAAAGACCTTTGGATTGGAAATGAGAATTAGTTCTAGCTGGATCTCAACATGATGCTAGGGCCTCAGTTAAATTAGAAAGAAAATGTTAAGTTGGCAGGACATAAAATTCTGCTCTGGTCTTTGCAGATGACACCCTATTAATTTCCAAGACCTCTATAGGTGATGAAACCCTGCTTTTCAGGTTAGCCAGTTTCCTCAAATCCCAAGGTCTGGAAATCAAGTAAGCCAAAATGTATGACCTTTAACCACGTAAATCATTTTGGGGAGATCGAGAATAGGTAACACAGAGTTAGAAAGGGTGAAAGACTTTGATTATCTTGTGGTGAGGCTGGCAAACTCAATGTACTGATCCCCACAAATTACTAAGAGTACCATAACTTTGCAACATGAAGCTTTTTCTATACTGAAACTACATAAACTTTCCTCTTTTTCACCTCTATCACTAATCATCGAGATATATCAAGCTAAAGGCCTATGTACTGCACTCTATGGCGCTGAGGTCTATGACAATTGCAACGTAACCAGACTAACCAAAAGTGAAAGCAAATTTGTGAAGTCTTTGTTTAATATGCCCCACAGAGCCCTATTCACTCCCTTGAGACAGGACATGGGTCTGAAGAACTTTGCTCACATGGCCAATCTAAAACTCTTTTTATATTAGTTAAGACTGTGGCCATGTTCACAGTTGGAACCCTACAGGAACACCTTCCTAGAGTCAGAAGGATTGGATACTAACAGCAGGTTACCCTGGTTCAGACATGTTAAATCCAAATTATATTCACTCGGCCTCCCTGAAGTTTGGGATACGTTGAAATATAAATCCATTTATCTAATATCCTTAGTGAAACACAGCTACTGCCAGAATTGTATTTGAAAAATGGCTCCAGGAAACAAAAACGTGAAGTTTGTCTGGGAAGTTTTTTGATTTTAAAGCAACTTGGGAGTTTGAGCCTTTCTTAGATACAATGGAGCTATCGTAAGGAAGATTCCTGTTCATGAAATTTAGAGTAGGAATTCTACTAGTTAACTCCTTCTTTAGTAAATAGTGTTTAACTGCAGCAATTTCGGATATCTGTCCATTCTGTAAGATCCATGCTGAAACAGACACACACTTGGTGCGATATATATATCTTCAAGTTATGTATATGTGGAGATAGGAGTAGTAAATTTATACTTTTTCTATATGCACTTCCCTTTCGATATTTTGTCCCTTGCTATTTTGTCCACGATATTGTTATATCATTATATTTCTATGTTCAATATTCAGTAGGACATTTCAGAATACAAATACATTCCATAGCAATCCTAATAAAATTAGACACAAGGTTAGTTACTTGCTAAGGGCTGAGCAGGCACTTGTGCAGCACTGCACAATCTTGTGCAGCATGTGCAGGCTTTTATAATATTAAGTCAATCAACGCAATGCTTTAGATCACTTTGCATTACTTTGATCCATTTTGTTTAGTGTGCCCCCTGTATGTTGAAACTACAATATCGTTAGGACACACTATAGAGGACAGAACATTAAAAATAAAATATCGACAGGTAACTAAATTTAGATTTTCTATACCTAACTCCACACTTTCTTACCTACGTGGTACATATATCTTTAAGGTACAAGGATGTGGCGTTAGTAATAGTAAATCTATACTTCCCTATTTGCACTTACCTTTCGATATTCCGTCCCTTTATATTCTTTCCTTGATATTCTTGTAACACGATATTGTTTTGATATTCAGTAGTACAACCATTTTGTTACAATTGAGCATCCGAGCAAAATGTTAGCAAATAACACCCAAAATCTAAGCGTTTGTAGTCGCTCGATGCCAGTGCTTAATTTGTAAAAAAAAATAAGAGCTGGGCCCTTGTTAGGGTGCCACTGCAGTTTGCACCACACATGGCCACTGTACTTACACAACTACTAACCATTACACTGCTACAAGTGTGACAATCCAGACTGTTTGAGGCCGCAAAAGCTTTAAGAATGGCTTGGGTGGCAGGGGTTGGTTGTTTTTTAATGTATATTGAATTAACAAACAACTGTTTTTCTGCTCATCTTTAAATTACACATATAGTGCCACCATGTGGCAGCTGTCATAATGGCAGGTTCCGGCAATTAAGTGCCGGTGCCGGGCACCGGAAACCACCCGCTCAAATTAAGCCCTACTTCATGCCTGTCCTCTTCATGATTGCACATAAAGTGTTTCATTTGCATGATTACAAGGGGCTTAGTTGCACTCTGGATTACAAACCCTTTAGTTCAAACAGTGATAAAACAACAAAGCCTTTGAACACAAAGCTAAATTGCCTGTTGCACTGTGGTGGATAGCAAGCACAACAAGATGATGGACGGAGTGCTGAAACCTTTCAACCACTCACCTCCAGTCAAGATATCTGGGTTTAATCCATCATTCTTTTGCTCAATATGCCACCCAGTTTGGACCAAACCATATGCAAATCAGTCTTGACTCTTCTCCTCATGGGAACAGCTCAGCCCGAACTGCCCGGCCAGGTTCTCCCTGAACCGGAAACAAGTAGCCTGGGACCGGTTTCAGGGAATCACCCTCATCAGCCAGGATAGCTTGTTTCCAGTGGCGCACAGAGCAACGGTCTGGGCATACCCTTATCCACTTGGGGCGAACATAGCAAACAGAACAAGATGGTGGACAGAGTGCTGAAACATTTCAACCACTCACCTCCACTCAAGAGATCTGGTTTAAATCCTTTGTTCTTTTGCTCATGCAGCCCCCCCATATGGACCAAGTCATATGCAAATCAGTCTTGACCCTGCTCCTCATGGGAACACTCCAGTTGAACTGCCAGGTTAGGACCGGAAACAAGCATCCTGGGACCTGTTTCAGGGAATCGCGCTCATCAGCCAGGATTGCTTTATTCCAGTGGCAAAGTGAGCAAGTGACCCATGTCTGGGCATACCCTTGGCCACTTATGGTGAACATAGCAAACACAACAAGATGATGGACGTAGTGCATACGCCTGCTACTTTTCATTAAAGTGTCATATTTATTCATGATTACCATCACACCAATATACTTATAAACATTCAGTTTTTAAATAATGTTTTTAATACTCAAAAGCAATGATTAATTTAAATTGGATATTTTTATTTTAATAATGTAGGCGCATGTTTGGACATGAGTGTCACAAATGAGTTAGCAAAATCTGTGGAGATATCATGATTGAAATGTAGTTCAAAGTTTATCCAAACACGAAGTGCATTCGAAGTCCAATTCTCCTTAATCGCTTTCGATTCTTCCCTTCTTAATCCTCGGAAGGAGATAAAGAGAGACTTCTACTGCTTGGTGTTGGTATTACAGTGCTGCTTCAACGAGTATGGCTGAAGGTAACGGTACACTATTGTCTTCAGACTTACCCAACTAAACGTATGCGAACTGAACTCATGACTTTGTGGCTAATACGTTATCTTCTGGTGCATAATTGCTCTCTGACTCACAAAACGTGAATTTTATGTTCCTAAATAATGTGAGTAAATCTGCTCGCAAGGGCGGGTCATAGGCATCCTACCAGCAAAAGTAACAGAAACCCCACACTGGGCCTGATATACATATGGGCGACGGGATATCCATCACAATCGTGACGGAGGTACCCGTGCGCCGATATCTAATCAAGCCCCATGTTTGTGTTTTCAAACTTTTACCAGCACTTCCCACTCTGACTTCAGTGAGATATTTAAGCCCAGCAAGGGCAGGTTCAAATATGCCCCTATATAGGGAGGGTATAATGATGCAACAGTCACAAAATGGATTGGAGAGTAGAGGAAGGGAGCTCTCAATTTAAAAACGTTATCCTGCAGAGAAACAAATAAGAAAAAATTATCAAGTGCAAATGCACTTCAACATGACATTTCCAGAAATCAAACTATTGATTGGCTACATTTCTGCAGTAGCCTGACACATGAGACAGTCTTTTAAACGCACCCTTTACAACGCATGACAATTATCACGTATTCTTTATCATGCAGGTAGGCATCACTCAGGTAAGTATTTTACACCCTTACCAGTGGTACTTTACCACACAGGTAAGTGTTTTTTTTAACCACATACTTTTTAGGTCTCGCCTAGCGTTGCCGAGCACATGCGGAACTCGCTCAGCGAGTTTATTGTCAAGGAGGACTTTGAGAGAAGGGCTTGAAGCCCTGCCCCTTATTTCCATTGGCTTGCATCACCGTTTAAGGTAAACGGTGGGCTGTCATTGGAAATAAGCTTTCTTTGTTGCCTCCTTTTCACTTTTTTGTCCGGCCCACCCGGACTGGCTCGTCTGCTTTTCTTCTGTTGTGAAGGTATTTCTTATCTTTGTGGGAACCATGGGCCATATGTAGGTAGCTAAATACCGGCCAGTAACGGACGAAAATCGGTAATTTTCCCGTTACCGACCGGTATTTAGCCCTTTCTAATGTAGGAGGCAGGTTTTAAGGATTCGGTAAATTTACCGATTCCTTATTTTAAGGAATCGGTAAAATACTGAATCCTTACAAGCTATGTAGGAGGCACTCAAGTGAGTGCATTTTTGCATTCAGGATTCGTTATTTACCACCAACTACAAGTTGGTGGTAAATACCGAATACCTTTAAGAAAGCAATAATTTGCTTTTCTCAAGGTGCCATGTGGCAGACATACATGCCCTTAGGGCATGTATGTGCGCCACATGTGCACACATGCACGATTCAGGGGTGCAACAGGGTGTCATTGTGACACCCTGCCACCCTTGAATATGCTCCCCCTATTACCGATTCGGTATTTACCGAATCGGTAATAGTGAAGGGCTTCCTATTCATTCCTATGGGCCTCCAGGCCCATAGGAATGAATGGGAAGGTGATTCCTTATTACCGAATCGGTATTACCGATTCGATAATAACGAATATTACCGATTCGGTATTTTTTACCGAATTATTAGCTACATATGAAATACCGATTCCTAAATACCGAATCGGTAAAATTCGGTATTTAGGAATCGGTATTTCATATTTACCTACATCGTGCCCCATATGTTTTCATTCAGCCCTGTAAACATGGGGCTGAGTGAAAACAGATGGCGAGCGCTTGTTTTTTATGCAGATTTCTTTAGCGCGAACTCTACCTGAAGGTATTTGAGCGCTTTACATGAGCTCCGGTTACGTTACACAAGGGCACATTCAGACACGGAGAGATTATGTGATCGGCAGGCAGGGCTGCTTGGGAGGAGCGCTTGAGGCAGTCTGGCACAGTGTTTTTTTATGCAGATTTCTATAGCGCGAACTCTAACTGAAGGTATTGGAGCGCTTTACATGAGCTCCGGTTACGTTACACAAGGGCACATTCAGGCACGGGGAGATTATGTGATCGGCAGGCAGGGCTGCTCGGGAGGAGTGCTTGAGGCAGGCTGGCACGGGTTTTTTTTTAAGTATGGAACCGCCCCTCACTCCTTTGGAGACCTCATCGCCAGACCTTCTTCGTGACAGTGGACTCCCCTCTAATTCTCAGACGTGAACAGCATGGGACTTGCCTCAATTTGGGACCTTCATGCCACAGCTTTAGATTATCAGCGCGCAACTTAGCCTCCCCAAGTTGATGCGCTTAAACTTTTTTTATTCATTGCTTCTCTTTTCGACCTCGTTGTTCGCGTCTCACGTTCCTGACTTATATTTGAAAACTAAGTTATGTGTCCCGTATATTGCGTAGAATCTGAATTCAGGACCTGGACACTGTAACCGTGACCAATAGGAACATGCATTAAAAATGCAATAGGTCTCACCATTCATTAAGTTAACGCCATTTGCTTTGCTATACAGTACCATTAGCAAAGCAAATGGCTTTAACTTAATCAAAGGCGAGACCTATTGCATTTTCAATGCTTGTTTATGTTGTGTTATTTTAAAAAAAGGGTTAAAAGTAGGGGCATAGGGTTTAGGGATGACTAGAGGTAAAGAGAGATGATTGTCATTTTAGGGTATACAGGTGGGTAGAGGTAAAGTGTGGTTAGCATAATTTTTTCATTTAGAAGTGGGTAGAGGCAAGGGGGAAAAGGTAATGTTAGGGTTTAGGGCTGGGTAGGGGTAATGAAAGGAAAGGGTAATTTTAAGGGTATGGGGTGGGTAGAGTTAAAGGAGGTAATGGTGATTTTAGAGTTCAGAAGATGGTAAAGGTGAAGTGAAATTAAGGGTGATTTTAGGCTTTAGCGGAGGAACGAGGTAAATGGAACGTAGGAGTAAAAAACAGGGCTGTATGGTTTCCCCAAAAATAAAGTAATATTACAGTGCTCCTCTGTCCTCACTCTGCAGCACTGGAAGCACCCATGCTCCCAGCCTCTCCCACCCAGTCACAGAGACACAACTAGAGGGAAATTTCAGGCATAGATTAGAGTGGTGCAGAGTACAGTATGGTGGCATAAAATGCAGTGGCATAGAGTGAAGTAGTGTAGACTAGAGTGGTGCAGACTAGAGTAGAGTGGTGTATAGTGCAGTGGCATACAGTCGTATGGAGTGGTGTACAGTGGATTAGAGTAGAGTGGAGTAGAGTGGCATAGAGTCGAGTGGAGGAGAGTGGCTTGGAGTGGCGTAGAGTGGCATGCAGTAGAGTGGCATTGTGTGGAGTGGCGTGAAGTGGCACTGTATGGAGCAGAGAGATATGGCACATAGTAGAATGGAATAGAGTGCAGTGGCACAGAGTGGTGCAGAGTAGAGTAGAATGGAGTAGAGTGCAGTGGCCCAGAGTGCACTGGCATAGAGCGCAGTGGCGAAGCGTAGAGATGTGTAAAGTAGAGTAACTCAGAGTGCAGTGGCGTAGAGTACAGTGGTCCACAGTTGGGGGTGCAGACTGCAATAGCGTAGAGTGCAGTGGCATAGACTGCAGTGGTGTAGAGTTGAGGAGGGAGGCATAGATTGCTATGGTGCAGAGTAGAGTGCAGTGGTGTAGAGTGCAGTGGCATAGAGTATAGTGTTGTACAGTAGAGATGTCTAGTGTGCTATATGGCGCACCCACTACTTTCATCCCTTATTTATTTTTAACATTTCAAAATACCACAGTACTTTCGAGGAAGTTCTTCATAAACCTTTTTAAACTTATATAAAGTAATATGATTATTTAACCTGCCTGTAAACATTTTGTTAAATTGCCTCATGTCATACTATAGTTTTTAAAAATCCCAATAACCCATATCTCACTTAGAAACCAACAACACAGACAAAGTGTGGTCTAAACAATATGGCTACCTTTTTATTTTGTAAGGGTTTTCATTAGCCAATAACATAGTGATTTGCAATTTTTGTCATTACTATGTACTGCGGTATACAGCTAAAGTACTGTAGTATACCGCAGCCCAGTATATCACTACGTTTTGTAATTTGTCACCAAAATACTACTGAACCATTTCTCATGAAATACCAAAAAGGATCCTTTCCAGACCATAATCTATATTCCTGTGAAATGTCATGAAAATCCACTTAGCCATTGTGCCACAACGTCTGTCGAAAAAGTGTATGTGAAATTTATTGGTGGAAAACGTGTTTTGGGAACCCCTTTTTTCATTGCACCCTCTTAACTAACCCCCACAAAACTCTTCATCATCAACCAATGTAGAAAAAATAATAATTCTGCAAAATTTCATGGAGATTTATCAAACGATGGCAACGTTATTAGCAAGTATGAATTCCTAACTCTGGGAATCCTGACATAACTACAGTGTAGCTAACGCCACTGTGTAATATTTATATTACTGAGTAGCAGTATATATACCGCTACTCTGTATCAATATGTGTGTGTGTGTGTATACATAAAAATAAATATATATGTACATACACATAGATATATATTGAAATAGGTGCTATTAATCACACCCAATAAATTCTGATCCACATGTTCTCAGATTTTTCAAGTGTACATCTGATTAGGCGCATGCATCGGCTACGAACCCCAAGGCTCTGGGCGGGCAGCATGCAAGGGGCGTGTGGCTCCCACAAAGCTACTTTATCACCTCACCTTTCAACTGTCACAACTAGTCTCCTATCTGTGTGCAGTGGATGTTCGTTTCCAGAGATGTCTCATTGGTCATCTGTCATTAACCCTACGTGTATATCTTGATTCTCCAGATTGTGCAACCGCCGCAAACCCGATTCTGCAGGCCTCAATTGTGACATGGTAAGAGGCCCACAAAGTAACCTATGGCACTCCCACATCTCATGCATCACAAAGCCCCGCCATGGCACAATGCAGCCCTACTATATAGGTAGGCAACCTTTCTTTGGGGGATCTTGGCAAGGGAAGTGTCTGAAAAGCAGAAACTAACTATATAGCGAGAAGATCCTGAAGTCATTCCACTGTCGGAGCATGGACTTTGGATTTCAATCACTGTTCACTGGTGGTTTTGCTAACTGGTGCATTGCCTTTGAACAACCCTAAGGGTGTCCCTGGATGACTTCCCCCCTTTCTCCTATCCTTTGGTATCTTCAAACCCTGGCCTAACTCAGAGGGTGGTCTTGGGATTAAATAGGGTGCCTCTTATAGCCACATAGTCAACCCCTATCCTCACTGCTGCAAGGCTTAGCTGGCAGATGACGCCCAGCAAAGATTACTCCCAGGTGACTAGGCTTCACTTCTCCTTGACCATGGCTGGGTACATTGTGAAAACCAACTGAAATTTTGATATTTAAAAATTCTTCCTGGTTGGAAGTTGAGAGCTAAACTGGTAACGCATGACCTTTTTTTGGATATGTGACTCCGACTGCTGCACATTATATCATATTCTATGGTCTTGTGCGACCTTGTCTGGATATTGGGCACTTGCGTCGTTCCTGGCCTCTGTGGAACCATCCCTCCCCCAATTGGCCATTGTCCACAATGTGTTCATATATCTCTGTCCTGATGGCACAAACTCACCACTGGATGGTGTCATCACTTGCAGTGGTCAAGCTTTCTATTCTCCGCCACTGGAAATAACCCCCCACCGGACATTCAACAAGTGGCTTATTGAACTATGCAGGATGGCTGGCCAAGAATGGGTCACTTACAGGGGCAATGATAAGCTGGGCACCTTTGGTATTAGTATGATATTAAGCATCTGGGGTGATTTCTTAAAGTCTGATACCTTACCCATCCACTGATTCTTCCTCCCTATTCCGACACTACACGACCTACTGACCAGTGCACCCCCATGCTCCCAGGCAGGCGAGGTTGGGTCGTCCACCTCCTATGCCTTCCCGGAAGGGGTCCACCTGACTGGTTTCGGGAGCCACTCCACTACTTTTGAGTCTGTTACCTGTTCCCACTCCACTCACAACTCCATATCCTTGTACCTTTGCCCTTTCCTTTCAACCACTGTACCCCCTACTTCCTTGGTTTAGGGGCTGCCCCTGAGGATATTGTTATTGGGCATTGGTAGTTGATTCGTACCGTTGCTCGTTATATATCCCCAATGCTGTTATTACCCTTTTCTTTTCTGCACCCCCTGCTTATATTTGAGAATTATAATAAATACATATTGTAAAAAAAACAACTGACTCGGAATCAAGGCAAAACATCCACAGGAATAAATAAACATGACAACTGTACTCATTTACATATCTGACATAACACAATGAATTAAACTCTTTTCGCTCACAAATCAGATTTATTAACTGAATTGATCTATTTTCACTTACAAATCAGGTCCTATTACTTTTAATGGTACTAATGATTTTTCTTCTTTTTTTAATATAAGGTCATAAGTTAGCATTTCCGGCTCTTGCACCTGTCTACCATCTACGCAACAGCCCAGTTCACTGTATCCTCTAATAAGGCACAGACCGTGAACATGAAAAATTAACATTTCAAGCAAGACTGTGAGAACAGAGTCCGAGGTAAGGAGAAAGAAAAAAAGACATCGAAGGTCATATTGCATTGGAATGTAGCCATTTCCATTAAAATGACAGATTATCCTAAGCACACTTGAAAACTTCATACAGCCGAAGCCGATGATGATTATTATTACTGGATATATAACTCATTAAGTAAAGGATTATAGGAGCAGGCTGAAAGATATATCTTGGAAATAAGAGAATACAGTTAAAAGGTGAAGAAAAATGGGTGGGACATTCTCCAGACTTAGCTAATATTTTATCTACCGCAAGCATTTGTGGTTTTCTGTTCACTGAGTTTATGTTCTGGGTAATGTCGAGAACTACATACTAGTTTCTAATGGGATCTCAGAGGTTTTCTGCCACTGAGTTAAATGTTAATTACTATAATTTCTGTTATGTGTACTTACATGCTAGTTAATTTGAAAATAATGGCTTCGTAGCACCGGAGGGAGAAGCAATCTCTTATCACGGCTGCACTATTGGCCTATAAACTGGGAGAGATTAAAATGTTTTCTTACATGAGAGGCCAATGAACGAATGGGACGAGGCAAGGAGCCAAGGAGTGCAGCAAGATTACCATGGACCCTAATGCCAGCAAGACAAGGAGGAACGCCTGTCATCCATTGGGGTATTGATGTCCGACCGGTTTTGGGGTGCAGTGTGCCCCTATGCACTGGTCCCGGTGCTGCATCCTTACGCTACTGCTACACTAATACCAGCCATGCCCCTGTGGAAGCCACCACGGAAAATGCCCCTCCCCCAGCCTCTTTCCATTAAATCAAGGCACGGATAAAGAAAATACAGGTGAGCGTGGGCACGATATTTGTTTGTCCTACTCAAAGGAACACCAGTGAACAATACACAGATTGGTCAAATCAGCCAGCACTGGTTGCGTTGAGCCTGGCTGCTATGGCGCGTATACATTCAGTTAAATCGCATTTATTCTTAAGCTCTAGGCAGCTGTGCAGCTTGGCATAAAATGGGGGACGCCCACTCCTTCCCCAACTGTTGCTTCCTGGCACAAGATCAACATTCTAGAGATAAGAGCTTAAAGTAAGAAAATAAGGTGCCAAATAAAGAATAAAAAACAAAAACAACATGAAAATGAAAACGGAGAAAATACAAATAATCTACAAGCAAGTCATCATAATTCTCTTGACAAAGTCCTTGGACCGAGCTGGCTCTTTGCAGGCTCTTTAACTTCTTCTGGACACCCCTGGAGAGCGGAGTCCGCCACGGGGACATCTATTCTTTGTATTCCTACGATACCATTTATCACCAACTTTCACTGCTCCATCACTGACTTCTATAATGGCCTCTGTAGTTCTGAATTTAGACAAGCCTTTCAAAACATGACTAATGTCCTGATCTATCAACATTTCCCCATAGAGGCAGACTGGGCCAACACCTTGACCTAAGTCGCTTCTCTTTCACACGCCTTGAGCGTGTAGATTTTTTTAACATCATAACGTTTGATTGCTTCAGACTGGCTAGCTAAGATGTTTCGGGGTGCCATTTTGAAAGCCTGTTCCATATCAATTTTCCGGTCATGCTACTGCTTCGTCCAAATTGGGCACATACCAGAATTACAAAGGTGTCCTCTAAGCAGTGCAAAAGGCGAATACTCAGTAAGAGAGTGATACATGTTTCATAAGCCTAGAGCATTTACCTGACAGATTGTTTGGCAGGTGTCTTTACAGATAAAACCCACAGTGTGCAATCATAAATCAATCTGTCAACTCGTTTCATGAGGCCATTAGATAAGGGGTGGAAAAAGTGACATTTTCTTGTGTTAAAAGTTTGAGGAAGTTTATCATTGGGGCAGAGGTGAATTGGACACCATTGTTCAAAACCATTTCAGGCATGGCTAGCATCTTTTCTTCCATAAACAAGGGGCCAGTTGAGTCAACACTTTGGGCTGGTGCTAACTCACCAAAATGGGTGCAACATGTTGGTTTGTTATTTTCTTTGCTTTGTGTTCGAACGTTGTCTAGAAGTAACACAAAGCAGTGCTTTGCACCGTTTTAGGATACTTTGTATCCAGTGGTCATTTTGTGGATGTACATGGGTGTTCCCAAACAACCGCTCATCTTTTAGATGCACAACCTTATCTGCCTGCAATTGTAGGCAGAGCTTTGCACCAAAGAATTTTGCCCCGAGACAGGCGTAAGGAAGGAGCAAAGACTTTGTTTCTCCAAAGGTTTCTAAATTTACATGTATGTTGTACTGTACATGGGATTATCAATAATTTTGTCACTGACAGACAGGAGGAGTGAGTTTATGTGTCTCTAAAAAGGCCTTCTTTAACTGACAACTGGTATGATTTCTAGAAGTGAATGGCAAATAGAGTACCTTGTACTTCCATACCATACCTAGGAAGACATTAGTATCCCTGATATATATATATTTTTTATTTAATAAAATCTTTATTAAAACGTAAAACAGATATGCAGAATTAACTTTTGTTTAAAATGAAAATCTAAGTTATGAAGTAGAACATTTACAAAAGAGACTACTTACAAGAGATAGTATTAAGATAAAGGAAGAGATAAATTGTACAATAAACTTATTGAGATAATATCCTAATTCTGTACTCACAAATTAATCCACTCAGTATGCGATAATGTCAATCCAATACTAAGAGAGACTACATGCCGATCCACGGTAGCCGTAACACATTCCTCATCCAAGGGAACAGGTGATCTAGAGAGGAAATTTGTGCTGAGCCTTTGTCCCTGGTTCTCAACATTGAAGTAGTATTCCAACTACTTGGTACAAAGTCCACCAATGCTTGCTGTTTGCTTGTACCTAGGAGCACAATTAAGATTATCAACTACTGAACAATGATCAGTTTGACGACAAAGTTATGCGATACAAACACATTAACAAAATGTGTTGATTTCGTACACATAGGCCACGAGATATTGTTCTATGACAGAATATGATGTTTCTAGGTCCCTTAGAACCCTCAAACCAAATAACAGGTAATTATTTTGATTCCATCAGTCTGGGACAAAACTGCCACAATCCTTTATCACTGGAATCAACAGTGATGAACCCATTGGGATTTGTTTGAAGAATTTTAATGCTGGAGTTTCTGTAATTGAAGCTTTCAGCCTGTTGTTGCATAAGGGACCATCAATGTATTGTTCTTTTACATGTGATTTCTGAGTTGAATAGTCTAATATGTAAATACTTGCATCAATTTGGTAAAAAAAAACTCACACAATCCTAAAAATGATCAACTCATCCCTACTGTAGGGAGGGCGGGGTTTGGATAATTGTCTCAACCAAGCTGAGAACTTGTGAAATTTGATGACCAAGACAATCAATATATTTATGGCAGAACTCAAACTTATTACTCAGTGTAGCTCCTACTTGACTAAGCATGTGCAAAAGCTTTTCCAAAACAATATCCTTGGAAGCCCTATGTTTCCCATGCATCAACAAATGTTCTTGAAAGATGACACCACCATCCTCATCTTTGAAAAGTATGCAGACTAATCTTTGAAAGTTTGAGGCCAGGGAAGCCAATCCAAAGGGCCTGCCTCCAGGTTGAAACAAGTCATTCTGCGTAATAAATGCAGTAAGGTTGCGACAGGCAGTTTGGCGATATGCGGAAAACATGTTAAGTTTGGTTAATACTTTGGCTTCTGACCAGTGGCGGCTCCTCGAGGGAGTGCTGCGGGGCGGGGGAAGGGTAGGCTGGGGGGTAGTAAACTCCGGTATATGGCCGTACGGAGTTAAGTAAATAAATAAAACACATCACGCGCGCAATGTAATTTGTTTTATTTAGCCGCCACTGCCTCTGACAGTTTGTGAACTAAATTCTCAGTGCGATATAGCGCAAAATTATCAACCTAGATAGCTTCATTGGGTGCTCTATGGTCAACGATTATGCATAGTTTCTGATTCTCCTTTCTGGCTACAGCCATTAGGAAAACTCAAAGGGAAGATTCCAATGTCTGGATTTACAAAAGATTTGTGCCATTGTAAAAGTGATGTAGAGTTGCACGATTCAATGCTCAGGTATTTACTTTCCAGTGCAAAAGGAATTTTGCTCTGGAAAGTTGCACATTTTCCCAATGCAAATAATTTGCATCAATTTGCAATAAGGGGGCCTTAATAGGGTGTTACTTGGGTGGATCAAACACCCTTAAGTTTTTAATGCTGAGTCTAAAGTAATAAAATAGCCGGACCGGGATTTGCTACAAAAAACTATTCCTTCTCTAAGCAGGCGCTATCAATGATAAATGTATCTCAGAAAAAAAATGCATTCCATGTGTGTTGAGGTGCACAACACACATTCAGGGCCATATTTATGCAGGGGCTGCGTCGCTTTTGCACCACGCAAGCCCCAAAATGAGATTTATCAAGCCACGCAAGGTCACTTTGTGGTTTGATAAATACAGAATACACAGCGCATCACAAATCGCTGTGTTGCGCTACTCTGTCCCAGGGAGGCATTCCATGTGCACTGCATGGATGTTCCCATGAAGCACTCATGGATTTTGGCACATTCCCAGATTTACCATTACTGGTAGGCCTGAAAAATGAGCCAAAATGCTACGCCTTCCCAGGGAAGGCGTAAGAAGGAGAAATATCTTTACTTCTCCTTGTTACTTCCTGTTTCTATGTGTGATGCATTCTGCAGCGCACACAGAAAGAGGAAATGGCCTCAGGGGATTGTTTCAGTGCAGGAAGGTGCCCCGTCCTATGCAAAAACAATCCTGCATGCAACGCGGGCACCCTTGCACCACAGTGCAAGGGTACCTGTGTTGGCGCACAACTGCCCACTGTGTGCTAGCGCTGAGATAATGTGCCGTATTGTGATAAATACAGCGCGTTCCTGCTCTTTCTATGTAACACAGCACAGCGTAGCACGGTAACTTGCTGGCTGTGTTGCTTTATGATAAATATGCTCCTCAGTGCATAGGATCTTTCCATTATTGTCTAGATATAGGAATTTGTACTATAAGAGTATGCTCACGCACAGTTGTCCCTGTAAGTATCTGCATCACGCAAGGCAGCCTGTTGGTATGCCTGCACGAAGCATCAGCAGGCCCATCTTAGTCGCTGTAACTATTGAGACCACAATTCCATTCACAAACCATTAATCAGTCACCGACCCCCGAGTTGGCTGGTAAATAATTAACAAAGGAAAGCTCTCCTCTGCGTTCAGATTTCCCTTTGGGAATCATGTTGACGAGCTCAGTGGAGTGTGCAGTGGCATAGATAGAGGACTACTACTGCATCCTCTCACTATGTTCTCAAATGGGAAATGTGGTTTTTAAAGCACCACTTGTCCTTTTAACGAACATGGGCTGTTTAAAAAAAAAAAAATTCCCTTTGTGCATGTAAATGCAGGGATGGAGGTCTTCTGTTCCGTGCAGGCCTCCATACTTGCATTTACAGCCAATTACAGGGAGTTGCAAATTGCAAATTACAAAATGCCTTATTTGGTTTAATTGAACATGTTGTTTTATGGCCCCTCTGCAAATAAACAATTTGTATATCACAACTTCCATTCTCATTGACAAACTATTCAGTTGGCGAATTGTACTTCCTTTGTTTACGAATTTGAAGAGAACATGGGACCCATAGTATGTGGCATACTACTTTGTGCACACTTAGCAGAAGATTTCTTAGTTGATGTTACCCAGGAAAGCAATTGCCTTTCTCTTTAACCATATGAAGAACTCTCTTAAATGTACATGATGACATTGGAATGTACTGGTAAGGACAATGGAATGGATGCGCAGTCAGACATCGCACTTCTCCTTAAAAGCCACAGTATGAGCATCATTCGTTTTTATGAACTGCTGAGCAGTGTAACAACACTTTTGGCTTCTAGAATTACCACATTTGTGTATCTTGTCTTAAAACCAATTTACATTTTCATCGGAGTAACCATCCCCTGCTGTCCATACATCCTTCTGAGCAACTTTATTCTTTTCCCTTTTTTTCATAGCTGGAACTGTAATAAAGCAGCAAAGTAATCCAAGGTGTTGAATAATGTATCACCATAAGCACTGTGACACACGTCACTGGAGAAGAGTTTAATGCGGGTAAAAATTTCCAGTAAAACATGGTATCAAGATAGGTATCTTGGACCCTTGGTATAACGGGAAGTTTGTTTCTACTCCATTGATTTTAAGGGTCACTATACTCTATTTCATCACCAGTCCCCTCAGACTTTGCCTCCTCTACGACAGAGAAGAGCGAAGCGTCCCCTTGTTCTCTGAACGTATCTTCACTTTCATCTTCCCTGACTACATTCACCGCATTGCTCTAGCTGCTTCGACACACTCGGGTGAAGTGTCCAACCTGTCCACGCGACACATTGCTATTTCAGACATGATCACGTCTTAAAATCCATAGCATCTTTGTTTGTTTTTGCTGCACATTTGCAAGTGTTAATTCTGGCTTGCTGTGGTTTAAATCATTGACATTGTTTGTTGAGGAGGCACTGGAATGTCCTAGGGATCTGGATCAATCCTTTCATGTCCTTGGTGATCCCTTGTAAAGAATTTGCACCTGAGAACAACCAAACTTGGTTGCATGTCAAACTGACCACAAAACGCCTGATAGCATCTTTATGGGATCCAGGTTCAGGTGATCAAAAGTAGCTTACCCTTCAAACCGCAGGGATGCACAAGTAAAACGGTCTTTCTTTCTGGTTTGAAACATAGGACATCAATTGCCCACAGATAATTCTTGAATTAGTAAGAACACTTTTCAAATATGCATATGTCAGAGAATTAAAAAAAAACTCCTTGTGAGTAAGAAGAAATTCTACTAACCAAGTCATCAAAGAATATAGCCTTATAGCCCGCCGTAGCGGGCTATACCGGCTGTTAAAGGCCCGCTGCAGTGTTAAAGGCCCAAGCCGAAGGCGAGGGACTTTAACAAAGCAGAGGGACTTTAAAAGCAGGTATAGCCCTGCTACGAAGGGCTATAAGGCTATTAGATCATTCTGCCACTAGAGGGCAGAATGTTCTAACAAAACAAAGCCTTCAGGGAGCGCGAGGGTATTGAAATCCCCTCAGGCTCCCTGAAGTCTTTGTTCACAGCCAGAGCTGTGAACAAAGACACATTGGAATGTTGGTGCCCCGGGCTTATACCAGCCATTATAAGCCTGGAGCACTTCATTGTTTTCAATGGAGCTCCCAACATTCCAATGTTCTAATATAGCCTTATAGCCCGCCGTAGCGACCTATACCGGCTATTAAAGGCCCGCTGCAGCGTTAAAGGCCCGAGCCGAAGGCGAGGGACTTTAACAAAACAGTTACGTTTTTAAATGTTTTTGAGCAAAAATATTTTACTAGATTGAGACACGCATGTTTCACTGCATAGAAGAGCTTGTGTGCGCACCACACAAAGCAATGGCAAAATCAAAATCACAAAAATCAAAATCATAAAATATATATTACAGCCTTATAGTAGCGGGCTATACCGGCTATTAAAGGCCCGCTGCAGCGTTAAAGGCCCGAGCCGAAGGCGAGGGACTTTAACAAAAGCAGCGGGACTTTAATAGCGGTATAGCCCTGCTACGAAGGGCTATAAGGCTATTAGAACATTCTGCCACTAGAGGGCAGAATGTTCTAACAAATTAAACAAAGGCTTCTCGAAGCTCGAGGGGATTTAAATCCCCTCGAGCTTCGAGAAGCTATTGTAAAACATTGGAATGTTGCTCTGCGGCCCTTTACCGGCCCGTAGAAGCATGAGGCACTCCATTGTCTACAATGGAGCTCCCAACATTCCAATGTTCTAATTTTTTTTAAAAAAATTAAAATCACAAAACCAACTGCAGCAGGACACAGGCACAGCGGGCACAGGTAACAGCAGGGGGCATGGGGGTGTGGTGGGGTGTGGTGGGGTAAGGACGGGTGGAGTGGAAGTGGATAGACGACAGGATAGGGAAAGTAAAATATAAAAATAAATAAAACCACTTACCTTGCGCTCGCTGCATCGCCAACTTGGCCATGCGGCGAGTGCAAGGTAAGTGGTTCTATTTATTTTTTTATTATACTTTCCCCATCCCGTTGTATGTCCACTTCCGACCCACCCCACTGCTGTTATCTGTGCTGGCCGCACCTGGTCGGACTGCAAGAAGCGGGTTAACTAGCTCCATTTTAAACTATCAGGGGGTCACCCACAACAACAGGCTGTACATAAATGGGTGAAGGTTTGGCGCACCCCTGAAAGCACACCCATGAAGGTCGCAGAGATTGGCATGAGGCTAAACAGATGAACCTCTGGCACCAAGGAGAGACAGAACAATACATCCTCCAGAAGGAAGAACATTCTCTGTGTGTGTGAAGCAGGATGCATTCGCGATGAAGAGGGCATACACATTCCATATGTGAATGCAGACAATGAAAAGAATCCTATGACCAAAGCTCTGTTGAAGTCACCCGGAGCAAGTGAAGGCCTAATTTTAGGGAGAACGAAAGGCATGTACACAAACTTCAGTCACGCCACATGTATTCACTAACTCAAAGTAGCTTTGCAGTTCGTCCATAAAATGGTGGATGTCTGCTATTTACACAACCTTCGATTACCAGCATGAGCTCAACGTTCTAGGCAAACCTTGGATTCATGCTAGTACAACGGTGCTGTGAACAGTATAACAACGGGATACATGCCACACATTCTGTGACCCCCACATCAGGTGAACTGATGCATTGCCAATGCATTGTAACTGATTTACCCACCACAGCAATATGACTAAATAAGAAAGGCATTACACTAACCAAGTCAGACACAGATGAAAGTGTTGATGACCTCAGTGGGTGGAGATCTGATGGAATAAATGAGCTATCTCAGTTGTAAAAAGACTGTGTAGGCCAAAGAGTCAATCTATAATCCCAGTTAAAATTTCTGGTCCATTTTAAGGCTCCAGGGCCACATCATAATATACTTGTGTTCCTATGCACAATCACAGAACAGACTCATGTTAGTGCATGAACTGCAAACAGCACAGCTCAGAAATAAAGAGTGGCAATCACCGCTCTGGGTGCTGTCTATAGCTCAGACATTAACTTGCAGACTTATTGAGGTAGAGTACGCACTGTAAACAGCACAATTTTGGTGAGAACTTGTGACTGTCCCACTTCTGCACCTGTACATGTGCCCAATATATATATATATATATATATATATATATTACACAGTGGTGGTCACCACTGGATAGTTATAGTTAGGATCGTAATTTGTTTTACAATTCAGAGCACAACAACAGTAAAGTGATTTTGATCCGTCACTATTACAGATCCAATTTTAATTTTATAAAGCACTCCACAATAGCACAAGTTCAAACAAATGTCCATATGTGAACACAATTGATAGCCCAAAAGTCTGTTGACACTTAGGTTAATAGATGACGCGCACAGCTGACACGTGTTTCGTCATGTTGACGACTTTTATTAGGCTTAAAATCGTTATAACCTCATTTGTCCTTTTCAAATTGAGGGTTTTGACCTCAAAAGCCCCCTATACATTTAGGAGGAGTATGAGATAGATACATTCCCTAAGGGGCTTGTGTGGATCCAATGTTGGATCTAGTTGCCACCTCCCTTGAAGAACCTAATGCTCGTAATTATCTATAATTCACCTCTCAGTTTAAGGTGAGGAAAAAGTTTCAAGAAAGTAGCGTGGGCGTACGTTAGCCCATCATCCGGTAAAGGGAGGCCCGTAGCAGCTAGGCAAGCAGTATCAGGCAGTACTTACGCCTGATACTGCTTAAGCGCAGGGCCTCACTGCAGGCTAACCCTCCACTGTTCAGAGCCAAAGGCCGTGTACGGCATGGGATTGGGTACCTGTGGGGGGCTGGCCAGAGGGTTGACCATAGGCCGTGTGCAGTGGTGGGGTAGGCTTTACGTACCGTAATAAAATATTATTTTACATTAACAAGCCCTAGAAATTCACTGAAAAAACAAAGGTTAAAGTGATGTTATAGTTAGGTGAGAAATTCAGTGACAACGTAATGTTTTCAATGTATAAAACCAATTAAATTCACCAGTTATAGTCCTCATGCCCTAAGGTAACTATAACTTGCATTCTTGTCATGCACTGCTAATTACCCCATATTACATCCCTCATGACATCTTCTATTGCATCATTGATAATATCACTGCAACATTTGCAATTAAATTATTGATTAAAAACTGTGCAAGGCGGGTGGTTATAGTTATCTATATTAGGGATTGAAGATGCTAGTTAGAATATCATACAAAGGCCTCACATTGTGACTTCTGTCAGGTCCAAGTCTACACTCAGAAAGGTCCCCTATTGCTGTGATATGAGCCAAAGGAACTGACGCTGAAAACTACAAATGGAGAAAAAAAGGTCAGCACTTGAAGGAACGACCAGTGTGAATGTGCCTTCCAAATGATCATTCAGCAAAGAATGCCCACTGCGAAATTCTGATAAAGGTGGACTCTTTAGAAATTGCATCATGGAAGAGAAAAGAAGAAACCTAAACTTGAGGCTGCTTTGAGTGAGGCACAGAGACTGTTACCGGCATCAACAGTGATGAGAAGGCAAATTTAAACACAGCTGACAAACCTTGGGCCTCATATAACCAAAGATGGATTAGGATGCAACATCAGATACAATTTAAAATTTGTGCCAACAATACATATATCTACATCTGTCAGAGAGCAGCTCAGGACAGCACTCTAGGAGCCAAGAATGTTTAAAGGGTGTCTCTTCTGAGAAAGGGAGACCTATCCAAATCTGACTGGATGCAAGACTGAAGTCAGGTTAACTGAACATACAAAGGAGATGTCCCTCTTGTTGGATAGGCCAGCTGAACATGTAATGCTTCCAATACCAATGGAGTAGTTCAGACACCAGTTATAGTTATAAAATACCTTGGCATCTGGTTTGAATCTGTGCTTTCCTTCTTAGAAAACATAGCTTTGCAATAAGTATGAATGGTTCCATTTTCCAAACATCCTGATTAAACAAAGATTCCAGAATAGAGGCATATCAAAAGATATATTTGCCATTCCATTCATTAAACAACTGCATATTTCTTAAAAATGAGAAAAATATATGGTTATGATTCAGAGCCTATTCCACTCTAGGGTCTTTCAAACACATTTCAAGACGGAGTAAATCCATCAAAAAATACATACACTACTCCTTCAAGGTTGGCTAAAGCAGTAAGGTTAGCAGAGTGTGATTCCAAAGATCTTGCTTTTTACATTCCTCCTCCATAATGAGTTTCCTACTGTCCGCCATGTATTTACATCATCCTTTTCAAATCTATAAACAAGGAGTTTATGTACGGTAACTTGTTTGGAGAACATTTTCTTTAAAATACAAGATAAGTTATATAAAAGGAAGTCAAACAAGCTTGACTCTTGCTCGAGGACCTAGGATCCATATTGAATGGGGAAAAATGACCAATTATTCCAGATTTAAAGATGGAACTTCTATGGATAAATATAAACAGGTCAGAATCAGAGCTGAAGTTTCCTTTGTCAGAAATCAAATCTCATTCAGAATGAGATCCAGTCTTAATAAATTAATCTATTTATTGTCTCAAATGTTTTGTAGTGCTCTGTATAGCTGTCAAGGAACACATCTCAACACCTCATGTTAATGGTTCAGACCTCGCGCTGCGACTCATAACTTGAGTTTGGAGACCTCAGGCCTTGGTTCATTGAATCCATAGTGGGTTTAAGATCGGAAAGAGTGATAGGCCATTCGTTTGAATTGTAGTTAGGGGTTCAAGCTAAGTGGGGCCTGGGCCAAAAGCTTCTTCAAGACAATGTGATCTCTACAACAAATATTACTTTGATTTATTGGTCTAATTCTAACTTCAGCAATATAGTTTAATAGGAGATCTTGAAAAAATGCACATCTAATAATTGCATACTCTTCTGTGTCAATATTGCCTCTTCCTATGGAGACCCTCTTTGAGACTGTCATGGAAACAAGGCCAATATGATGACTTCACATTTCTGCCATTCCTCTGAGAACTATGAGATAAGTTCAAATGACTAAAATACAGTACTACAACATTGTAGTATATGGGAGCCTGCTCTTCCTATATAGAAGCCTGTCTCTAAGGGCCAGATGTATGAAAATACAATTTTGCATTTCCTAAATAGCGACTCCTTAGAAATCGCTATTTAGGAAATGCAAAATAATATGTATGAAATATCTGAATTCCTAATAGCGGTTCCTACAGAGCAGAAATCGCTATTAGAAAATTGCAAATAGAAAATCCCATACCATTTGTTCCAATGGGCCAGTTTAGCATTTCCAAAATAGCGAATTAGGAAATCAGTATTTTGGAAATGCTAAACGAGGGTTGGCTATGGGCATAAGGCCCGTCTAATGCACCCTATAAACACTGGTGCACATGTAGAGAACACACATATGGCCTAGGGCATGTGTGCGCTCTATCACACTTTAAAAAAAGCATTTTGAGGTGCTTTTTTTTTAATTGCACATGGTTACCATCGACTTTGAGTTGATGGTAATTGCCTTTCCTAAATGCTTATTTTACATTTAGGAAATGCTTTGTACATGTGCTAAGAAATCACAAATAGAAAATCCATATTTGTGATTACCTATTTAGGGTATCGCAAAATGCAATTTCTACTGGGTAGAAATCACATTTTGCAATTCTCTAAAGGCCTTTGTACGTTAGAAACGGGTGTTTGGCATTTCTTAATGAGCCGATATTGCGATTAAGCCGTTAAGCAATGCAAAAGGACTTTGTACATCTGGCACTAATTTCCTTAATACAGATGACTTGTGACGTGTCTAGTTACCTGGAATAAATGATGTAGAAGCTCGATTGTAAACATTATTGCAGAATTCTGATGCCACAATGCCTGCTGCCAAAGCAATACCAAAGGGGATGATGGACGGAGTGTTTGAGCAAATCAAACACTCACCCCCAGTCAACTGATCTGGGTTTAATCCATCATCATTCTTTAGCTCACTCCACCACCCCAGTTCAGACATGGCCATATGCAAATCAGTCTGACCCTGTGCCTCATGGGAACAGTCCAGCCCGAACTGCCAAGCCATGTCTTCCCTGGACCAGAAACAAGCGTCCTGGGACCGGTTTCGGGTTCATGACCCTTATCAGCCAGGCTATCTTGAATCCAGTGGCAAAGTGAGCAAGGGACCCACGTCTGGGCATACCCTGCCAACTTAGGGCGAACAAAGCGATACCAAAGGGGATGATGGACGGAGTGTTTGAGCAAATCAAACACTCACCCCCAGTCAAATGATCTGGGTTTAATCCATCATCATTCTTTAGCTCACTCCACCACCCCAGTTCAGACAATGCTTGCTGCCAGCATCAGCAGCCAGGATGAAAGGCAGGTCAAGGAATGTAATTACAGCTGCACTTTAAACAACGAAAACAGGATCTGTTATCTGACCACCAGGAAACTGGTCCTATTATCTGTTGGCAAAAAACAGATTTTTGATGTGTTTAACTTCACATTACAGATTCTGCTTTTATTTGCATTGTCTGTAATAAACATGAAACAGCAAGACACTAGTCAAGTCAAGTCAAGTCAAAGGCACTTTTATAGTGCAAAACATATCACTCCGAAGAGTCTCATGGCGCTTGCAGCGACTCTGGTCAGACGAAAGGAAGAATTACTGATCAAACAACCACGACTTCAGGTTCTTCCGAAAACAGCTGTGGACAGCAATAGATCGTAGGTATATGGGCATTTTATTACAGAAGGACGGCGCAAGATACGAAAAGGATCTACCACCTTGTCTCGTTGTGTATACTCTGAAAGGGGTGAGCAGTGACACAGTGCTGGACCTAAGTGTCCTCTGAGGCTTATACCAGCAAAGCTTTTTGGACCAATATTGTGGACCTTTCCCATACAGATGTTTATGCGTGAGGCTGAGGACTTTAAAGAGAATTCGCTTTCTCTCCGGCAGCCAGTGTAAAGCTTTCAGACATGGAGTGGAAGATGTTCTATGCGGCAGGTTCAGGATCATTCTGGCCGCAGTATTCTGTAGAATCTGCAGCTAGGAGAGATATTTACAATGAAACGGCGCAGCACAGCACCAGAATCCATTTTGCTGCGCCTAGCTGCAACATTTAAAAAATGCAGGGATTCACAATATTTGCAGGAATACAGTGCATCTCTGTGCTCTCCCCAATGTCGGTGCTAAAACAGCAGCCGTGCGCCAACCCAGGCACCCTTGCACCATGGTGCAAGGATGCCTACGTTGCTGGGATGATTGTGTTTGTGCAGTAAGGGACACCTTTTTGCACAAAAAACAGTCAATAATGGTGTTTTGATCCTTCTATGTGTGCTGCACAATGCAGCACACATAGAAAGAGCAAAGAACGAGGAGAAAAAAAGTATTTCCCCTCGTTGCGCCACTTTAACGCCTCCTCATGAATGTCGTTAGTTTTTGGCGCAGCCTCATATTTACCAATCCTTGCAAATCTGGTTCAGTGTTAAAAAGCCATGGGTGTTACGGGGGTACACCCACTGCAACACCCGTGAAACGCCCCTTTAACACAGAATACTGCATGAAAGAGGGCCATATTTACAAGGACGTGTAAAGCCACACCAAGAGTCTTTGAGTGGCCTTGTAAATATGGGCCAGCACATAGTGCCACCAGAGCTTCGAAAAAAGTGACGCTCTGGTGGCTCTAGGGGCTTGTACATATGCCCATAAGAATTAAAGTGGTTTGTGAAAAGAGTAATGGTATGGCAATGTATTATCAGGAATAAAATATAATCTGCTGTACATTAAAAGAATATTGCAGGTCAACCTGGAGGTCAAGGACTGGTAAAGAAATATATATGCTCATTGAACTCCTCAATGACTTACAATATCCTAATTTTCAAACTTTCCTGCCTGACCCATAAAGCACTAAGGGGCATATGTATGAAAAAAACGTTTTGCGAGTCCATAATAGAGATTTTTAGCGAATCGCTATTAAGGACTCGCAAAATGCAATGTATGTAGGAATTGCAATAATAATTGCGATTCCTATATATTCCTTAATTGCGAATCGCAAATTGCGATTCGCAATTAAGGAATAACTTCCCATTCATTCCTATGGGCCTGGAGGCCCATAGGAATGAATGGGAAGACATTCGCAATTTGCGAGTACCCATTACGTACTCGCAAATTGCGAATGTAATTTCAAGGGTGCAAGGGTGTCAAAAGGACACCCTGTTGCACCCCTGAAATATGCCACTTTGAAAAATGTAAAAAAGTGCATTTTTCAAAGAAATCGAAAATTACCATCAACTTGAAGTTGGTGGTAATTTGCGATTTCTTAGGGCAAAATCGCACAACTTAGGTGCTTCCTGCATTGCATTTAAGGAATCGCAATTTCCTATTCCTTAAATGCATTTGCAAAATTAGGAATCGCACATTTTTCGATTCCCTATATTGCGAGGGCCTTTTGGGATGATACATCCCAAAAGGCTTTTTCCCGTTCGCAAACGGGAATTAGGCTTCATACATATGCCCCAAAGGTACTCATTATCAAACTAACTATACTCCAGGCTTTTCTACCACCAACCCACTAGACTGCTCAGGTCCTCAAACTAGGCACTTTTGAGGATCCTGTGCATTCGCACTATCAGATGTGGGGGTTGTTCTTTTTCCTACCTCGCGCCACTTCACTGCAACAAACTCCCGTTGTACATTCGCACCTGTCCAGATCTCCCCAAGTTGAAAACTCCTTAAGACCTGGTTGTTTTAATTCCACTGTGCTCCCGTCTAGTAGCAAGTGCCGAGATACTCTCCTTGGAGTGAGTCGCTGTGCTATATGAGAGCCTATAACATATAACATATATAATGTACTCAGCTGGTACTTTATCGTATATATAGCGTGGAAGTAATGACAAGTTGCCACCAGCAAAAGGTAGGTGATGATTTTACCCCTATGCATGCGGAAAACATTTAGTAAAGTTGTCACTGTGCTCAAGCGTGGAGTGCAAAATTCCTCCCTCTATCAAAGATCTCACATACACACACTATCCATACATTCGCTGGTGGGGCCTATA
Organism: Triturus cristatus; assembly: GCF_964204655.1. Taxonomy (NCBI): domain Eukaryota; kingdom Metazoa; phylum Chordata; class Amphibia; order Caudata; family Salamandridae; genus Triturus; species Triturus cristatus. The sequence continues at coordinate 792,599,139 of NC_140589.1, forward strand.
ACAACAACATTCACTCACCATTAATCCGTGTGGGAGGCGATTATCTTCCAGACGCTGGCATGAGAAGGAAATACCACTTTTACCCTAATGAGCGACAAATCTACACCACCTTCTGTTGCTCATTAAGCCCTATATTCCATCTTTGGTATTCCTCTCATAATTTTGGCGGTGGATCTGCTAGTTGCTGTTTAAATGATTATCTAATTCTCTATTCCCTTCGCATTAATACATTTTCATAAATAAACAAAACAACTCATGTCTGTAATGAATCAAATCATTTCTTTATCTAATTAACGCAAGTAAATTCATTAGTTGTTCAAGCAGCTGACCATCATATTTACCTATTCTGGCTGATTATCGTCTTCTAAGTCAATTCCAATAGTCTCGTCAATCTATGCCCATCAAATTTGAAAGTTCAGTTCATCAGGAAATTGGGCATCCGATCAGTCTGTCATAGATTCAGGGAAACAGCTGTCCTCTCCGTCAGCATAACATCAGGAAATGGGAAAACAACCTTTTTTACCTCTCTATTCTACCATAATTTATAGTAAAATCAATGTTAAAAGTATCAAAGTTTGGACATCCGAGTTCACTGATTGGACAATCAGGGATCATCCTTTTGGTTTCTCACGAAAGTGTCTTTTGGGTTATGACCTTTGCCAGTTCCGGTTCACACAACAGTCTTTGTTCAAAATATTTGTCTGATGTCCCAGACTGTCCTTGGAGGGTACATGTTCATCTGGGGTCAGGTCCAGGCCACAGTTGCTAGCGGTGACGCATGCGCACTTCACCCAGAAACTTGTGCAATGGAGCCGGTTTCATCAGATACAGAAGTCAGCCATTTGTGGCCACTCGAAATGGTCAACTTAAGCAAAGAAACACAAAAACGTAATTAATACATAGAAATGGCTAATTAAATGTTATTCCCTCGCTAATACCCATATGTGTGTGTATTCATCTAGCAAAAGCAACACTCAGTGCAGTTTATACTTACTGAATAAAGCACAAATCACAATTACATCACAAAAGCGAAATATATCATGCAGTATTCTAATTGTCTTAATATGCGTACAGAATTTAGTTCATGTATTAATTAGGCCATGCAAGTGCAAATCCCACGTGTAATTCATATATTAGTAAGGTTGGTAAGTATTTTCCACATCACTCCAATCCATTAGTTTGATTATAATTAATTAATTAATCTAATTAGTATAAACATTCAAAATGGGGTGGGTATACAACATTTTTGTATTACCCGCTCCAGCAATCCCCCCTTTGGTGATTTTATCACCATACCACCCAAAAAATTTGTTCTGTCTTACGGAATCTTTAAAATGTTTTCTTGCTCTTAATCATAATTAGTTTCACCCAATTCTTCTCTTTTTGCTGTTTTATACATACTCTCCTTCCATTCTTCCAATGTTGACTCTTCCAAATCTCTATCTTGATCCTTGTCCTTTCTTTTTAATTTTTCTCTTTTTATTCTTTTCTTATTTTTCTTATTTTTACAGCACATACAACCTAATCTAATCACTAATAATATGAAAATTACACATGTTAATGGAAACAATATTCTACCTATAAAAGTACTACCTATTTTTACTAAGACATTTTTAATAGCAGCTATTTCCTTTCCAATCTTTTCCCAAACACCTTCAACCTCCAGTGGTGCAATTTCATCATGCAATTCTGTAATATTCTTAATATAAATGTTTAGATCTTTACTTTCATCAGGAATGTAAGTACAACAATGTTGAACTTTCAGCATTCCACAGACTCCACCCTCTTTTGCCAATAATATATCAAGGGCAAGTCGATTTTGCATTACCATAGCACGCATGGCAACCATTTCAGTGTTTACCAATAAAAATCCTCCAGCGGTGCTTGTTGACAAGCGATCCACTACTGTTGATAAATTTCTAATTTTGTTTGCATTCAGAGTTATTCCCACTGCTGGTATCAATGCCTCGAAAATGTCACCTACAATTTCTGCCCAAGATTCTCTCTTACTCCTCGCTAAATGATTACTTAAACTATGTACACCATCTTCTCCTCTATCCATATGAACATTTTTCGGAAAGACCAGGCCTACGTAACATGTGCCATACCAATGGTCTGGCAAACGATAATATGCCCTGTTCTCACAAATAAAATATAATCCAGGAAAGACTGGATCTTTACCACCTTTAAATCCCCATCCACCCATGATTCGGTATGTATCATGGCACTCACTATTACCTAGGAAATAATTATCATAGACAGTTTGATTCCTTCGAATGCAAAATTTCCCTTTCTGAGGCCAATCTAAAGCTATAGTTGGACTAGCTTCTCCTTTCAAATGTTTTTCTTTCTCTATATCCCAGACTGTTTTCTCCACTTTCCCTTCTGCTGCCTTTCTTTGCATTTTCAATCTCCTTTCTTCAACCATGTCTAAGAATGTCTTTTCCTCCTTCTTCAAACTGCATGTCAAATTGTTTCTAAAAATATACTCTAATGTTAGTTCTTTAGTTTCTAAGAAAAATTCACCTAATACCCTAGCAGGTTTTACTTTGTTTAATTCATTATAAGAAGGCACTTGGCAAAAATGTTATCTACATCTGAAAAATAATATTCTAATTTCCCTGTCTGATAAAATAAACTAGCTATTACACTACATGTTATTCCATACGTTGCCGGGAGGTGATGATAAGTCACTCCTTCAGAAACAGATGCAGGTAACTGCATACATACGTAGCAGTCCCGTACGTCCATTGTCTTTACATATTCATACAATAATTTTGAGAACACGTTATTAGAAAAATTTGTTATTGACCTGTCTTTATGTAAATAATTATTATCTATTCTAGTTGGAACTACCTTTGAAATTTTCCCAATATTAGTTTTGTTCTCACTATGTCCTTCTAATGTATCTATAGTAACCTTAAAAGAAATGACAAGAGCAAGGATGCTCCATAAAAGCATTAATAATCCTGTACAACAACAACACATTTTACACCATCTTTTCATGAATGTACATCTACCTTTGCTACTATCTATGTTAGCCATCTTTGTTAAAATGGAGCGTGTCTTGTGACTTAGCCTCTTTCACTTCACAACTAGTTTTCTAACCTAAGGTTCTAACACCTATTTGGTTCTACCAGTCTCTATCTTTTGATTCAATATCTTGTTCTCTTCATCAATAGTTTTCTTGATTTATTCAGTTTGGTATCTCATCATTCTTCACTTTCCTCTCGTCATCCAAATACAGATTTTCCTGAACTTCCGTTTCTTCTTCTCCAATGTCGGACAAGAGAACTCTCAGGATTTCCGATTCTACTTCGTCCTTAACCACTTTCAGTACAGCCTCCTCTGGATTTCCTTGACTATCTGCCTCTTCTCCTTTTTCAGGAAGAGCCACGTACGTCCATTCCGGTGACTTATACTTCTGGTTAGGTTTCCTTGTTCTTTTACTCTCTTTATCCTCAGTTATTTCGTCTTCTTTTGATTTTTCTTGACTTGTCACTTCATTTACTTGTTCAGCTCTTGGTGAATTCACTCGTGTCAGTCGATATCTCAGTTTCCTCATTTTATTGGGCCAAATATCATCTCTGGCAACTCTTTTTACTTTGCTCCCTTTGTCATTCTTTTCATTCCTCCAAGCTCTCTTTCTTAGAACTCGACCTTCAGGTATTTCATTTTCACTCTCTTCAGACTCTGTCTCAACTTGCTTTGTCTTTTTAACGACTTCTTCTTCCACCACTTGTTTTGTTTTCCCTACTTCTGTCCCTCCTCGGATCTCCGACACGCAATCTTCCTGCTGGCTACTTGTCCCTTCACCTAACTGGATGTTGCAGTTCCCTACACCTCCTCGGGGGTCTTCCGCAGAAATCTGTCCCTCTCCCTCTGTACCTGTCCCTTGTTCACTTAAATTTGTTATTTCAGGTGGAATTTCTCTCAGTCTCTCGTCTGGTACTTCCTTTTCACGAATTTCTCTTATTGTATCTTCAGCACTCTTCCCTTTTTTCTTTCTGTGTTCTTTTTTAGAACCCTGCGCTACTTGCTCGTTTCCAGAATCGCTGGATTCAGAAATCTGCAATCTTCTTCTCAGAGGGCTACTTCTGGGGACCAAAGCTGAACTTGGTTCTGTTTCCCCCCTTTCAGAGTTTTCTCGTGTCTTTGACCCTTCGTCACCTGATTCAGTACTTGATTCTGATTCATCAAAATATTATTTTCCTGTGCTGTCCACCGGATTCGGAATTCTCAATGTATGACTTGCATGGATCCAGTTTTTCAGTCCAGCACACTTCACAGCTGTGGTCATGGTCAGAATGACTTGTCGTGGTTTTCCCCACCTTGGAACAAAACAATTTCTTCTTCTGTGGACCTTTATCCTTACCCAGTCACCTGGGCTCAGATCATGGGCTGGCTTATTTTCAAGTGTGGTAGCATCTGCTCCAACCTGATGAAACACAGAATGAACTGCATCAGCCAGGCCTTTACAGTATTCCAACACCATGTCATTAGTTATAGTCATCAGCTTGTTGACTGGTATAAACACATGCCTCATCGCACGTCCCATGATTATTTCATGAGGACTCAATCCTGTAGTTCTGTCTGGAATTGACCTAATTGTCATGAGTACCAGAGGCAAGACATCAGGCCATTTCATACCTGTGGCCAAACACATTTTCCCTATTCTATTTTTGATAGTACCATTCATCTGTTAAACCACACCAGAAGCCTCTGGTCGGTAGGCACAATGTAGTTTTTGTTGTACATTCAATGCTTCACAAATTAATCCTACAATCTCATTATGGAAATGTCCTCCTCGGTCTGACTCAATTGTCACTGGGAACCCGAACCTTGGGATGAACTCTCTCAGCAGTAACTTGGCTACTGTCAACCCATCATTTCTTCTTGTTGGGAATGCTTCCACCCACCTAGAGAATAGGCAGACCACAACCAAAACATACCTCAGTCTGTTACAGGGAGGCATCTCAATGAAATCTACTTGCATTCTGGTGAAAGGCCCTCCTTCCCGACCTATTGTTCCCAGACTCACTACTGTCTTCCTTCCAGGATTGTATTGCTGACATATTAAGCATCTTTGACAAAGACTTTCTGCTACAAGTCTGAATTTTGCATTGTACCAGGTCTGCTTAAATGACCTGATCATGGCATCTCTCCCTATATGTCCCTGGCCATGATACATCCATGCCATGGTAGACATCATGCTATCAGGCATCACTGGTCTTCCATCTCGATAGACCCACACATGATCCTTTTCCCTTGGGGCACATCCTGCTTTTACCCACTGTCTCATTTCCTCATCTTGCAACTGCCTTACCTCTTCCCAAGTCCCTACAATGTTAGTAAGCATCAATGAGCAAGAAGACATTTCTCTTTCCTTAGCCCGATTGACCGAATTCTGATTTTGTGCACAATACTGTGCCATGTCATTGGCGTACCTGTTCCCGGTGGCGATATAATCACCACCTTGACTATGAGCAGCTAATTTTACAACAGCCAATTGTCTAGGCAGCTGTATCGCCTCAAGCAACTTTCCAACCACTTCTGCATTCTTAATAGGAGTTCCACTCGAGGTCAGGAATCCTCTTTGTAGCCATAGTTGGCCAAAGTCAGGGACCACTCCAAAGCCATACTGGCTGTCAGTTATCACAGTCACTCTCACACTCTTCCCAATCTTGCATGCTCTAGTCAAAGCCACAAGTTCTGCTACTTGGGCTGATTTCACTCCTTTCACATATGATGCTTCTATTACTGCTGCGACTGTGCATACTGCATACGCTGCACTCAGCACTCCTTCATCTGTTCTCAAACATGACCCATCAACGAACATCACAAAATCACTTTCTGGCAAAGGTACATCTTTTATATCGGGTCGGGGTTTTGTACAAAAATCAAGTACATCCAAACAATCATGATCTACTTCATCTCTTACTTCCACAATCTCAGCATCAGGCAACAAAGTTGCAGGATTCAAACTCAAATATCTTGCAAGACTCACATTAGTTGCACCCAATATGACCTTCTCATATTTAGTCAGCCGACTGTGTGTCATATACTGAGTACGACTCCTTGTCAACAGAATCGCTACATCATGAGGTACAAACACTTTCAATTGATATCCCATCACAATTCCTTCACTCTGCTCCAAACTTCGACATGTTGCAGCCACCGCTTTCAAACATCCAGGTAAAGCTACAGCTACTGGATCAAGCATTGATGAAAAATATGCAATTGGTCTTCTCAGTTTTCCATGCTTCTTGATCAACACAGAAAGTGCACATCCATTTCTCTCACCGCAATACAACTCGAATTCTTTCTCATAGTCAGGAATACCTAATGCAGGTGCTTCACACAAACCATCTCTCAATTGTCTAAACGCTGCCAATTCCTCTTTATTTAATTCAATGGGATCTTTCACATCGCTTCTCGTTAATGGCACCAAAGGTTTTGCGATCAAGGAAAAGTTGCTGATCCACTGACGACAGTTTCCAACCATTCCCAAAAAACATTCTCACTTCTCTTTGAGTCATAGACGCTCTCATTCCTTTTATTATTCTGATTCTGTCTATGGTTATTTTCCTTGGTCCTTTCTCAATGTTATGTCCCAAATACTGCACTTCCTTCTTACAAAACTGTAATTTTCGATGGTGACACTTTAAGTCCTCCATCTGCCAAATGATTCAGCAAGGCTATTGTGTCTACTTCACAAGCTTCACGTGTTTTTGACGCCACCAAAAGGTCTTCAATGTATTGGACTAATACAGAGCTTTCAGGCATTTCTAGACTTTCCAAAGACTTCTTTAATAGCTGATTGAATATTGAGGGGCTTTCTGTATACCCCTGTGGGATTCGGCACCATGGCAAAATACGCTCACCAAAACAAAATGCAAAACTTTGCTGACTGTCGTGGTGCAATGGGATAGAAAAGAAAGCATGACACAGATCAATTACTGTATACCATTCTGCATCATGGGGAATCTGATATAAAATCACTGATGGATTTGGCACAATGGGACAACAGGATACCACAATTTTATTCACCTTTCTCAGATCTTGCACTATCCTGAATTTCCCATTAGGCTGTTTCAGTCCCAATATCGGTGAATTACATGGACTACTCATTATTTCTCTCAAAATTCCTTGCCTGATCATTTTCTCTATTACAGGAGTTACACCTTCAATTATTTCAGGTGTCAACTTGTATTGCAGAACATTTGGATATGTTACTCCTTCCTTTACGGTTCTTTTGATTGGATCTATATTTCTCATTAGCCCTACATCCTCTCCAGTGAAATCCCAAACTTCTGCTTTTACAGATTGTCTCAATTCTTTAGGTAATTCATCAGGGTTGAATACAGCACATGTTTCAGTAACTTCATTTTCTCTGTTAGCTATGGTCATCTTGTACAATACATCATCAACTGGTGTTTCAAAAGCTATTCCATCCGGAGTACAGAATATAGTGCAATTTATTTTGCACAACAGGTCCCTACCTAATAAATTCACAGGACTGGTGTCACACACCACAAAGCGGTGCATTTCTGAAAATTTCCATATGCTAACTTTCACTGGGTCTGTAAAATATGTTTTAATCTGTCTGTTGGACACACCAACTACTTGGATCGTTTCATCCAAGAGAGGAAGATTCTTAACATCAGTTGATCTAACAGTTGTTCGAGTAGCACCAGTATCCACTAGGAAAGTAATATTTTCACCATCAACAAAAGGTCCTGTCTGGTCTACTTCTAGAGTTGCGCTAAGTACGCACTCTCCTTCCTCCCTTCGGCACCGTCAATAGCTCTCTTCTGAGTCACTCTCATCGCGTTGCAGCCAATACTGCGAGACAGCGCTAGCGTGTGGCGGCTTATTTACCTGTTCTTCATTGTAGAATCCCGATTCACTACTATACTTCTGTGTGTTTCTGCTCTGTGGAAAAGGCGGCTTTGGCACCTGATTCTGTGGGGGAACAACTTGCTGCTGTTGCTGCAGCTGACCACTCACCTCATGCTGCACCTGTGGGTTCAATGATGGTTTTTCATTGTTAGTATTCGGGGGAAACTTACACTCGGATTTCCAATGCCCTATCCTGCTGCAATTATGACACGGAAATTTCTTTTTAGCTTCTTCAATATTCCCTTTATACTTCACAGAATTAAATTTCGGCTTTGACCCTGCTTGTTCCACTAATTGTGCTTCTTGTCTCTCCGCTACCTTTACCTGTGCCCACATTGCCTTTTCTTTTAGCTTCCCCTGTTTTGCTTCAATTTCATCACTGAAGTATTTAGCATGTCTCAATACTTCATCTATTTTCTTGTTCTGCCAATCTACCGTATGCTGTTTAATCATTTCACCTATTTCTGGACGTAAACCATATACAAATCTGTACACAAAATGACTCAAATCCTTTTCACTTAGATTCTCATCTCCGCTAAACTGCTTAAAAGCTAGTAATAGCCTCTCGTAATATGCATGTACTGACTCTTTACTTTCCTGGTGTGTTCGATCAATTTTTACCCAATCTGTCTCTTTAGGGGGCACTTTATTTTTCAGAAATACCATAACCTGCTCATATTTTTTCATTACCTCGGGGTCTGGAGCTCCTGTTTTAGGATCCCTAGGATATTCCTGGGTTGGCCAATTAATCATTAGTTTGCACTCTGTCTATAGATCTGCTGGTACAATTATGTCAAACAGACTATTCAAATCAATCCATAATACTTTAGACAATTTCACAAATCTGTCTACCTGCCTGTACCACTCAACGGGCTTTTCATGTAGTCGAGGGAAATCATTTGTAAAAGACAAAATATCCTGTCTTGTCCATGGGACATGTACATATCCTCCTCCTGGAATCTCTCTCATAGGGCATTCTGTCACTACCTTCTCCTTTTCTCTTACAGGAAAGGCTAAAAAGGCATCATCGCGTTTTCTATACCACCTGCTTCTCCATTTATCCACGTCTCCCCATTTTCTCAACAAAATGATTATGTCCTTAATTTGACCTATTCGTCCTGTGGTGTTCATATTCTCAATGTCCTTTTCAGTGAAGTCTACTCGATATGGTTTCTGTAAGGCTTTTACCTTTTCAATATCAATGCCCATCTCATTTGCTACTTCTTCTAACCTTTCATGTAGGTTTTTTGCTCTCCAGGTCACACTCTTGCACAAAAATAATAATTCTTCATCCTGATATGTTTTCAATTTTTCTGTTGGGATAGTCCCTACTATTAATTCTTCCAATACCATTCGTAACTTGGCCACATCAATTGATTGGGATTCTTTGTCTTTCCTCTGCAACCTTCTCAACCATTCACTTAACTCTTCTGTTGATGGTCCTACTGGTTTTTCTATACTTCTGTGTCCAAAATCTTTTTGTGTTTCTGACACTGTCTCTATCATTGTCATACGTCTCTCTGCACAATTCTGATCTACCAATGGATTATTTGTAAAATTCGGTTCCATTACACTTATAGTCTGTCTCCATGGATTCTCATTCTGACTCACTCTTAGTTGTTCTACTTGTTTATTACTTCTGTAAGGGACTGTCAAACAATGCTCACTGTCCTTCTGTTTGTCAAAAATAGGCATTACTGGACCTATTGTTACTGGAACAGTTACCGCTTCTAGATTCTTAGTCAATTCTCTTATTTTCTCAGTTAATTCCAGGGTCGTTTTTGCTAATTCTACAGATTTGCTCCATCTGTTTTTTCTTCCGACCTCTTTTCTACTTCCCTAGTAGCACTGTTTTTACTCAAACTTAGGGATTCTGGTTCCGATTTTATAATTCGCATGGTTTCTCTCATTGGGGCACTTGGAGTTAATATTTCTGGTTCTGGTCGATACGGTGGTGGATTTTTATAGAACATATCATCAAGAACATCATCCTCAGACTCATTCACTCCATACCCTCTCAACTCCACATTATGCCTCTTTTCTACACACTTTCGTCCTTCATTCTCTCCAACAGTTCTTACAGGGAACAAACCCTCAGTCATACTCGCATCCCGCCATCTTTTCATTCGATCATTATGCGTTTCATGTCCGTAAGGTCTTCCAAACAGGTACCTATATCCTCTACCTTTTCTTTGTCTCTCTCGTTCATGCATTTCGTCTTCCCATTCCGTCAAAGCCTCAAACTGCGTCGGTCTAGGTCCTGGTTCTAGATTCATCATTTTCTCTCTCAAGTTTCTCAAAACAGCCAAAATAAATGAACCATGCTCTGGAAAAGCTAATACTCCGTCTTCCTTCGTATATCTCACCCAGTTATCTAACCAAATACAAGTATGATACCCATATTTCGCAATCATAAAAGATGCAGGGGTTTTAGGTGGAGGAAATAACTGTCCTTCCCTAGTTTTAACTGGTTTATCCTTCTTAAACCACTTCTTGATTCTTCCTAACCATGTTTTTCTCTCTTTTTCTGGTGGATCGTAATACATTTTCTTGCCTTTCGCGTATCACTTGTCTCTGTTTACGTTTGTGCCGCTAGTCTATCCAATCACAGCGCGACTCACACTAACGCACCAATAAGGAGCGTCCACGTCACCCTGTATTGCTCCACTCCTAGCACGGCATGCACTAACGCACCAATCCGGAGCGTTTCACAGTTCTGACGGACTATCGAATCCCAGCGCGGTCGTTCTGACGTCAGCAGCCGCTGCGGCAGCTCCTGCTTCTGTCTACCCCTCCTTTACAAATCTGCTCAGTAAGTTTTTGTTTCAATTCCTACACTTCTGTTAGTAACAACATAGAAACATCTCCATTGTCCACTTCGCTAACCAAATAACAGCAAAAGACCTTTCTCACGAGAATTCCGTCTTTCCCGAGAACAGCGCTTACCTCTGCTCTACTACGGAATCGTTACTTCCGTTGACAAAGTAGCACATCCCTCTACTTCACCCTTCTAACAAGCATTAGCTAATTGTTTCTCTAGTATTTAAGACACATAGTTGGAGACCCAATACTGCTGAGAAGTAAACACAGAGTTTCGCAATCAACCCGAATGCCTTTACATTCACGCTCGTTCATACAAGAAAATGTAGTACATTCACACAGAATTCTGTTTTTCCCGAGAAAAGCGAACAGTCTGTTCTACTACAGAATTATGACATTTGTTAACAAAGCAGCGCTTACCTCTCCTTTGTCCTTCTAACAAGCTCAGAGAGTACCTATTACCTTTCCAGTGATAAGCGTTATCGGAATGCCAGTTGGATCCCTGGTACCTAAGACCAGAACTTCACAGGTAACCTTCGCTTTCATACACTCTTCTCTCACACAGAAAATGTCTCTAATGGCAACACACGACGATGCTACCGAATCGAACCCAGACAATGCGTCGTGCAACTTCAATCGTCACACGTTTCCCGTGTACCTACAGGGCAACAACAATTCCGTCTTTCCCGAGAGCAGCGCTTACCTCTGCCCTAGTACGGAACTGTTACAAACTTCCGACTTCCTACATCCCAGAAGCCGTACCAACATTAAACTCGACGCAACTCAACATAGAGTGTTAGTACATAAATCAATACCAATCAATAAGCTATATACAAGCAATAATCATCAAACCAAAACAATAGCAAACCATCATTCTGCTACCAGAAAAAACTGCTCCAGCGTGGAGTGCAAAATCCCTCCCTCTATCACAGACCAAAGATCTCACATACACACACTATCCATACATTCGCTGGTGGGGCCCATAACACCAACATTCACTCACCATTAATCCGTGTGGGAGGCGATTATCTTCCAGACGCTGGCATGAGAAGGAAATACCACTTTTACCCTAATGAGCGACAAATCTACACCACCTTCTGTTGCTCATTAAGCCCTATATTCCATCTTTGGTATTCCTCTCATAATTTTGGCGGTGGATATGCTAGTTGCTGTTTAAATGATTATCTAATTCTCTATTCCCTTCGCATTAATACATTTTCATAAATAAACAAACCAACTAATTTCTGTAATGAATCAAATCATTTAATTATCTAATTAATGCAAGTAAATTCATTAGTTGTTCAAGCAGCTGACCATCATATTTACCTATTCTGGCTAATTATCGTCTTCTAAGTCAAATCCAATAGGCTCGTCAATCTATGCCCGTCAAATTTGAAAGTTCAGTTCATCAGGAAATTGGGCATCCGATCAGTCTGTCAAAGATTCAGGGAAACAGCTGTCCTGCAGTGTCACCGCCCTCTCCGTCAGCATAACATCAGGAAATTGGAAAACGACCTTTTTTGCCTCTCTTTTCTACCATATTTATAGTAAAATCAATGTTAAAAGTATCAAAGTTTGGGCATCCGAGTTCGCTGATTGGACAATCAGGGATCATCCTTTTGGTTTCTCACGAAAGTGTCTTTTGGGTTATGACCCTTGCCAGTTCCGGTTCACACAACAGTCTTTGTTCAAAATATTTGGCTGATGTCCCAGACTGTCCTTGGAGGGTACATGTTCATCTGGGGTCATGTCCAGGCCACAGTTGCTAGCGGTGACGCATGCGCACTTCACCCAGAACCTTGTGCAATGGAGCTGGTTTCATCAGATACAGAAGTCAGCCATTTTGTGGCCACTCGAAACGGTCAACTTCAGCAAACAAACACAAAAACGTAATTAATACATAGAAATGGCTAATTAAATGTTATTCCCTCGCTAATACCCATATGTGTGTGTATTTATCTAGCAAAAGCAACACTCAGTGCGGTTTATACTTACTGAATAAAGCACAAATCACAATTACATCACAAAAGCGACATATATCATGCAATATTCTAATTGTCTATCATTAATATGCGTACAGAATTTAGTTCATGTATTAATTAGGCCATGCAAGTGCAAATCCCACGTGTAATTCATATATTAGTAAGGTTGGTAAGTATTTTCCACATCACTCCAATCCATTAGTTCGATTATAATTAATTAATTAATCTAATTAGTATAAACATGCAAAATGGGGTGGGTATACATCATTTTTGTATTACCCGCTCCAGCAATTGCACGCTAATCCCCCATTTATAGTCCTAAGCCTTAAATACCGTGGTTATACCACATCTTCTTACTGAAGTAACATTATTTCAGCATTAGTATTTTACCTTTAGAATTAGCACGGGTGAAAAAAATGGAGGTGTTTGTGCTTCTTTAAGTGTATTACCAAGCCACTAGCAGCAGTGGCATAGCAATTATGCTGCTGTAAAGAAAGAGAGTGTATCTAACAGAGACTCTCCCCTCCATGGGGGGAGCAGGCCATATGGCGGGGAGCCGGAGGAAAATGCCCTTCAAGGTCGGCTGCCACCAGGTCAGATGGAGGTGGCTGGGGAGCAGGGGGTTTCTGGGTGGTCGCTGACGCGGTTGTTTACCTAGCAACCGCACGCGCATGCGCAGTTGGGTAAAACCTAGCACTGACCCTTGGGGGGTGACAAACCTGGGTGTAGGGGGTGCCCTGCGGTAGGTATACTAAGGGCAGCCGGCCTCCTGCATAAGTTTCTTCAATGACATTGGAGCCCTCCCGCTGGGAACAGACCGGAGAGGGAAAGGGTACTCCTCCCATAAGGAGGGCCCCACCGGGGTCAAAGAAGGGGCAGAGCCAGTCTTGATCTCACTCGGAATCGTCACATAATAATTTGCCTGGTTGCACAGGAACAGTCTAGTTAGGCTTAGGTGATTCACATGTACTAGAATTGATGTTAAGGCTAGGATACCAAAGATGTAACAAAAGTTGTAAATAATGTGGTTACTGTGCAAAAAGTTATAAATGTGTGGTTTTTAATTTTGTTAATAAATACGGCTTGGGGGTCTTACGACCCCCTAGTCCAAAGAAATACAGAAGTTGTTTCAATTACATTGGTGTCTGGGGGTTGCGAGTATGGTAAGTATACACTTGCATGGGCCATCGGTGACTCCCTCGCAATATCACATCCATGGCCCCTGGTGCCACCGCTCCTGCTGCACGAATGAGAGCTACTTCCCTGACTAGTAGGCTAATATTCAAGCAGACTTCCAGGCTGGCGGCTGGCGTTCATTTTTCATGTACTGGAGTTATGGAGCGTTACATCCTTTTCTTTAATTTATTCTTTATTATGCCACACATCTGTGGCATTATTAAATATTCCCAGGGCGGCCCAGAGCACGGAGCCGTTATGTTTTGCAGCACATTAAGGAAAGTGCTGAATACGATGGTATTTTATGAACACCAGCCACACACGCGGCAGCCCTAATTTTCGCAATCATAAATAAGCGCATTAAAAAGGCCGTGATTTGCAACCTGGTATAAAATAACAATATAACTTTAACACTGTTTATTGCCACATGCGATTAAATAATCGCAAACTGCCGGGGCATTTCAACAAATATCTCAGCTGATTTTACAATGCAATAAAGAAGTTTAACCCTCAGGCTGTCGACACGGCTCTCTGGTGTTGTGTCATCGGATCTCGGGGGCCCGTTCACCCTTCAGATGCCGGAACCTATTTATATCAAACGCCACAATCCGCGCGCCGTTACCTATCGCGCGGGGATGCTGGTATTACGAAGCTGACACATATTCATCTCGAATGCGACTTAATGAAGCCCGCCTGCCTCGATGTCCTTTCAGCTAAGACTGCACTCGGCTATCTATCATCGGCTTTGGCGCACTCTGACAGGTTGCAGTGTTTAATAAAAACACCCTGGGCTGCTCTTGGCAACACGAAATACAACCCTCTGAAGAGCACGGGGAAGCTGCCAGCTGTCTTGCAGAAGTGACGATTGACAAGCCATCCGAAGGAAGCTGTCTAAATCTCTTCATGGCCGCCTTTCCCGATCACCTGTCCAGTGACATGCCTGTGAGGGACTGTCAGACGCAGTGCGTACGGAATGGCACGTGCTGACCTGTGGTATTAACCCGGGGTCTCCCGCCTGTCAGCTTTTGCCGCCTTCATTTCACCATCCACGTGACGCAGGAATAGATGTGTGCTTTAAACGCAGGATCTCGGCACTAGGGTGACCAACTGTCATTCGTGCAAATTCAGGACGGTGAGTGTAAAAATTCAGGACAAAGGGTCAAAATTCAGGACACAAATTCAGGACAGGAGGTCAAAATTCAGGACAAAACTTCAGGACAATAGGTAAGTTTTACAGACACATCAGAGGAGGTGGCGCAATTGTATATAAGTAAGCCCAGCCATATCCAAATATATTCAACCATTTGCAAACTTATCCATCATGTATCCTTCCATCCATCATTTCACTCATCCATCCCTCCATCCATCCTTTCACTCATCCATTCAGTATCCATCCATCCACCCTTTCACCCTATCCATCGGTACACTCATCTATCCACTCTTCCACCCATCCACCCACTCACTCATCCATCCAGCCTTTTAGCCTTCATCCATCCTTGCCTTCATCCATCCTTTCACTCATCCATCCATTATCCATCCATCCACCCTTTCACCCTATCCATCTGTACACTCATCCATCCACTCAACCACCCATCCATCCATTCACTCATCCATCCAGCCATTTACCCTTTCACCCATCCAGCCATCCTTTCACTTACTCATCCATCCACCCAGTCACTCATCCTTCCACCCATCCACCCTTTCAGTCATCCATCCATCCTCCCTTTCTCTCTCCATCGACCCTTTCACTTAGCCATCCTTCCTTCCATCCATCCACCCATCTACTCATCCACTCATGAAACCATCCATTGACCCTATGACTCATCCATCCTTTCTCTCATCCATCTATCCTTTACTCCTTCACTCATCTATTCATCCTTTTGTCCATCTACCCTCCCTTTCACTCACTCATCCATCCTTACATCCACCCTTTTACTCATCCGTCCATCCATTCACCCTTGTACTTATCAATTCATCAATCTATCCATCATTTCACTCATCCATCCACTCACTCATCATCCACCTTTTCACTCATCCATCCTTTCACTCATCCATCCACCCTTTTACCCATCCAGCTACCCTTCCACCCATACATCCAGCTATTTACCTTTTCTCTCATTCTTCCACTCACTCATCAATCCATCCAACCTCTCTAGTTGTCCATCTATTCAATCGTTCATTCATCCATTCGTCCTTTCACCAATTCATCCAGCCATCCACCCATCCCTTCACTTACTCACTCACCCACCTTTTCATATTAATTTTGAGCTGAGCCTTTTTGAGAACTTCACCCTCGCTGCAGGAGCCATTCCAGGACTGGGGCAGAAGCCACCCAGGGCGGAGACAGGATGCGCCACAGGGGGGACAGGAGCCACCACATGGGGGACAGGAGCCATCACTGGGGGGGAGGGCAGGAGCCATCACAGGAGGGGGAACAGGATCCACCAGGGTGGGCACAGGGGTGGGCATGAAGTATTCTAGTATCATCTTGGTCTCTTCCAGGGTGGGGTAGGGCTCCTCACCCCCCTCCTGGACAAGACAAGGAGAAGACAGGCTCTCTTTCCAAAATGTTAGTTTTGCCATCCTCTACTGTGATGTACAGTACTTAAAGGAGATACTCCAAGAGAACTGATTTAACTGATTGTCCTCCATACTTTGTTAATCAGTGTGGGTGCGATTGTGCCATTTCTTTATTTTATTACATTATAGACTGCATGTTTGAAGAACCGAGGTTTGCTTACAATTTAGTGACAATAATTAAGCTTTGTGAAGAGAACCAGGTGCTGCCTCGGGTTAAGGGCCGGTTCTAGGATGTTTGGGGCCCTGGGCAGGAAGGGAATGTGCGAGGCCCCTCTAAATTGCAGAGACATGACGCATTCGGGGCTGTTTGCATCTGAATAGATGCCCCTGCGCCTGAGGCTGCAGCCCCTCCCTCTCAGTCACCTTCAAGCACCTCTTAACAGCTCATCAAGGGCGGAAGGTGTGAGGGTGGCCATCCCGCTCTGCCTCTCCAATGCTGCTGGGTATCTGAGCTTTGGTACAGCATCGGAGTCAAGAAGGGAGGTGGGTGGAAGCTGTGCCGGCTTTAGGGTGGTGCGTCCGGTGCCCGGTTAAAATTACGGACAAATGGCGTCCGTTAAAGAATCCTTCACGGACAACGGACAGACGGCCGAAATTACGGACTGTCCGTGAAATTTACAGACGGTTGGTCACCCTACTCGGCACTCGAGTGCAAATGTGGAGCTGAAATGCAGACATTCCTCGGGCATAGTTCTAGCATTTGAGAACTTTTACATAATAGGAAGTGATGTAATCTTTTTTGGAACCTTGCATCATTGAAAGGTATCAGCAGTGACGTCGCAAATATGTCATGGCTTCTATCACTGTCAAGGAAAATTGAATCCTCTTGTTACACTTTGTAGTTAGTAAAAGCCAGTCATGCTAGGGGTGTAGAGAGCCCCGGATACCCCATGTAGGTCTTTAGTGGCACTGCACCTGTTGCACCATTGTTAGCCAGGCCCCTGTGTATCAGGGATCATATGGCAGTCAGTGCCAAGGCATTCTGCCGAGAATGACCGGTTACTCACCGGTAATATTCATTACTCCGAGTCGTAGCCCTCCCCGTCCCAGTCCTAACTACATGAACATAGCTCCTGCCACAAGAAACTCCCAAGCAACTTAAAACCCATCCCTTCCCTCCAGGCCACACCCATACCCTTAGGCATATAGCCCTGTGACCCACCAATCCACATCCTGAACCTACGAAGCACAAGAAGCCGAACAGGGAGGGAGGGATGGGAACCTGGACTGGGACGGGGAGGGCTACGACTCGGAGTAATGAATATTACCGGTGAGTAACCGAACATTACCTCCTCGTCAGTACTCCCCGTCCCAGTCCTAACTACATGAGCAGATACCAAAGCAAGAATCGGCTTCAATCAGTAGCAAAAACAGACTTTATTAAAGCACAGAAAAAGTCACACCACCGGAGCAGAACTCAACACAGCGTCCCCAAACCTACCTGGATCAGTCCCCCCTACCACCAAACGATAATGGGACATAAAGGTGTGAGGAGAACTCCAGGTAGCAGCCCTGCAGATCTCGGCCATGGAAGCCCCTTGAAAACAAGCCCAGGAAGCCGCCACCCCCCGAGTCGATCTCCCCTGAACAGATCCAGGAGCTAACACACCGCAGGCCTCATACGCAGCACCCACAGCCCACCGCAGCCAACGACTGAGGGTAGCCCCAGAAGGCTTCAGATCTTGACCAGCTAGTCCAAAGGTCACAAAAAGGGATTCCACCTTACAAAACGTCTCAGTACGCATCAAATAGATCTCCAGAGCCCTCCGAACGTCCAAACAGTGCAGCCACACCACAACCTCCGAAAGAGTACCAGGACAGAAAACAGGCAAAACCAGATCCGCAGAGCAGTGAAAAGAGGAAGGGATTTTGGGAACAAAGGAAGGATCAGGGGGGAAGACGGGATATCGGGGCTCGATGTCCTGCAGCGTAGTGCTGGTATCCCTTCAAACCATTGGTTGCTGTATGTCCAACTAGTGCGTTCGCTGAAGGCATTAAGACCGAGGATATCACCTCTGGCAGAATCTCCCATGATGGACCTGTTGGTTAACCCCTTCCATGCTCATGACGGAACGGTTCCGTCATGAGCCACGGTTGAGCTGTGCTCATGACGGAACCGTTCCGTCATGAGCCCGCCCGCGCTCGAACCCTTCAGCACCGCGGCGGAATTCGCCCAGCGCTGAAGGGGTTAAAGGGTGTAAGAAGCTAAAAGTCGTTTATATGTTCTTCATGGGAGAAACTCAGGATGATCTGGAAAAAACTGAACGTGCTTTGGCCATAAAATTAGGAACTCCCGATGTTGATCTGGATATGGCCCTCTTTCTCAATAAAAAAGTATTTCGTTCTACAAACTTGAGGGCTCAGCATTACAAAACTCTGTTTATTTATATCATACGCCGGCCAAGCTATATGCCTGGAGGGTCAGGGAAGACGACAGATGTCCCAGATGTAATACTGGCCATGCAGATCTGCTGCATATGTTCTTTAATTGTGGCTTGTAAGCTGTAATCCAGGGTGAGATAGGTAAATTCTGGGAGGGGCTGCTAGGTCAAAAGATCGATCTATCCCCTTTATCTCTGTAGCAGTACTTCGGATTTTAATTTCTTCAGGGTGGAAGGATACTACTGCTCCCTCATTCCAAATGTGGCTTTCCAGATTACTGGGTATGCATAATATAGAGATCTCCCTGTATGCTCTGAAGGTGAAGAAAACAGGGGATTTCGGGAAATCTATCTGATCTCCCATTTCAAATTGGAGGGAGACCAGAATGGGAGAGGGAGAGAGAGAATATAGTATCCCGAAATGTGTATATAAGTTGGATTTCTTGTTCCTTTCTTACTATTGTCAGGCTCGAGAAGACAAAGGATGTTTGTAAATGTGCTGATTTTCTTTGTAATTATTTGTCAGTATGTGCAAACTGCATAAAGAAAAAAAATAAAAAAAAAAAATAAAAAGGAAGGATCAGGTCGCAGAACAACCCAATCAGGAAAAAAACGTAAAAAAGGGACCGAACAAAGCAAGGAGCCCAACTCCCCAATCCGCCGAGCCGAATAATAGCCACAAGGAACAGCACCTTGATCGTCAGAAACCTCAAAGACACCTCATGCAGAGGCTCAAAGGGAGCCTTCTGCAAAGCCCCCAAAACCAGAGACAGATCCCAACTAGGAGCAAAGGACCGAAAGACAGGCTTCTGAAGGAAACAACTCCTTAACAAGCGGGACACCAGGGGAACCACCGGGTCACAGACCAAACCCCTCAAGGCCCGAACAGCAGCCCCCTGTGCCCTCAGGGAGGACATAGTTAGACCCAAGTCAAACCCATCCTTAAAAACTCCAAGACATGCAGCGGATCCACCTGCAACGCAGACCACCCTCGCTCCGTACACCAAGACTGAAAAGAAACCCAATTCCTGGCATAGGACTTGAGAGTCGAAGGGCACCTGGACCGCTGAATAAATTCCGCCACTGAAGTAGAACACCCCAAAGCCACAAGGTTCATCCTCTCAACAGCTAACCTGCTAGTCGCAGGCGGACCAGACACTCCCGAGACAGAGGGGGAAACGACAAGGGACAAGGGACCACCAGCAACCTCCAGCAAGGCCCCACTGTCAACTTCAATAACAGAGGGAACCAAGGCCTCTTCGACCAATCCGGAGCCACCAGGATCACCGAAGCCAGCCCGATCTAGCTTGACCTTTAGCAGAACACACGGAAGCAGAGCAATAGGGGGAAAGGCATACATCAGGCCCCCCTCCCACCGAAAGGACAGGGCATCCACCCTCCAAACCGCGGCAGACCGAACCAGAGAACAAAACCTCTTCCTCAAGGCGTTCCCTGGGGCTGCAAACAGGTCCAGCCACCGGGACCCCAAACCGGGCCATCAGGCAACCAAACACATCCTGCGACAGGCACATGTCCGACAGGGAGGGAAACACCCTGCTCAGGCGATCCGCCTCCGTGTTCAAAATCCCCGGTAGATGTAAAGCCCTCAGAGACAACAAGTGAGACTCCGCCCACAGGCCGATACGTTGTGCCAACAAATTGAGGGAAGCCACCTTCGCGCTCCCCTGGCAGTTGATATAACACACCACCACCATGTTGTCTGACCGCACCATCACATCCCTCTGGAGGACCCAAGGCAGAAAATGAGTGAACGCCAACTAAACCGCCTTCAACTCCCTCCAATTCGAGGACATTCCCACCTCTGGCACAGACCAAAGACCCTGCACCAACTCCTGACCCAAGAACGCACCCCAACCCAGTTCGCTGGCATCGGTCAGCAGGACCAACCTCTCCTGGGACACAAAGGGCGAGCCCTGTAAGAGGTTCCGATCCACCAGCCACCAGGACAACTCCTGGGCGATGGACACACCCCCCGGTATCAACAGCTCGTAATTCAGAGAGGCCGGATCCCAATGTCCCAGAAGATGATTCACCAGGGGGTACAAGTGTAAACGGGCCCAAGGAACAATCATCACAGTAGCTGACATTAGCCCCTGAACACGCAACCACTGGCGAGCCGTGGAAGACTGAGCCCCCCACACCTACCTCAATTCGTGCATAAGAGTCAGTCTGCGGGGTTCCGAAAGGAAGACCTTTCCCAACTGGCACATGAAAATAGGCGTCCCGGAGATCGAGAGAAGCCAGGAAATCCCCCACCAACAGGAAGGGAAGATCCAACTGTAGAGTCATGATTTTTAAGGACCGATGAGGGATACACAAGTTGACCACCTTCAGATCCAGGACAGGACAGAAGTCCCTATTTGGCTTCTGGATCAAAAATAGGATTGAGTAAACACCCCGACCCTGTTGACTCACTGGCAACTTCACCACAGCCCCCTTTGACACCACGTCCCGAACTCCATCCAACAGAGCACGACATCTCGCCTGAGACCTGGGAACATTGGTAGTCCTGAACACATCCACCGGAGGAGTTCCAAATTCTATTCTGTAGCCCAGCCGGACCACCTGCAGGACCCACTGATCCCGAACGAACTCCTCCCAGACTGGAAAAAAAGAGGTGAGGCGACCCCCAACCGGCACCCCCAAGGGACTCACCACATAGTCATGACTTGGAGGGACCTGCAGAAGAGGAAGCACCCTGTTGACCCCGGGACTTGTGGAAGGAAGGGACACCCCGGCCACGTCCCCTACCACGAAAGGGCTGGGCTGCCATCTTAGACTGAAACGCCTGCCCAAAAGCCCGCTTATAACCCGCAAACTTCCCCTTCTGAGAAGAGCGGACCGGAGCCAACAATTTCTTGCCCTCAGCTGTCTTCTTTATCAAAGCCTCCAATGGCTACCCAAACAGCTTAGAGCCCATGAAGGGAATCTTCATCACAGCCGCTTTCTGAGCAGCCCCCGCCTTTCAAGACTTAAGCCACAACTGCCTCCTAGCAGCAACAGAGGCACCAGCAGCCGCCGCAGCAGCGCTAAGGGAGTTGAAGGACAATACTGCCATGAAACGCAACTGTTGTTCCAACATGGACAAAGAATCTGAGGGATCCTCATCCTGCATGAGCTGCTCAGAAGTACCCTGACAGACCTTCAGAAGCGACTGAACAAGATAGCTGGTGTAAACTGCAGACCTAACTGCAAGATTAGAGGCAGCAAAGGACCGCTTCAAGGCCCCCTCAACTCGCTTGTCCCCAGGATCAGAAGGAACCGCATCCTCAGACACCACCAGACTCTGAGACGCCATACCAGCAAGCAGGGAATCCACCTTCACCACGGCCGGAAATTCCTCAGTGAATCCCTGTAAGGGATACCTCCTAGCCAGAAACCGGGGAAAGGCATGTTTGTCAACATCCTTCCACTCCCACTCCAGCAGCCTCCGCACAGATGAATGAATGGGGAGGCTTTCAGGTTCCTTCTTTAGGTAATTTGCGAAGAAGTCTTCAGACTCTCCACCCTCCACGGGACCAGGGCACCCCAGATTGTCTCGAACATACTGCAGAACACAGCAAAGGTCTGTCCCCTGGACAAAACGACCCTTCACCTCCTCATCAGAGTCAATGTCTGGATCGACCTCCGCCGAGGCATCCAATTCTGTTTCTTAGACCCCTTGGGATCACGAGCCACAAAGGCCGCCGCCACAGCAGCCTCAATCATCTTTTGAATATCCGCCAAGGAAGGAGCAGTGGAAGACCCAGCGACCACCACCTCAACCTCACAGCCGAGCTCACGTATGTCCGCACCTCTACCCTCCATGTTGTGAACAGGAGAACAGAGAACCAGACCCAAGAAATACCCAGACCAATCAAAGAAAAAATCCCCAAGGGCCAACCAGGGAATGCCACTCAGACCCACAGCCAATCCCCAAACAGGACCGAAGGCCGGCCTTTAAACCAGCCAATCAGAGACAACTACAAACCTATAAAAGGAAAAGACTGAACAGGGCCCAACTGTAAGGAAACGAAGGAACCCAGAAGCCCCCGCCCCAGGAACCAGCGAACACAGAGGTAAGAAACTCCCCAATGCCCCAGCAGATCTGCAGGGGAGTGGAGCCACAAAAACACCACACGACCCCCACAATCAGCAGAGACAGACTCGAGGACAGGGAAAACTCCCCACCAGGGCGCCCTCAAAGCAGATTCATTTAATCACCAGGAGTCGAACACCTAACCATGATAGCAAGAGTCTAAGACCCGAACCATTAAGCCCCAGCCACTCTCCAGCAGCAACCCAAAATGGCAATTCTTATACTGGTCTGCCAGTAGAGGGAGCTCTTCTCAAAATAAACTCAGCGGTTTGATTTATTCAGGAGATAAGAACAGTAGAAGCAGGATTGAAACCACAAACATCGGGCCCCTACTGAACAAACTAAACCCAAGATTCCACTAAGGATAGCAGGAAACAAAAAACGGGAAAACACGGGCCCGAAACGAAACGAGCACCGTGACAGGTAATCCGTGGAGAAGCCAAACCACCACGCCCTCGGCACGCAGAAAGGCCTGCCGTGCCCAACACACCTCCCCTCCCTCCCCGGGTGTTCCCGCTAGAGCAGGGAACGAACCCGGAAGAGGGGATGCCGCAGCAGGGAGTCACCACCCTACACCAGGCAGTCCGGACCCCCCAACCCCATGGTCCCGCTAAAGCAGGGACTCAAAGCATATGCCCATAAGTACAAACAATGAGTAGGAGAGGTTCTGGAGTGATCAGAGCCTACGTGAATCACAGCTCGGACCCGCGGGTCTCAACAAAGTGAACCAAAACATATACAAACTTTGCGAGAAATTTACAGTGAAGCTAGATACTGATAATAAAATATGAAAGACAACAAACACGTTCAATTTAGTCGTTTTTTGTATTGAAAAACAAGCTTAATGGGTATTGTTATCACCACAATACGTTCAATAAAGATTCTGTGTTTCAATTCACAGTAGAAAATAACATTCAACAATTACAAAGATTAGATCCCAATGCATTTCGGGTTAAACTCTAACCCTTCGTCAGGGGATACAATTGTTCACAAAACCATCTTAACAAATGTGGTGGTTCTTTAGAACTTCTTTTCAGTCTCACACCGGAGCTGCAACAAAAGCCACATAAATCCAATTAAGGAAATTACATGTACATAGGTACAATAGGATTTGCACTCGACAATAGGTCCAAAAGGTGAAAGACCGTGACCAAGAAATCCGAGAGTGACTGTATTTAAAAGGAACGAGGGAAGTAAAAAACGTAAGGTCTCGTTGTGATGTGTATGAGAGGAACTGTGCTATAATCATGAGATATATAACCAGCCGAGTGAAGTGAAATCATGCGTTACGAGAGACATAAAGGACATGCATATTAGAGCTGAACCGCCACCGATATTCTGACGGAGAAGACTGTCTAGCCTCGACTCACCTAGCTGTAACGCCAGGGATGTACGAAACAGGGTTGGAGTGTCTGCCGGTCAAGGAAATCTGTAATGAGCGAAGACTAAGATTAACAAAACAACCCGAGGGTTGTAATATGATCTGTGTAATCAATAGACATAAACGAGGCTTACCGTGCTAGAAAAGTATTCATGTCTTTCCGCGAAATTTTCACTTCCAGCAAGTCTACTGCTAGCGCATGCGTGTATGTGAACGCCGTGTCAGTTATAACGGAAGGGTGAAAGACATAAACAAAGGACCACGTCCATTACGAGGGGTCAAAAAATGGAAAGAGGACTGTCTGAAAGTGGACTCAGTTAACCATAATGCCCTGCATTTGAAAAATGAAGAAAAGTTCACCGTGTGTATATGTACCGCAAAGAAAGACAATATATAAGGATAAAAGGGGAGTGCGAGTGCAAAATCCTTTACAATATAATGTATAATCTGACAGTTTCAAATAAAACATAACATTTCGTAGTGGTCATTGAGGCCACCTGGGGTCACTGTTCCTAAAAATTTGATCCAATGTGTTTCTCTGCATGCTAAAACTGTATTCATGTCTCTGTCTGACATTGTGGGGAGATGTTCCAGAATAGTGAAACGGAGTTGAGGAATGGTGTGTGATGTATTGATCCAGTGTGTTACAAGGGAGGAGGTCATGTTCTTATTTCGAATTCTACTTTTGTGTTCGATGATTCTAGTCTTGATTTTGCGACTAGTTCTCCCAACATATACCAAGCCACAAGGGCATTTAATGGCATAAATAACCCATTCAGTGTTGCAGTCAGATGTGTGTTGTAATGTTATGTTTTTCCCTGTGTGTGGGTGGGTGAAAACTTTGCCTACTATGACATTGCCGCATTGGCCGCAATTGTAACATTTTTTCATCCCACTGTATTTCACTACTTGCGGTTTGATTTTGTTTTTGAGGAGTTCCCTCAAGTTCTTCGATCTAGTGTGCGCAAACAGAGGTGGGTCCATAAACAACTCTTGAAAATCAGCTTCTTGAGAAATTATATCCCATCGTTTATGAATGATGGTTTTGATGGTTTTAGATTGCATCGAGTGTCTTAATACAAAAACTTCACGTTTCGGGGAAACCTTGGGGATGGTCAGAAGCAAATCTTCTCGTTTTTTTTGTGCTACCTTATGTTCAGCCTCTGTAAGAATGTTATCAGGGTAGCCTCTGTTTTTGTATTTCACCAGTTGCTCGTTGATGTTCAATTCGCATTGTCGATCATTTGAAGTAATCCTTTTTATTCTCGTGAGTTGGGACACCGGTAGATGTTTCTTCAAAGAGTATGGGTGGGCACTGCTGAAGTGCAGTGCGTTGTTGACATCTGTAGGCTTTCTGTAAATGGTAGTGATGAGACCTTGAGTAGATTTGAGGATCTCAATGTCCAAAAAATGGATCTTGTTATCTTGTATATCATGGGTGAATTGTATTCGCGGATTGCATGCATTCAGCTCAGTGATGCTGTGTTCCAAAAGAATCCTGGAACCCTTCCAAATGACCAAGATATCGTCAATATATCTCAAGAAGAGAATTGTATTGGCGCGCCAGACTGGGTTTTGTAAAATGAATTGATGCTCGAAATAGGCCATGAAGGTATTCGCGTACGATGGTGCTCCTGGAAAGCCCATCGATGTGCCAGTGATTTGAAGGTAGTGTCTGTCTTGCCATGAAAAATAGCTGTGGAACAGTGCGAAATGTAGTAGTTCCAAAAGGAAAATACTTTTTTCTTTTGCAATGGATGAGTTAAGGAGTCTCCATTCTACAGCCTCGAGACCTTCTTCGTGGGCAATAGATGTATAGAGGGCCACAACGTCAATTGTGCAGAGAAGATAGTTGGTGTCAAGATGTGCTTTGATTGATTCTAGTCCATTGCAAAAGAAAAAAGTATTTTCCTTTTGGAACTACTACATTTCGCATTTGGAAGGGTTCCAGGATTCTTTTGGAACACAGCATCACTGAGCTGAATGCATGCAATCCGCGAATACAATTCACCCATGATATACAAGATAACAAGATCCATTTTTTGGACATTGAGATCCTCAAATCTACTCAAGGTCTCATCACTACCATTTACAGAAAGCCTACAGATGTCAACAACGCACTGCACTTCAGCAGTGCCCACCCATACTCTTTGAAGAAACATCTACCGGTGTCCCAACTCACGAGAATAAAAAGGATTACTTCAAATGATCGACAATGCGAATTGAACATCAACGAGCAACTGGTGAAATACAAAAACAGAGGCTACCCTGATAACATTCTTACAGAGGCTGAACATAAGGTAGCACAAAAAAAACGAGAAGATTTGCTTCTGACCATCCCCAAGGTTTCCCCGAAACGTGAAGTTTTTGTATTAAGACACTCGATGCAATCTAAAACCATCAAAACCATCATTCATAAACGATGGGATATAATTTCTCAAGAAGCTGATTTTCAAGAGTTGTTTATGGACCCACCTCTGTTTGCGCACACTAGATCGAAGAACTTGAGGGAACTCCTCAAAAACAAAATCAAACCGCAAGTAGTGAAATACAGTGGGATGAAAAAATGTTACAATTGCGGCCAATGCGGCAATGTCATAGTAGGCAAAGTTTTCACCCACCCACACACAGGGAAAAACATAACATTACAACACACATCTGACTGCAACACTGAATGGGTTATTTATGCCATTAAATGCCATTGTGGCTTGGTATATGTTGGGAGAACTAGTCGCAAAATCAAGACTAGAATCATCGAACACAAAAGTAGAATTCGAAATAAGAACATGACCTCCTCCCTTGTAACACACTGGATCAATACATCACACACCATTCCTCAACTCCGTTTCACTATTCTGGAACATCTCCCCACAATGTCAGACAGAGACATGAATACAGTTTTAGCATGCAGAGAAACACATTGGATCAAATTTTTAGGAACAGTGACCCCAGGTGGCCTCAATGACCACTACGAAATGTTATGTTTTATTTGAAACTGTCAGATTATACATTATATTGTAAAGGATTTTGCACTCGCACTCCCCTTTTATCCTTATATATTGTCTTTCTTTGCGGTACATATACACACGGTGAACTTTTCTTCATTTTTCAAATGCAGGGCATTATGGTTAACTGAGTCCACTTTCAGACAGTCCTCTTTCCATTTTTAGACCCCTCGTAATGGACGTGGTCCTTTGTTTATGTCTTTCACCCTTCCGTTATAACTGACACGGCGTTCACATACACGCATGCGCTAGCAGTAGACTTGCTGGAAGTGAAAATTTCGCGGAAAGACATGAATACTTTTCTAGCACGGTAAGCCTCGTTTATGTCTATTGATTACACAGATCATATTACAACCCTCGGGTTGTTTTGTTAATCTTAGTCTTCGCTCATTACAGATTTCCTTGACCGGCAGACACTCCAACCCTGTTTCGTACATCCCTGGCGTTACAGCTAGGTGAGTCGAGGCTAGACAGTCTTCTCCGTCAGAATATCGGTGGCGGTTCAGCTCTAATATGCATGTCCTTTATGTCTCTCGTAACGCATGATTTCACTTCACTCGGCTGGTTATATATCTCATGATTATAGCACAGTTCCTCTCATACACATCACAACGAGACCTTACGTTTTTTACTTCCCTCGTTCCTTTTAAATACAGTCACTCTCGGATTTCTTGGTCACGGTCTTTCACCTTTTGGACCTATTGTCGAGTGCAAATCCTATTGTACCTATGTACATGTAATTTCCTTAATTGGATTTATGTGGCTTTTGTTGCATCTCCGGTGTGAGACTGAAAAGAAGTTCTAAAGAACCACCACATTTGTTAAGATGGTTTTGTGAACAATTGTATCCCCTGACGAAGGGTTAGAGTTTAACCCGAAATGCATTGGGATCTAATCTTTGTAATTGTTGAATGTTATTTTCTACTGTGAATTGAAACACAGAATCTTTATTGAACGTATTGTGGTGATAACAATACCCATTAAGCTTGTTTTTCAATACAAAAAACGACTAAATTGAACGTGTTTGTTGTCTTTCATATTTTATTATCAGTATCTAGCTTCACTGTAAATTTCTCGCAAAGTTTGTATATGTTTTGGTTCACTTTGTTGAGACCCGCGGGTCCGAGCTGTGATTCACGTAGGCTCTGATCACTCCAGAACCTCTCCTACTCATTGTTACTGATAGGGACGTTGACTCACATCCCTTCACGTGAAAGCACGCTAAAAATACACTAAAGATTTTTGTTACATAAGGAATATAAGTACACACAAATAGGTGTGCAGGCCCACTCAACCACACATAAGTACAAACAGGCACATAAGGGGTTTAAACGGGCGCTTAACATCCCGTTTCACACTTATC
The DNA here is from genome assembly GCF_964204655.1 of Triturus cristatus. Lineage (NCBI taxonomy): Eukaryota > Metazoa > Chordata > Amphibia > Caudata > Salamandridae > Triturus > Triturus cristatus. Next base: position 792,627,828 of record NC_140589.1, read on the forward strand.
CGAAAGGAGGCCAGTTCCAGCACCCCCCACGACGAAGTATGCCCGGAAGTGATTCCGCAGAAAAAACAAACAGGATGTGGATTGGCGGGTCACAGGGTTATATGCCTCAGGGTATGGGTGTGGCTTGGAGTGAAGGGATGGGTTTTAAGTTGCATGGGAGTTTCTGGTGGGAGGAACAATGCTCATGTAGTTAGGATTGGGACGGGGAGGGCTGACGATAAGGTAATGACTGAGACACCTTTGGCTTTGGTTTGTTCGAGTGAGTGCTGCAGCAGGAGCGGCCATAGTTAAGGCAGTTGTCTCCAGTGGTGTCACCCATGCCTGTTAAAGTTATACCAGGGTAGCTGCAATAGCTGCTGTGACAAGTGATGAAACAACGAATGGCCCAACTACCTTCGAGACTGGATATGCATACCTTCAGGAAAGGTAACAGGTGGATCCCTCAAGTGAACTCCTCCTTCACATCAAATGTAAACAAGCAATGGTAAAGCCAAAGGGTCTGCCTGCAGTTGCTATCCAGGAGGCGGGTATTCTTATATTATGCATAGAAGGCCTTTTTATTCTCAATGCACATCAGAAGAAACTCTAATTTTTACTCAACAAAAGGTAAGATAGTTCTGGCTGTGAATTACTGTAACCCAAAACACAAAAGAATGACTTAAAATAGAAATAAAGATAAAGAATATAAAGGAAAAACATTGGCAAAGTTAAGTAGTGGCCCACCAACCCTGACACTGAAGTGCTCTTCTTTTTAGGTGGATGTGTACTTGTCATCAGGTAAAAATACAATCAAAAGAGCCAATGACGGAGGCAGGCTTACCCATTCGCATATGCTGTGGTGGGGGGAAGCAACATGTGAATGGCAGTTGAACAAACAAATGAAGAGGGCTGTATCTATAAATACATATTCACTGAATAAAGCAAAGATTGAAGGGACATTAGAGTTGGGTGAAATATAATTTAAAACCTAACATTTTAAACTGACAATACCACTGAAATTCGCCAGCTACAGTTAACTAAATTAGCTATAACTTGAGCCCTGAAGTAACTGTAACTCACGCCCCCGCCATGCACAGTATTGTCATCAAAGATGTCATTTCAGATGTCGCAGTGATGTTAACAGTAATATCGTAAAACATGTCATGGGTGATGTAGTAAGTAAGGTCTACATCACTTTCGCTTTTGCTGTGATTTTCTGCGTTTCTTTTAACATAAAGTAAGATCTTATTGACCATGCGTAGCAAGGGATTGAGCACCCAAATAGGGTCTCTCTAGGACACTCCCACAAGGTCCAGGGGGTGTAGGTACCCTCTACCCTGCCCTCCTGTACCTTATTTAATTGTATTTTCTGGGTCTGGGGGAACAAGTCCCAGAGTCCTCGGGTGGCAACAGCAACTTTTCCTCAGGTTGCAGTCAGTCAATCAGAATGCATAGGATCAACCATGGTTAGCCGAGGTCGACCAATCACAGCGCAGCAGGATCAGCAGGTCTACCATGGTGGAGACGTGGCCGTTCCGCGGCATTAAATATAGATTAATTTTTAACCTTGATTTCCCAAACTGAACGGATTTACACCTACTCACAAAAAGCACACTTTTTGGACCAGAATCTAGCTTTGGGACAAATTTGGTGCAATTTTACTAAGCTGTTTATGCGGTATTGCTATTCTCTTTATATACGGAGAATTGCATGGGAGAAAAAGCATTTTGGAACACCCCTTCTTACCTACCGCCTCTTGACGGTTCAGCGCAAAAGTAACTAGGAAGGAGCTGAGGTGGATTAGATTTTTTGGGGAAAGTTTCCTGAATATTTGTTGCAGCTGCAATCTTGGTCACCAAGTCCTAAAAAATAAACCAAAATAAAATATAAAAAGGCAGGGTAGGAGCACCCTGACCCCCGGAGCCTTGTGGGGAGGGGAGTTCCCAGAGTGGCCGCCCCTTTGGGTCAAATTTTTAAAAATGGTTATATTTGGGACTCCGTGGACGTAGAGATCTGGAGTTAATCCCCAGGGGTGTTGCACTGGACATCATGGTCGATCAGCAGATCCACGGAACCCGAAAAAAAGTAAAAAGAGGGTTGTGTGCCATGACGCACAAGGCCAAAGGTTGCACAATGCATGTGGTTGGGGCCTACGAGGGTTTGGGGGCAGTCCCTGCATCCAACCCCATGAAGCACACAGCCTTAGGGTATTGGGCGCTAAACCCCACTCCACGCTTGGTGATAAACATCTTACTTTATGTTAAAAAACACACAGAAATTCTCTGAAAAAAACAAAGATTAAAGTGATGTTATAGTTAGGAATTGTAATAGTATCTTACTTTATAATTTAAAAAAAACCTTAGGAATTCACTGAAAAAAACAAAAGTTTAAGGGACGTTACAGTTAGGTGAAAATGTCAGCTGAAGCATCCTGTTTTTAAAGAACAAAACCACTGAGATTCACCAGTTACACTTAACACAAATAGCTATAAATTGTGCCCTAAAGTAACTATAACCGCACCCTCGCCATGCACTGCTAATTAACTCACATGTTACATCACTCATGACAATTTCTACGATATCATTGATGACATGACTGCAACATCAGAAATGACATAATTCATGACAACACTTTGCATGACGGGGTAGATGTTATAGTAACATTAGGGTATGAGTTATAGTTCTGCTGTACATGACGATTATAAAACAAATATTAGTGGCTAATGACTGCTAAGGACTGCCCTCACAAAAGTAAACGGCAGCCATTTTGATTAGACCACACTGTGGGTTTGTTCTGGGTTTGGACCTGAGATATAACTTGGTACTATATTTTACACCTTTCGGAAGAACTAAGGTACTTTACAAAACTGGTAATAGTTAGTAAAAGTATTTATATTATTCTATGTATTTTTAAAAAAGTAATGGAGTACCACGCTACTACCAAGAAAGTACCATTGTACCTTTTGAAATTAAAAACAAATATATGTCAACAATAAAAGAATAACAAACAACAATAAAAAAAATATTTTATTATTTGTCATAAATTCTTGTTTTAAAAACAAAAATTCAATAGATACTGCAGTTCTACCAAGATAGAACTGTGGTGCTGCGTTACCTTTTTTGAAAATATAGACAACAAGAAAGAATTGTTTTCCATAACTATTCTGACTTTGGTAAAGTGCCTCATTTCTTCCTATAGGTTAAAAAGCATAGAAATAATGTATATCTCATGTAGAAATGAAAAACTAAGCCATTTTGCCGCTGCGTCTGTCTACCGCACTTTAACTGTGTTCTGGTTTTGTGTGTTACATTTATGTTATTACCATGTTTTTTCACCTAAAGGAAGACATGAGGCACTTTACAAAAGTGTAAATAGTTAGGGAAACATACTTTCATAGTTCTATGTATTTTTAAACAAGTTAGTGTCACTCTATGCCACTCAGTTGTACAACACTCTATGCCACTCCACTCTGCCATACTATACCACACTTTTCTCTCTGTCACTCCGCTATACAACATTCTACTCCGCTCTATACCACTCCACTCTATTCGGCTTCACAGCACTTTCTGACACTCTATAACAGGCCACTCCACTCTGCTCTACTCCACTTCACTCAACTATATGCCACTTTACACCGGAGGAGTTCCAAATTCTATTCTGTAGCCCAGCCGGACCACCTGCAGGACCCACTGATCCCGAACGAACTCCTCCCAGACTGGAAAAAAAGAGGTGAGGCGACCCCCAACCGGCACCCCCAAGGGACTCACCACATAGTCATGACTTGGAGGGACCTGCAGAAGAGGAAGCACCCTGTTGACCCCGGGACTTGTGGAAGGAAGGGACACCCCGGCCACGTCCCCTACCACGAAAGGGCTGGGCTGCCATCTTAGACTGAAACGCCTGCCCAAAAGCCCGCTTATAACCCGCAAACTTCCCCTTCTGAGAAGAGCGGACCGGAGCCAACAATTTCTTGCCCTCAGCTGTCTTCTTTATCAAAGCCTCCAATGGCTACCCAAACAGCTTAGAGCCCATGAAGGGAATCTTCATCACAGCCGCTTTCTGAGCAGCCCCCGCCTTTCAAGACTTAAGCCACAACTGCCTCCTAGCAGCAACAGAGGCACCAGCAGCCGCCGCAGCAGCGCTAAGGGAGTTGAAGGACAATACTGCCATGAAACGCAACTGTTGTTCCAACATGGACAAAGAATCTGAGGGATCCTCATCCTGCATGAGCTGCTCAGAAGTACCCTGACAGACCTTCAGAAGCGACTGAACAAGATAGCTGGTGTAAACTGCAGACCTAACTGCAAGATTAGAGGCAGCAAAGGACCGCTTCAAGGCCCCCTCAACTCGCTTGTCCCCAGGATCAGAAGGAACCGCATCCTCAGACACCACCAGACTCTGAGACGCCATACCAGCAAGCAGGGAATCCACCTTCACCACGGCCGGAAATTCCTCAGTGAATCCCTGTAAGGGATACCTCCTAGCCAGAAACCGGGGCAAGGCATGTTTGTCAACATCCTTCCACTCCCACTCCAGCAGCCTCCGCACAGATGAATGAATGGGGAGGCTTTCAGGTTCCTTCTTTAGGTAATTTGCGAAGAAGTCTTCAGACTCTCCACCCTCCACGGGACCAGGGCACCCCAGATTGTCTCGAACATACTGCAGAACACAGCAAAGGTCTGTCCCCTGGACAAAACGACCCTTCACCTCCTCATCAGAGTCAATGTCTGGATCGACCTCCGCCGAGGCATCCAATTTCTGTTTCTTAGACCCCTTGGGATCACGAGCCACAAAGGCCGCCGCCACAGCAGCCTCAATCATCTTTTGAATATCCGCCAAGGAAGGAGCAGTGGAAGACCCAGCGACCACCACCTCAACCTCACAGCCGAGCTCACGTATGTCCGCACCTCTACCCTCCATGTTGTGAACAGGAGAACAGAGAACCAGACCCAAGAAATACCCAGACCAATCAAAGAAAAAATCCCCAAGGGCCAACCAGGGAATGCCACTCAGACCCACAGCCAATCCCCAAACAGGACCGAAGGCCGGCCTTTAAACCAGCCAATCAGAGACAACTACAAACCTATAAAAGGAAAAGACTGAACAGGGCCCAACTGTAAGGAAACGAAGGAACCCAGAAGCCCCCGCCCCAGGAACCAGCGAACACAGAGGTAAGAAACTCCCCAATGCCCCAGCAGATCTGCAGGGGAGTGGAGCCACAAAAACACCACACGACCCCCACAATCAGCAGAGACAGACTCGAGGACAGGGAAAACTCCCCACCAGGGCGCCCTCAAAGCAGATTCATTTAATCACCAGGAGTCGAACACCTAACCATGATAGCAAGAGTCTAAGACCCGAACCATTAAGCCCCAGCCACTCTCCAGCAGCAACCCAAAATGGCAATTCTTATACTGGTCTGCCAGTAGAGGGAGCTCTTCTCAAAATAAACTCAGCGGTTTGATTTATTCAGGAGATAAGAACAGTAGAAGCAGGATTGAAACCACAAACATCGGGCCCCTACTGAACAAACTAAACCCAAGATTCCACTAAGGATAACAGGAAACAAAAAACGGGAAAACACGGGCCCGAAACGAAACGAGCACCGTGACAGGTAATCCGTGGAGAAGCCAAACCACCACGCCCTCGGCACGCAGAAAGGCCTGCCGTGCCCAACACACCTCCCATCCCTCCCCGGGTGTTCCCGCTAGAGCAGGGAACGAACCCGGAAGAGGGGATGCCGCAGCAGGGAGTCACCACCCTACACCAGGCAGTCCGGACCCCCCAACCCCATGGTCCCGCTAAAGCAGGGACTCAAAGCATATGCCCATAAGTACAAACAGGCACATAAGGGGTTTAAACGGGCGCTTAACATCCCGTTTCACACTTATCCGAAAGGAGGCCAGTTCCAGCACCCCCCACGACGAAGTATGCCCGGAAGTGATTCCGCAGAAAAAACAAACAGGATGTGGATTGGCGGGTCACAGGGTTATATGCCTCAGGGTATGGGTGTGGCCTGGAGGGAAGGGATGGGTTTTAAGTTGCATGGGAGTTTCTGGTGGGAGGAACAATGCTCATGTAGTTAGGATTGGGACGGGGAGGGCTGACGATAAGGTAATGACTGAGACACCTTTGGCTTTGGTTTGTTCGAGTGAGTGCTGCAGCAGGAGCGGCCATAGTTAAGGCAGTTGTCTCCAGTGGTGTCACCCATGCCTGTTAAAGTTATACCAGGGTAGCTGCAATAGCTGCTGTGACAAGTGATGAAACAACGAATGGCCCAACTACCTTCGAGACTGGATATGCATACCTTCAGGAAAGGTAACAGGTGGATCCCTCAAGTGAACTCCTCCTTCACATCAAATGTAAACAAGCAATGGTAAAGCCAAAGGGTCTGCCTGCAGTTGCTATCCAGGAGGCGGGTATTCTTATATTATGCATAGAAGGCCTTTTTATTCTCAATGCACATCAGAAGAAACTCTAATTTTTACTCAACAAAAGGTAAGATAGTTCTGGCTGTGAATTACTGTAACCCAAAACACAAAAGAATGACTTAAAATAGAAATAAAGATAAAGAATATAAAGGAAAAACATTGGCAAAGTTAAGTAGTGGCCCACCAACCCTGACACTGAAGTGCTCTTCTTTTTAGGTGGATGTGTACTTGTCATCAGGTAAAAATACAATCAAAAGAGCCAATGACGGAGGCAGGCTTACCCATTCGCATATGCTGTGGTGGGTGGAAGCAACATGTGAATGGCAGTTGAACAAACAAATGAAGAGGGCTGTATCTATAAATACATATTCACTGAATAAAGCAAAGATTGAAGGGACATTAGAGTTGGGTGAAATATAATTTAAAACCTAACATTTTAAACTGACAATACCACTGAAATTCGCCAGCTACAGTTAACTAAATTAGCTATAACTTGAGCCCTGAAGTAACTGTAACTCACGCCCCCGCCATGCACAGTATTGTCATCAAAGATGTCATTTCAGATGTCGCAGTGATGTTAACAGTAATATCGTAAAACATGTCATGGGTGATGTAGTAAGTAAGGTCTACATCACTTTCGCTTTTGCTGTGATTTTCTGCGTTTCTTTTAACATAAAGTAAGATCTTATTGACCATGCGTAGCAAGGGATTGAGCACCCAAATAGGGTCTCTCTAGGACACTCCCACAAGGTCCAGGGGGTGTAGGTACCCTCTACCCTGCCCTCCTGTACCTTATTTAATTGTATTTTCTGGGTCTGGGGGAACAAGTCCCAGAGTCCTCGGGTGGCAACAGCAACTTTTCCTCAGGTTGCAGTCAGTCAATCAGAATGCATAGGATCAACCATGGTTAGCCGAGGTCGACCAATCACAGCGCAGCAGGATCAGCGGATCTACCATGGTGGAGACGTGGCCGTTCCGCGGCATTAAATATAGATTAATTTTTAACCTTGATTTCCCAAACTGAACGGATTTACACCTACTCACAAAAAGCACACTTTTTGGACCAGAATCTAGCTTTGGGACAAATTTGGTGCAATTCTACTAAGCTGTTTATGCGGTATTGCTATTCTCTTTATATACGGAGAATTGCATGGGAGAAAAAGCATTTTGGAACACCCCTTCTTACCTACCGCCTCTTGACGGTTCAGCGCAAAAGTAACTAGGAAGGAGCTGAGGTGGATTAGATTTTTTGGGGAAAGTTTCCTGAATATTTGTTGCAGCTGCAATCTTGGTCACCAAGTCCTAAAAAATAAACCAAAATAAAATATAAAAAGGCAGGGTAGGAGCACCCTGACCCCCGGAGCCTTGTGGGGAGGGGAGTTCCCAGAGTGGCCGCCCCTTTGGGTCAAATTTTTAAAAATGGTTATATTTGGGACTCCGTGGACGTAGAGATCTGGAGTTAATCCCCAGGGGTGTTGCACTGGACATCATGGTCAATCAGCAGATCCACGGAACCCGAAAAAAAGTAAAAAGAGGGTTGTGTGCCATGACGCACAAGGCCAAAGGTTGCACAATGCATGTGGTTGGGGCCTACGAGGGTTTGGGGGCAGTCCCTGCATCCAACCCCATGAAGCACACAGCCTTAGGGTATTGGGCGCTAAACCCCACTCCACGCTTGGTGATAAACATCTTACTTTATGTTAAAAAACACACAGAAATTCTCTGAAAAAAACAAAGATTAAAGTGATGTTATAGTTAGGAATTGTAATAGTATCTTACTTTATAATTTAAAAAAAAACCTTAGGAATTCACTGAAAAAAACAAAAGTTTAAGGGACGTTACAGTTAGGTGAAAATGTCAGCTGAAGCATCCTGTTTTTAAAGAACAAAACCACTGAGATTCACCAGTTACACTTAACACAAATAGCTATAAATTGTGCCCTAAAGTAACTATAACCGCACCCTCGCCATGCACTGCTAATTAACTCACATGTTACATCACTCATGACAATTTCTACGATATCATTGATGACATGACTGCAACATCAGAAATGACATAATTCATGACAACACTTTGCATGACGGGGTAGATGTTATAGTAACATTAGGGTATGAGTTATAGTTCTGCTGTACATGACGATTATAAAACAAATATTAGTGGCTAATGACTGCTAAGGACTGCCCTCACAAAAGTAAACGGCAGCCATTTTGATTAGACCACACTGTGGGTTTGTTCTGGGTTTGGACCTGAGATATAACTTGGTACTATATTTTACACCTTTCGGAAGAACTAAGGTACTTTACAAAACTGGTAATAGTTAGTAAAAGTATTTATCTTATTCTATGTATTTTTAAAAAAGTAATGGAGTACCACGCTACTACCAAGAAAGTACCATTGTACCTTTTGAAATTAAAAACAAATATATGTCAACAATAAAAGAATAACAAACAACAATAAAAAAAATATTTTATTATTTGTCATAAATTCTTGTTTTAAAAACAAAAATTCAATAGATACTGCAGTTCTACCAAGATAGAACTGTGGTGCTGCGTTACCTTTTTTGAAAATATAGACAACAAGAAAGAATTGTTTTCCATAACTATTCTGACTTTGGTAAAGTGCCTCATTTCTTCCTATAGGTTAAAAAGCATAGAAATAATGTATATCTCATGTAGAAATGAAAAACTAAGCCATTTTGCCGCTGCGTCTGTCTACCGCACTTTAACTGTGTTCTGGTTTTGTGTGTTACATTTATGTTATTACCATGTTTTTTCACCTAAAGGAAGACATGAGGCACTTTACAAAAGTGTAAATAGTTAGGGAAACATACTTTCATAGTTCTATGTATTTTTAAACAAGTTGGTGTCACTCTATGCCACTCAGTTGTACAACACTCTATGCCACTCCACTCTGCCATACTATACCACACTTTTCTCTCTGTCACTCCGCTATACAACATTCTACTCCGCTCTATACCACTCCACTCTATTCGGCTTCACAGCACTTTCTGACACTCTATAACAGGCCACTCCACTCTGCTCTACTCCACTTCACTCAACTATATGCCACTTTACACCACTGTATTCTTCCTCACTAAACTCCACACCACCCTATGACACACCACACCACTCTACTCAATGACTCTTTACTCTACTTATGTTATGGCACTCCACTGGACTCAGCTTGACTCTACTCCACTGTACGTCACTGTACGACACTCCAATCTATGGCGCTCCTCTCTACGACACTTTACGGCACTATATCCAACTCCACTCTACAACACTCTACTGCACTCTATGCCACTGTGTGACAATATACTCCATTCTATGCCCCCCACTCCACTGTACAATACTATACTCCACTCTATGCCACTGTACAACACTCTGCTCCACGCTGTGCTACTGTGTAGCACTCTACAGAACTCTATGTACTCCCTCTATTCCCACCACCCTACTTTAGTCCACTGTACTCTACTCTATAAAACACTACTCCACTCTACTTCACTCTGCTCCACTACTCTCCACTGTACGTCACTCAGCTGTAAGCCACTGTATGCCCCTTTCTGACACTGTGAAAAATGACAGTCCACTTTAATGCACGACACACCACTCCACTCCTCTCTATGACACTTTTCTCCACTCTAGCTAGCCACTCTACGTGTACTATAACTCACACTTTTCCCATATACTGCTTATTCCCTTTCACATTACATCACTTATGGCATATTAAATCATAACCTTTATGTTAGACCGGGCATCTTTGGCATGATTTCCCAAGTCTTTTTTCCTCTGACCTCCTGTTTTTTGATAGCGTGGTGCATTTAGTTTTTGCTGGCTTTAGGACTCTGGGCACTTAACCACTGCTGACCAGTTCTAAAGTGCAAGTGCTCCCTGTGTAGATTGTATTTGTGATTGTTTTATCCATGATTGGCAAGTTTGATTTACTAGTAAGTCCCTAGTAAAGTGCACAGGTGTGCCCAGGGCCTGTACATCAAATGCTACTAGTGGGCCTGCAGCACTGATTGTGCCACCCACCTGAGTAGTCCTTTAAACGTGTCTCAGACCTTCCACTGCAGTGTCTGTGAGTGCAGTTTTAAAGTGCCATTTTGACCTGGCAAGTGCAGCCACTTGCCAGGCCCAAACCTTCCCTTTTACTACATGTAATTCACCTCAAAGGTAGGCCCAAGGCATCCCCATGGGCAGGGTGTAGTGTATTTAAAAGGTAGGACATCTACAATGGTGTGTAACACGTTCAAATAGTGAAATAATGCTAATTTCGTTTTTCACATTTGCAAGGAATATCTCTCCAATAGGGTAACATGGGGGATTGCCTTGAAATATCTCTTAAGTGTAATTTCCCATTGGGAGACTGATAGAGATTTGGAGTTTGGGGTCTCAACTCACAATTTAAAAATGCATCTTTTTATGAAGTTGGTTTTTAAATTGCGCGTATGAAAATGTCACTTTTAGAAAGCGGGCATTTTCTTTCTTAACCATTTTGTGCCTCTGCCTGTCTGTAGAATCCACGTCTGGGTTGGCTGACAGTTGAGCTCTTTTGCATTCACTCTAGACAGCCCCACAAAGGGAGATGAGGTATGCCTTGCATTTACTGATGGGTCATTACCAGGCTGATGGGTCATTACCAGGCTGATGGGCCTTCCTGAGCTAGAGTGGTGGGAGGAGTTGCCACTGACATCTGAATAGGGCTTTTCCTGTCCTCACACAAATCTGTCTCCACCCACCTGTATTGTGTCTGTAACCAAGTCATGGAGGCACCCCAAAATCAGTACACTTCTGGACTGAGGACATTCTACCAGGAAGAAGAGCTGGATGCTTTAGGAGGGACTGCCACTCTTCGTGTTTCTTTGTTGTGCAGGCACCGCTGCTTTCTGCTTCTGTCCTGGGAGTTAAACGACTGGATTTTGTTTCTGTATCCTGCTTCCAAGGTTCTCCAATGGCTTCTATGTGCTTACCTCCTGTTAAGAAGTCTCAAGGCCATCAAATACTTCACCTACTAGTGTCTGGACTCTTCTACTGAGAGTCCTGGCTTGCTAAGTGGTGCCAAATCCAGTTCCTGGGCCCTTGAAAGTGCAATCTTGTGGTCTTAAAGACAAAATCCATGCATCGAATCCCAGTACCTGTATTCTTTTTTTTTTATTAACTCTTTTTTTATTGAAAATAGGCATGACACATAGGTAAAACATTGACATGCAATCTGGTAACAAGTGTTACATTGTAAGTGGTTCTTTAAATCATACTCGTCGCAAAATGAAGGTGACAGTTACAGTTGTACAAAGTTAGGTCCCACTGATAACATCCTCTCTGGACCTAAGTGGTTCTCATATCTCTCCCTTGTGGACATTCCATTACCCCCATATTTGTGTCCATTTGTTTGGGCACCCCCTGGCTTCGTAAATGGACTTCTCTGTGATCATACACCAGTCCATATGTTTGCTCCAGTCTGCTGAAGTTGGTGGGCTCTGAGCCCTACACAATCAGGCAATGGTCCTTTTTGCAACCATCAGCCCCAAAGTAACCCACGTCTGTTCCCTGGAGTTCAAGTCCATAGGGTCCCATACGTTCAACAAAGCCAATTTAATATTACAATGAATCTGTTGCCCCAACGCTTCCTCCATCAGGCGCACAACCGCCTCCCAGTAGCTCTGGAACACTGCGCACTCCCAGAGAGTATGGATAAAAGTTACCTCCTGCCCACATTGTCGCACGCAGCCACCATCCGGAGTGTAACCCATGCTAACCATCAGGGGCCCTGACAAGTAGGATATATGGAGAAGCTTTAGCTGCACCAGACGGAGCCTGGAAGAGATGGCCACCTCCCAAGGGGAGGCCACCGCCACATCGTGGTCCTATTTGGCTCTCAAGCAGATCAGGGGATCTGTCATGTTGTTGATGAGCTTTTTATAAATGAGTGATATGGCTTTCTCCAGTGGGTTGCCATCCTAAATTCTGTCTTCGAGTGGGGAGGATTCAGGGAGTTCACTACCCCCGGGAAGCACAGCGAGCAAGCCATGCCTAATTTGGAGATATCTGAAATATTTAGACTCGGCTAGATCGTATTCTTGCTGCAACCGAGGAAAAGGGACCACATCACCCGACTTCTATAAATCACCCACCTTGGAGATACCTATGAGGTCCCATCTAGCATGTAGCTTTGTCGGAACTGGGGTGGCGAAGTGAGCTAAAGAATGTTGATGGATTCAACCCAGATCTGTGACTGGGGGTGAGTGTATGAAAAGTTTCAGCACTCCGTCCATCCTCTCCTTGTGTTTGTTTTGTTCGCCCTAAGTTGGCAGGGTATGCCCAGACGTGGGTCCCTTGCTCACTTTGCCACTGGATTCAAGCTAGCCTGGCTGAAGAGGGCTGTTAGCCCAAAACCAGTCCCAGGATGCTTGTTTCCGGTCCATGGAAGACATGGCTTGGCATTTCGGGCTGGACTGTTCCCATGAGGCACAGGGTCAAGACTGATTTGCATATAGCTGTGTCTGAACTGAGGTGGCGAAGTGAGCTAAAGAATGATGATGGATTCAACCCAGATCTGTGACTGGAGGTGAGTGTTTGAAAAGTTTCAGCACTCCGTCCATCATCTCCTTGTGTTTGCTTTTTTCGCCCTAAGTTGGCAGGGTATGCCCAGATGTGGGTCCCTTGCTCACTTTGTCACTGGATTCAAGCTAGCCTGGCTGAAGAGGGCTTTTAGCCCAAAACCGGTCCAAGGATGCTTGTTTCTGGTCCAGGGAAGAAAGGGCTTGACAGTTCGGGCTGGACTGTTCCCATGAGGCACATGGTCAATACTGATTTGCTTATAGCTGTGTCTGAACTGGGGTGGCGAAGTGAGCTAAAGAATGATGATGGATTCAACCCAGATCTGTGACTGGGGGTAAGTGTTTGAAAAGTTTCAGCACGTCGTCCATCATCTCCTTGTGTTCACCTCACCGGACTTCCATAAATCACCCACCTTGGAGATACCTATGAGATCCCATCTATCGAAGACCTTCGAGCGGATCAGCTTACCTAATTGCTCCCTGTGCCAGAGTGGCGTTGCCTATGTGAGTTTCCCTCCCATCCCAAACTCTTGGTAGCCACCCTCCACACATGCACCGCATGCCCGGTCTGACCAGTCAGGGCAGGCCTCAAAGACCGTACATACAGAGCGCCCTCGAAGCCACCCCTCGGGAGGAGCTACCTATCGATCTGAAAGGCCGGGTCACCCTGCGGCCTATACATACATTGGTTGATTGCTGCGAGTTGCGATGCCCAATAGTACTTCCTAATATCCGGAAGTCCGATACCCTCAGCAAACCATCCTAGCGTGAGTTTGTGTGTTGCAATACGAGGTGGTTTACCCTCCCACAGCAAATCCCGAACGATACAGTCGAGTTCCTTGAAATACGAGGTGTCGACAGGAAGTGGAGTATTCTGTAGGGCATATAGGAATCTGGGAAGGGACATAATTTTGAATAGGGCCCGCGCCCCAAAAGGGTCAACGGATGCGATTTCCAGTGTTGGACATCTGATTTAAGATGCACTCGAGGCGGTAGGAGATTAAAATTTGGATAGTTCTTTAGAGACCCAGATCCCCAAATATTTAAAGCCATCGACTGCCAATTGGCAGCCCAGAGGGAGCGAAGGTCGCTTGCCGTAAAGGACATAGAGCACACATTTAGCCCAATTTATTGAATATTCTGCAAACCTACCAAACACATGAAATATGTCCAGGACCACATTAAGGGACGCAGCCTGGGAGGCCAAATAGAGCAAGATATCATCCGCATATAGCGAGATGCGGTCCTCCCACCCTGACATCCATTTAAGGCCCCTGATGACGGGGTCCTGGATGACCCATGTTGCCAAAGGCTCAAGGGCCAAGGCAAAGAGAAGCGGGGATAAGGGGCAACCCTGTCTGGTACCCCTGCTGAGAACAAAAACAAGAGACTTTCTATTGTTGACCACTACTTGGGCAAGCGGCTGATGATATAGAAGCCACACCCAATTGAAAAATTCGAGGCCAAAACCCAGTTTATGAAGGACTGAGGGTGAGGACCCTGAGCAGGCAAGTGGCGAGAACCTTCGCTAGGATTTTTGCCTCGAGATGGGCCTATAGGATGAACACTTGTTGGCTGGCTTACCCACTTTGTGAATGACGAAAATATTGGCGAGTTGCTGATCCTCAGGAAGGTGCCCTCTTTTTTACTTTCGTGGTACATTTCGGTGAGATAGGGTGCCGTCTTGCCCCGTGAGCTTGAACAACTCGATGGGCAGACCGTTAGGGCTCAACGCTTTTCCCCCATGTAAATCCTGGATGGCTTTCTCAACCTCCTCGACTGTGATGTCGAGATCGAGGTCAGAACACTCCATGGTGAATGGCGGCATCGAGATTACACGTAAAAGCAAGGAATCTTCTTCCTCTGTATGCGGCGTGTGGGATATGTAAAGCATCTGATAGTATTTGCCAAATGCATCTGCTATATCTTGGGGTGCAGTGAGGCGGGAATGGGAGTCTGATTCTATCTCACAGTGCCTGTATTCTTGACACATCACATAAAAAGATAGCTGCTGTCCGCACCGAAACGCAATTCCCACTGGAAGCATCATCCACAGTTTTTCACTGCAGACCCCAGCTCGCCATCTCAGTGCGTCAGAAAAATTGCCACAGCGTGAGTACGAGCACCGTATCACCAACGTCTGTGGCACCCGCTCCGACTCCAATGCAGCTCACGGCTGAAGAATTGACGCCACGCCTGCCTTTCGGCTGCAAAATCAACGTAGCGCCTGCATCGCCGCTGATGCATTGCATCTGGATTTTCGATGCATTCTCCCTCCACACCGACAGTAAGGAACCTAGGCCGC
Organism: Triturus cristatus; assembly: GCF_964204655.1. Classification (NCBI taxonomy): domain Eukaryota; kingdom Metazoa; phylum Chordata; class Amphibia; order Caudata; family Salamandridae; genus Triturus; species Triturus cristatus. The sequence goes on from NC_140589.1 coordinate 792,643,102, forward strand.
GTGTCTGGAAAACAACGCATCACCTCCCCTGCCAGTAAGGAATGAATACATCACCTACCCTGGCAGTAAGGAACCGACGCATCACCTCCCCTGCCTAGCAGTAAGGAACCAACGCATCACCTCCCCTGCCAGTAAGGAACCAAGGCATCACCTCCCCTGTGTATTAAGAAACCAACGCATTGTTTTGCTTTTCCGTCGCCTCACCTCACCTCACCTCCCCAGCCCCTGTTTCTTCGTTGAATTCTGACATATCCAAGGTACTTTGTGCTAAAAGAAATGCATCCATAGATTTCTATGGACTGAACTTATTTAGCCTTTGAAAAGTGATATCTTGACTTGTGTATGTTGGATTTTTATCGTTTTGGTCTTTTTTTATTCAGATAAATGGAAATGAGCAGCTGGAAAAGAGCAACTGCAAGGAGTTAGAGCGCAGCTTGAGAAAGACCTACTATCGCTGAGCAGAAAATGCTTAGAAGAAGGCACTGAAGAATTTCCGCAAGTTGATGCGGTCTACCAGGAGGGAATATTTGGTTAGTCACATATAGAGAGTTCGGAGAACTCTGCAAAGAAATTATTTAAGATTGTTAGATCTTTTACCAATCCGGCTGCGTTGGATGGTATTATCCACCCCTCCCCTTCCCTGTGTATGATCCTGTCGGATTTCTTTGAGGAAAAAATCCCTACATTGTATTCCTCGTTTCTTGCTGGGACAGGTGCTTTTGCTACTCAGCAACCTGTAACCTCTAACACCTCTAGCTCCTTCTCGGAATTTCTCCCTATAACAGTTGAGGAGTCATTGGCTGAACTTCTGAGATGCAAGTCAGACTCTCCAGGGGACCCCTGCCCTCCCCAGCTTTTTAAATCAATGGCCCAATTGTTAAACCCAGTACTGAGCCACATTTGGAACTCCTCTCTTAAAACTGGCACCTTCCAGGCCATTTGGAAACAAGCATTCTTACTACCAAAGTTTGAAAAAATCTAATGTTGACCCGGCTGTGCTCAGTACAAAACAATGGGTATGACCCAGAAATGTCACTAGATCCCGGGTAGAGTACGGTACAAGAGGAAATGGTCCCAGTAGAACAAAGTTAAAACATTAATTTGAGTGCACCTGTTAAATTGCTTACTAACAATCTTTTGCATGTTGAACATATTTAATCATATTGAACACATGTTAGCATGTTCAAAGCACAGCACTTGTCTGAATAAAATTGTGCAACGGTGCCCCAGAAAAGGTAAAGGGCGGGATTGGTGCAGAAATGTGCAGAGGTGAGGGTGAGTGAGAAAAGGAGGGCAGTGACAATATATACATCAAAAATACATGAATTGCCTATTCAGCCTTAACCAAGGCTTCAGAATTATTTACAAAACCAAAATATTAAGCTTGGCTTAGTGAAGCTATCACTGTTGTCCACATTTGGCGTACATAATGGAGCTGTCAACATTTTGACTCAATATTAGTGTAGCCTAAATCCTTACACGAAGGTCTTCATCAGGACTGTGAGGGGCACCTAAGAGTAATTAAAATTAGTGTATTCAGGCGATGGAACTTTAATTGATACAAATCATTGGGTATGTGAATTTACCCTGTGTCCACCTGTTTCTGGGGTGGAGAAATGGTCACGCAAGGCCGTGGGCTTCAGGGACAGAGAGGGATTCTTGATGGCAATCTGAAAAAAGATTTATCAAGCCATCAGTAATGTCTGAAATAGCAGGTGTGTGATTGAAGCCGCTCGTTGTTACTAGCGTTCCCATTCAAGAGAAATATTAATGCACTTACTCCGCTTGTCTGCTTGATTTTAAATCTTTTCTTTTATTTGTGATAACGGGCAAAGTTAATTAAAGATGCTCCTTTTATCTATAGAATAAAGAAAATAAAATAAAATAGAGAGTAATTAGTTTCTCCACCATCATCAAAATAGACTGAAGTCCAAAGTACCATATCGCATTCCAAAACGGGGGGGAAACACAAACCTACCTCCACGTAGAAAAACACATGTCCATTCGCTGACTTGCAAACGGAACAATAAGCACGTTCTTTCTAAATACCGGCTTGCCAAGCCGGGAATGTGCACACGCTACGTTACGCGGACAGCCGCTAAATGCTGTCTTGCCTAGGGAAGAAACCGAGTGCTTCCCGGGTGAAAAGAAGACCGCTCGTGGATTGCGGTTTCGGCCCTAAAAGTACGGAAACACTTGTCAAGTAGGTACTTGGATGAAAACTGTAAAAGGAATACAATACCTCACATGGTTAGAGGTTGTGACTCCCTTTGAAACAATACTGGTATAAATGAGGCCTCAAATGTAATTTACATATTGTGCAACAATGAATAGAAAAATAAATTAAAAATGCCTCATGCCAATGGTTAAAAAATAATTTTTGTCATGACCTAGTAGTGGGTTGAATCACATATTGTACATAATACAGGTAACATTTAAAACACACTCAAAACTGAACAGATGAATACATGAAAAAACACTTCATGCCAATGATAAAAAACGAATTTATGACCTTATCGTGGGTTGAAACATATGGTGTTTGTATTACAGAGATGGATGTCCATGTTCTAATGGCACATAGTAAACACCTAAAAATGTATCCATGATTTGACAAAGGCCATTGTCTGAAACGAATGGTGCAGCATGTTTGTGAGACTACAAGTGGCATTGTTCTTACTACTAAACAATATCAATAATCAAAGAACTACGTAATGACATTACAGTTGGATCAGTCACATGATGTACATCTTACATGAAGTAAATATTCAGATGGCACATAGTAAACATACAACAAATCAAAGAGAGGGGGGACTAGGAGCAATTAGAAAGAGGTCTTGAACCAGTGCTCCTAAAAGTCATACATTATTCCAATGGATGGTTACAGTTCCTACACAGTGGAGAGGGAAATTACAGCCAACAGATAAGCTGTAAATAGTGGGGAGTGTCTCCAAGGATCGAGTGAGTGTGCAGAGTAAGGAAAAAGTACTCCTTAATGTGGTATCTAGTGCCCTCACACACCCTTGCGGATGTATAGCATCATCATTGGGCAAGGTTGCTCCTCGTGGGGGTGGCGCTGCAGTCCCTCACGGGCCCTTGGTTAGGGGCTCTCTGGCGGAGTTCTTTTAAGGAGTTGCCGCATTTGTGAGTGAGGGTGTGTGGGTAGGGGAGTGTTAGTGAGTGCAGGTTTAAAATGAGACAGGGACCTAAAAATATTTAATCAAAAAGGTCCCTGGTACAGGCTAAAAAGTTCACAGGGATGGAGATGCAAGATAGTGCTGCTATGAGAGGGGAAACAAGACCAAATAGAGTCCCACTACTCTCAACCCGTGTTGTGTATTAACAAAAGTGAGTGTGAAAAAGGTCTACATGATTCGTGCTGTTAGATGGTCCCTATTGGATCCAGGAGCGCTTCGTCAGGACCAAAGAGTGGATAATAATAGGGTTCGGGAAAAGACAGCCCGTAATCCTTTATGTTACCTGGGTCAGGTATGCTTGACATTCAAAGTCCAGAATCCGTTATTATACGTAATTCCGTTCACAGCCTAGAGGGAGACATGGAAAGAAGGGAGAGGGTGGAAAAAAAACCGCAAGTGTGGGAGCGGCCAACGTGAAAATATATGCACTTATCGGGTAGTTGGATGGACAAATCAGATGGCAACAAAAAGATAACAAAGATAATACATAGCGTCACCGAATGCCTACCCTCTCCTTGTCGATGAAGGGCTCCGTCAGCGTGTGCCGCGGAGTAAGGCTGCGAGAGGACAAAGTCAACATAAGGTATCGGTGATTACACGGAAATGATAAAACTACCTTTTCAAGGGGTGCTCGAACGGTCCGGGCTGGAGATGACAATACTCACTGCAGTAGTCGCCTTACGTTGCGGGGAGACCTACCCGTGCCGCTGCACAGCCAGTAACATTAATCGAGAACACCCCGTGCACCAGTGTCCTCCTTTGAGCCACAAGTGTACCATATAAATCTTGATATATTTTTGGTTCTCCCTTGTTTTCCCCCCCCCCCCCCCCTTTTTTTCCCACCCTCTCCCTTCTTTCCATGTCTCCCTCTAGGCTGTGAACGGAATTACATATAATAACGGATTCTGGACTTTGAATGTCAAGCATACCTGACCCAGGTAACATATAGGATTACGGGCTGTCTTTTCCCGAACCCTATTATTATCCACTCTTTGGTCCTGACGAAGCGCTCCTGGATCCAATAGGGACCATCTAATAGCGCGAAACATGTAGACCTTTTTCACACTCACTTTTGTTAATACACAACACGGGTTGAGAGTAGTGGGACTCTATTTGGTCTTGTTTCCCCTCTCATAGCAGCACTATCGTGCATCTCCATCCCCGTGAACTTTTTAGCCTGTACCAGGGACCTTTTCGATTAAACATTTTTAGGTCCCTGTCTCATTTTAAACCTGCACTCATTAACACTCCCCTACCCACACACCCTCACTCACAAATGCGGCAACTCCTTATAAGAACTCCGCCAGAGAGCCCCTAACCAAGGGCCCGTGAGGGACTGCAGCGCCACCCCCACGAGGAGCAACCTTGCCCAATGATGATGCTATACATCCGCAAGGGTGTGTGAGGGCACTAGATACCACATTAAGGAGTACTTTTTCCTTACTCTGCACACTCACTCGATCCTTGGAGACACTCCCCACTATTTACAGCTTATCTGTTGGCTGTAATTTCCCTCTCCACTGTGTAGGAACTGTAACCATCCATTGGAATAATGTATGGCTTTTAGGAGCACTGGTTCAGGACCTCTTTCTAATTGCTCCTAGTCCCCCCTCTCTTTGATTTGTTGAATACTTAGTACGGCCACAGGCCGTGGGACTTTTGTATCCTTTCTTTCTTTACTTCCCCTCACCCCCATAAGACACACGTGACCGGGAACCCTTGTTAGTTCCTGACTGTTACTAAGCATTATCATACATCTAACTGACACAATGGATAACCCGGGTCTCAGTTTTGATGATGATATGGTAGCAGAGATTCTGAGAGCTCCATCATTACTATCAGAAGATGGCAGTGCACCATCAGGTAGCGGCAATGAAGATTGGAGGTCGCTCCAAACTCTACGAAAATTACAGATAAAAACAGCCCTACACGGAACCATTATGACAGAATATCTGAGAGCAAACATCGCTCCCAATGGCCTGCTGATAACTCTGGCACTTAGGATATTCTTGGAAGATCTGACGTTCCGCCGTGAATGGTCAAGAATATCCTGGAAATGTACACGTGACTGGCTGATACTAATCATAAATACAGCAAAACGTTTATCTGATGACCTACTCATTCAAATCAATTTGTCTGAGAATCGACTGAAGACAGGGATTTCCATCACAGCATTTAAATCAAAACTTTCAGAGATTAATTTGGAAATGAATGAACATAAAGAATATCTAACTAAACAAAGGATTAATCAACTGCAAAAAGATGTGAAGCGGTTCGACAAAGAAAAAATTTACCCTTATACCAAAGAAGATTTTGTGTTCTCCAACATAGACACCTCCTCTGATGACGTGAGTAGCCGCAGCTCCGGAAGATCAGACTCCACTGGGAGTGAATCCAATTACGACACCAGACAACCTAGAACAAGAGGTGGATATAGGCACCAACCACCTCCACCACCCTTGTTCCATGGGTTCCCTTCCCACCCCTTCCCAACACCCATGTATCAGGGACCATGGATGGGCCCCCAACCTATGTGGAATGGCCCGATGGGACCAAATCCGATACCAAATTACCACCAGTATCAAACCCCACCTTTTCTCAACAGAGGGAGGGGCAGAGGAAGAGGCAAAAGAAGAGGAACATCCAAGACCGTCCACTGGCAGGACCCGGAACCAATGGTCCTGCGAAGACAACAAGACCTTAGTGGTTAACCTATCCTCAAGGCCTATCACTGAAGGTGAGAACAGACTGTTGGAAAAAGGCTTAGGATTTGTACCGACACCTAAGGGAGATGACTTCCTCCTGCATCAAGAACTCCAACAGTTCTTTAGGAAAATACGCCTAAAAGCATTCTTCCAAGATAAACCTCAGGCCCCCCCCAGCGGCTCTGGATTTAAGAACAAATCAAAATTCACCCTCACCTCAGCTATGACCTTGAATGAGGTATTAACATTTGAACAAGCCGTCTTGAAGGAGGTCAACACCATCACCACGAACCGTACATTTGATAATCTTTCCAGAGAAGAAAGGTCACTCCTCACACACCTGACAGAGGATGGAACCATTATACTGAAACCCGCGGACAAAGGAGGGGCAATTGTCATTCAAGACAAGAATGTCTATGATGAGGAATGTACGCGACAATTATCTAACATCATGTATTACAAACCCATCAATGAAGACCCCACCAAGCGCCTCTCTACCATGATACAACACCTGACATCGGAAGCAGAGGCAGAAGGATGGATTACCAAGGAAGAGGCCCTATTTCTTCTGAACAAAAATCCACGGACACCGTATTTCTACTGCCTCCCCAAAATTCATAAGGGGATTACCCCTCCACCAGGTAGACCCATCGTGTCTGGGATATATTCTCTCCTGGAACCCTTGAGTAAGTTCTGTGATGTGTTCTTACGCCCCCTGGTAACGAAGACTCCAACGTACCTAAGAGATACTACTGAGGTGCTCAACCTCATAGAACGATTTGATGCACCTGAATCCATCACCCTACTGGATACCCTAGATGTGGAATCACTTTATACGAACATTCCCCAAGACGCTACACTGATGGTCCTTGACAAGGCTCTCCGTAACATCAATCCGTGGCCGTCAACTACACCAATCACCTTCTTCTGTGACTGCGCCACCATAGCACTAAAAGAAAATTACTTTGCCTTTGAGAACAACCTTTACCATCAAATACAGGGCACCAGCATGGGTAGTACCTTTGCGCCGAGCTTGGCCTGCCTATACATGGCAAACTTTGAAGAAGGCGGTACAAAAGGGGGTGGTGATGGACGGAGCATCAGAACCAATCAAACACTCACACCCAGTCAACAGATCTGGGTTTGATCCATCACCGTTCTTTAGCCCACTCTGCCACCCCAGTTCAGACATGGTCATATGCAAATCAGTCTGACCCTGTGCCTCATGGGAACAGTCCAGCCCGAACTGCCAAGCCATGTCTTCCCTGGACCGGAAACAAGCTTCCTAGGACCGGTTTCTGGCATTTCAGCCGTCTTCAGCCAGGCTTGCTTGAATCCAGTGGCAAAGTGAGCAAGGGACTCACGTCTGAGCATACCCTGCCAACTTATGGCGAACAAAGCGGTACAAAAGGGGGTGGTGATGGACGGAGCATCAGAACCAATCAAACACTCACACCCAGTCAACAGATCTGGGTTTGATCCATCACCGTTCTTTAGCCCACTCTGCCACCCCAGTTCAGACATGGTCATATGCAAATCAGTCTGACCCTGTGCCTCATGGGAACAGTCCAGCCCGAACTGCCAAGCCATGTCTTCCCTGGACCGGAAACAAGCTTCCTAGGACCGGTTTCTGGCATTTCAGCCGTCTTCAGCCAGGCTTGCTTGAATCCAGTGGCAAAGTGAGCAAGGGACTCACGTCTGAGCATACCCTGCCAACTTATGGCGAACAAAGCGGTACAAAAGGGGGTGGTGATGGACGGAGCATCAGAACCAATCAAACACTCACACCCAGTCAACAGATCTGGGTTTGATCCATCACCGTTCTTTAGCCCACTCTGCCACCCCAGTTCAGACATGGTCATATGCAAATCAGTCTGACCCTGTGCCTCATGGGAACAGTCCAGCCCGAACTGCCAAGCCATGTCTTCCCTGGACCGGAAACAAGCTTCCTAGGACCGGTTTCTGGCATTTCAGCCGTCTTCAGCCAGGCTTGCTTGAATCCAGTGGCAAAGTGAGCAAGGGACTCACGTCTGAGCATACCCTGCCAACTTATGGCGAACAAAGCGGTACAAAAGGGGGTGGTGATGGACGGAGCATCAGAACCAATCAAACACTCACACCCAGTCAACAGATCTGGGTTTGATCCATCACCGTTCTTTAGCCCACTCTGCCACCCCAGTTCAGACATGGTCATATGCAAATCAGTCTGACCCTGTGCCTCATGGGAACAGTCCAGCCCGAACTGCCAAGCCATGTCTTCCCTGGACCGGAAACAAGCTTCCTAGGACCGGTTTCTGGCATTTCAGCCGTCTTCAGCCAGGCTTGCTTGAATCCAGTGGCAAAGTGAGCAAGGGACTCACGTCTGAGCATACCCTGCCAACTTATGGCGAACAAAGCGGTACAAAAGGGGGTGGTGATGGACGGAGCATCAGAACCAATCAAACACTCACACCCAGTCAACAGATCTGGGTATGATCCATCACCGTTCTTTAGCCCACTCTGCCACCCCAGTTCAGACATGGTCATATGCAAATCAGTCTGACCCTGTGCCTCATGGGAACAGTCCAGCCCGAACTGCCAAGCCATGTCTTCCCTGGACCGGAAACAAGCTTCCTAGGACCGGTTTCTGGCATTTCAGCCGTCTTCAGCCAGGCTTGCTTGAATCCAGTGGCAAAGTGAGCAAGGGACTCACGTCTGAGCATACCCTGCCAACTTATGGCGAACAAAGCGGTACAAAAGGGGGTGGTGATGGACGGAGCATCAGAACCAATCAAACACTCACACCCAGTCAACAGATCTGGGTTTGATCCATCACCGTTCTTTAGCCCACTCTGCCACCCCAGTTCAGACATGGTCATATGCAAATCAGTCTGACCCTGTGCCTCATGGGAACAGTCCAGCCCGAACTGCCAAGCCATGTCTTCCCTGGACCGGAAACAAGCTTCCTAGGACCGGTTTCTGGCATTTCAGCCGTCTTCAGCCAGGCTTGCTTGAATCCAGTGGCAAAGTGAGCAAGGGACTCACGTCTGAGCATACCCTGCCAACTTATGGCGAACAAAGCGGTACAAAAGGGGGTGGTGATGGACGGAGCATCAGAACCAATCAAACACTCACACCCAGTCAACAGATCTGGGTTTGATCCATCACCGTTCTTTAGCCCACTCTGCCACCCCAGTTCAGACATGGTCATATGCAAATCAGTCTGACCCTGTGCCTCATGGGAACAGTCCAGCCCGAACTGCCAAGCCATGTCTTCCCTGGACCGGAAACAAGCTTCCTAGGACCGGTTTCTGGCATTTCAGCCGTCTTCAGCCAGGCTTGCTTGAATCCAGTGGCAAAGTGAGCAAGGGACTCACGTCTGAGCATACCCTGCCAACTTATGGCGAACAAAGCGGTACAAAAGGGGGTGGTGATGGACGGAGCATCAGAACCAATCAAACACTCACACCCAGTCAACAGATCTGGGTTTGATCCATCACCGTTCTTTAGCCCACTCTGCCACCCCAGTTCAGACATGGTCATATGCAAATCAGTCTGACCCTGTGCCTCATGGGAACAGTCCAGCCCGAACTGCCAAGCCATGTCTTCCCTGGACCGGAAACAAGCTTCCTAGGACCGGTTTCTGGCATTTCAGCCGTCTTCAGCCAGGCTTGCTTGAATCCAGTGGCAAAGTGAGCAAGGGACTCACGTCTGAGCATACCCTGCCAACTTATGGCGAACAAAGCGGTACAAAAGGGGGTGGTGATGGACGGAGCATCAGAACCAATCAAACACTCACACCCAGTCAACAGATCTGGGTTTGATCCATCACCGTTCTTTAGCCCACTCTGCCACCCCAGTTCAGACATGGTCATATGCAAATCAGTCTGACCCTGTGCCTCATGGGAACAGTCCAGCCCGAACTGCCAAGCCATGTCTTCCCTGGACCGGAAACAAGCTTCCTAGGACCGGTTTCTGGCATTTCAGCCGTCTTCAGCCAGGCTTGCTTGAATCCAGTGGCAAAGTGAGCAAGGGACTCACGTCTGAGCATACCCTGCCAACTTATGGCGAACAAAGCGGTACAAAAGGGGGTGGTGATGGACGGAGCATCAGAACCAATCAAACACTCACACCCAGTCAACAGATCTGGGTTTGATCCATCACCGTTCTTTAGCCCACTCTGCCACCCCAGTTCAGACATGGTCATATGCAAATCAGTCTGACCCTGTGCCTCATGGGAACAGTCCAGCCCGAACTGCCAAGCCATGTCTTCCCTGGACCGGAAACAAGCTTCCTAGGACCGGTTTCTGGCATTTCAGCCGTCTTCAGCCAGGCTTGCTTGAATCCAGTGGCAAAGTGAGCAAGGGACTCACGTCTGAGCATACCCTGCCAACTTATGGCGAACAAAGCGGTACAAAAGGGGGTGGTGATGGACGGAAGTTGGCAGGGTATGCTCAGACGTGAGTCCCTTGCTCACTTTGCCACTGGATTCAAGCAAGCCTGGCTGAAGACGGCTGAAATGCCAGAAACCGGTCCTAGGAAGCTGGTTTCCGGTCCAGGGAAGGCATGGCTTGGCAGTTCGGGCTGGACTGTTCCCATGATGCACAGGGTCAGACTGATTTGCATATGGCCATGTCTGAACTGGGGTGGCAGAGTGGGCTAAAGAACGGTGATGGATCAAACCCAGATCTGTTGACTGGGTGTGAGTGTTTGATTGGTTCTGATGCTCCGTCCATCACCACCCCCTTTTGTACCGCTTTGTTCGCCATAAGTTGGCAGGGTATGCTCAGACGTGAGTCCCTTGCTCACTTTGCCACTGGATTCAAGCAAGCCTGGCTGAAGACGGCTGAAATGCCAGAAACCGGTCCTAGGAAGCTGGTTTCCGGTCCAGGGAAGGCATGGCTTGGCAGTTCGGGCTGGACTGTTCCCATGATGCACAGGGTCAGACTGATTTGCATATGGCCATGTCTGAACTGGGGTGGCAGAGTGGGCTAAAGAACGGTGATGGATCAAACCCAGATCTGTTGACTGGGTGTGAGTGTTTGATTGGTTCTGATGCTCCGTCCATCACCACCCCCTTTTGTACCGCTTTGTTCGCCATAAGTTGGCAGGGTATGCTCAGACGTGAGTCCCTTGCTCACTTTGCCACTGGATTCAAGCAAGCCTGGCTGAAGACGGCTGAAATGCCAGAAACCGGTCCTAGGAAGCTGGTTTCCGGTCCAGGGAAGGCATGGCTTGGCAGTTCGGGCTGGACTGTTCCCATGATGCACAGGGTCAGACTGATTTGCATATGGCCATGTCTGAACTGGGGTGGCAGAGTGGGCTAAAGAACGGTGATGGATCAAACCCAGATCTGTTGACTGGGTGTGAGTGTTTGATTGGTTCTGATGCTCCGTCCATCACCACCCCCTTTTGTACCGCTTTGTTCGCCATAAGTTGGCAGGGTATGCTCAGACGTGAGTCCCTTGCTCACTTTGCCACTGGATTCAAGCAAGCCTGGCTGAAGACGGCTGAAATCCCAGAAACCGGTCCTAGGAAGCTGGTTTCCGGTCCAGGGAAGGCATGGCTTGGCAGTTCGGGCTGGACTGTTCCCATGATGCACAGGGTCAGACTGATTTGCATATGGCCATGTCTGAACTGGGGTGGCAGAGTGGGCTAAAGAACGGTGATGGATCAAACCCAGATCTGTTGACTGGGTGTGAGTGTTTGATTGGTTCTGATGCTCCGTCCATCACCACCCCCTTTTGTACCGCTTTGTTCGCCATAAGTTGGCAGGGTATGCTCAGACGTGAGTCCCTTGCTCACTTTGCCACTGGATTCAAGCAAGCCTGGCTGAAGACGGCTGAAATGCCAGAAACCGGTCCTAGGAAGCTGGTTTCCGGTCCAGGGAAGGCATGGCTTGGCAGTTCGGGCTGGACTGTTCCCATGATGCACAGGGTCAGACTGATTTGCATATGGCCATGTCTGAACTGGGGTGGCAGAGTGGGCTAAAGAACGGTGATGGATCAAACCCAGATCTGTTGACTGGGTGTGAGTGTTTGATTGGTTCTGATGCTCCGTCCATCACCACCCCCTTTTGTACCACAAACTTTGAAGAAGAGCACATCCTGACAGAGACCAACCCATATACCAACAACATCTTGTTATGGCGTAGATATATCGACAACATAATCATCTTTTGGAAAGGGGATGAAGAGACATGCAGGACATTCTTTACATGGATCAATACCTTAAATCCATATCTACAATTTGTGGGTACATTTTCACACGAATCCATACCATTTCTTGACCTCCTGATATCCCTTAAAGAAGGTTGCCTGCTGACTACCAACTACAAAAAGCCCACAGACAGGAACAGTCTTCTTCTATTCCCGAGTCACCACCCGAAGTCCTTAAGAAACAATCTACCGGTTGGACAATTCCTCCGCCTACGCCGGAACTGTAACTCTATTACGGAATTTGAAAAAGAGGCAGACATACTAACGGAAAATTTGGAAATAAGAGAGTATCCGAAAAGAATTGTGAAACAGGAACGCAAAAGAGCCAGGAACACTCCCAGAGAAGCTCTATTAGAAATCAGAGAGAAAACCACCTCAGAAACACTAACATGTGTGACATCCTTCACACCAAACTCCAACAAAATCCAAAGAATAATTAAAAAACACTGGAAGATCCTTGAAACAGGGGAGTTCCTACCAGGACCAAAACCCCTCTTTGCCTTCAAGAGAACACAAAATCTGAGGGACATATTAGTCCACACTCGCCCTAAGAACGTGATCAAAACGCAACCAACACTATGGAATCTACCCCCGGTAGTGGGTCATTACCCATGCGGCTCGTGCACAGCATGCCCACAGACAAGTATCACAAAAGAAATTGATCTAGGACTCTTAAGACCCTGGAAGCAGTTACATCACACTAACTGCAACACCAAAAATTGTGTGTACATGATTACCTGTCCCTGTGGATCACGATATATCGGCATGACAATGAGATCAGTCAAAACCCGGATTGGGGAACATAAGAGCACAATCCGGTGCAAACGCACAGCTACGAGATTACAAAGTCATTTCTTGGAAATGAACCACTCCCCTGAAGACTTACGATGGACTATCATCGAATCGAATCCCCATTGGTCAGCATCTACACTGTTTAGGCAGGAACAACGATGGGTGTTCAAATTGCGAAGTAATAAAGGGGGACTCAATGAAGACATTCCCTGGGTTGATTTATCCCGTTAATTGTGTAACACGAGATCACCCCACTAACAGTACTCGACACCAAGGGCTAATAGTTTATTGCATACATTACCACCTCTGGAACTGACATACTAGTCCTAATGAACATTAAGCACTATTAACTAATTGCACCCTCCATCACCGTGCTCTAGCCGCATTTAGCAAGTAATGACTCTGAAAATCTGCCACAGAGGACAGAGCTCTCATTACAGCACCTGAGCACATGCCAAGTCGTGACCATCTCCTAACATCACACGTCCACACGCCCTTACAGGACATTGACGTGCTTATGGTCCTTCCCTTCTCCCTCCCTCTTGTTCCGAGTTACGTCACTGCTCGATGATGTATCATATACAATTTTTAAGTATCATCACTTATTTACCGAAAAGACACTTCATCTCTTCATTATGTCTTTGAGGTATTTGACACCGACCCTTACAGCATTTCTTGTCACATCAGCCATTACATCTAACTTTTCTCCCCACTTCGTTAGTGGGTCCGCATACTAATTCATCATGGCTGCGGCAGTTGGCTGTATTTTAGTCCTTTCTCTAACTATCCGGCCCTCGGGCGCGATGAGACTACGTCATCGCCCAGGGCCCGCATACATCCCGGCAACACTACTTAACGAGACTGGAGTTTCTCGAATAATGTTACTGGCTGTGCAGCGGCACGGGTAGGTCACCCCGCAACGTAAGGCGACTACTGCAGTGAGTATTGTCATCTCCAGCCCGGACCGTTGGAGCACCCCTTGAAAAGGTATTTTTATCATTTCGTGTAATCACCGATACCTTATGTTGACTCTGTCCTCTCGCAGCCTTACTCCGCGGCACACGCTGACGGAGCCCTTCATCGACAAGGAGAGGGTAGGCATTCGGTGACGCTATGTATTATCTTTGTTATCTTTTTGTTGCCATCTGATTTGTCCATCCAACTAACCGATAAGAGCACTATATTTTCACGTTGGCCGCTCCCACACTCGCGGTTGCGCCGCAGTCCTTACTGGCTGCCAGGCTGCATACCGCCGATACTTTAGACAGAGTTCCGCTCCACTACAGTTAAAACGAGATCACTGTATTCATCTACGGCCAGTTTCCATTCCCTGTCAGAGCGCAACAGTTACTATAGATCACCGTTTAAACATCGCCAGGCACGTCGAGGTGATTCAGAACTATAGCACCCCCCACGGCGGGCACCTCCTAACCTTTTGTCCACCGCCACACCCGTGCCTGCATTTATGAACCGTCGGTCTCCAATTAGGCACGACCTCATACATGTATGTCTTATGATGTTTAAGGAGAAAACCCTACATCACCACCGTTAGTTTCACCTTTATGCCAGATATCTCTAGCATTACAATCCTGCATGAACACAATGATATTACCATGGTTGTTGTCCTTTTCATGCACGAGGCACCTAAGCACACCCCGTGCAACAGTGTCCTTCTTTGAGCCACAAGTGTACCATATAAAACTTGATATATTTTTGGTTCTCCCTTGTTTCCCCCCCCCCCCCCTTTTTTTCCCACCCTCTCCCTTCTTTCCATGTCTCCCTCTAGGCTGTGAACGGAATTACGTATAATAACGGATTTTGGACTTTGAATGTCAAGCATACCTGACCCAGGTAACATATAGGATTACGGGCTGTCTTTTCCCGAACCCTATTATTATCCACTCTTTGGTCCTGACGAAGCGCTCCTGGATCCAATAGGGACCATCTAACAGCACGAAACATGTAGACCTTTTTCACACTCACTTTTGTTAATACACAACACGGGTTGAGAGTAGTGGGACTCTATTTGGTCTTGTTTCCCTCTCATAGCAGCACTATCGTGCATCTCCATCCCCGTGAACTTTTTAGCCTGTACCAGGGACCTTTTTGATTAAATATTTTTAGGTCCCTGTCTCATTTTAAACCTGCACTCACTAACACTCCCCTACCCACACACCCTCACTCACAAATGCGGCAACTCCTTAAAAGAACTCCGCCAGAGAGCCCCTAACCAAGGGCCCGTGAGGGACTGCAGCGCCACCCCCACGAGGAGCAACCTTGCCCAATGATGATGCTATACATCCGCAAGGGTGTGTGAGGGCACTAGATACCACATTAAGGAGTACTTTTTCCTTACTCTGCACACTCACTCGATCCTTGGAGACACTCCCCACTATTTACAGCTTATCTGTTGGCTGTAATTTCCCTCTCCACTGTGTAGGAACTGTAACCATCCATTGGAATAACATAGTAAACATACCCACAATTATTCCAGTTCCAATTCAAATAGCTTTATTCAACAACATGTATCATAAAAGCATCATTTGACATCAATACAATAAAAGAGTATCTGTTCAGTGATAAAAAAGATCTTACAATACAGAAGGTAGTTTAAAAGTATCTTGGTGTAAAATTAGTAGCGGCGTATTTGAATAAAAACATAAGGCAGGTTGCTGCCCTATTGGTCTTGGGATTTGGTGGAAGAACCCATGGATTTGTCATGGTCATACATAAAGGATTGTGGTCAATGTCAGTCGTAGAACCTACAAACATGTCAGTCTTCTCGTCCCACAAATTTACATCCAGTAGAATATAATCGATTCGTGAAGGACAGCCAAATCTATTAAAGGTGTTTGCCCCCTGTATGTCCGAGGGAGTTCTTCCGTTGGTTGCTCTAAGATCAAACTCTGTGGCCAGTGCGTTGAGTTGAATGGCTAAACTGGTCCATTTTTTGATGGGTGGTAAATTAAGTCGAGGGACTGCCCATTTAACATCAGCCCTATCATACTCCAGCAAATCATCTGAGATCAAGGGCTCAAAAGTGCAATTAAAATCGCCTGCAATCATAATACGATTACCAGGCGAACAGCTGGATATAGCCTGCTCTAAAAGCGTGATGGTGGCTGATTGGTTGCCCCCCTTGGTTCGTCTACTATAGACATTAAACAGGTCTAAAGAATCCCCGCCTTTTGGGCCCCTGATAGTCAGTCTCATGATATCATGACTTTAGAATGGGTGCATGAGAACATGACAACCTAGGGCAATATTTTCACAATTCGACTGAAAGATAGTCTTAATAAAAAGGTGCAGCGTGTCTCTGAGACAACTTATGGGGTTGCTCTTAGCATAATGGTGATAACATTTGTATACATATATTGCGATGACTGTAGGTTGTGTGCAATTGGACAATGTACATGAACAAATTACTTGGGAATCAAACATATGTTGATGTCCTAAAAATGTACAGTGATCCGTTTGCGGCCAAATGATTTATTCAATTGTTCGGCATGATAAATGGGCACTGCTAGCATCCAACTCGTTTAACCCATTATGGATGGCATCTAAGGAGTGCATCCATTTGCATTCTAGTATGTTTAAAACCGATTGGATGTCTCCTCCCCAATCCCTAATGTGACCTTTTCTGGAACAACCCATTTTAAGCTTCCCGGTGAGTGTTCAGCTCTCTGAAACTGTTCTACCAGGGGTGCCCCAACTACGCCACATCTCACTCCGCTACAGTGTTGAAGTACACCTGCTTTCACTTTTTGTAATGTCTGACCTATATACATCATATTGCATGGACAGATAATGGCGTATATCACATCCGATGTGTTGCAATTTGCGTGAGCTTTAAGGTCAATGTCATGTTGTTTGTGATGGAATAGTTTGGTCTGAATGGTTAGGTTTCATGCCTTACAATTGCTACATATATAGTGGCCTATGATTTCTGGAAGGTGCCACATGGTCTGGATGGAGGGTGCGGAGGGTGTCTCCAAAAGTAAATGGACTACATGATCTCGTATATTCTTTCCTTTTTTGAAGGAGTGCAAGGGTGGCTCAGCCAAATCCAAGTCGTCTGAGATGAGTTTTCAATACTGGTTTATGATTCTTCTAATGGCATGGCTTCGGGTGCAGAGTGTGGTGACACATATCATCCTGTTACTCAGATCTTTATCTTGTGTCTTTGCTGTGAGTAAGGTTTCCCTCGGGTTGAACCAGGCTCTCTTGTGGGGACGTCTGACCAACATCTTCGGGTAACCCCTTTCTATGAGGCAATCCATAAGGCTCTGCGATTCAGTCATATAGTCCTCCTTGAACAATTGTGACTAATCCTCAAAAATTGTCCAAAAGGCAGTTTTCCCAGAGTCCCCCTGGGTGGTGACTGTTATATCCCATTAGCGAGTTCCGCTCTGTCGGCTTCCTGAAAAGAGTAGTGTATAGTTGTTTATTCTCTGGCTTGATAGAGATATCCAGAAAGTCGATGGTACTGGAATCTGAGTGCATAGTAAATTTGATGTCCTCAGATCTCTGATTCCCCACATGTTCCGGATACTGGCGGTGGTCTTCCCGAACCTGGATAGGCAGCCGAATGCCAGACAGCAGCAGGAAGGGGGTAAGTCCATGCCTGATCTGTGTACTATGTCTGACATGCTAATAGCAGTCTTTTGGCCTGGTCACACTTCCACATTACGTAGGTCTTGTAGTCCAATACTCATGTCCCTCAATTGGGTGATGCACCCTCCTCATCTGTTCCACAGGTGTGGCCCCTACAGTCTGTTGCTTGTGTCACTAGGGCACTGTGTCCCTGCAGTCAGCTATGCTTCAGCTAACGGTCAGCATCTGTTCCCGTGACTCTGTTGTGTGTTTTATGGGTGGGTCAATTGTTTACACAATGCCTGAGATCTGACATGTGATCTGTTTGTGCCCTTGAGACGTGTTCCAATTGCTGGTCTGACTCGCAACATGTGGCTGGGGTATTCCAAACAAACCCATGCAGCAGGGGACTCCAATTCTTGGGCCTCAGGAGTATGTATATCAAGTATGTCACACTTGCTTAGCCACCTGACTACTGTCCAGGGCCTAACACTGTGTCACGTAGACCTGGCCAGTCATGCATCCTCAACGACATTTAGAAACACTCTGTAATCCGTACAACTGGGGTGTCGATGATTCAGAGGGTCAGCATAACATCTGAGATGTGACTGTGAGAGACAAGACCTGTGTGACATATAGGTGTGTGATCATCTGACAGCGCACAATGGTGTATGCAACTGTGTCCTTCATGCAGCTGGGTTACATGCATGGCAGTCTGTGATGTGTTAATGTACAGGGATTTGTGTTTGCTGAGACTCATATGTTTGATTTGCATGATGTGGGGTCTTCTGGGTCCTGGATATATTGTTTGCATGGGATGGGCAAATGCGCCGGTCATCTGCAGAGTTAGCTTCACCCCTGAGCTAGAATTGTGAGTCAGTGCATATTGTTGTTGTCTGGAAGCCCTGCCCCTGTGACAGGAGACAGTGTTGACTGACTTTCAGGGCATCTCAGTGCAATGGCATTTAACTTGCTATGAGTGATCCTGCATTGTGTTCAAGTGTGCACCATGCACCCCATTGTGGCATTGCCCATCAGGACATGAGAACATCATAGTGTGTGTTACTGGTATGCATCACAAGCATGTGAAATGAGTCTTTGCCCATCCCTTCATCCGGACACCTGTACTGAGTCAGTAGCAAGAGATGTGCTGTGTGTATAGTGACATACTCCTACATGTTCACTTGCATGTACAACTAATGTGTGGGTGGTGCATGTTGGCACATTGGGGTGTTAGCATCCAACATGCAACAGACATATGTGTGAAAGTCAAGGAGGGATATGTGTGCCATGGTTGATGTTGCGAATGGCAATTGTCTTATTCTATACAGTGTTGGCACTTTGAGCTGTGTTCAGATGATGATGCCAGGGCTTGCCCTGTGATGTGATGTACTCACTGTGGTGTGTGCAGTCAGTGCAGGTGACTGATGTTGTTCTCTTACTTCCTATTCCTATTCCGATACATCCACGGCCACAGGAGGGGACAGCTCCACGGTCCAGGAGGAGCCACAGAGCCTTACAGGGACAGAAGGAGAGGAGTCGGGTGGAACCAGTGGTACTGTGGGCGAGTGGAGCCACACAGAGGAGTCGTCAGCACCACCCCCCCCCAGCTGAGGGCCACAGCAGCTCTGAGGATGACTCCCTTGTGGAGGCAGGTGTCAGCAGCCACCAACCCCAGCTAGTGAGGCTGTCCCCGCCACCACCACCACCACTACCACCCTCCCATCGGCTCCCATCCCAGAGATCCCTGTGGGCTCCCGTGTTCGTGAGCATGTCTCCTTTGTGCCAGGCATTGCATCCCCTGCCCCTGTGTCCCCTGCTACCCTGAGTGAGGAGTCTGTGGACTTACTTAAACAGATTCATGTAGGGCAGACGTCGATGCTGAAGGTCCTCCATACACACACAGGTCTGTTGACACAACTGGTGTAATTCATGGAGGGCATTTCCTCGGGTATGTCTGCCCTACAGAGGACCAATTTGTCCGTGGCCTCCTCCCTGACGGCAGCAGTGTCCCTCCTCCAACAGTCCCACACCCCTCCTACCCCTGCACCACCCATGATTCCTAGCAGCCTACCTGTCCCAAGCACAGAAACACCCAAACCAAGGTCTAGACGTGCACACAAGCAAGCGCAGGGGACTGATACCACACTCACAGGGGCTGGTTTGCAGACACACACAGTCATCCACAACCACTCCGCAGTCCTCCGAGACCTCTCCGTCCCAGCCCCCTTCCCTTGCATCACCTGCAACCCCATCTCCCCAGGAGCTCTTCCTCTGTGACTTTGGGCTCTTCCCCACTGACCCAGCCGATCCTGATTACAAGGGGAAGAGGAAGTCCCCACACACAGAGGGGTGTGCCCCTCACACCTGGACACCCTCCCCCAGGTGCAGTCAGACAGAGACTCCCACCCGCAAGTCCCCCCGGCGCCAGAAGAGCAAGACCCCCCCGCCACCATGCAGCTCCAAGGCAAAGTCTCCGTCCTCCATCCCCCAGGCCACCACTCCAGAGGTTCCCCCGCCACTCCCTGCCCCTGGTTCACCCACCCACAGATACACCATCCCCAAAATGCTAAGGTCATCCCCCCTACCACTTGCTCCTCCACACCTGGTCAGATGGTTAGTGCCACTGATGTGGGCACCGTGTCCCCCCCCAGCCCTGCCGACCTCACCTGCCCCTCATTCTGCTCCCATGGATTTAGGCACTGCCACGACCACCCCGTCTGACTTGGGCACTGCAGTGGTGACCCAATCAACTCCATCTGACCTGCCCACTGGAGTTGTGCCGGCACCCACCCCATCTGACTTGTGCCCCACAGTTGTGACAGCACCCACCACTTCAGTCAGCTCCACTGCAGTTGCAAGTGTCTCGTCTGCATCCACCACCTCTTCACTGCCTCCTTCTGCTGCACCCTGATCCTGTCCCTGCGGTGCCTGGCCTGCCCCCATGTATGCCCCTCCGAGGGGATGACCCCGGTCCTTAGCAGTGCAGGCAAGCAACGTGTGACAGTTGTCACTCTACTTCACTCCTTGGCATTTGGACATGGACTGGCCATTGGCCTTTTGTTTGAAAAGACGTTTAACTTTTAATGTGCTGAATAAAGCTTTTTTCTTTATCTCTGTGAACTAGATTTAGCTGTACATTATGTTGATGATGTTTAACATGCCCTTGTACATGTGATGCTTGGTTTCCAATGTTGAATCCTGATGTGGTGCTGTGAGGTACTTCCTGTGGTCCATGAGATATGTATCCTATCCTGGTGGGTATCCATGTCATCCTTTGCAGCTACCTGGGTGTGTCAGGATCAACTATTTGTGGACATCTCTGTGAACATTTCATTTGCATGGTCACATCTCTGGCTTGCACCCCTGCACATATGATGTGCTTCCCATTGTCCAATTTACACTTCCACAGACTTTGTGCTAATCAACACTGGACCTACAGGTGTGGGCATCATTGGTATAGGAGCAACTGGCTCCTCTGTGCAACTTGCTAGACATATGTTTTGGGTATGTGCAGATGACTTAGGGGAGACTCACATACCCAGGCTGTTGTGACCAGAGCCTTCATTGTCTGGTAACTGGTGGCTGACTGACCAAGTGTTCTGCAGACATGAGTGAGACGTGCGGTGAATATGTTTGGCACAGCTGGGCTTCCACAGGAGTTGGGTCCCCTCAAGTAAGTGTGTTGTCCAGTGACATGGCCTGGGACCATGGTGTGTGGCGTATGAGCATGTGTGTGTGTCAACATCCCTGTTCATACACAGTCAGTGTTCCCTTGATATGTTCCTGTTGTTGATGCTTGCTGAGTGGTACTGGGTTCATCCCACTACTTTTCCAATAGGCTACCAGATGTGTGGGTGCATGACACACTACTGTTAATTGGTGTATCATCATTGGGATTTGTCAGTTCTGGGTGGTGATGATGTTGTCAGACACAGATGGGACACAGTCAGGGTTCCCCACGGCACATGTTTATTTGCAAAATCATGTAGTTGTCTCTAGGTGGTACCTTTCAGTGATTGAGACATTTGTATGTGTGTGTGACTGCTCCCACTTGTCGGATCATTGGCTGTAATGCTGGCAGGTGTAAGCATGTGTGCCTTGTGGTTCTCCTTGGCTTCTGCATTGTCCTGGGATTGTGGCAGGGATTCTGAAGGTTACGTGAGCTTTGAGGTCATGGCCATGTACCGCATACTGTGCAGTATGTCTGTCATTCTCCAGGGTTGTAAACTGTCCTTGTGTGATGTGTCTGTACACCTTAGTTCCTCCCAACATTCCTGTGTTTATCATGGGTGCATGTGCAATGTCACCTGTCCATGTGGGCTTCACAGATGCACATTGTTGCAGTTCAGGGTGTGTGGTGTTGAGGGTGGACTGATGTAAATGTTTGCATGGATGGTCCCCTAGCTCCCGTTTGTCCATGGATGAGGGGCCATGCTGAGTGATTTTTGTTTGTGTATGTGTGATGTACGTTTGTGGAACAGGACACATGTCTGGGTTTCCCAGTTTGTACGACATCTGCCTTTGTCATCACAGTGGAAGTGTCATGCATGCTTGTGTCACCCCAATGTCTGGGCCCTGGGGGTAGTGCTGTTGTGTGTCAGTCTCTTTCTGTGTTAGTTGGTGTTCATTCCAGCTTGTGTCACGTGTCTGTTGTGCTCCCTCTCATCTCCCAATGCCTGATTGCCCACTAAGGGTGTCCCAATGATGGTTTACTTTAGTATGGCACTGTGTCCACATCTGTGTCACTGTGGTTCAGCCCCCCTCTTGTGTTGTGTAGTTGCCTGGGGATACTGTAACACACACATGCTGTGTCAGATGTGCAGTGTGAGGTTGCCTGTTTGTGTTTGTGCATCTTCACCAGTGCATTGGTATTGCTGTTGTGGGCCTTTGTCTGGATGCTGTTTCTGTGATTTTCCCTGCTGTCCCTGTGAGTCATATCACATCATTGTGCACATTCATCCTAGTTATTAGGTGCCATTGCTGGCATGGAATGTGAGTTTGTGAGCTGACACCTACAGTCTACACAGGTTGTGATTAGTGTGTCTATTTTCGAGATGTGTGCATGCTTGGTGATGGTCACTTCTGCTCTTGTGTCATTGTACAGTGTATGCATTGTCAGCCCCCATGTGTGGTGCTTGTCTGCACATGGCCGAGAGTGTGTTATGTTTTAACAGCACTGTTAGCCTCACCACATCTCTGTGGGAATGGGACACAACCACTAGTTTGCCCCAGAAGTGTTTAATGTGTTGGGAGCAGGGATTATACATGCTGTTTGTTATTTGCAGCTTTGACCATGATGACACTTACCTTTTGGTCACTGTGATGAGGGGGGGTTTAGACCCCATCGCCACAATGCTCAACATCTGCTGCAGTTTGGAAGCTCAGACTTAACTTCAGTTCTACACAGTGAGGGGGTGTTCTTTTTTCATTGCCACAGTGCTATAGTGATGCTTGCCTTGTGTATGGCACACTCATGTGTTGGTCACACATGTGCTGTTAGTTACATTGTATGTTCGAAGTCATAATCACTGTTGTGGGCATTTGTCAGAGACTACACACTGTTGTCATGATGTTAGGGGGAAGTATTTTGCTGACATACCTGATGTTGGAGTATGCTAGATGTGTGGCGCATCACCCATCCTGTGAGTGGGGGTGGCAGGGGTGATGGGCAACATATGTCCTATGGGTGGCAGGGGTGATGGGCAACAGGTCCCCTATGGTTGGGGGTGGCAGGGGTGATGGGCTACATAAGCCCTATGGCTGGGGGTGGCAGTAGTGATGGGCAACATAGTCCCTATGGCTGGGGGTGGCAGTAGTGATGGGCAACAGGTCCCTTATGGGTGGGGGTGGCAGGGGTGATGGCTAACATAAGCCCTATGGCTGGGGGTGGCAGTAGTGATGGGCAACATAGTCCCTATGGATGGGGTGGCAGTAGTGATGGGCAACAGGTCCCCTATGAGTGGGGGTGGCAGTAGTGATGGGCAACAGGTCCCCTATGGGTGGGGGTGGCAGTAGTGATGAGCAGCAACAGGTCCCCCATGGGTGGGGGTGGCAGTGGTGATGAGCAACAGGTCCCCTATGGGTGGGGTGGCAGGGGTGATGGGCAACAGGTCCCCTATGAGTGGGGGGGCAGTAGTGATGAGCAACAGGTCCCCTATGGGTGGGGGTGGCAGTAGTGCTGGGCAACATATGCCCTATGGGTGGGTGTGGCAGTAGTAATGGGCAACAGGTCCACAATGGGTGGAGGTGGCAGAAGTGATGGGCAACATACTCCCTTTGGCTGGGGGTGGCAGTAGTGATGGGCAACATAAGCCCTATGGCTGGGGCTGGCAGTAGTGATGGGCAACATAAGCCCTATGGCTGGGGGTGGCAGGGGTGATGGGAAACATAGTCCCCATGGGTGGGGGTGGCAGTAGTGATGGGCAACAGGTCCCCTATGGGTGGGGGTGGCAGTAGTGATGGGAAACAGGTCCCCTATGAGTGGGGGTGGCAGTAGTGCTGGGGAACATATGCCCTATGGGTGGGTGTGGCAGTAGTAATGGGCAACAGGTCCACAATGGGTGGAGGTGGCAGAAGTGATGGGCAACATACTCCCTTTGGCTGGGGGTGGCAGTAGTGATGGGCAACATAAGCCCTATGGCTGGGGCTGGCAGTAGTGATGGGCAACATAAGCCCTATGGCTGGGGGTGGCAGGGGTGATGGGAAACATAGTCCCCATGGGTGGGGGTGGCAGTAGTGATGGGCAACAGGTCCCCTATGGGTGGGGGTGGCAGTAGTGATGGGAAACAGGTCCCCTATGAGTGGGGGTGGCAGTAGTGCTGGGGAACATGAGCCCTATGGGTGGGGGTGGCAGGGGTGATGGGCAACATAGTCCCTATGGGTGGGGGTGGCACTAGTGATGGGCAACCGGTCCCTTATGAGTGGAGGTGGCAGTAGTGCTGGGCAACATATGCCCTATGGGTGGGGGTGGCAGTAGTGATGGGCAACAGGTCCCCTATGGGTGGGGGTGTTAGTGGTGCAGGCCATGCAACCCCTATGGTGGGCTGTTGTTAGTGGCCAGGATGTGGATCCCTTGTGTGTGTGTGCCATTTTGCGGGTACGTGTCGTTTGTTTATGTGGTTGGTGTCTGACTTACCTCCTGCGTCATCGGTTCCTGATCCGGTCATAGATGTAGAGTACTGGTATGACCTGCGCGATGGGATTCATGATGTGTTCGTGTCGTACACGCTGCTTGTTGCTCTGTCTCATACCCGCTGCAAGCTGGTCCGTCTCGTAGCCGTGGATTGAGTTGTGGCGCGAATCGTAGCTGATTTGCTTGTTTTCTGGATGCTGTGACGTGCCGTACTTGGCGACCCGTCCGGCGCGTAGGAAGTACGCATCGTACTTGTCATGCAGGAAACTGCTATGGATACTGCTTCCGGGTGACTCGGTTCAGTGTTAGGAGTAATGGCTCGGACGGAGAATGGAGCTTGAATCACAGCCTACGTGTCGGTCGGGTTTTTGGCCGTTATGCGCATCGTACTTACTCTACAGGTCGGACCGGCTCCGGGTATGTGTCGGTCGCACAGTAAGGCTACGGACAGCTGTCCGACCGGGTATCGGAATCGGCCCCTCAGTGTTATCGGCTGCTTAGTGGCTAGACTGTCGCTAGACACTTTACTGCCTTCTGGGGACCCTGTATGGTACTGCAGTGCTGAGCCTTAAGCTTTGTATTTCATTTGCTGAACATTGTATTTCATTTCTTCATTGGTATTTCCCCTTTATAATCTTTAAGGAGGGCATCTTTTACAGTGATAACATTCAAATATTATTGTATGCTTTACTTTTGGGGTTTGCAGTGATTGTTGTTTAATCTGTTTGAGGGCAAACAATGCAAAACATTCCTGCACCACCTTTTTTTTGGTCAGCACTGGCACACCACCTATTAAGTGGCAAAAATAGAAGGTTTTTGAGAGATATTCAAAGGTGTGCTGCGCATGTGAAGGACGAAGTGAGGGCCTCTCTTCTCCTTCATTGTTTGGGCACTGAGGGTCAGAACATATTTGATCATCAGCCTCAACCCTCACAAGCTGATATTGAAGATTTAAATGAATATGAATTGTCTATCAAAAAACTTGATAATCATTTTGTTCATAAAATTTGCACTATCCTTGAATGTTATCATTTTGCTAGGAGGTTCCAAAGTGAGGGGGAATCTACTGAGACTTGTGTCACACACTTGCACAGACTTGCATCTTCTTGTAAGTTTGGTGGCATGATGGAGGAGCGCACTGAGACCAGTTTATGGTGGGGTGTGTGATTGAAAAAGTGAGGGATGAGCTCTGGTTGAAGGATGAACCCACTTTGGTTGAAGTGTTAATCATTGCAAAACATATGGAGCATTGTATGGAATGTGTAGGGGTCACCAGGAAGGACAAAGAGAAGGATCAGAGTGTGCATGTTGAAAAGGAGAAAGGCTTAGGAGGGTGTGGTGAAGACAGATGATGAGGTTGTTAAAGGGAAATTGGGTGCGAGAAGGTGTCACAGGTGTGATAAAGTTAGACACCTGGCGAGTGACAGGTGTTGCCTAGCTCTGGAGGCTATTTGCATGGAATGTAAGAAGAAAGAATACTTTGCTGTTGCCTGCAAGGTGAACATTTCTAAACCCAAGGTTAAGGAGGTAAATGTGGAGTGTGGCCAAGATGATGAGAGTTTGGTCTTTGTCTGTGTTCAGCTAGTACTACAGGTGAATGGAGAGGGTATGGTAAAGATTTTGCCTGTGGATACTATTTCTGTGGATGGGAATTCAACCAATGTTCTGTTCGATTCTGAAGCAAAAATAACTATTTTTTCAAACAAGTTTTATCAGAAAAATGTACGAGACAAAGTTACCTTATCCGAGCCAGATATCAGGCCGCGTGCCTATGGAGAGGAACCCATAAAACTACATGGTTTCTTTGTGGGTGTGATTGAATATAAACAGCGGTTGACGTCAGGGTAGATATATGTGTCAAAGAAGGGTGTTAGTGTCATCATCAGTTGGTCACATCAAGGCCAATTGGGAATCCTGTTGGACCCTAGTGGTGTCAATCCCATCCTTTTGAAGGAAAGGGGAGCACTTTGTTCTGTTGGTTCGGTGGGTGGTGTTGAGTTGATAGAGGGAATGAGAGGTGAGTTTCCCCAGGTGTTCGAGGAAGAGTTTGGTTGTTTAGTGAATTATGAGCATGAAATAAGTTTGATGGCACATGCAAAACCCATGGGCTGTAAAGTGAGGAGTGTGCCAATTGCAGTGCGCTAGGAAATGCTTAATGAGATTAGAAATCTCAAGGAGGGTGGCATCATAGAAGAAGTTGAAGGTACTGAGTGGCTGGCTGCTGTGGTAGCTGCTAGGAAGGTCAATGGGAATCTAAGCTTATTCAAAGATTTGAGACATCTCAACAAGTGAGTGATTGTAGATAGGTATCCCTGCCTAATATTACTGTACTGGTACTATTGCTGGAAGGAGCCACTGTTTTTAGCACCATTGATCTCACCTCAGCGCATCACCAGATTAAACTGAAAGAGTCCTCCAGAGATTTAAGTGAGTTTGTGACTCAATTTTGCACGTTCAGATTTGTCAGGCTTCCTTTTGGTCTGGTCTCGGCAGCCTCTGTCTTTCAAAGGATAATGGAAAGGGTTCTCAAGGCGGTTCACAGGGTCTGCGTATATCAGGGCAACATCTTGGTCTTTGGAAAGGATGGGTTAGATCATGAGAGGTTTCTGAGGTAGGTTTTCAGGAGTCTATCTAAAGCCAATCTTATGATTAAGGCAGAGAAGTGCAGGTTGGCATGAAGATTGTTGACTATTGGATCATACTTTTTCTGGAGAGGGGGTGGTTCCCAAAGTGGAGTTAGATGACGCTATTGCTCGTATGAGTTCACCTACCTCGCAGGAAGAGTTGATGAAATTCTTGGGCATGGTAGAATTTTATGTAAAACTAGTCCGAAACTTCTCAGACATGGGTGTTAATATAAGGTGTCGTCTAAAGAAAGCTGTTGCATTTACTGGGGAAGTCATTTCTGAGGAAGAGTTTGTAGGTTTACAGAAACTTCTCAGTGCTGCTCCCAAACTCAAGAACTTTGATCCAAAAAAACAATATGTTGTACCCACTAATTCAAGCGTGAAAGGCCTTGGTGTGGTCCTGCAACGTGTGTGTGGTATTGGTGTGAACACCATCATGTTTGTTTCATGTGGGTTGAAGAGGCAGAATTGAGGTACTCTGTAATTGAGAGGGAAGCTTTGGCATTGTACTGGGAGGGAGGCTTTGGCATTTTACTGGGCTGGAAGTTGAAAAGGTTTCTGTGGGAGTCAAGCTTTGTTGTGTGGACAGACCATAAGCCTCTAATTGAGGTGTTCACGAATAAAAGGGTGGATCTTGTTGCCAGTAGGATAAACAAGTGGGTGATTTCTCTGCAGCAATTCAATTTTACCATTGAGCACTTACCAGGTGTGAGGAACAGTGTTGCTGAATCTCTTTCGAGGTTAGGGCCTGTGGGTGTGGATACATCTGACATGGATGAGTGGTCTGATGAGGAGGCTAGTTATGTGTGTCTGGGTGATTGTGAGACCATTTCTGGGAAAAGGTGGCGTGATGAGCTATCTAAGGATGATGTTCTGGGAGAAGTTATGCATTTGTTGGGAAGTGTTTGGAGTGATAAGAGAAAGGGATCCGTAGGATGTCAAGTTTTTAGGAATGTGAAGGATGAGTTGTGAACTAACGGGAAACAGCATTTACAATGCTGTCTCCACAACGCATGCCATTACACTGTGGTTGTTACAACGACCGCGTTGTTAGTACGCATACCATTACATTGCAAGTCATTACAACGACTTGCTGTAGGGGGCGCACTGGCATTGGATTTAAAATCCAACACCTTCCCTGCTGTTGCGCAAACTTGAGTAGGAATAGTAAATAATACTATTCCTTAGTCCAGCGCGTCCCCTACAGCAAGTCGTTGTAATGACTTGCGATTTATGGTATGAGTACTAACAACGCGGTCATTGTAACAACCGCGTTGTAATGCCATGCGATCTAATCGCATGCGTCGTAAACAGCTATATTCGAAGTAACAAGGGTTTGCAGTTCAGGTGAACAAGACTTGTTCCTCCTGCAAGACTTAGGGAGGAACTCGTTTGTCTTGCTCATGGTACACACCAAGGAATGTCGAAGTGAAAGCAGAGCCTTTGTAGTTCATACTGATGGGCACAGATAGACAAGATGGTGCAAAGGGTTGTATGAGAGTGTTTGATGTGTGCCCTTAGTAATAAGACCAAACAAACAAGGGTGCAACACATGAGATTAGGAAATTACCAGATGGTCCCTGGAGGGAGATTGCGCTGGACATTGTGGGATCAATTTATGGAGTAGGGTCCCAGAAGTTTCTCATTGTGGTGATTGATATGTTCTGTAGGTGGCCTGAAGTTTGCATCTATAGTACAACAGAGAGCAAAGATGTCATTAGGTTCTTGGAGGTACTCATTGCATGAGATGGTTTTCCCCACACTCTACGTACTGATAATGGGGTGCAGCTTACCTCCAAGGAAATGAAAAAGTTCCTTTTGGAGAGGGGAATAGAACACAGGAAGGGTTCCTTGTATCATCCGGAAATTAATGGAATGGTGGAAAGGCTGAACATGGTCCTCAAGGAGATAATTGTCATGGCCAAGTCTTATTTCCTTGATTGAAAAGAGGAAGGGATGAGACAAGTAGAAATGTATAGGGTCAGACCTCATTGCACCACTGGTAAAACTCCTTTTCAGTTGTTCAGGGGTCGGCTACCTAATACTTTCGTAGAGCCGCCCAGGATTATCAAGTGTAAGGCTGAGGTGGGCAAGGAACGTGGTGATTTAAGTTGGTGTCTGAGCGAAGGGAGGAAAATACAGCATAGAAATAAAGACTTTAATGTGAACAACTCGGTGAAGAGGTTGGAGGTACATGATTGAGGGGTGTGATGAAGTTTTCCAAACCCATTCAACTTATTAAGACTTTGAATAATGCTGTAATAACCCAGATCTTTGCATATGGAACTTGAAAAGAGTTGTCCTGTACAAGGGGCCGTGCAGCAGCAGCAGGGTGATTCAAGTTCCAATAAAGACTTGGCAACGAGAAGGTCTGGCAGGATCATGAGGAGACCCAAATACTTGGCAGGCTTTGTTTAACACTGTTTAGAAGGGCAAGGATACTTTCTTATTGATCTTGTGCTGCTGTTCTATGAGCATAGCTTTCTTTTCAATGTTGTTATATTCTCGCTAGGGTTTTGTATTTGGCTTATTGTCCAAGGAGGGATGTTTGTGGTAATCACTCCTGTGCTCCTGGTAGCTCAGCTGTGACTGTGGGCACTATGATGTCACCTGGTTTGGGTTGCCGAGGTGATGGAATGTGGCTTAGGGCAGGAGTGAAGTGACAACTTATGTTGGAGAGCGGTTGATGGATGGATGGGGTCTCCTTATGAATAAAGAACTTGAACTTTGGCGGTTCATTTGGTCTTCTCCTACATTGTCGAGCAAGGGCCAGATACATTAACTGCCACACCTACCTATTAAAAAAGGTGGACTGTGATTTACCCCAAAGATTTATGTCTCTTTTAGGCACTGGAGATTTTTTTTTATTAATCTAATCTTTTTTTATCTTTGCATGAGTGCTGTACTATACACAAACACATTTTGAAACTTTTTGAACAATGTCTAAGCATAGTGTTTTCTACTGGAAGGTTATCTTTCCAGTAATAAACCTATGCTACTCTTCATGCAGACACCATTACACCATGGTGCATGACTGTGTGCATGGTGCAAGGCAGCCTATAGTGTGTTCGAGTGCCAGGGGAGAAAGCAACAGCACCATGTCTTAGTACGCAACTTGCATACATCATGGCATCTTTCTGGAAACACAGTGAAATCTTGGTCAATATTCCTTCACCCACAGCTATTTTATTGAGATGAGCCGAATATAATACATATGGGCACTTAGCAGGAAGGGCGTGGCTTGGACGCCGATCGGGATGGCGGCGTGAGCCTGTAGCTCCGAGCCTGATCCCGTCAATACTCCTGATTTACCTGCCGTGAGGGGTTATCAGCAGGACGGACTGCCGGTACGGAGCGCCGGGGCTGCAGGGGCTGTAAGCAGGGAGACTGCGGAGGGCCGGGAGCAGTGCTGGAGCCCGACGCCGGGGCTATGAAGCGCAGAGACCAGCAGGCAAGATGGCGGCGGCCTCGACCTCGGAGCCCTGAGGGAGGAAGACGGAGGATCGTGGCCGGAGGGAGACGGGGACTGGCCCAGCTGCGCTGGAAGACGGCGGCTCTCCAGTGCCCCTGGTAGTGAGAGCTGGGGGGTGGGGCCCCCTGTCCCGAGTGAGGAACGAGGCGACGGAGCTGCCCCTCCCCCCGCGTGGAGAGCGACGGCCGCCTGGGCTTGCGAGGCGCCCGGACGAGACCAGGGACGGCGGAGGTGGCCGGGGCCCGATCGGCATCACCCGGGAGAGATCGCGCCTGGCCGGGAGTGGCTGGGCCGCGCGCCCGGCATCGGGGCGGGCTGACGGCCTCTGCCGGCGGCTCCGGCGTGGTGCGAGTCCCGGCGCTGGATGGTGGCTGGCAGTGAGGGGACAGAGGAGTGCTGCAGGCGAGCGAGGGAAGGTGCCCCCCTGGACCATAGTGCTGACCCCGCTGGGCGGATAGCCCTGGCCTAAATCGGAGTGGGCCTCAGGACGGGGAGGTCCAGAGAGGCGGACGACTCTGCGGGGAGCGGAGAACGGCCCTGAACAGTGTGGCACCCATCGGCGGCCGGAGAGTGGAGGGGGCTGCCGAAGGTGGGAGTGGGAGGCGCCGACTGCGGAGTGGCCCACTGACTGACTGAGGGAAGCACGCGGGCTGCGATTGCGGCGGCCCTCGTGGGTAGCGGCCGCGCCGGGCAGCGGACTTTGGAGCGGTCGGGCGGGGGCCCCCGCGCCCACCTTGATCGGGGGCTCCCATCGAGCAGATGGCAAATAAGGGTGACGCGCCGCAGATGCCGGTGGGGCACGGCCGGGGTTCGGAGCAGGCCGCGGATGGTGGGGCCCAGGACGAGTCGGAGGGCTCGGCGCAGGAACGGCGCCTGAACAAAAGGCTGGACGGCATCCTGGAGGCGATTACGGCGACCAAGGAGGCCCTGCACAACGATATCGCGCAGGTCGCCACGGGGCTGGGTCTCTTGCGGGCGGACCATGCCAAATTGTCGGACCAAGTTAAGGACAATGAGATGAAGCTACAGGAGCTCGGGCCTGTGGTGGCGGCCGCGGACCGCAAACTCGCCGACATCTTGGGCCGTTTGGCGACGCTGGAGAGACGGGCGGAGGACGCCGAAGGCCGCAATCGAAGGAACAACGTACGGGTGGTGGGCCTCCCGGAAAACAGTGAAGGGGAGGATGCGGTGGCATACATGGAGAACTGGTTTAAAACAGTGGTGGCCCCGGAGGGGCTCTCCCCCTTCTTCTCCCTGGAAAGAGCGCATAGGGTTTCGGCACGTCCGCCGCTGCCGGGCCGCCCGCCCAGGCCGATGCTGGTCAGACTCTTGCATTACAGGGACAGAGATTTACTGATCCAGAGGGCACGATCGCAGGGCCCCTTTCAGGTGGCGAATAGCCCGGTGACGGTGTTTCCCGATTACACGCAGGAGGTCCAGAAACATAGAGCCTCTTTTCTGGCAGTGAAAAAGGAATTGAGGGCTGAGGGTCTACAATATTCCTTGCTTTTCCAGGCGAAACTAAGAGTGATTGTGGACGATACGACTCACTTCTTTCAGACCCCGGACGAAGCGGGGGCATGGCTCGAGTTGCATCGCGCTGGCACGGACCGCACGGGGAAAGGCGCGAGGGCGGGGCGCCAGCCGGCTCAGGTGCGGAAATCCCAACGCATCCGCAAACGTGATAACCTCAGGAGAGGGTTGCGAGACGACCAGATGGCGGAGGACAGGCGGGGAGCGCTGGCGGCGACGGCGATCCTCACGGGCTCCCCGCAAGAATGAACATCGGTGGGGTCGGACACTGGTGACGATGGTGGGCGGTCCGGTGGAGAAGTCTCGGAGGCTGAGAGCTCAGGGAGGCCGGCGGTCACCCCACAGATGGCGGATGGTCTCTTCAATGACTAACGATGGGAGAGGGGGGCGTTACCTGTGGCCCTGAGCCCGGCGGAGCGCCCGGGTGCTCTGCGGAATGGAAGGTACTGTGTTGACAGACATCTGGGATCGTGTGCTGGGGGCAAGGGCTGGGCCCGCTCCGGGTCGGCTCTGACGTACCCCCTTGTGGCCCTTAAGGCTTTCTGTGGTGACGACCACAGAGTAGGGAATGTTTGGTGGGTGCAGGTTTGGATGGGGGCTGATATAGTGTTATTGGGTCCTGTTCTGGGGAGAGGGGTGGGGGGAGTTTGTTGGGGTGTTTTGGTTAAGTGGTTATACTGCATGGCTGGGGGTGATCACTGGGCGCTGGGTCGTTGGCTGAGGACTGGCTACAATGGGGACATTACCTAATCTGAAATGCCTCACGTGGAATGTCCGCGGGCTCCGGACCATGACGAGGAGGTATAAGGTGCATGCCCAGCTAGTGAGGCGAGGCATCCAAATTGCTTTCTTGCAAGAAACTCATTTAACTAAGCAGGAACATGCTGCGCTGCAGAGGAGATGGCATGGCCAGGTGTTTGGCACCACGTACTCGGCGTTTGCCAGGGGAGTTTTGGTGTGGGTGAGAGCGGGGGTCCCATTCCAGGCTACAAATCAGTTGGTAGACCCTGAGGGTAGATATGTGGCGGTGGAGGGGCGGTTGTATGGCCAGGATGTGGTACTGTGTAGCATCTATGCTCCTAATGTGGATCAGGCACGCTTCTTTGCTGGCCTGACGGGATCGCTGGCGCACTTCCTGGCGGGCCCCATTCTGATAGGAGGGGACTTTAATTCGATAACTGATGTGGAGTTGGATAGGTCGCACCCGCCGCTGGCTGACTCCCCAGTGCGCCGGTTAGCGGCGCACAGGGCGGAGAGGTGGGGATTGATCGATGTATGGCGGGAGCAGCATCCTGGCGAGAGGGACTACTCCTTTTTTTCCGCTTTACATGCACTGCACGTTAGGATAGACTCCATTCTGTGTAGTGGCTCTCTGGCTCCCAAAATGGCACACACGGAGTATTTAACTAGAACTGTTTCCGATCATAATCCGTTGTTGCTGACGCTGCAGTGGCAGAGGCCGAGGTCGGCAATTCCGACGTGTAGGCTACGGCCAGAGACATTAGAAGATCCGGTGTTTAGTGATGCTGTCCTGCAGGGCATTGAACTTTACTTTAGGGAGAATGAAGGGTCAACTGCCACGAGAGCGATTGAATGGGATGCAATGAAGGTGGTGATCAGAGGTGTTTGCATGGGCCGGTTCTCGAATGCGCGGACAACTGTTCTGGCTGACCTGGCGAAGGCGGAGGGGGTGTTGCGGGACTTGGAGCGGCGCATGCCGGAGCGACCGGAGTTACAGGATAGGCTGCTAGAGGCGAAGGATCTGGTTGCGACTGAAACAGAGCGACTGAGGTGTTTTGATTACAAGCTGTATGCTGCGAGAGTGCATGCGGAGAGGGACAAGGTGGGAACGCTCCTGGCCCGGCTTGCTAACCCCGAACCTAGAGGTTGCCCGGTAATGAGTATAGGCACGGAGACAGGGGAGGTAGTTTACACGCAAACGGCGGTACTGGAGCGCTTTCGGTCTTATTATACGGGCCTTTATAAGAGCCGGCGGGGGGCGGAGGGCCTCCCAGTGGCCGACTTCCTGGAGACTACTCATCTCCCGAGGCTGGAGGCCGAGACAGTGAAGGAACTGGGTGGACCCATCATGCTCTCAGAAATCAGGGTGGCTATCAAACACATGGCCAGAAACAAAACGCCGGGGGTGGATGGCCTGCCGATTGAATTTTATGCGCAATATGTCGATGTATTGGCGCCCAGGCTCCTGCTGGTCTATGCAGAGGCCCTGACGCTGGGGAAATTACCCCGGTCGCTGAGGGAAGCGCTAGTGGTACCGCTGCTGAAACCGGGCAGGGACGCTTCGGATGTGACCTCGTATAGGCCACTGTCCATGCTGACGGTCGACTATAAAATATTGAGTCGCATCCTGGCTACTAGATTGCTCCCACACATGACCCGGCTGGTTCATGAGGACCAAGCTGGATTTATCCCCACTAGGAGCACAGCCATGAATGTTCGGCGCCTGGTCCGCAGAATGGACAGTGTTTGGGACCCTACCCAGAAGCCGGCAGTGCTATCTGTAGATATCGAAAAGGCCTTCGACTGTTTAGAGTGGGGCTACCTTGATGCGGTACTGGAGCGAATGGGCCTGGGGGATGGTTTTGGGCGGTGGACGAGGGTCCTTTATTCTTCTGCTTCGGCCCGAGTACGACTGGGTTCGGTGGTTTCCTCAGAGTACCCGGTGGGCAGGGGTACGAGACAGGGCTGTTCGTTGTCTCCCCTGTTGTTTGCCCTGGCGATGGAACCGTTGGCAACGCGGGCGAGGGCGGGGTCAAGTTATGGCGGGGTCCGGAGTGGGGAGACGACGCACTATATTTCATTGTACGCTGATGATCTCTTGCTGTATCTCGAGAATTCAGAGGACGTCCTGGGGGGGGGGGGCTATGGAGTTGCTGTCGGGCTTTGGGGGACTGTCGGGCCTCAAGGTAAATTGGAATAAAACTTGTGTCTTCCCGCTGCGGGCGGATGTCCCATACCCCCCACTCACGGAGGAGGTGGTGTGGGAGGTCTCGTGCTTCACCTACTTGAGGGTCAGGATCTACCACGACGTTGGGGACCTGTTGGAGGGTAATATAGGGCGTAGTGTGCGGGCCCTGAAGGGATGCATGACCTTTTGGGCCTCCCTACCGCTGTCAGTACTGGGCCGGGTGGCGCTGTTGAAGATGGTAGCCCTGCCACGGCTGCTTTATTATTTCCGCACCCTGCCGGTCTGGATCCCCCAGCGGGTCTTTGCGGAGCTGAGGACACTGGTTGTTGGCTTCCTGTGGGGGGGGACGGCGGCGGGTGGCCTTAGCGACTTTGGTGCGACCCAAATTCGATGGCGGATTGGCGGTCCCTGATTTTGAATTGTACTACCTGGCGGCGCAGCTACAGGTCCTGACGCAAAATGTCGCTAGAGTATTTAGAGGCCCGGAGCACGAGAGGGACTCCGGTATCCAGAGACACGTTTTATCCTACATAGTCCTGCAACAGAAGCTGGACTCGAGAGACCTCTCCATAGAGGAGAGAACCCTCCGGCAGTGCTGGCGCAGGAGCATGAGGAGAGCGAAGGTGGCGCACCCGTATGCGCCGGAGATCCCGCTGGGGATGCTGACAGCGTTGCCACATGGTGGGGATTGGTCGCCGCTGGCGGAGTGGGAAGAGCTGGGATTGCAAATGGTGGGAGACCTGTATGTGGACGGGGCGCTAGCGCCCTCTGGGGTGCTGCAGGAACAGTTTGGCCTCCCGGATGGGAATTACCTGTTACACGCGGTGGTGTGCGCGGCGGTACAACGGCACTGGAGGGAGGGACTAGTGGAGCCTGCGGTGGTTCAGACCTGCCAGTATGTGGTGATGGCGGCGGGGAGAGTCAAGGCGGTCACCTGCATCCACTCCAGGCTGTTACGGGAGGGGTTGGAACCGCTCACGGCGTTGAAGGAGAAGTGGGAGGGCAGTATAGGTAAACCCATCCCGGACACGGTATGGAGTCATATTATGCGGAGGACATGGAAGGGGAGTAGGAATGCCCGCTTCCAGCAGGTGCACTTCTTCGTACTGCATAGGGCGTATCTGACCCCGGGGAGGATTAAACGGTATTTTAAGGTGCAGGATGCGGCGTGCCCGAGATGTATGGAGCTCGGAGCGGAGCTCGACCACCTCTTGTGGGGGTGTCCCCGGCTGGGGACGTATTGGGCTGAGGTGGGGGAACTCTTGAACGCTGTCACAGACCGGGAGGTGGAGTTTGAAATGGCGGCCTGCTTATTGTTCTGGTTCCCTCACACAGCGAAAACGAAAGTGTCAAGTAAATTCATTGACTTGGGCCTCATGCTGGCCCAGAGAGAAATTACGTGGCACTGGAAATCCCGGGAGGGCCCGTCGTATGGGAGATGGATGGCTGAGTTGCTGAAGTGGGCTAGTTGTGAAAGTGTGCTTAGGAGGCGACAGGCGACCAGGGCAGGGGATGAGAAGGGACTGGAATGGGTGAGGGCATGGGAGCTGATAGTACAGACTATGAAGGATTACCGGCTGGAGAGCACAGAGCAGGAGGACCGGGAGGGAGGGGCTCCACGAGGCCTAGGTGCCACAGGCGAACAACCGGCAGCAGTAGCAACAGTATGCTAGACCTCATGATCGGGGCCTCCGCCAGCAGTAATGGGTGGGTGGGAGGGTGGGGAAGGGGGGAGTTATCGGGGTGTTGTAGTAGTATAATGACGGACAGCTGGGGATTGAGGCGGCTGGGAGAAAAGCAGATATTGCCTTGGGAGGTTGACCTGCTCTATTGTGACAGGATGGCTACGGTACTCAGAGAATGGTAATGTTGTGCCGCCCGGCCTCTGGGATGTGGGCTGAATGGCTGTGTACAGTATTACAAAGATGCGGGGGCTCTGAGATACCTGGTGGGCATAGGTTGCTAGTATGGAGTTCTCATACTTAATTCTGCAATAAAAATACGTTTAAAAAAAATGGGCACTTAGCAGCAGTCCTTGTGATCTTTTGCAGAAGCAGCTCTCACCATCAGAAGTGAGTACACTGGTCTACGTGCCACAGCAACAGCTAATGAGGTCTTTGGCAAAGCTATCACCACATCAAATGATCTGGTGCCTCTAAGAGTTCAATGTGATCTTGGGCAGTAAAGGTCATCATCTACAAGTAATGTGAGATCAGTGAAGTGCCACACCTCTACTCACCCTCTTATAATAAACACTGAGGGCCTCACTTATGAGGAAGTCACGCAATACAGTGCAGAAAGCCACCTTGCAGCGCTGCACTGCATGACAGGGAAAGGGAAGGAATGCACCGTATGTAAGACAATATCATGCATACCTGTCCTTTCCCTTTCTCTGGTGCCCTTTTGATAGCCTAGCTGCAATGCAGGCACTCTTGCACCATGGTGCAAAGGTGCCTGTGTTGCATGCAGTATTGCTTTTCTGCAGGAAGGGACATCTTCCTGCACAAAACATTCCTGGGAGGCATATCCCTCTTTCCATGTGTGCTGCAGAATGCAGCACACATCGAAAGAGGAAGAATCGAGGAGAAATAGAGATATTTTTCCTCG
Source organism: Triturus cristatus (assembly GCF_964204655.1). NCBI lineage: Eukaryota > Metazoa > Chordata > Amphibia > Caudata > Salamandridae > Triturus > Triturus cristatus. The sequence goes on from NC_140589.1 coordinate 792,680,886, forward strand.
TTATTCCTCCCCTGGTAAGGTTTCGGTCATTTTCTCCATCACCCACTTCATAACACACATTCAGGGCTGTGAGGAGAAGCTAACAGAACAGATAAGCGACCATTGCCCTCTTACACTACCATGACTGTGGTAAGAGGCTCCCAATACATCAATAGTAAACCTCAATAGCCTTTGTTAAAGCAAAAATAAAAATAGAATGCTATTTTCCTATGCTAGTTCTAATATTTGAAGTGTTATGTCTCTTTATTAGGAGCTAAAAGAAAAGTGATGGTTGATGTCCAAATCAAGCTAAGGTAAGGAAGGACATGGGGTTTGAGAGTGCCACAATCATTGAGCACAAACTATCCCTTAATGCAGAGGCCATAGGTTTTTTTGTAAAGAGGAGACATAACTGTGTAGAAATGATATAGAAGGTTGGATGGTGTTCTTATGTACTGCCCTCCTTGAATTTGCATTAGGATTTCAGTTGTTCTTTGGAATGTTGGTTTGCAAGAAGCCTAGGAATACTTTAACTGTTGGTGAAGCACCAGGACTTAGACATCAAAATTTGAGTTGCACTAAGCCAATGTATAATGTGGAACATTAAAACAGGCTGGCTGATCGTAGTCCGCAACTTCAGAAGGATTCCACGGTCAGGCGCAAAGGGTTTTGATTTAGGAGGTGATGTGGGGAGTGCTTGCAACTGTGTTCAGACATAAGAGATAGGCCAAAGGAGGTCGGCTGGTCAAGCCAAGAACCACTCACTGCAATACTCGCAAAACACAATGGAAAATTTACTAAAGTAATACACAATTCTGTACAGTATCTGCCCATCAGTATTCAAGTTCCCCCTCAACTCACACTTCTCAAACTCCCACACACAACCCAACATCAAAACTCTGTCTTCTGAAGTATATCCCCCGTTCACATTATACCAGGCAGGGGCAGACTGAGACATCACCATCAGCCCTTTTGGAGCAGTTCCCCTAGTCTGGGCTGCTCCCTGGCCTGTGCTGCTATTTTGATGGCAATGTGCACTACACTGTACTAGACCACATTCCTCGTCTTTGGTATCTCCAAGGTGATAGGTGCTTCTAACACTGCACTGTGCAATGGAGATAACAGAAGCCATTCACAGGCACCTCAGCACATCTCATTTCCACAAATGTGCAAAGCTCGCTGAGGGAGATATCACCTGGTCCCCTGTGGTTTCCATGGATATCTGAAATCTCACCGATATCCTCCATCCGCACTGTTCTTCTTCAAAATCACCAAAACTAGCATGCATGAAACTGGCATCTTGGGGTTAGATGGATGATTGGGGGCAGGGTAGGTTCCTCTATGCCCCTGGGAGGCAGAAGACCAGATGAGAGCATAGTCACAGTGATCTTTGTCTAATCGCTGGTAACTATAAAAAGAAACTGAGGACTGGTCAATGGCAAGGCAACCTGAAAAAGTACGGTGAATCATTGATTGACCCTGAGGAGCTTGTGCATACAGCCACAGAAACATCAAAACATAACAAAAAGAAATTCTCTATATAGCAACATCCATGCCTTTTTAATTTCTAACACCTAGGAACATATTTAGGTTGAGTCTACAAGGCAGCGCAAACTGCCTGGTTGCAAAAAAGACCTACTGTCACCTTACCAAGAACGTACACTGGGCTTAAAGGCCGCCCATTGCTTACCATTGTTTGGCTCTATTGTCACTCTCATTTGATAGCTTCTTATTCGACTTTCTTTGTGTTTGTCCCTCCCCTGAAATAGATCCACTTTACTTCTGTACTTCCACTGCTCACTTTTAGGAAACTACTTTTGCTTTTTTGATAAGTACCCCTTGAGAGTAATCTGTCACCAAACAAATCCACTGGAAGAAAGAGACAGTGGAGCCCCAACACACCTAAGCAGCCACATGTTGTGTACATCCTCTGGAAGAACACATGCCATCACACTCATCTATATGGCTTTATTCACAGATATAAACAGAGCCGCATCAAACATGGGAGGAGGACATTGGAGAGTCAATCCCTGAATCACACTGGTCCAAGATACTCACTAACATATACACGGTCTCCCGTAATGCCAGATTTGAAGTAATTAATTATTACTTTTTGCATAGGGCATATATTACAACGGGGAACATAATGCAACACTTTGGGGCAAAAGCAATGAGATGCCCTAGATGTGGGAAACAAGGAGCTGAGATACTTCATATGGTGTGGACATGTACGGAATTGTGGGAATTCTGGAAGGGACTAATAACACACATTAATTACATCATGGTCAGGACCCTCCCATGCACCCCCTTGTTTTCCTGCTGGGGGGATTCCCTGCCCAGCAAAACATAGAGTCATTAACAGATTTGTGGATTTAGCATCTGTGCTAGTGAAGCGAGCAATCACTATGAAATGCAAGGCCACTATCTGACGCCAGATACCCAAATGGAGGGAGACCTTGCTGGGGTGGGTGGGCTATGAGGGAGCTATTCCAAGAGGTGAGGAAAGGTCATTGCACTATAGATATGGCCAGAGCCTGGGACGTGCTTTTGGAATGCTTGAAAAACCCTGATGATGACAGCTCTGAACGTTCTGGCTCACACTTACATAGCGACTGAAACCAGATAGGAGGGCCACACAGGCAGGAATATTTTGCATGGGGTGCGGTGATATATGGACTGACTGCAAGATTGTAGGACCTGGGAGGAGCAACATGTCCTCTTGAGAACTTATCCTGTGTTTTTGGAAGAGGCAGGGGAGGGGAAGGGAGGAATGGAGGGGGGGGGGCAGTACAGCATCAGGAATCGACTAAGCCAACTTACTAAGGTGAGCTGAATTGACCTATTGCTGAGACATATTCTTGTGGAGCAAGTAACCGTGATATGACATATAGACATTGTAAAACTTCTGAATATATGTGGCACTGCAACTAACTATGAAGTGGCTTACCTGGAATCTGTAATGTATGCAATCTGTTAGGAAATAACAATAAAATCTGTTTTAGAAAACAAAGAAGTACTCCTTTTGAGAGCATGCCATTAACCACCTGTCTCCCTTACGTGCTTCATTTTCCCCCTGGTCCGTATTGCTCCCACTCATCTATGTGCTTCTCTCTACCTGTGATGTGTGTTATTCTCTCTCATCTGTTTGCTTCTCTTCCCCTTGCTCTGTGGTTCTCTCTCTTGCTTCTCTGCATATCCCCTGTGCTCCATATTTCTGTCTCCCTCATTTTCTTCTGACCCCCTCCTGCAGTATTGCTATCTCCCTCGTGGGCTTCACCCCCCACCCCTATGTTGTTGTCTTCCTCGCCCATCCTTGTTGCTTTCCTCAAATCCGTTTCTCCCACCCACTCCTCCATTACCCCGCCACCTCCGCTGTTCTGTTTTTTATTGGGAGTACCTTCAGAAAATTGCTTTTGGACTTTCACAAAAGCGCTTAAATTTTTTTTTTTAATTGACTGATCTAAATGGTGCCCGTTATCTTACATCAGTCAATAAAAATGAAAGAAAATGGCATCCACGCCATTCTGTAGACGCGTGCATGCAAAAGTCATTGGCAAAGCCAGGAGGTCCCAAATGCAAGACCTGTCGGCTTTACCAATGCTTGTTTGTTGATAGTTCCCTGAAATTATGAATGCTGCTTAAGTCACATTACAGTTAGATAAGTTCTTCATCGACTAAACAAAGCAGAAGCACGGGTATATGATATAATATGAGGCCTTTTAATCATTAACCCAGAACCTGGCACCTTGGCAATAGAACAACTCGGCTGGCATGCAGTGGTTTCTTGGAATAACTTGCAATTCCTTATCTCGAGCTGGCAGATGTCTGGTTGTGCCAGGCTGTTAGTGCCAGCCATGGCCTTAAGGTGCAGCTTCCATGTTTCTCTTTGAAATGATACCAGATTGATGATGTTTGGCCTCAGGAACCAATTCAACTCGTGTTGCCTTTAACAATATCCTGCAACTGACACAGGATGTATGTTGCTCTATTTTTGTTATAGACATAGCATGTGAGCTGACCTAACTACTCCTAATCTTAAAAATACAAAATTACTTTAGACAGTTATAGGCCAAGTATAACTCGAAGAGGAATACTTTCCCAAGCCCTGTTACTTATTATTGGAAGATAAACATTTACTGCCCGAGGCTGCAACAAGGAGTCAGGATTCTGGGCCAGTGAGCAAAACAAGAAAAACACTAATTGTGAGATAATTCTTCTGTCCCAATAAGAACTCTGTTTGGACTATTCAGGAGGGGATAAATAAACATACACACCACTTGAAAGTTATTGGGAAATTTGTAGCAGATACAAGAAGCGGCATTTCCTATTACTTTTCGCTCAAGGCAAATTCTTCCATCCCACTTGAAAATACCCCATGCGGAACAATTTTATTCATTTTGCTGGAGGTAGCTGATCAACTATTTATGCATTTTTATGCAGCAGGGGCATGTGATTTTGAACGAGGAATAAGACTAATGTACCAAAATTTAGAGGTGACTAGTAAATATGTCTTTTAATCCAGTATATGTCAGAGAGCATGATAGTTTGGTAGCTGTATAAGGCATACCTTAAATTGACATGCCACTGCAGATGAGTGTCTGTTAAAAAAATTAAAATAAATCTTTTCTGACGAATTACGTGCATTTTTAGATTTGTCGATTGGAAGAGGGCTTCCCCCAAACTACTTTTCACTTTTGGATCTAGTAAATATTTACTGACATCACTCAGACCTTCATTACAACTGTAGGTGAATTCCGATCCGGTAATTTTGCACTTGAAATTACCATTACCGCATGTAATTTAAGAAGGCAGAAGAATTACGTGGGAAATCATAGTAGTACCCCGAGAAATGGGAAATTACAGTGGGAATCGGGATTTTCCAATCGGATTCCATCGGTAACTCTTCATTTTCAGGCTGTTTCCCACAGATCTATGTTGTCCTTTGTTTTGCAACTGACCTGTCTCCCGGGAGGGACAACATTGGAAATGCAGCTTTAGGGCATAACCAAATACGGATACCTCTGGGAAATCTTGTAAATCCGAATCTGGATTACTTTCTTAACTGAAATTAGGGCCTCAGTAGGTAGATTGGTAGACTGGCATTCAAGTAGACAGTGCATGCTATGGTTGCCATCACTGTTGCAGGTGGATGTAGAACAGGGCTGGGAACATACATTGTGTTGAACTGAGGCATTACCTCTTCGTCCGTCTTTCTCGCCGCAGTAATTACCAGTGAGCATTCTGCTCCTACAGAAACTCCAAGTAAAAAGTTACATTCTAGTATCCCTATCCATACAATATGGCCTCCAGTGGCAACAACCAATCACATAAAAGGTTACAGAAGCCAGAACACGACCTGTTGTTTTAGTTTCTGCACTGCTATGAGTGCTGTTCCTTTTGTCCTGGTAAGTTGGGGGGCGAAGGTCCTGCTTTAGCGGACTCGTGGGCCCTGTTAAGGGGGGGATTGTTGTTCTGTGTCTCCCCCGTACTGTGGCACTTAAGAACATTCTCCTCAGTTCTGCTCTAGCGGACGCTGGGAGATACCGTGCCTATGTCTTTATTTGCTAAGCTGCCGAGTCCTGCTTTAGCGGAGTCAGCGGGTCTTACTTTGTATGCCTGCCTCCAGGTGGGGTTGGTGGGACGCCTTAGCACATGGCTCCCTCCTTCCCCGTGGCTTACCGGCTTCCGAGGGGATGATGGCCGAGTTCTGTGGATGCTGGTCGTCGGCCTAGGAGGGGGCGTGGCTTCCTTGCGGATCGGCACGGTGCATGCAGTGCTCTTTTACGGGGATCATAATATGGCGTACTCAATAGGGGTGTGCTGATGACCAGCCTGAGGCACTTTTTTGTGGTTTCCATGCATGGCAGTAGTACAATTTTTAAGCTTTTTTGCTTGCCGTAGGGGTTTAGCCTGACATTTCTGTTTGTGCCATGATGGAGGAAGGTGCTGAGTTGGCTTCTGCTGACACTGGGGAGTCTTCTGGGTCTATGGACGCGATCCCTTCCCTAGATATGATCCAGCAAATGATTAATACTGCTGTGGCTGCTGCTTTACGGGACAGGGACTCTGTTCCTCCCTCTAAAATGGCCTGATGTGACGCTGGTCCCTCCCATGACTCTGATGGGGATGAGGATGTGGAACTTAAGGGTCGTTTTGTGCAGGGGGCGGATCTTAAGGATGTTCTTCAGCACATTCTTTCCAACCTGCTGTTTCCTGAGTCTGAGGTGAATGTGGAAGACACAGCTTTCTTTTCGCAGTATCAACGTTGCCTCTCCACTCCTCTGTCTTGACGGTGTTGGAGACAGAATGGAAGGATGTGGATAAGAGTAACTTTCCAAGGTTTCTGGCTAAAAAGTATCCATTGCAGGACTTTGCTGTTAAATTTCCCGCCTCAGTGAAGGTGGATTCTTTGATGGCTGGCATGTCCGCTCGGGGTGCTATCATTTCTGAGGATGCTTCCCCGGCAGATCCGGTTGACAAAAAGGTGGATGCGGAGGTGAAATACACTTTTTCCGCTGCCAAATTTTCCATTAGGGTTGCTACCTATTCCTCCTATGCCATCCATTCCTTGCTGAAAGACTTCCAATCGTTGGCTGAGTTGTTGGACCAGGGAGAGGACGTTTCTCCCACGCTCGCTCTGATGGAACAGCAGGTGCTTCTGCTTTCTGACATTTCCTTTGATTCTTTGGGGGCAGCGGCTTCTACTGCTGGGTCTTCTGTGGCAGCTCATCGCCAGTTGTGGTTACGATCTTGGAAGGCTGATGCTGCGCTAAAGGGTTTGCTCATGAAAATCCCTTTTTCTGGAGTTAAGCTGTTTGGTGCTCCCTTGGAAGATATGGTCAAGAACTCTGCGGAAGATCGTAAGCTGGTGGCTCCAGAGAAAGAAGGGCGTTCATGCTTTTTTGTGGCTCGTAGAGCCTTTGGTCCTGCTCGTCAAGGTCGGGCTCCTCAGCCCTTTCGTGGAAGGGGGCGTGGCCGGGGTGCTCCTTCCTCTGACAAATCCTGGTTCCCTGCCAACTCTTACTCCTCTTCTGCTTCCTCCAAGTCATGACTGGGTTGTTCCAGGGGTAGGTCCTGTGGGGGGTCGACTGTCTCTCTTTTTGAACAGCTGGAGGCAAACTGTGCCAGATCAATCGGTTCTTCAGGTGGTGTCGGAAGGTTTTCACCTTGGGTTCGTCCAGACTCCCCCAGACTGTTTCCGGGTCACTCCTTGCCCCAGGGACTCTCTGAAGAAGGTGGCTCTGTTGGAGGACATCCGTTGTCTTGTGGGAAAGGGCGCTGTCATCCCGGTACCCATGGATCAGCAGGAGCTGGGAGTGTACTCTATTCTCTTCTTGGTGGAGAAATGCACCAGGGACCTCAGACTGGTGTTGGATCCAAAGTGGTTAAATTGGTTAATTCCTTCCATGAAGTTCAAGATTGTGTCCTTGCAGGTGATCCTCCTTCTGATCACTCAGGGGGTTTTTCTGGCTTCCATCGACCTGCAGGATGCTTATCTCCATGTACCGATCCATCTGAAGTCTCATAAGTTTCTCCGATTCTGTGTTATGGGTCAACATTTTGAGTTCAAGATATTATCCTTTGGCCTGTGTTCCTCTCCCTGGGTCTTTACTAAAGTTCTGGCCCCGCTGATGGGTCATTTGCATGGGAGAGGTATTAAGATCTTTCCTTACCTGGGTGATTTGTTGATTTTTGCTTCTTCTTTTTCTAAGACGGAAGCTCTCCCTAGCGAGGGTACTGCTGGGGCTGCGAGCAGCTGAGGAGACAGGAGGAAGCACGAACTTATGCATACTGATTTTAGGATTTTATAAATACATTTTGGAACGATTTTATTCGTTTTAAAAAATCGCCGTTTCTGTATTCTGGGGGCTGTTATAGCAAGGGGAATTGAATAAACAGGCACTCTGACACCCTACACACCTTTACTTTCCTTTAATCGAGCCTCAACCCGATTTTGTTTCATACTTCACTCGGCGGTGGGCGCCATCTTGAGTGAGGAAGGCGAGGTCAGCGCTCAAGTCGGGCCGGCCTCCCACCCTCCTCCTCCCTATATCATGTGTCAACCACCCAGACGGCGCAGCGGGCGCGCCGGAAGCGCGCCGAAGTCGAGCCAAAGTCCAGCCCGTCTGCGCCCGTCCGCGGCCGGACGGGGCGCGGGGCCACAAACCCTGGCAGTTCAGCTCTAAACACCATAAGGTATGGCCGACACGCACTACTTGCTCTACAACCCGACACACCTGTCGACTGCAAACACGCCATGCCTGCCCAGTCAATTATAAAATGCACGAGGTGCCGCTTTGAACCTCTCCCTCTAATCCCAGACACTAACTCAGGCCCTATCATCAAAGCTGCACTATTGAATTGTAGATCCCTACGGAAGCATGCTCTAGAAATCTACCACTTACTAGAGGACCAAAATCTTAATATCCTATTCCTAACTGAAACCTGGCTAGATGATCACTCGGACCCGGATATTATCCAGGCCATGCCCAACGGCTATTCTCTATCTAGACTGGACAGGAAGGACGGCAGAGGAGGCGGCATCGCCATAGCCACAAAAGCTCCTCTAGTCTGTTCCCTAGTACACACTCAGGTTGATCACAGTGAAGCCGGCACCTTCACAATAAACACTAGCCCCAATCATTCGATCTCTGGTATTCTGATATACCGACCACCAGGTACACTATATGAGTTCACATCGACCCTAATGGAAGCGATTACTCATCTAGCACTGAGGAAATCCAGACTGTTAGTGCTAGGGGATCTCAATGTTCATTTCGAAGATCATTTAGATAAAAACGCTGATGATATCCGATTGGAATTGCAATCTGTTCAGCTTGATCTAAAAAATAAAGAACCTTCTCATCAACGAGGACACTTACTAGACCCCGTTTTTGGAAACTGGCAGGGAGTGCATACTTCTGATCCTATACCCATACCTTGGTCGGACCATTATATTATTCCCATCACAATCCAGCTTGACAGAACGGAGATTGTTCGTCATCAATCCCTCCGATACAAACGAAGAAAATGGAAGACCTTCTCTCTTGATTCATTTAAGCAAATTGTTCATGACGAAGGCCCTCCCAAAGGGGTCGACTGTGAGGCAGCTAATGACAATTTAAACAATATCGTCACCAAGGCCCTGGACATCACAGCCCCAAGTCGCACCCTGTCCAATGCCAGGAGGCTTAAGAAAACTGCTCCTTGGTTTAGCCAAGAATTGCAGGCCATGAAAACGGCCTGTAAGAAACTTGAGAGAGCTTGGCGCCAGAATCTCTGTGCAGATATTAAAATACAATATAAAACAGCACAGAGAGCATATTATAAATCAGTTCGTCTGGCCAAAGCAGAGCATTATCATACCCGTATTATGGAAGCAGGCAATTCCTCCAAGGAACTGTTTCTGATATACAAAGAGATATCCATAGTGGACGTGACCTCCCCCGCTCACAATGATTCTGTGGAAGCGTGCAATAATATTGCACAGTATTTTGCAGGCAAAATCCATAAAATCTATACTAGTTTCTCTTACCAGACAGATTCGGCCACGGACTTCATAGAAAATGACAAACTTGTAAATACACTTGCATGTTTAAACTCTTTTGTAGTTCCTTCTTATGAAATCTTGTCCAAAATGTGCAACAAAATCAAATCGGGATCTCCTAGAGACCCGGCACCCCCGAAAATTTTAGCTGAAGCCTTCCCTGTATTAGAACCTCATTTTAGGCACTTATTACACACCTCCTTTACTACCTCCTGCCTTCCGGAGGAATGGAAACAGGCAATAGTATTACCCATTAAGAAAAAATCAAACATCAGCATGGACATAATGGACAACCTGCGACCTATATCCCTGCTACCTTATGTGGCCAAGTTAGCAGAGAAAATCGCTAACAGTCAACTTATGGAACATCTTGAGACCCATAATGTTCTCCATAAATCTCAGTCGGGTTTTAGAACTGGCTTCTCTACGGAGACAGCTCTCCTGAGGGCCACTGAAACCTTACGTGAGGGAGCAGATAAGGGAAAGACAATGGCCCTCATCATGCTTGATCTCAGTGCCGCTTTTGACACTGTAGCACACTCCATCCTGCTACAGTGTCTAAATAAAGCGGGAGTTACCAACAAGGCACTGGGGTGGCTGAGGTCTTTCTTGATTAACAGGACCTTCCAAGTCCAAAGAGGAACTTTCCTCTCTGACAGGGTGATGCTGGAACAGGGGGTTCCTCAGGGCTCCGCCCTGAGTCTCACCCTGTTCAATCTCTACATGGCCCCTCTGGCAGAAGTGGTGCAGTCGTTCGGCGTGGAGCTTGTCTCCTACGCCGACGACACGCAACTCCTCATATCGCTGACCCATGCTCCTTCTAAGGAAGCTGATAACTTCAACGCCTGTATGTCCAAACTGGCTATGTGGATGAATGAACACTGTCTGAAACTTAATGGGACAAAAACAGAGGTCCTCATTATGGGAGGCAATGAGGTTAAATGGACGACAGAGTGGTGGCCCAGCTGTCTGGGTCCTCTGCCCTCGCCTACACGAGAGGCGAAGAACTTAGGTGTATGGGTGGACAATAAACTGTCCTTTGACAGCCACGTAAAGAAGACTGTTGGCAAGTGTTTTGGGGTGATGAAAACCCTCAACCGCACCCTCGACCTGTTACCCATTAACTCCAGGCGTACCATGACGCAGGCATTAATAACGTCCCGTATTGATTACGGCAATGTACTACTCATGGGGACATCAGTGAAAAACATAAAAAAGCTACAGGTTCTACAAAACTCGGCAGCTCGCCTGGTGCTTAGGCTTCCCCGTCGAGCTCCTTCACGTCCCACTCTAACAGCCCTCCACTGGCTACCGATCAGTAAGAGGATTGTTTTTAAAGCTATGCTCTGGTGCCATAAAATAATTCATCACAGAGCTCCGGCATATATGTCTGATTTGGTGTCTGTGTACGAACCTAACAGATCTCTTAGATCCAAAGGAATGGGTCTACTCAAAACTACCTGCCCCAAAAAAGCTAAAATGGGTGGCAGATCATTCCGCACCTTAGCTGCCAAGCAATGGAACCTCCTGCCTCTAGATATCAGGCTGGAGAGTAATGAAATCGTATTCAGGAAGAAACTGAAAACTTGCCTCTTTGCTGTGTGAACTGGTTCCTTCTTCTTTTTTCCTCTACTGCTGCATTCTCTCTCCATAGCGCGGGGACACACCGGGAGGTGTTACCAAGCGCTCTACAAACTCCTTTAAACTAAACTAAACATATCCATGAGGTTTGCCAGGTCCTGGAGGGTCACGGATGTCTGGTGAATCAGAAGAAGTCCCGCCTGGTTCCTTCTTAGGATCTGATGTACATTGGGGCACACTTCAGGACTCAGTTGGGGTTGGTGTTCCTGCCTCCTGCATGGAAATTGACTTTGATGTCGGAGATTCGGTCCCTGTTGTCGGGGACTTGTCCTCCTGTGAGACTGTGGTTGAGGGTCCAGGGTCAGATGTCCGCCTCGTTGTTGGTGGTTCCATGGGCTCATCTCCATTTGTATCCCATGGTGAACCATGTTTTGTCTCATTGGCGCCCCTGTGGTCAGGATTTCAATCAGGGGCTTCCTGGGTCGGCCCAGGTGAGGGAGGATCTGGGTTGGTGGTTGGACGAAGATCATCTGTCCAGGGGGCGTCCGTTTCTGATTGGTCCCTATCGAGTGGAAACTACTGATGCCAGTCGGTTGGGCTGGGGGCTGCTCTGGACGATTCTTCAGTGCAGGGTGAGTGGTTGCAGGCTCTGATGTCTTGTTCCTCCAATTACAGGGAACTGAAGTTCCTCTGGTTCCTCTTCCGGTGTTCAGGTCCATGGGTCTGCAGGCTTGGCTCTTTAGAGGGGTTCCCTGATCCATAGTGGTTGTTCTGAGGAAGTTGCAGGTCTTATCCAACAGTCCAGGCGCCCCTCGACTTTGAAGTCCTACGCTGAGCATTGGGATAACTTTGCTAGTTGGTGTCTTCACCAGGGTTGGTCTGCTGAGACTTCGGATCCTGCTCGGGTACTGGATTTTTAAAAGAAGGGTTCTGATTTGGACTTGGCCATTTCTACACTCCGTGCTCAGTGGGCTGCTATTCGGGCTTTTAATGGTCTCCCTTGTGTGTCTGTGGAGCCCTGGGTGGCTCATCTTTTCAAATCTCTGGCTTTTCAACGTCCTCGTCCATTGCTGTCTCCTCCCCCGTGGGACCTTCTGTTGGTGTTGCGGGCTTCGCAAGGGATTCCCTTTGAGCCTTTGGAGTCAGTGGACTTTAAGTTTTTGACATTCAAGGTTGTGTTTTTGGTGGCTATTGCCTCGGCCAGACGTGTTGGGGAATTGGGGGCTTTCCTGCGGTCTGGTCCTTTTTTACGGATTTTGGAGGATAGAGTGGTCTTAAGGGCTCATCCTACTTTTGTCCCTAATGTGGACTCTTTCTTTCATCGTTCTGCGGAGGTGGTCTTCCCTGTCTTCTTTCCTGTTCCTTCATCGGTTGAGGAATCTCTGTTGCAGCTTTTGGATATTATGACTTATGCATCTTTGTTTAAAACAGTCCCTACAATTACTGGTTGAGACATTGTTGTTTTGATACTATAATTCACCCGGTCTCAACTGGGTATACGGGTTTACTCCTGTTTCACGTTCCTAGCTTTTGGATATTAAGCGTGCTTTGGTGGTTTATTTGTCTTGCGCGGCTTCCTTTTGCAAGGTGGACACTTTGTCACTTTTGGTCTGGCTCGGCAGGGCCTGAAGCTATCTCTTTCCATTCTCAGTCGCTGGATTAAGGAGGCTATTCTTTTGACATATGATGTCCAGTCTGTGGTGCCCTCTCATCCTATTCTGGGGCATTCTACTCGATCTGTGGCTGTTTCTTGGGCCACCTTTAAGGGTGTTTCCATGGAGGATATTTGCAGATCGGCCAATTGGTCTTCTCCTCATACCTTCATGTCTCATTACTGGTTTGAGATTGGGGGTGGGGATTCTGTTGCCTTTGCCTCTTCGATCCTGGACTCTGTGGTTTCTTGAGATGTGTGTCTCTCTCCATTGTTATCAATAAACTTTGTTTTGTACTGCCTTCCATGTGTGGGCTGTGTTTCGTGTCCATGAAGCTGATACTGCTATGGTATCAGCTCACTGGTAATTACTGTCGCGAGGAAGACGGACGAGGAGGTAATGGCCGGTTACTTACCAGTAATCTTCATAACTCCGAGTCCTAGTCATCCTCGCCACAGTATAGTTTCCCTTACCTCCCGGCCCTCTGTTGTCGGGATACTTTGGAGGTGGAATGAATTAATCTGATTCATGGCATATGTGGTGGAGGTGTGCCAAGATTATCTACTTCTGAGATGAGGCACTCATTCACTTGTCCAGATTTACAGAATGTATCTTGCATACATTTCACACCCTAAGGCTCGATTGTGATCCCTTGCATTGGATTAGTGATAGCCAAAAGAAGAATTGCTATGACATGGATGGAATGCTTTGACAATGGATACACTAGGGCAAAAACATTTGAAGAAATGTATGTCAGCTGAAAGAGTAACAGAGACACATTACTTCTTACACCAGATCTAGAGGTGGAATGGGAGGAGAATTGATCTACAGAACCCTTAATTCAACTGATACGTATATTAGTGCACCATCCCTCTGAGAAGCAGAGATGTTGGAGGAAAACATGGTGGTAAATGGATGCAAAGACTGGTCACAAATGATTGACAACAATATGTTGTAACTCTAAAGTAACCTGTCCTGTCTTTGATGCTCGTAAACTATAGACCATGTAGATACTTCTATTCTCAAGCAGTAACTGATGCGTGTAAAACACTAATTGTGCAGATCTTTGTTTACTCAAGCACTATGTGATTCGAAAACCTCTATATACTTGTATTCAAATAAATGTAATAACAAGCATTGGCAATGCTATATGGTGTAGCTTTAAAGATCTGCATTCTCAGCTCACACAGGCACACCACTCACTCTATACAGACAGGAGGCTCACCCTCTAATCACACAAACATTGGCACAACACTCACAATGAGCTCACACAGATATTTAACTCAGCCTGCACTCACACTACTAGACACTCCAGTCACCCAGCATGCATGCAGGTACAGCTCAATCTATACCTAAATGCCTTCCTGAAATCATACATACTACACTCACTCTGCACTCATACCAGACACTCAACATTTGTATAGCACCTACATGCTGGTACATTTACAGCCTTTGTAGCAAACAGTACTGCATTGAAATCTCTGGTCTCTGTCTTTATCAATCGTTTAAATCTTGGGCAAATAACACTCCACTTGTGCCTTTGTCTCCTAATACTACATTAAGTGAGCACATTCAGAGTTAAAGAAGTAGACATCCATGGTAGACCACCAGCATTGTTATGCTTCACACCTTCACTGCCATTTTAAAAGTTCCCACAGTTAGTATTAACATCTCACAGGGCACATTTGTTCCTGAAGCTGCATTTTGTAGGACTGCGCCAGTGCTTCACTTCTACCCATGGAGTAACACATGCTGGGCACCACTTTACAGCTTGTGTATGGCTGGAAGAGTGAAAGTGCCCAGACGCGCCCTACAGCTTGAATTCTGCTGGCCTTTCTTTTGCTTCTCCTGCAACAGATCAAACCCCTCCTCACCCTAGTGGCACAAGCACCAGCATTAAACACATCAGATGGTTACCCTAAGCTGCTGGCATGGGAGCCTAGCCCCTAAACACTCCCAGGCATAGAGAGATGCAGTGGTGGAATGCATCTCCTAGACACAAACAGGCCACAACTTTAGAGGAATTCTCCAGATTGAATAGAAGGACTAGGCTGGAGGGTTTCTTTTGGTGTTCTCGTCATCTTCTCCTTTATGGTATGATGGCTGGAGTTGAGAGGAGGCTGAAAAACAAGACAAGTCCCTCACAAGACACCAAGGCTTTGGAAAGTGAATACGTTCAACCAGCAAATATGATGACTTTGGATGACACCATCTTTAGTAACTCAATCATTAATCATGTGGTGATATATTCAGTCAGATGGGTGATGTGAGGCAGAGGGAAAGGATACGAGAGGGAGAACCAGGCAGACGAGAGAAGATGAGATCAAGGTGATACACTCGGAGGAGGTTCTCAATTTCTGGCAGGTCAATGAGGTCACCTCATCATTTATCTGTCTCAAAGACTGCAGCAGCGATTAAACGCTGCAGTGGATTTCAGCAAACATTGGACGTTGCCAACTTTCATCCCTGTATACTGGGTCTGGTCAGTCCATGGACTAATGCTTCCAAAGCTGGGATCTGTGTTTGATCTCATGCTTATAGGTAGGTATCATGATGCCTCAGTCAGTCGTTCTTCCTTCTGGGTCACTAAAATGCATAGTATAGAGCTGGGTAACGAACATCGGTCATTTAAGACATGAACAGTTGCGTTACTTAGGCATTTGGACAAACTATCGAGCTACGTTTCTATCAAGTTTTTAATATTGTGACATAAATATTGTAATGCAGTAATATTGTTGACAAAAAGATCAATTTCTTTAGGTAAGTAATATTATTAAAAAAAATATCTGTGCTGTTAATATCGTTTTCAATAATATATTTGTCAAAAAGATAGTTGTTTAATGATTGTTATGTGTTTTAATTTATGTTAATTGTATATGTTATATATTCTTTGTATAATTGTTCACGTTTTTAAATATAGTTTGCAGCTTTTTTGTTATTTATAATTTAAATGTAATTGTTGTAGTAATTTATAGTGTCATAATGGGTTATAAAGTTTGCAGAGGTACAGTGTGGGAAGTTAATTAAGTATAAAGAATTAATAATACATATGTAATTAATATTATTAATTAACTGATAATTCATTATGGAAATTGTGTAATTATTATTTTTTAAGTTATATTTTAGGTGTGGGTTGTTGGATTTGTAGAGGTATAGGGTGGGACGATAATTAAGTAATAATTGATAAATAAATAAATAGTAATTAATTGTTAATTATGTAAATATTATATTTTCAGGTAATATTTTAGGTGTGGGTTGTTGAGTTTGTAGGGGTGTAGGGTGGGAAGTTAATTAGGTAATATTTGATCAATAATAACTTATTAATTTATTATTACATATTTAATTGATAATTCATTATGTAAATTGTGTAAATAATATATTTTTAGGTTACATTTTAGGTTTGTTTTGTTGTGTTTGTAGGGGTATAGGGTGTGAAGGTAATTAAGTAATAATAATTAATTTGTAATGTATTTTTTAGTATTAGATTGATAACTAATTATGTGAATTGTGTAAATATTATATTTTTTAAGTTATATTTTAGTTATGAGTTAGTAGGTTAAGTAAATATTAAAAACCAATTAATCATTAATTAGAATTAATATATGTAATTGATTTATAATCATGTAAATTGTTTTGTAAATATATTTTTTATATTATATATTAGCTGTGGGTTGTTGTGTTTTTACGGGGATACAGTTGGAAGTTATTTAAGCTATAATTATTTAACAAATAATTATTAATTTATTATCAATTAATTTATGTTACTTAATATGTTAATTGTGTTATACGTTTTTATTTTATTTATGTCTTAATTGCGCGCTGCTAGGTAAGTAGGAGTATAGTGCTGGAATTTAATGAAATAATAAATGAATAGCATATGTTAATTGCTTCATTGTTTTTGAATGTATATATATATATATATTCACTGAAAAAACCATGGGTTTCACACACGTTATAGTTAGGAATTAGCATTTAAAAAACCTTAGAAATTCAATGAAAAAACCAAAGGTTTCACACATGTTATATTTAGCTGGACATTTCACTCGTAAAAAACCAATGAAATTCCCCCGTTATAGTTAGTTCAGCTAACTATAACTCGCGCGCCCGCAATGCACTACTGATGACGTCACATATTACATCACTCATGACATGGTCACTGACATCACTCATGACATCACTGATGACATCTCAAATGACATCACTGATGACATCACTGATGACATCATCCTTGTGATAGAGTGGCACACCTCCTCTTCCCCTAATATCACCTTTGATACACACATTCAAAAATAGAAACTAAAATTTTCAAAACAATGGACATACCAATATCAGTTACAACAACCTATTCAGTAATTCTAAGAACCACATACACATCCACTCATTCACCAACAGTCCTATACAGTCACTCATACATGCACTCACTCATCATATGTACTCATACACCTATACATCCTGTAACACAATGCCACTCATCCATAGAGTTACTCACACATACTCACTCATGCTAATAAAGAAACAAACATACATTTATTAGCTTATACAGTTATACACACACTCATGACATCAGTGATGTCATGAGTGATGTCAGTGACCATGTCATGAGTGATGTAATATGTGACGTCATCAGTAGTGCATTGCGGGCGCGCGAGTTATAGTTAGCTGAACTAACTATAACGGGGGAATTTCATTGGTTTTTTACGAGTGAAATGTCCAGCTAACTATAACATGTGTGAAACCTTTGGTTTTTTCATTGAATTTCTAAGGTTTTTTAAATGCTAATTCCTAACTATAACGTGTGTAAAACCCATGGTTTTTTCAGTGAATTTGCAAGGTTTTTTAAATGCTAATTCCTAACTATAACGTGTGTGAAACCCATGGTTTTTTCAGTGAATTTGCAAGGTTTTTTAAATGCTAATTCTTATTTTTTTATTTTATTTTTTTTCAATTTTTTTAACATATTTTTATTTTAATTTTCTATCCTTTTTTAAAGACTATGGTTAAATTTTAAAAATTCTACAATATATTTTTTATTTTTACCATTTTTTTAAACTAAACAGGTAAGATTCGTTAGTATAACATAGTGGGTTTTTTTTCCCCTTTTTTTTTTTTTTCTATTTTTTTAACGTGCGCGTACGGTAAGCGCACGTCTTGCTTTTATAACGTTAGATTTCTACGCTGTTTGCGTTCAGTTACGCAATTTGCGTAGACGTACGTCACACGCGTGCAGCGCGTAACGCGTACGCTGCACGCGCATGTTACGCGGAAGTGAAGGGGTGTGCCTGTTTTGCGCGTGCGCGTGTCTTTTTAACGAGCATGCGTACTTTTGCCGTAAGCGCACCGTAAGCGTAACGTACGCGCACGGTAGGTCATGTGATCAAGAAACAAAACTTTTGATTGGTTTAAAGTACTTTCAGTTCTGTGGAAATATGGATTTTTCTGGTCAGTTATGTCCCCTATCTTGGACCCCAACGGTTCCATGTGCATGTCACAAGTACATGTATGTTCCCTCCAGTTCCAGTTATGAAGACGCAAATACATGTGCGTCCACCGTCAACATGTCCTCTGTCAGATCCGCCACGAATAGGCCGGATATTCCATTCCTAAATATGAAAGGCCACCGGCTTTATATGGTTCACTTATGCCATTTTACAGTCCAGGCAAGTAGGCCCTGATCCTGTCATCAAAACTCCTTTTGCCTTCTGCCTCTGAAAGCTCCAGTCTGAGCCTGCATCTGTGACCATCAACTTTGTCTCATTCTCTGCGCGGCTCACGAAGCCTGACATCAGCCTATTCTCTGCCAAGAACTGTATTTCACCTTCGAATTATCTGCTTCCCCCTCAGCCGATGCATTCCTGCCTAGTAGTTTAAGTAAACATTCTTCCAGTTACCAAGCAAAAGGCCCGGCTTCTCTGTCTTCATGCAAGTAATTCATAGCCCTGTTACCATGGAATAATTCCTACCCCCTCGCATTCAGTGTAGACACTTAGACGCTTGTACACGCACGCACAGTCAGTATAGAATAGATTCTGTCCGAGAGTCCTTCTTTTGTGGATAACATAGTTCTTTAAACATAGGATGTTAGATATGATTTGGGATTAGGTTGACTTGACCCCCCAGACTTTTCGTCTCCACATGTAGAGCTAATGTCAAGTCCCCTTCACCCCCTAGTTACACGTCAATTACACGTCATGCTGCTGCGCGCGCATCTATGCCAAGTATTATCTTATAGATCCACCTATGTATGACATCATAACCAATTATGTTCCTTTTTACTCATTATTACACCCATTTTCGGTTACGCAGACAAAACGTCAATTTCCTTATCAATTGTTACGCCTACTGTATTCACTTCATTGTAATGTATGTACTATAAAAGTTACTTCTTGTCAATAAAGTATGTACTTCACTTCCTGAACCCCCGTGGTGATGGAACTTGGAGCATCCGATTATAATCGATCACTGGAATAAAGCCCGTTCCGAACCTCTAATATCACGGATTCTGCCTCTCATTTTACTGAGCTATTTTATAATGTTTCCGTATCAAATTCAGTCCCGGTAAAGGAATTTTTATTTACCACATGATGGCGCCCGAATAGGGACACTTTCTCATCTCACGCGCCGGCGGTGAGTAGCAGGCCCGGTCTCCTGCCACAGCTGGACGGACAATAACGCGTACCAACAGGATTTCCTGTATCTCCCTCCGGTCAAGCGGGGGCGACTGAGACTGTGATCAACACCCAGACGAGGCGGTGAGAAGTGCGAAGTATCCCGACCAGAGCCTAGCTGAGAGAGCAAGATCCGAGGTATACAGAGACCCACCAGTTCGAAGTCAAGCCCAGTTTCCGACGAGGCGAGTCGAGTCCAGTCCGGTTCAAGTTCAAGTTACCGAGGCCTTCTGTTTCCGAAGCTACCCGGTGAGTACCATTACTGGGGAGGCATTTCTGACGTGCACATAGGTTGTGCCGGTCAAGACGGGTTTGGGTACACAAATCCGGTCTGCACTGTTTTAGCAGTGTATCTGTACT
The DNA here is from genome assembly GCF_964204655.1 of Triturus cristatus. Taxonomy (NCBI): domain Eukaryota; kingdom Metazoa; phylum Chordata; class Amphibia; order Caudata; family Salamandridae; genus Triturus; species Triturus cristatus. The sequence goes on from NC_140589.1 coordinate 792,700,670, forward strand.
GTTTAGCAGTATATCAAGTATTCCGAAGTATCTAGTTAGTGTCAAGAATTAAGCGTGGTGATTAGTTATGCAGACGATCATCATTGTTGTTTATTTTAAAGGTTAAAAATGTTTAATGTTTTAATGTTTAATGTGTTAAACGTCCTGCATATTGTGGTATGAATGGTTGTTCATTATTGTGCTTTTGTATTAAGTGTGTTCAAGATTAAGTATCAGATCAGATTGTCAATATGCCGCTCTTTTCGAAATTAAGACAGATCACTACTAGAAAAGGGGTACTCGAAGAAGCCGTCCCTATTCCTCCTAGGGATACTCCAGGGCACTTCATGTATCACAAACATGGCTTAGACGCTATATTATTTCTTGATTTATGGGTAGACTACACCAAGGGATTACCAGAAAGTCAGAGATGGCCCGCAGCGGGAACCTGGGATGCAGAGTGCATCATGAAAGTCGAGGAAGAGTTATGGAAAAGGAAAGTCAGACAGTCACAGAAAGACGCCGTTGAGTTATGGCGTAAAGAATCTCATAGACGTACGGAAAAAGCACGTAGACAGGAAGAGAAGAGTAAAGAAAGTTCAAACAAAGTTCAAGAAAATCTATTAATTGAGGAAGGTATCCGAGTGAAATCAGAACAAGTAGATAGACAAAGAAATGCCCTTATGAATGGTATGTATCCCCTTCTGGCCGAAGGATTACCTAAGGCTACTCCAGAGATACCGAAAGACTTGCCACCCCCATTATTCCCAATCAAGGTACATCCTAAGGGGCATCCTAGAACCGCAGAAGATGTTTTTCTTTCCTCATATTTAGATGACGCAGCTCCCGAGTATGCTAATTCCGCCCCACATAGGCCGCATACCAGGGAGGTCCAACGCCAAGACCCTGCACCCGTATCCCTACAGCAACAAATCGAGTCACAAGTTCCGGCAAGCACATCTGTTTCTGCATCTGTCCCTACAGGTACTTCTATAGCTGTGTCCACACCTATAGTTGCCGTGTCACGTTCGACGAATCCTTTCACACCCGACGCCCCAGATGGGGCCACGGGAGGTGCTACCAATATTTTTTCTACGCCACCTAGAATAAATAAACTTACTTTTCAAGAGTCAGCGCATTCACGTACACCCAAATTCGTAAGTGCCCGTGCGCTTAAAGAACTTCTTGTAGATTGTAGATATGACCCGGTGCCCGGTATAGATGACGAAATGATCCTGGCATCCTTGCGTATCAGACGAGCCGCAGTGTATTTAGCGAAGTTACCAGGAATGACTGCGCATCTAGATAATATATACCATTTTGTCCAAACAGGGCGAGATCCAGAATGTATTTACAGAGCTATGGAATACCAGAAAGTAGAGATACAGGGGGAACTGTTACGTTTCCTCATAAACTGTGTGATCAGAAATCAAGACCGACCGGGGGTAGATCCGGATGCAATGCAAATTCTTACAAGGTGGAGCCAGAATATATCAGAAGGGAGACACGATAAGCAAAATTGTATAATAGCCATGTGCCGAAAGATCCGTAAAGAAATAGAACGCCTACACGAAGAGAGATTAGAGACAGACGAGTTCGAGCAAAGCGAGGAAGAGGGATCAGGACTGCCCACAGGACAGTCGGACACCATAGCCTATGTAGGTAGAGGAAGATCTTGTAATAGGAATCAGACTAGATGTCATACTGACTCAATACGTCCGATATGTCCAGATAATGACAGGAATTTCCAAATACCTATAATTAATATAAGGTCTAACGAGCATTCGTTCCAAACCGCCGACAAACTACTCCGAGAACGAAGGGGTTATCATTTTCTCGATTCTATGGATGAACAAGATTTAGCAAGGGCAGCTGTCCATTGGGTGGACAGTCCCGGAAAATATAGTGATGATACAGTAGTACGCACATTTTTGAATCTCACCCCAGATGAACAGAGGTTAGCTGGGATTTATATGATTCAACAACTCATTATACTATATCGGAGTCAGCATTCGGACCCTGGTCCCTTACCTAACATATTGACTGAATTGCTTATGAATAAATGGAGAGGTCCAGGTACTAAATTAATTAAAGAAATTCTAGAGTCAAGAAAGCAGTATATTCTTTTTGTATGCTCAGAGCATGTCTCATTGCCCGTCAAGGAAAGAACCACGTATCACATGGATAGACAGAATCCCTTACGAGAAGTGCACCCAATAAAAGGCGAGGACAACGAGTTTAGGCGCGTATTTGTATATACGCCCATATCAAAAATAGAATTGTTGCAAATGAAGAAAGTGGTACCCAGTCATGACAAAGATCCAGCGGGTTTTCACCGAGAAATTAAAGACATGTTACTCATGGGAGAGTATACCTACCCCGACATTATGACAATATTAAAGGTGTTGATGCCTGCTGGCATTTATGAGAAACTAAAGGAAAAAGAGTGGGAGGTAGGAGACCAAAAGATAGAATGGTCAGCATTAGAGGCAGAAGAAAGGGCCCGAGGTCCAGGTTCGGGGCTTGGGGACAAAACTAAAGCACTACCAGGTCTACTAGTACAGGTACTGCCACGTTTATTAACTACGAAAAAGGAAGATTGGGGTACAATTTCAGCCTGTAAACAGAAGCAAGATGAAGACACTAGTGATTACTATGCCCGATTCGAGAAATGTTTTGGTATAAATAGTGGCATAAAAGCAAGTAGCGAATCATACCCGCATCTGTTTGTAACAAAATTAGTAGAAAATGCCCTGCCCCCAGTAAAGAATAGAGTATTAAAATTCGAGAGTACCTGGCAAGGTAACACTCCATCACAAATGTTACAAATGTTACAGTACCATCACAATAGAATTAGAGAGGAACAAGAACATGAACACAGACGCATGAAAGACACGAAAATGAAAATGCTAGTTTCCCAGACAGTTCCAGCTGAAGGACATAAAAAGGGTATGACACATTCCGATTCAGCAGGACCTGTAAAAGGGACATGCAATTATTGTAAAAAGCCAGGTCATTACGTACACGATTGTCCAGTTTTAAAACATAATATCGCCATAGGTAAAACACAAGAAAGATCACGGCCACTAAGACAAGATCAGAATGAACAAGGAGCTATGCAGCATGCCCAGGCCATGCCAGCCGCACAACAGCCAATACAGTTTGTGCCAGCTGCACCACCGTTGCCTGTTGCTGCCACACAGACAACAACACGACAAATGTATCAGACCGCACAGTATGAATATCCTGAGTATCAGCGTTACGCATGAACTAGCCTAGAGAGGGAAGTTGACTTACCCCTTATCGAGATTCCTGTAGATCAAGAAGGACCTTATGTACATAGCGAATTATTAGGTCAAGATAGAAAATTTTTACTCGATACAGGGGCAAGTCGAACAACTATAAAACGTAGTGAAGTTCCAGGGGCACCCCTCTCAGGCTCTCAGAATATTTCCCTTGGTTTTTCAGGAAAACCTATTGTTAATGAAGTATCACAGCCTCTTCCACTCACGATAGGACCTCTGACCCGAACTACAGATTTATTGCTTACTAAATCATGTCCAGAAAACTTGTTAGGAATAAAAACGTTGAAAGCCCTAGGAGCCATAATATGTTGTTCTCCGGAAGGAGTAAGGTTGTTTTTACGTGATTTTAAAGGTCACTATGTGTCTAGAGACATGGATCCCCGACTGCAGACTTTACCTACACATCTATGGGCACAAGGCCCTACTGATGTTGGTTGCATGAATATTACACCATATCGAGTCACATTAAAGGCAGGAGTGGTGCTACCACGAATGCGACAATACAAGTTACCACCAGATGCTGTAGTGGCTTTACTACAAATCATTGATGAGCTTATTGCCCAAGGAGTAGTTGTAGAAACAGACTCCAATATATGTAATTCACCGATAATTCCGATTCTTAAAGGAACAGATCCTACGGCCCCGCCAGTATATCGATTGGTTATTGATCTACGCGAGTTAAACAAATGCATTGTGCCACAATTTCCTGTGGTCCCAGATATCTCGTCATTATTGACAGCTATTGATTCCGAAGCAACATTCTTTACTGTAATTGATCTCAAGAATGCCTTTTTCAGCGTCCCAATAGATCCGGAAAGTCAATATTTGTTCGGATTTAGTTTAAATGGGCGTAGCTTTAAATTCTCCCGCGCACCTCAAGGATTTACAGAAAGCCCCAGCATCTATAGCCAAGCACTGAAACGAGAACTTGACAGTATCCACATGCCAGTTAACACTGCTCTGCTTCAATACGTCGATGATCTGCTGATCACCGCGAGAAGCGAACCGGAATGTGAAACAGCATCACTGACAGTTTTACAATTTCTAGCCGAAAAAGGGCACAAGGTGTCCCCTTCTAAGCTGCAATTCTGTGTCCAGCGAGTTGTTTATCTTGGACACTCGCTGTCCAAGGAGGGAAGGCAGCTTACACCCGACCGCATTCAGTTAATAGCTAACATGTCAATACCCAAGACACAAAAGGAGGTACGAGCTTTCATAGGCCTCACTTCATATTGTAGGCAGTGGATCCCTCAGTATGCATTTCTAGCAAAACCACTCATTCAGTTAACCACACAGGAGGCAGCCACACCGACTGTTCTCCCTTGGACTCAGGAACACACACAAGCTTTTGAAAGCCTAAAGAAAGCTTTATGTCAAGCACCCGTTTTAGCAACGCCATGTTACAGAAAACAGTTTACACTCTTTGTTACAGAACGCGAAGGTACTGCCTTGTCAGTACTCACACAGGAACAAGCAGGAGCACACAAACCATGTGCTTATTTTTCTAGTACATTAGATCCCGTAGCTCAGGCTTTGCCTGCATGCCTAAAATCAGTAGCAGCGACAGCTTTAGCAATCAGACAAAGCGATGCTATAGTGTTAGGACATCCATTGACAGTTCAAGTACCACATGCAGTAGAGGTTCTTGTGAATAGAACGCAAACACAACACTTGACTATAGCGCGACTTACAGGATACGAACTTACATTGTTTCAGCCACATATAGAAATCAGACGCTGTAACACATTGAATCCTGCCACACTTTTACCTGTAATCGGAACAGACCCACTAGCTCATGACTGTATTGAAGTTATTACAATAACGACAAAACCCAGACAAGACTTAACCGATGTCCCATTGTCAGATCCAGACCTGACATTGTGTGTAGATGGTTCATGTATGAGAACAAGTACAGGAGAGTTAGTGGCTGCTTACGCAGTCACCACAGATACTGAAGTCATTGAAACTAATCGTATAAATACTTTGTCAGCTCAAGCCGCAGAGCTTATCGCTCTGACACAAGCCTGTATTCAAGCCACGAATAAAAAAGTCAACATATACACTGACTCACGTTATGCATTCGGAGTTGTACATGACTTCGGCGTGCTGTGGCGAGAGAGAGGTTATTTAACTTCCCACGGTGCCCACATTCAGCACGGACCCCTCATTCATGCCTTATTAGATGCAATACATCTACCCACTGCAATATCAATTATGAAATGTAAGGCTCATACGAAGGTTATTGATATCATTTCCCAAGGCAATGATCTAGCCGACAGAACAGCTAAACAGACTGCTCAAACTCAAACCCCCGACATGACAAAGACAATAGTCCCGACACCGACACATTGTATGACAGTTAAAGATCCTACTCTTGACGTAATTGACATACAGACACATGCTACACCAGACGAAATAAAGAAATGGACTGAATTAGGAGGGATCCAAACGGACCAAGGATGGATGATGAAGGAAAAGTCTGTATGGTTCCTTCCTGATTCAATGGTCCAAGTTATAATTAACACAATACATAGTCCAGCACATCTAGGAGAAAAAGCTATGCTAGACAGCATTCAACACATTTGGTTCAATAAACATTTACGAGCAGCAGCCAAACAAAAGGTCCGTACCTGTATGATCTGTTGTCAGTTCAACCCAGGAAAAAGCGTTCCCGTAGAACAGGGTGGATTTCATACTCCTAATCATCCTTTTGAAGTACTCCAGATGGACTATATCCAGATGGAACGATGTCGAGGATTCAAATATGTTCTCGTAGTTGTCTGCGCTCTGTCCCGTTGGACAGAGGCATACCCGGTTTCAGATTACACTGCCCCGACTACTGCCAAACAGTTGGTTCGAGAATTCTTCCCACGATACGGTTTACCACGTGCTGTTCACTCAGATAACGGCCAGCCGTTCTCATCCGAATTAATGAAACACGTTTCACTTCTGTTAGGATATCAGTGGAAATTCCACTGTGTCCGACACCCCGAGGCAGCAGGTCTCGTAGAAAGACATAACCAGATACTGAAAATCAGAATGTCCAAAATATGCAGAGAAAAAGGTGTCGACTGGGTAGTAGCGTTACCAGTTGCACTCTTTTACATGAGAATGGTAGCACACTCTCGAACAGGGCTATCCCCGTATGAGGTGATCTTCGGCAGACCACCGAATATGTGGGGGAGGCCTATACCACGCAAAATAACTGATATTGACTGTAATATGCTGACAGATTACTTGGCTTCCTTGATGTCTGCACTACAATCTTGTCGTTCACAGGTAGCTGCAGCCTTTCCCGACAACACTGAGGTGAAACCCCATGACGTTGTTCCGGGTGATCTTGTCTTTGTGAGGAATTTCGACCGAAAGACTCAGCTGGAGCCCAGGTGGAAGACACCCAAGTTGGTCCTGCTGACCACAAGGACAGCCGTAAAGATAGAGGGCCGCAAGGGCTGGATTCATTCAAGCCATATCAAGAAATTTCATGGACTATCCTCGGATATAGACATTGTGCCCTGCACTCCCTCACAGACTGATTCAAAACTTCCTTTGGTTGAAAAAACTGAAACCGAACTCTATAAAGTAAAATTGAGGCCTAGAACGTCAGACAATTTGATTGTTTAAGTCCTCTCCAAGGTGAAGCGGTTGAATTTGTCTCTGACATGTATCATCTAGACCTAAATCATGGACAGTCGCGGAAAATGTTGAAACGACAGGCGTATTGTAAATCACTGCGTAGCCACTGCATAGTGACATTATTAATTTTGTTTTTATTGAGTCTTTTAATAATTATTACAAGTATGTTGTTGCACATATATTATCCTATTTCTAGACATGTTTATAATGTTGCTGCTGAACATTCTTTTAGTGACTTACCTCCGCATGAATTGTCTTATAGACTTGCGCTGCGCAATAACACTTTCATTAGTATGTTACATCATTCCCATCAGACTAGTAATGCCACTAATTGTTGGGTGTGTGGCCGACTCCCTCCCTATCAGAATTATGAAGGAGTCCTGCCTTTCTTTCCACACCCATTTACACATAATGGCTCCTGTGGAGCATGGTTCAGTTTAATCAATTCCATAGACTCAGACACAGCAGTTTACCAAGATCATTGGATATGGGGAAACCTGAACCTAGTTTTACTCAAGGTTTGCTACCCTGACAAGGAGGGTCGCCCCAAAAGAACAGGAACTGATCTAGAAAATGAAGTATATGGATTAGGTAATTTTACACCTAATCTCATGATTCTAAATGTCGTATCTGAAATTGAACTAGTCTTACCCACCATGTCAGTATTCCCAGCGAAGGGTGAATTGTGTGTAAGAAAGGTTGGTTCCATACATATGGGCCATAGTAAATGCACTACTATAGTAGAATTCAGTGATCAAGGCAAATCTTCATTTAGAGCTTCTCGCCACTCCTACTTTATATGTGGTCAGACTGCATATATGCGTCTACCTCTAGATTGGGATGGTACCTGCTACATTGCATTCCTTTTGCCACCTGTTTTCCTAGCTCCTCCTGATTATTACAGAAATATTCATTTAGTACACAACAGGGAGCGGAGAGATCTCCCCATTGTCGATTACACTGAGACGGCATGGGACAAGTATGTAGATTTTAATAAAGGTATCTTTCCCTATATAGGTACTGTTACTAATAGTAAGCTGATACGTAGATTAACTAGAACCCTTGAAGCAGTAGTGAATGAAACTATTTCCGCCTTAGGCAATTTAACGGAAGAGCAGTCTGCTATGCGGATTGTTGTGCTTCAAAATCGTCTTGTCCTTGACGTCATCCTGGCTGATAGGGGCGGAGCTTGTAGGGTCATCGGATCAAGCTGCTGCGTATTCATACCAGAAAATTCGCCATCTGTATATAAAGCCATCACTCGCCTTCATAAGATTGTAAACCAGATACACCAGAACCCAGGCACTTGGACTTGGTCCAGTTGGTTTTGGAATGTGGTATCAGCCTGGGGATGGAGAGTTTTATCCTTCCTAGGTATTGGCCTTCTCATACTATTCAGTTGCTGTCTATGTCTACAATGTGGACCAGCGATTTGTGGTCTGTGTGCCACATCGTGTATTCCACCACCAAGATTCCATTCGTCACGAAAGAAGAAAGAAGAACAAATGATGCTATATGAACAGATCAATGGATTGATGAAGATTGATATCTCTTGAAGGGCAAGTAGGGGACAAGGAGGGAATGTGGAAATATGGATTTTCCTGGTCAGTTATGTCCCCTATCTTGGACCCCAACGGTTCCATGTGCATGTCACAAGTACATGTATGTTCCCTCCAGTTCCAGTTATGAAGACGCAAATACATGTGCGTCCACCGTCAACATGTCCTCTGTCAGATCCGCCACGAATAGGCCGGATATTCCATTCCTAAATATGAAAGGCCACCGGCTTTATATGGTTCACTTATGCCATTTTACAGTCCAGGCAAGTAGGCCCTGATCCTGTCATCAAAACTCCTTTTGCCTTCTGCCTCTGAAAGCTCCAGTCTGAGCCTGCATCTGTGACCATGTACTTTGTCTCATTCTCTGCGCGGCTCACGAAGCCTGACATCAGCCTATTCTCTGCCAAGAACTGTATTTCACCTTCGAATTATCTGCTTCCCCCTCAGCCGATGCATTCCTGCCTAGTAGTTTAAGTAAACATTCTTCCAGTTACCAAGCAAAAGGCCCGGCTTCTCTGTCCTCATGCAAGTAATTCATAGCCCTGTTACCATGGAATAATTCCTACCCCCTCGCATTCAGTGTAGACACTTAGACGCTTGTACACGCACGCACAGTCAGTATAGAATAGATTCTGTCCGAGAGTCCTTCTTTTGTGGATAACATAGTTCTTTAAACATAGGATGTTAGATATGATTTGGGATTAGGTTGACTTGACCCCCCAGACTTTTCGTCTCCACATGTAGAGCTAATGTCAAGTCCCCTTCACCCCCTAGTTACACGTCAATTACACGTCATGCTGCTGCGCGCGCATCTATGCCAAGTATTATCTTATAGATCCACCTATGTATGACATCATAACCAATTATGTTCCTTTTTACTCATTATTACACCCATTTTCGGTTACGCAGACAAAACGTCAATTTCCTTATCAATTGTTACGCCTACTGTATTCACTTCATTGTAATGTATGTACTATAAAAGTTACTTCTTGTCAATAAAGTATGTACTTCACTTCCTGAACCCCCGTGGTGATGGAACTTGGAGCATCCGATTATAATCGATCACTGGAATAAAGCCCGTTCCGAACCTCTAATATCACGGATTCTGCCTCTCATTTTACTGAGCTATTTTATAATGTTTCCGTATCAAATTCAGTCCCGGTAAAGGAATTTTTATTTACCACAGTTCTAGAACTCTCCTACACCACACCCATTCCCCTCATTTCTGCTTGTGATCCCTTAGGAGAAGGAGCTGAGTTGTCTTTGTGATACGATGGCAGAACAGCAGACCTCTTCTGAGAGTGAGGCTAGCAGCACTACCTTGAGGCAGAGAAGGCGGAAACAAAAGAGCTCTTTCATATGGGAGTATTTTTCTTTTCCAGAGGGCCAGCAAAAGGTAAATGCACCCTTAGTGACTTGTAAGCTTTGTGGCCGTGTACTTTCAAGAGGGAATCCCAACAAGAAGTATTCCTTCGGGAATCACACCATGTTGAGACACCTTCATGATGTACACGGTAGGACATATGCTCGACATACTGAAGGTAACCCTTCAGTAAGTCAACCAAGCACATCCACAGCAGCTCAGCCTGGTCCATCATCTGCAGTGCCGAGTCCAGCTTCATCTGTGGGGGGAGCATCTCCTTTTTCTCGTCCTCTAGAAATCAACCATCGGTTTTCGAGGGTTTTAGTTCGGTGCGCCACTTGTCATGATCTAATTTGTCATAGGGAGACCAGTGTTGCCCTTGTGAACAATTTAATAGATCAGCACATTTGTCGTAGAGACTAATATTCCCACTCTTTCTTTCCTCTGTCCCTGCATGAACACAACGGCTCTTTTAAGAGCCAACCTTACCTTTTAACTTTTTTTATATATTTTTTAAAACTTTTTTTAAATTTTTTTTTACCGTACGCGTACGGTACGCGTATTTTTTTTTTTTTATTTTTTAAACTCTAAAAATCAATTTTCACATTACACGGTCCTTGAGAGACTACAATGAAAAACTGAAAATGTGATTGTGGAGAAGTGGAAAAAAGGGACCATGAAATTTTGACTTACCATACCCACTCAAAAAATTATTTATTAATTTAAATTTAATTTTAATTGCTTTAAAAATGGTTCAAGTTTTCGAAAATTTTCTATCTCAATCTGAAAAAAAAGAAAAAAGTATTAATATTTAATAAAACATTTTATAATACAGTACACATATTTACATATTTTCCCCAAAAATTTTTTGCCTTTTTTTTGCTGTTTTCAGAATATATTGCATTTCACTATAAATTGTGAAAGCAATTGCATTCATCATTTAACAGCGGGCAAAAAAAAATAACAATCTCAAAGATTGTTTTAAAAAAGACCAGAATCTCTTTTTGCATAAACATAACATTATAGAAATGCATAATATTCTTAAAAAATATCATCTAATATAAATACTTATTTCTTTTAAATACCGTCTGACAAGTTTGTTTCAGAAGTATAATCCCAAAAATATTATATCTCAAATAACTCCACAATACATGTGGTTCCATTTCCTTTAGGCCAAATAGTTATTTTAAAATTCTTTTTTGATTAAATTTCCAATGTTAATCCAATAAAATTCCAAAATTTAAATTGTACAGATCTCACCGATTGTCTGTAATATTTTGGTTTCCGAAAGATTAATTAATAATTAAATAAGTCCACAATACAATTGTTTACCTTTCCTCATGGCCAAATAGTAATTTTAAAAATCTTTTTTGAATAAATTTCCAATGGCAATCCAATAACATTCCAAAATTTAAATTGTGCAGATGTTACCGATTTTGTCTAGATTTTTGGTTTTCCAAAGTTTCACTAAAAATTTAAAAAGTCCACATTACAATTGGTTACCTTTCCATTAGGCCAAATGATAATTTGAAAAATCATTTTTTTGAAAATTCCAATGGTAATCCAATAAAATGGTAAAATTGTTTTGTACAGATCTTGCCAAGTCTCTCTAAAATTTTGGTTTCAGGAAGATTAGATAGGAATTTGCTAAATCAAAAGGCAAACGTTGCTTGAAAATCAATTTTGAATCATTACACAGTGTCCAGCCTTTTTCACATTTAAGATAAACTGTGTAATGTCCAGAAGTAACAGTAGGTCCTTCATGGAAAATTATTGCAACTGTTACAAAAGTTTTTCCTGAAATTGATAATTGCTGTCCTGTAAACTTCTTTATTAAAGTATCCAATTTTGAACCATCAGCTTTACATCGTTGCATCATTAAAATTACATATTGTCCGTATTCCTTTAAAATTAACGTTGAAAACATTTCAGATTTACACTCACCGCATTCCATGCTCTGATTAGCATCTTTAACTAATTTAGCAAAAGTGACTGTTTTACTTTCTGGCAATGTTAAATAAATAAACCTTTCAGAATCAACATTAGAGCCACATATATTGTAACAGTTTTCACAACTATGTTCCCATTTATAAGAGAGACCAAACAAATTTTCAATGGGAACCCCTTCTTCTTCCAGTACCTGAAGAAAAAACATCAAGAATTCCTGTGCGTCTTGCTGTACATTTTGAGAAAACTGTGTTCGTCCTGAACATACATCTAAAAGTTTTCTAATTTCAGTAGCACTTTCTATTTGAGTTTTATCATTACTCAGCTTTTGAAAAAGGAGACTCAACTCAGAACAGAATCTTTTTCCCTGATTTACTATTATCTGCTCTTGCACACTTTCCAGATAAAATGCAACATTCAGCACTACATTAGCGTAGCAGTTGACACCAGAGCTATTTTCAAAATGACATCCTACAACCTCTTCTTCATTTTCCTTTTTCTTTTTGCTTGCAATTACATCACTCCTCTTTTTTTTCCTCCTCTCTACATCTTCATTACAGATATTCTCATTTCTCCTTTTACGAGAAACTACACGTTTTTCCAACACAGGATACTGACCTAAATGAGGAGCATAGGTTCTTCTTAATCTATTATACTCCTTTACACAATTTGTATCAGCACTAACTTTTGAGTCATCAAAGTCTATCATGAATAAACCAGATAATGTTTTCACTCGTGACAAAGCTACATAAGCCATACCTTCTTTGAACACAGTTGAACCAATGTTCACAAAAGCACAATCTACAGTCAATCCTTGAGACTTGTGAATAGTTACAGCATATGCTAGAGAAAACGGAAACTGCTTCCTACGTACATATAAGTCTTTCACAAGCATGAAACGAACTGAACAACGACAAATATCTTTAACTTCTTCTATCTGATCAAATTTTATTTTTAAACATTCAATTCCATCTTTTTTCTGATATTTAATAAAACCCACAACTCTTCCCATAGCTCCATTAACTAAACCTTTTTCAACATCCAAATTTCTCCTTAAAAATACTCTACAGTTCATGCAAACATATAGATTTTTTTCTAATCCAGCTGTTTTGGAAATGTTCTTCTCTAGTGAATCCAATTTATTTTTCAGTGTGCCTGTTAATGTGATAGTAATTCTTCCATCCTCAATTTTGTCCACTGCTTCCAATTTCCTGATATCTTCCTTTTCCAATTTTAAAAGCTCCTCATTGAATATTGAGCATTCACGTAGAGTTGGCATTAAGCAGATGACACTTTTCTTTTCTGCAATGTTCCTGTATATCTTCTCTGCAACTATTTCTTCCTTTGGAAATAAATTATGTAGCAGCCGACTCTGTAATGCTTTTTTGCCAACTTCTGTGAGTAGTCCAATCCTGATATCTTTCAGAATACTTCCATATTCTTCATCGTTTGCTTGCCTCATATTAGTAGTAAGTTCCTTGTATTCAAAGAAGGACCAAATATTTGCATTACCGATGCTTCCCAATGACTTCTTTGTGTCTTCATGTGTCACAGTATTAAACACTGGTTGTCCTTTAACTGGAGTAAGCTGTAGAAGATCCCCAAAAACTATGACATGTTTTCCACCAAATAACATGTCATAGTCTGTCCTTAGAATTTGCTGCATTCTTAAATGCACAAAGGCAAGCATTAAGTTTGATACCATGCTCACCTCATCAATAATGAGAACTTGCATCTTCTTCAATACTCTTGAAACTTCCAAGCATGCTTCTCCAGTTAGCTTGTTGTATTGTATTTTGTTCTCATGCTCCACTGGTAACATTAGCAAACGATGTAAAGTGATTCCTTTTATGTCATATGCTGCTAACCCAGTTGGAGCAGTAACCACACAAGACAAAGTAGAATCCGTTTTTTGCTGTAGGTAGCTTCTGATGACTTTTATTAGGAAACTTTTTCCAGTTCCAGCTTGTCCGCTTACATACATCCTGATTGGATGAAATGATGTGCATGAGCACTCTTTTTTTTCATGTAGAAATCCGTGATCAATTTTGTTTCTGATCTCTTCATAAATTTGTTAAGTCTATAAATTCTTCTTGAGCTTGATTCATAGCCGTTTCCACTTCATTCATGGCTATTGATGCTTCATTTTCATTTTCAACGATTGGTTGTCCTAGGGGATCTTGACTGAGTGTTCCTGAACTTTGGCTGTCCTGAGAACCGTCTCTAGCTACTTCTGCTGCAATTGTAGTTTCCTGTTCAATTTCTTCATTTAACATTTGCAGATAAGTTGTGAATGTATTGCATTGTATGCTGTCTTTGCAAGCATTAAATGAATCTTCATAGCTTTGAAATTCTCCCAGTAGTTCATCCTCTGAACGCCATAGTTTAAACAGCTGTAAAAGAGCCAAGTAGTAAAATTCCTTTTTGTCAGTAGTGTCGCAACTCAGCTTCCGGTGATTTATCAAACTTCCTTTTGTTTGTTTCACCAAACATCCTTCCTCACCAATGACTTTATATTTTCCATTTTTGATGTCTTCTGCGGCTTTCCGTGAATAAATGTAGTTCTGCAGCACTTCATAGAGACACATGTTCTCCAGATGTTCACTTCTCTTGGGATAATATGTGTCCAACATGTTTGATTTCAAAATATCTGTACTTTCTGGGTCATTCTCGGCCAAATATTCAATTTCTCCAACAGATTTCAGTACCCGATTTCTCATTGCTGCAAGGCCTAAACTTGCCCAAGTTATTCTTCTTGATTTCGAGTAGAGACTTTCAGAAGATAACCTATCTGAACATTCGTAGGATCCAATTTCTCGATGCGATAACATCTTTAAACTGAAACTGTACAGCTTCTTACTGACAGTCTTCTCGTGAGAAATCTCTTCCCACATTTCTTTCAATTCAGTTTTTTCAGATTTAGTAATGTAAGACGTTACATATCGAGCAACAGCAATGGAATTGTCAGCTACATACTGTACATCCATGTTAGCATTCCACATGGATAAAATGACTGGGTTTTAGTCATTTATATTTTTTGATTCTTCTTTTCTTTTTAGGTTGTAGGTATTCTTAGGTGATTTTCTTGTGATAGTATGTCTCACAGATGACATAAAACTGTTTACTCTTCCATTTGAAAGAACAGGTCTAGGAAATCCAAATCGACATTTAGTGTAGTATTTATCTTTGCTCTTGTATTTCCGTCGACAGTATTTTCCACACCGATGACTTTGGAAACGTAAAACTTGCTCCTTTAACTTTTTCTCTTCTGTGCTTTTTGGTATAGCACATGTTGCATATTCTTCAATGTAAGATAACACTGCTTCATCAGTATCTGTTCCAAACTTTGGGGCATCCTTGATCCACAACAGCATATGAATATGAGGAGCACCTCTTGCCTGGTACTCTTTTCTCCAAAAGAAATCCACTACTTCTCCTAGAGGTGGATTTTTTTTATTGCAGATGAAGGACATCATAGCCTCAAATCTATGATTGAAATATCTGCAAACATTAACCGGATCCAATGAGCATAGTTCTCCTGCTGTCTTGTATTCGATGTTTTTAATATTTGAATTTGCCTCTCGTAGAAAATCCAGTAAATCATCCCAAGCGTACTCAGCACAGCTTAGGGTAAGGAACCATGTTGGTGTTCCTAAATTTCGTAACATGCATTTTAATTCACCCTGGCGTCGGTACCAATATTCATTTGTCCCACGCTGACAAGCCATCAGATTGATCAGTTGTGTTTCCAAATGATCATCTCGGTGCTGCACTTTCTCCATAAAATCCTTAGCAGACACATTTTGTAAATGTACTCCACTTTTTAAAATGTGATTTACTGCATAAGATAGTGCAGACAAGTCGCTTTCAAATAAAAGATGGAACAAATAAGGAATACTTTGTCGAAATCTGGGATCTTCAGCATATGGTCTTGTAGTCCGAAACTCAGAAGCTGGAATCTGTTCTGGACGTTCATCGTATCGTCCTCCTTTTCCTTTAGGAAACAGCTGGGGAAAACATCGAGCTTCCAAGCTCTCCTCCCATACACTCACGGGAGTTCCTTTTGCTTTCTTCATTTGAAACAGATCAATATTGTCTCCCATAACTTCTTTTGAATGAAGAGGATGTATGCTAAAATGTTCATAAATTTCTTCTTCCTTTGACTTGTCCACTTTTTCAATTTGTCCAGTTGGTGTTTCTGTGTCTTCTTGTAAATCTTCTTCTTCTTCTTCTATATAAATTGATTCATACCATTTGTTATTCCTTTTCAAATACAAATTTGCTCTTTGTACTTTCCGTACATCTACCAGCTCCTGCCAAATCTTCTTATTCTTTGTAGGTACACCATTAACCAGAATAACTAATGGTTCAGTTTCCAAAGTATCTGCATCAATAGTTTCCATATTTTTTTTCAAATCCAAGGGCAAATACACCACTCTACCTTTTAAACCTCTCAGTAAATCTGAAGGAGGTAATTTACCAGTTTTGGGCTCCATACGTACTATGGTCTGGAACGGATGAACACATTGAATAAGTATAGACTCATATGTATTTAATTCAGAAAGTTCAGCAGGAATAGCATCCAATTCTAAATTATTATGTACAGCTCTGGTCGGCATTCTATTTTCCTCTAACTTGTTGTAACAGTATTTACAAATACGCTGATCTTCACCCAATTCAAAACAATTTTCAAGAAATATATATGTGGCAAAATCCTTCCACTTATAATTATCTTCATTTTCACTCTTTCTGTAGAGATCAACATTCCTAGTTTGTTTTCTATAATGAGTTCTGCGGCAACAAATACAAGTAATATTTGGTCTTTCATTACAGATTATTGCAAATTTTGTTATGTGATCATTAAATGTCTTACTTACAGAGGGTTCTACATTCTCTTCCACTTCTTCCTCATTTACTGTGTCCTTTTCTGCACTGTTTTGTTCAGGACCAAAGTAACAAAACTGAATTTCATCAACAACCTTCTCTACATCTGATACCGATCCACGGAACAGAGCCCTATTCAATTCATCTAACTTTATTGCTGGACTTTTAGCAAAATACAACCGTCTCACAAACTTTCTCATTTCAGTATGATGAACAGCCAGCATCCTAAAATGATGGAAAACACTATTACACACTTTTCTAGATAGACAAGCCAGAGAATGACCCTGCAAACCAGTATTCTCTCTCACTCTGCATGGATCTAGACTTTGAAGCACCTTAATCTTCTGTTTTACACTTTTTTTACTATATTCTCTTAGAAACTCACGAAATTTATCAATAGATTCCTGACGCACAGTGCAAATACTACTACAATTCCAAGTGTACACTGGGGCTTTAGGACGTCTCCCCATAGCCTCATCCGCCATCACTTGTACCTCATCTCTTGGAACCATTATCTCCTTCTCCATTATGCACCCATTTTTCACTTCATAAGCACGACCTCTGGTGTCAACTGCATGCAGCAAACTATTACTTTGAAAATAACTCTCTTCATTAAAAAAAGGTTCACTACTTGAACTATGCATCCATTTTCCTAAAAACACTTTACAAAAGTTTGTTCTGTTCACTACTCTTTTCCTTTTGCTTTGTGATTTCAGTACATTAACCATTTTATCTAATGTACGCATCCTATTCAAAATTAAAATGAATAGTTTCCTTTTTAATTCTAATGCCTTTGCTGCAATGGCTTCAATTTCTTTTTTTCTCTTGTAATATTTTCCCTTTTTCTTATATTTCTTCACATCCTTTATCAAATTGGACATAACTCTTCTCTGAAACATTTTTCTACGTATCTCTTTAAACGCTGTTTTTCTGTTTAAGTTAATCTTTATTGTTGCAGAAGGTATATTTGCATTAACTAAATTCTCAATTTTTTCCTGTTTTTTTCTATTGAAAACATTCTTTCCAGTACAGACATTTTGTACATTTTTCCTTTTTTTGAATATGTTCTTTAAAAAATCTTTTGTCTGCTTACCAGAAGATTTTTTCTTTTTCCCAACATGAGCATCTCCAACTAACTTAGGTCCTCCAGTTGTCTTCAAATATAGGTTTTTTTTGTGGTCTTTCTTTAGTCTGGATTTTGTAGGCATCTTAAATTTTGTTCACTGCTCTTCAGCAATACCTGAAAAAAACTAAAAAAAAATTCCTTTATTTTATTTAAATATATTACTACATTTTTTATGATCTTTTGAAATCTTAAAATACTATAAACCCCATTCCTATAAATGAAAATCACAATAACACCTTCACAAATTAAATATCTAAAAACAATTCCTGTGTGCACACAGAGTCATGCTTTGTAATTAGGCAGAAAACGAAATTTCTTTGCCAATTGCAAAGCATACTTTCTACTACTTTTTTGGCAAGTGATAAGTACTTTTACAGTCTGACACATTTTGAATCCACTTTTCAGATTCTGAAAACAGCACATGTCCAAACAGCTTTTTCAGACCAGCAACATGTGTAACCTGGGTGACTGACTACACTCCAGCAAGGGCAACCAGCATAAGTGATGCTGAATGTATTTGCATTACTGATTAAAACCTCAAACCCCACTCGGTTGTGAATACTGTGCATGTTTCCACAGGATAAACAGCTGGTTTGTGCTAAGAGTTTGCTTCTGCACAAAAAACAATAGGTCCCCCTTTCCATCTAATGCAAATGTAAAATCACCAGAGCAATACGCAATAAATCTCTGCCTGTAATTCCTCTTTGCACACAGAGTCATGTTTACATATTTGTCAGAAAACGAAATTTCTTTGCCAATTTGAAAGCACACTTACTACTCTTTTTTTTGGCACGTGATAAACACTTTTACAGACTGACACATTTTGAATCCACTTTTCAGATTCTGAAAACAGCACATGTCCAAACAACATTTTCAGACCAGCAACATGTGTAACCTGGGTGACTGACTACACTCCAGCAAGGGCAACCAGCCTTAGTGATGCTGAATGTATTTGCATTACTGACTGAAACCTCAAACCCCACTCGGTTGTGAATACTGTGCTTGATTCCACAGGATAAGCAGCTGGTTGTGTGCTAAGAGTCTGCTTCTGCATAAAAAAATAACACCCCCTTTCCATCTAATGCAAATGTAAAATCACCAGAGCAATACCAAACAGCTTTCTCTGACCAGCAACATGTGTAACCTGGGTGACTGACTACACTCCAGCAAGGGCAACCAGCGTTAGTGATGCTGAATATATTTGCATTACTAAGTGCAACCTCAAACCCCACTCGGATGTGAATACTGTGCATGATTCCACAGGATAAGCAGCTGGGTGTGTGCTAAGAGTCTGCTTCTGCATAAAAAAATAGCTCCCCCTTTCCATCTATTGCAAATGTAAAATCACCAGAGCAATACCAAACACCTTTCTGAGACCAGCAACATGTGTAACCTGGGTGACTGACTACACTCCAGCAAGGGCAACCAGCCTTAGTGATGCTGAATGTATTTGCATTACTGACTGAAACCTCAAACCCCACTCGTTTGTGAATACTGTGCATGATTCCACAGGATAAGCAGCTGGGTGTGTGCTAAGAGTCTGCTTCTGCACAAAAAAATGGCTCCCCCTTTCCATCTAATGCAAATGTGAAATCACCAGAGCAATACGCAATAAATCTATGCCTGTAATTCCTATTTACACACAGAGTCATGTTTTCACATTAGTCACAAAACGAAATTTCTTTGCCAATTTGAAAGCACACTTACTACTCTTTTTTTTGGCAAGTGATAAGTACTTTTACAGACTGACACATTATGAATCCACTTTTCAGATTCTGATAAAAGCACATGTCCAAACTGCTTTTTCAGACCAGCACCATGTGTAACCTGGGTGACTGACTACACTCCAGCAAGGGCAACCAGCCTTATTGATGCTGAATGTATTTGCATTACTGACTGAAACCTCAAACCCCACTCGGTTGTGAATACTGTGCATGATTCCACAGGATAAGCAGCTGGGTGTGTGCTAAGAGTCTGCTTCTGCACAAAAAAATGGCTCCCCCTTTCCATCTAATGCAAATGTAAAATCACCAGAGCAATACGCAATAAATCTCTGCCTGTAATTCCTATTTGCACACAGAGTCATGTTTTCATATTAGTCACAAAACGAAATTTCTTTGCCAATTTGAAAGCACACTTACTACTCTTTTTTTTGGCAAGTGATAAACACTTTTACAGACTGACACATTTTGAATCCACTTTTCAGATTCTTAAAAAAGCACATGTCCAAACTGCTTTTTCAGACCAGCACCATGTGTAACCTGGGTGACTGACTACACTCCAGCAAGGGCAACCAGCCTTAGTGATGCTGAATGTATTTGCATTACTGACTGAAACCTCAAACCCCACTCGGTTGTGAATACTGTGCATGATTCCACAGGATAAGCAGCTGGCTGTGTGCTAAGAGTGTGCTTCTGCACAAAAAAATGGCTCCCCCTTTCCATCTAATGCAAATGTAGAAATCTCCAGAGCAATACGCAATAAATCTCTGCCTGTAATTCCTATTTACACACAGAGTCATGTTTTCACATTAGTCACAAAACGAAATTTCTTTGCCAATTTGAAAGCACACTTACTACTCTTTTTTTTGGCAAGTGATAAACACTTTTACAGACTGACACATTTTGAATCCACTTTTCAGATTCTGAAAACAGCACATGTCCAAACTGCTTTTTCAGACCAGCAACATGTGTAACCTGGGTGACTGACTACACTCCAGCAAGGGCAACCAACCTTACTGATGCTGTATGTATTTGCATTACTGAGTGCAACCTCAAACCCTTAAAGTATTCCCTATTTTTACCAGTACACCTTAATTTATCGTGAAAACATAGTCTATATTATTTTACATGTTCCTCACATTTAAATTTCTCCCAAAACAGAAAATAATAAACACAACTTCAACAAAAGGAATTCCAATTCTATTATTCATTTCTTAATTTACCATATACATCCCCTCTCAAACTCTAAACTCACCTTTAAAATTAGTTAGTTGTGAAAGAAATGTGGCACTCAAACAGCAGATTATCAGAGCCAGGATCTCTGTTCTGTTCACCTCTCTCCTCTCAGCAGAACCAGATAATGGCAAACTTTCCCTCTCTTTTTCCACACATATACATGTTAATTTCAAATCTCAGTGCTTCCCCCTTTTTTTCAAATGTAATCACACATTTCTATTGGTTGAAAACCAACCCTTTTCCAAAAGTACCCTTCCCCCAACTTGACTTCTGCCTAGTACCCTTCCCCCAACTTGACTTCTGCCTGCTACCATAGCAACAGCTCATGGAACACTGCTGTGTAGAGTTAGGTCAGAAGTTCGCCACACAATGTTTCATTTCCAAAGAGCAGGAGTGCTTGACTTTTCAAACCTAACAGCAAATCCATAGTACTGTTCTTTGGTAACACATTTTTCTGTACCAATACAAAACATGCTTCTATTAATTTACACATACAGCCTAGTTTTTATTCTAGAATGGTATGAAACAGCCAATCAGTTCTTTTTTTTATAAAAAAAATATGTATGCCTCCATTTCCAAACTGTCTTTCATTTCTTTTTACCATTCTACTGAATTACACCTCCTGAGTGCATCCAGTTCTCCTTTGAAGATGTTCACAGTGTGGATTGTAGGGCACAGCTATGTCTTCTGGAGTGAAAAGTATGCAGAGAAAACAGACATGGTGAGAGACCTTGCTTTACCAAATGTAGACATTAAATG
Organism: Triturus cristatus; assembly: GCF_964204655.1. Classification (NCBI taxonomy): domain Eukaryota; kingdom Metazoa; phylum Chordata; class Amphibia; order Caudata; family Salamandridae; genus Triturus; species Triturus cristatus. The sequence continues at coordinate 792,722,185 of NC_140589.1, forward strand.
GATTGGTCAGAGAGGGTTAAAGTGGCACCAATTGATGCCATTGGTGAAATCCTTCATGCAAATCCAACACCCTGACCTCATAATAGTGCACTGTGGTGGCAATGACCTAGGCACTTTGACTGGGGTAGGTCTGGAAATGCTTATGAAGGACACCTTTGCACAACTGTTTTCACTTTTCCCTAAAACTGCCTTTGTGTTTTCTAACATATGCCAAAGGCAAAAATGGAACTGGTCCAATAATTTCTGTCCACAGATTGACAAAGCAAGAAAGCACGTCAACAAATCTGTTTCTGCTTTCCTCCGTGACTATGGTATGGGTTCCATTTACCACAGCAACTTGCGTTACGACATGCAAGACATTTATAGAGGAGATGGTGTACACTTCACTGATGAAGGGAACAGAGTCTTCCTCTTGAACCTTAGACTCTGCATCGGTACTTACTTGTAGGTACCACTAAAAAATCACTTAATAAACACAACGGCTCTTTTTAGAGCCCCCTAATATCTAAACACTTAAATCTGAATTTTATTTCTTTTTTTATTTTTTTCTACCGTACGCGTACGGTGAGCTTACCGTACGCGTACCCCGCGATTTTTTTTAAAATTAATAAATGTTTTCTTTGTACTTTTCTGTCCTTCTTTGACCCCCTTACAAATGTTAGGGGGTCTGTAACTCTCTTCCTTGCCCCCTTTTCAAGTTATCACCCTTTTTTTTCTGAGTGAATCACACGAAATGGCGGCCGCCGCTTCCTGGTTTCGACCGATTCGAATGTTTACTAAGATCTAAGAGCCAATCAGAATCGCGCTCGCGCACGTCACCGTACGCGTACGGTAAGCGCACCGTAAGCGCACCGTAAGCTGGCTCAGATATATATATTGATTTAAAGGCTATTTTCTCAGAATCTACTGAACAGATTTACACCAAACCTACAAAAGGCATTTCCTTGACCTGAGGACAACCTCTCTGCCAAATTTCAAGTAATTCTATTCAGCCGTTCGGGCTGTAGCTGTGTCTAAAGGTCCTATGGAAAAATGCATGGGAAAAACGCGTTTTGGGACCTCCCTTTTATCTCAGCCCCCGCTTGACGAATCCCCCCGAGACTTTCAGGGTAGGAGCAGAGCGTAGCACCTCACCTATTTTGAAAAATTCGCGAGGATTCGTCAGCCGGCGCCAAAGTTATTCCAAATAGAATGTTGCGGATTTCCTATGGAAACAGGGTCCTAACTATAACTACCTACTGGCAACCGCCAGTAGGTAATATATTCACTTAAAAAAAAACATAGGTTTCACATATGTTATAGTTAGGTGGACATTTCACTCGTAAAAAACCAATGAAATTCCCCCGTTATAGTTAGTTCAGATAACTATAACTCGTGCGCCCGCAATCCACTGCTCATGACGTCACATATTACATCACTCATGACATGGTCAGTGGCATCACTCATGACATCACTGATGACATCATGCTTGTGATAGAGTGGCAGTCGCGCGAGTTATAGTTATCTGAACTAACTATAACGGGGGAATTGCATTGCTTTTTTACAAGTGAAATGTCCACCTAACTATAACATGTGTGAAACCTATGGTTTTTTAAGTGAATTTGCAAGGTTTTTTAAATGCTAATTCCTAACTATACCGTGTTTGAAACCTATGGTTTTTTAAGTGAATTTGTACGGTTTTTTAAATGCTAAGTTATGTATGTATTATTATATATTTTTTTTAAGGTTTTTCACCGTGCGCGCACCCTGCGATTTAAAAAAAATAAATATTTTTTTTCACCCTTCGGGGTCCTTCAGGGACCCCCTGACAAAGGCTAGGGGGTCAGGAACTCTCTACCCTGCCCCCTTTTCACGTTCGCCACCTCTCTTTTTCAGTGTCGCACCCAAAACAAACAAAATGGCGGACAACACTTCCTGATTTCGACCGATTCGAATGTTGACTGACATGTAACCACCAATCAGAATTACGCTCGCGCACGGCACGGTGAGCGCACGGTGCGCGCACGATGCGCGCATATAGATATTTATGTACTTTTCACTGCAATTTTGTCAGGAACTACAGTACAGATTGACTCCATACATACAAAAGGCACATGCCTGACCTGAGGACTACCTCTCTGCCAAATTTCAAGTAATTCTGTTCAGCCGTTCGGGCTGTACCTTCGACTAAAGGTCCTATGGAAAATAACATGGGGAAAACGTGTTTTGGGACCCCCTTTTTTCTCGGCCCCCGCTTGACGAATCACCCCGAGACTTTCAGGGTAGGAGCTGAGCGGAACGCCCCATTAGTTTTGAAAATTTCGCGAGGATTCATCAACCGGCGCCAAAGTTATTCAAAATAGAATTTTCAGATTTCCTATGGAAACACGGCCCTAACTATAACTATCTACTGGCGACCGCCAGTAGATAATATATATATATATATTTATATATATATATATATATATTTTGGGGGGGGGGTTATATATGGCACAAACTCGACCCAAAGGTATCAGAGCTCTTTACATGAGCACCAGTTATGTTCCAGACAGACACATTCATTTTGGTAGGCATGGGGAGATTAAGTGGTTTGCCCAGAATCGTAGGACATTAAGCGTCCCTGCCGAGATTCCAACCAGGTTCCTCAGCTTTGAGGTTAACCGCTCTAGCCAATACATATATATATAATTTTTATATTAGGAGTTTTATCTATTTGTTCAATTAATACAGTTATTAAACTATGGTATGTGTTTGAAGTGTAATACATTTCCTACTGCTGCACAGACTGGAGTGAGAATTGTCAATTTTACCACTACTGAGTTCAGCGCTTTCCCTACTGTTACACACACTGTCGTAGGAATAGTAATTTTTACCCCTCTTTAGTCCAACACTTTCCCTACTGTTGCACCGACTGGAGTGGGAATAGTGCGTTTTACCCCACCATAGTCCAACACTTTCCCTACTGCTATGCAGACTGGAGTGGGAATAGTACATTTTACCCCTCCTGAGTCCAAAGCTTTTTCTACTGTTACACTGTCTGGAGTATCAATAGTAAATATTACGCCTCCACAGTCCAAAGCTTTCCCTACTGCTGCACAGACTGGGGTGACAACAGTAATGTTTACCTTTCCTTAATCCAATGCTTTCCCTAGTGTTGCACAGACTGGGGTGACAACAGTAATTTTTACCCTTCCTTAATCCAATGCTTTCCCTACTGTTGCACTGACTGGAGTGGGAATAGTACATTTTACCCCTCTGCAGTCCCAACACTATTGTTTACATTTTTATGTATAATTAATTTGGCATTGTTTTGCAGTTTATTTGTTAAATGTTTTAGTTTTTTTGCCTATGTTCTTATATATCTATATATATATATATATATATATCCAAAACACTCCTCCGCCGTTTAGCGCTTCACTGTGCTGAAAGAAAGGAGCACGGACCGCATTTCAGTGCATACAATTGGTTTTATTTTTCTTAAGGTATGCCAGCCATGACGCGTTTCAACTCCGTAGAGCCTTGATCACATGACACGCCATGAAGTCACCTGATTATTTAAATACAATTTTTTCAGTCCTTTTTTTTCCCAAGTGTTAAAGTGACAGTGCATTTGTTACCAGTTTGTGTTGCTTGTTTGGAGTTTGCGTCATTTGTTACATGATGGTCAAATACCTGATATATTTTTTACCATTTTAAATGTTTTGCCAGGAATTGTATATATACATGTATAAATACACATATTGGCATCACATTTTCCGAACATCAGTATTATTAGTTTTTGCAAAATGCATGAATAATCTTTATAAATACATAAATAAATAAATACATAAATTATATATAACATTAATAGCATATTATAAAAAATGTATTATAAAAACCCATTTTTAGTTTTTATAAAATACATAAAAAGTGGTAATCCACATTTTTAAATGTTCTTCTGATTTAAATATTAAGTCAAACTTTTTTCTGTCCATGCATATTTTCCTGTTGTCCACACATGTAATCAATACAGTATTGCAATGATCATAAAGTGCCATTGAGTTCCTAAGGGGGATTTTGATTTGTTGTAATGATTTTTCCCTCATGTATCAGTGTAACATTTTTAGCAACCCTAACTTACAAGTCTGATGTGCAAAAATGTGCAGTTTGTGTGCAGATCACTTTGATCTTTTTGACAAAAGCCTTTATCAATCATTATTAGATACCTAAGAAAACCTAAAAAAACATGAATATATAAACAACAAGGTTAAAATCCTTATCTTAAGGAGACTTCTATATCTACTGAGGCTCTTAATTGTTGCATCATGTTGGTTTGTTCTACCAGAATGATATAGGATTGATGTACAACAAAAAAAGAGAGAATGTAAACAGTTATGTGCTAATGCTTATAGAAAAAGTTTTAGAATAGCGGCAGTATGTCATGGTGTTTAGGTAATTTTTGCTTTCTTAACTTATTTATAGATATGTGTGCAAATCCTCTGTGGCATTCAGACCATTGAGACTTTTAGAATCTAGTTCTAAAATGAAGCGGGTTTCTAATTGTCTTAAGGTTCTTTCTCTATTACCTCCGAGTTTGTTGAATGGCACACTGTCTATTATAAAATATTTAAGATGTTTGGGATCCGATTGGTGATATTCCATAAAATTTCGGGCCAACGGATATGTAGGGTCTTGATTGGTAATTGCTCTAATGTGTTGTAAAATCCTTTTGTGCCCCTGCAGCTTGGTACTTCCCACGTATCTGAGCCCGCAGGGGCACTCAAGTACATGCACAACATATTCTGTTTTGCAGGAGAGGGCTCTATTAATGATTTGTTCATGTTCACTAAATGCAGTTCTATATGTTATTGTATTAATGCCACATTGGCAAGCTTTACAGCTCCTGCGTTTAAAAAAGCCCTTTCTCTGACTTAACAAATTTCCTTTTGGTTTGACCGCCGGATTGTTCTGTACCAACCTATCACGCATATTGGGCGCTCTTCTATTGGTGATGGAGAGTTTGGAAGGTAAGGTGGGTCCTAAGATAGGATCATTCTTTATCAAAGGCCAATTTCTCTGAACAATCCGATTTATTTCCCTACTTTGTTTGTTATATCCTAGTATCATCCGAAAGTCATCGTTAGGTATTTATTTGGAGCTGGGAGCTGTGTTGGGTATCTGGCTAGATGGCTCTGTTATTTTGATTTTAAGAAGAGTGTCTCTGTCTATCATCGCACTCTTTGAGATGGCTGCTTCTATACATTTTTTTGTATACCCCCGTTGGAGGAATCTCATACGGCTATCCTGTTGGGCTTTTAATAGTTCACTTTCAGTACTACAAATTCTTTTTAGCCGGATCATCTCTCCATATGGGATGCTTTGTATAAGATGCTTGGGGTGTAGGCTGGTTGCGTGAAGCACTGAGTTGACCGCTGTGGGCTTTCTATGAATTTTAGTCTCAATCTTCCCACTCTCTATGTATACTTCAACATCTAAAAACTTGACTTTTTCAGCACTGATATCATATGTGAAGTGCAAATTGATGTCGTTTATATTTAGTTCATCAATAAATATTTTGGCCTCAGCCTCAGTACCATGCCATATCAAAAACAGATCATCTATATAACGCCACCAACATTTTACTTTTTTCTCCAATGTGTCTGAAAAGTTTCTGTGTAGGACCAGTTCCTCCCACCACCCCATATGGAGGCAGGCATAACTTGGGGAGAAACTGGCCCCCATAGCCACTCCCCGTAGCTGTTGGTAGAGAATATTCTGAAATAGGAACAAATTGTTATGAAGACAAAAATCAATCATGTCAATGAGCATTTTGTTGTGTGATTCGTAAATAACTGCCCGTTTTCTGAGGTAATATTTTACTGCTTTCAGGCTGTCATTGTGATTAATGCTCGTATATAACGCTGTGATGTCCATAGTTATCAATAGGTAACCTTGTTACCACTTGAAATCGTATATTTTTGTTAAGAAATCCCTAGTGTCTCTTAAATATGAGGGTAAAGCTTGTACGAACTCCTGAAGAAAATAGTGTATGTATTGTGACATGCTTTCTGTCAGGCTGTTTTTCGCCGAGATTATTGGGCGTCCAGGGGGTTTGGTGGGATTCTTGTGTAGTTTGGGTATAAAGTAGATTACCGGGGTGGTGGGTGTGTTGTTCCTTAAGAAACCATATTCATCCTTGTTAATTAGCCCCAGACTCCTCCAAGCCATAAGTTTGCTGTAATTGCTATCGTGTGTTGATTTTAACCTCAAGGCATCACTTCTCCGATAACATTGTGGGTCTGTAAGTTGGCTTAATGCTTCTTTATTGTAATCTTCCTTTGACCAAATTACCAAATTGCCACCCTTATCAGCATTTCTTATGACGATGTCATTATTACTCAACAATTTCTTCATAAGTTCTTGATATTTGATATTTTGTTTGTTCTTCTTTGTTTTATGGGTCTATTTTTTTATTTTTTTTATTTTGGCATTTAAATGTTTGAGTCCCATTATCACTTGTTCATGGTATACATCTATGGCATCCCTTGGCATGATTGGTACATAGACTGAACGTGGTTTGAATTTGGTTATTGCAGTTGAATATTCAGTATTTGATGTCGTCGACATTGCCTGTTCCTCTTGATCGTTGACAGGTAGTGCCAATGATTGCATGTCTCTTAAGAGTGGCATATCATCGTTTGTTAGGCCATAAGTTGATGGGGAGCAGCTAAGAGGAGGTGAGTGTGTCACATTAATTTTGGAGTTTGCCCCTTTGATGAGGTGATGTTTATGAAGTTTTAGTTTGCTGATGGCTTTATAAACATCAATCCTAGTTGCGGCATAATCAAATGAACTCTCCGGGCAGAAGGACAGTCCCAATGAAAGCAATTGTAATTCAGCTGTGTTCAGAGTCATAGGTGTTAGGTTAGTCACCGTAATGTTATTGCCTTTGCCTTGTTTTCCATTTATTTCCGGTTTCACCGGCGTGTTTGATATCGCCTGGTTTGTTCTCCTTTGTTTTGCCCTTCTCCTTTCTCTTCGCTTTGCTGTTTTTTTGCTGATTGTTGTTGTTGTGGTCTTTTTGGTCGAAGCGTTTGTTTTCTCTCCTCGACTAAAAAATCAAGTTCTTCAGCAAGAGAAATTGCTACTGGCATTCTTTTGTCTCTGTTGTCTCTATTGTCTGCCTCTGTTTCGCTTTCAATTGCTGAACTATATATATATTGTTTACACCTAGCTACGGTTACGGGACATGTTTGGCTGATTCCGGGTGGTCCGAGTTGGGGCTACCAGAAGCTCAATAAATATATTCACTCCGTTCTGCTCCTCCAACAAACGTACTCGGACACTCCACGTGTGCTTATGAACCATTTAATAGCTATTAAATGGTTCATAAGCACACGTGGAGTGTCCGAGTACGTTTGTTGGAGGAGCAGAACGGAGGGAATATCTATATATATATATTATTTTTTTTTACAACAAAGGACGCCACACTCTGGAACTTGTCTTTTTTAAATTTTATTGCACAGACCCCAGTCTGTCACAGGTGTGACAGACTGGGCTCTGTGCAATAAAATTTAAAAAAGACAAGTTCCAGAGTGCGGCGTCCTTTGTTGTAAAATTGACCCTGGCTATTGGTTTGGCCCAACGCCTGCACCCGCTGTTGAGCGATCCGGTAACAAAACCACATTGAGGGAAATAATAAAAAAAAAAAAAAAAAAAAAAAATATATATATATAGATTACCTACTGGCGGTCGCCAGTAGGTAGTTATAGTTAGGACCCCTTTTCCATAGGAAATCCGCAACATTCTATTTTGAATAACTTTGGCGCCGGTTGACGAATCCTCGCGAATTTCTCAAAATAGGTGGGGCGCTACGCTCCGCTCCTACCCTGAAAGTCTCGGGGGGATTCGTCAAGCGGGGGCTGAGATAAAAGGGGGGTCCCAAAACGCGTTTTTCCCATGCATTTTTCCATAGGACCTTTAGACAGGGCTACAGCCCGAACGGCTGAACAGAATTACTAGAAATTTGGTAGAGAGGTAGTCCCTAGGTCAAGGAAGTGCCTTTTGTAGGTTTGGTGTAAATCTGTTCAGTAGATTCTGAGAAAATAGCCTTTAAATCAATATATATATCTGAGCCAGCTTACGGTACGCTTACCGTAAGCTTACCGTACGCGTACGGTGGCGTGCGCGAGTGCGATTCTGATTGGCTGTTACATCTAAGTAAACATTCGAATCGGTCGAAACCAGGAAGCGGCGGCCGCCATTTTCTCTCTCGCACTCTGAGGGGGGGCTGTAAACAAAGGCAAAAAACATATAAAGGGGCTGTTTAGACAGCGCCCATGCACATAGCCATGTTAGTTGAGTCCTCAAAGATCCCCTAAGGCCAAAAACGGTAAATTTTTATTTTTTGAAAATTTCGCCGATTACGCTTACCGTATGCGTACGGTGCGCTTACGCTAAAAATTTTAATAAAAAAAAAAACACTCTCTGTGCATGGCGTATTATTGTCATCACTTACAAATTAAATTTAACAGATTACCTATCACAAGGAAGCGTATAATATGTCCTCCATGTGCGCACGGTGCGCTACGCGCACCGCGTGCCCACCTTGCGTGTACGGAACTAACTGCGTAAAGTGGGCGCGCGGTGCGAAAAGCGCACCGTGCGCGCACGGAACGAACTGCGTTAAGTGGGCGTGCACGCCACGAATGGCGTAAAGTAACTTAGCATTTAAAAAACCGTACAAATTCACTGAAAAAACCATAGGTTTCACACACGTTATAGTTAGGAATTAGCATTTAAAAAACCTTGCAAATTCACTGAAAAAACCATAGGTTTCACACATGTTATAGTTAGCGGAAATTTTACTGATAAAAAACCAATGAAATTCCCCCGTTATAGTTAGTGCAGGCAACTATAACTCACGCGACCGCAATCTTCTGCTGATGACATATGTGTCTTTATGAAAAAAAAATATTTGTAATATATGTATAGCTAAAAATGTATGGAAGAAGACATGGGCAAATAAGTGTCTAAATACAGTATTAGCATCAGCAGAGGATTGCGGTCGCGTGAGTTATAGTTGCCTGCACTAACTATAACGGGGGAATTTCATTGGTTTTTTATCAGTAAAATTTCTATATATATATATTCACTGAAAAAAACAGTGATCAGTGATGTCATAAGTGATGTCATTTGAGATGTCATCAGTGATGTCACTGACCATGTCATGAATGATGTAATATGTGACATCATCAGCAGTGGATTGCGGGCGCGCGAGATGTAGTTAGTACAACTAACTATATCGGAGTAATTTCAATGGTTTTGTACGAGTGAAATGTCCAGCTAACTATAACACCCCTAAAACCAAATGTTTTTTTCAGTGAATTTCTAATGTTTTATAAATGCTAATTCCTAACTATATCAGGCCTGAAACCTATGGTTTGTTCAGTGAATTTCAAAGGTTTTTTAAATGCTAATTCCTAACTATATCAAGCCTGAAACCTATGGTTTTTTCAGTGAATTTCAAAGGTTTTTTAAATGCTATTTCCTACCTATACCTATATCAGGCATGAAACCTATGGTTTTTTCAGTGAATTTCAAAGGTTTTGTAAAGGACAATTTTTAATGTATTAATTGTTATACTGAATTTTTTGTTACTGATTTACTACATTTTTAAACTATTTATTTTGAGATATTTTATTTTTTTAATTACATTATAATTACATTATAGATTAAAATAAAAAATATACTTTCTCAGAATGAATTACTTTAGTTTAAATACTTTGCAAATAGGCAATAGAATTTTAAGTACAGTAGTTACAGTTGTTGCAATGGGCAACACAATTTGAAACACAATGCAACATTGAGCTCAATGTGAATTTCTAGTCAAATGCAATTAGTTACTTTATGGTTTACTTTTCTAACCACAGGACTGGATCCTAGATTCAGTCCTTGGACATCTCCTGTAAACAGTTGAGTAAAAGCGTTTTGGTTACAGTAGTGATTTTTAAGGAATATTATTGTATTTTAAAAGTTGACACAAATCTTTTCACATAGAATCACCAATGTTATCCTATGGCAGAAAATTCACTTAGCAGGTAAGTAGTGTTATCGTTAGTTTTGCTTACTCAGTGGTGGATCCTGGATCCAGCACTGGCCAATCTCCTGTAAACAGTTGAAAGAATGTGTTTAAGTCATACAGACGATTTTTTAGGAATATTTTTAGTTTGTGAAAATAGACACTTTGAAACTTTTCTGGTGAAAACCACACAATGGATTCCTATGGAAGGAAATACAAGTTACTGGTAAGTACGCTTAGAATTACTTTTCAGGGTCAGTGCTGGGCTAACAGATGTAGCCCTGGGTTCTCTCCTGATAACAGGTGAGTAAATTGGAATTCGTAGTTCGGCTGATTTTAGAGGAATATTTGTACGTTTCAAAATTGGACACTTAGAAACTTTTCTGGTGAAAACCACACAATGGATTCCTATGTAAGGAAATACAAGTTACTGGTAAGTACGCTTAGAATTACTTTTCAGGGTCAGTGCTGGGCTAACAGATGCAGACCTGGGTTCTCTCCTGATAACAGGTGAGTAAATTGGAATTCGTAGTTCGGCTGATTTTAAAGGGAACATTTGTACGTTTCAAAAATGGACACTTGGAAACTTTTCTGGTGAAAACCACACAGTGGATTCCTATGGAAGGAAATACAAGTTACTAGTAAGTACGCTTAGAATTACTTTTCAGGGTCAGTGCTGGGCTAAAAGATGCAGCACTGGGTTCTCGCCTGATAACAGGTGAGCAAATTGGAATTCGTAGTTCGGCTGATTTTAGAGGAATATTTGTACGTTTCAAAAATGGACACTTAGATACTTTTCTGGTGAAAACCACACAAAGGATTCCTATGGAAGGAAATACAAGTTACTAGTAAGTACGCTTACAATTACTTTTCAGGGTCAGTGCTGGGCTAAAAGATGCAGCCCTGGGTTCTCTCCTGATAACAGGTGAGTAAATCGGAATTCGTAGTTTGTCTGATTTTAGAGGAATATTTTTAAGTTTCAAAAATGGACACTTAGAAACTTTTCTGGTGAAAACCACACAATGGATTCCTATGGAAGGAAATACAAGTTACTAGTAAGTACGCTTACAATTACTTTTCAGGGTCAGTGCTGGGCTAAAAGATGCAGCCCTGGGTTCTCTCCTGATAACAGGTGAGTAAATCGGAATTCGTAGTTTGTCTGATTTTAGAGGAATATTTTTAAGTTTCAAAAATGGACACTTAGAAACTTTTCTGGTGAAAACCACACAATGGATTCCTATGGAAGGAAATACAAGTTACTAGTAAGTACGCTTAGAATTACTTTTCAGGGTCAGTGCTGGGCTAAAAGATGCAGCCCTGGGTTCTCTCCTGATAACAGGTGAGTAAATCGGAATTCGTAGTTCGGCTGATTTTAGAGGAATATTTGTACGATGGTGAAGGAAGGGGGTGGGGCCTGAGGTGATGTGTGCAAACACGCTCTGTGGCGCGTTTTAAGTTGGGGAATTAATTCCCCTTCAATCCAGAGGTCCCATGGGGTCCAACCAGCCCACCAGGTACCTACAGTATGCGCCAGGGAGCTGCGTTGCAGAGAGGTGTTCAGAGGCCATGCCCCTTTTTACAACACTATGCAACGCAGCTCCGTGGTGCTTACTGGAGGTACCTGGTGGGCTAGCTGGCCCCTAGGGGACCTCTGGATTGAAGAGGAATTAATTCCCCAACTTAAAATGCGCCACAGGGCTTTTGATTTTCTCAGGAACTACTGAACGGATTTACACCATTTAAGCAAAAGGCACGAGTCTGAACTGAGGACTACCTCTTTGCCAAATTTGGTGCAATTCCGTTCAGCAGTTCGGGCTGTAGCTCGTCAAAAGGTCCTATGGGAAAATGCAAAGGGAAAACGCATTTTGGGACCCCCCTTTTTTCTCGGCCCCCGCTTGACGAATCACCGTGAGATTTACAGGATTGGAGCGGATCGGAGCTGGCCAAAAGTTTGGAAAATTTCACGAAGATTCGTCAATTGGCGCCAACGTTATTCCAAATAGAATGTTGCGGATTTCCTATGGAAAATAGGTCCTAACTATATCTACCTACTGGCGACCGCCAGTAGGTAATGTATATATATATGCACTGAAAAAACCATAGGTTTCACACACGTTATAGTTAGGAATTAGCATTTAAAAAACCTTGCAAATTCACTTAAAAAACCATAGGTTTCACACATGTTATAGTTAGGTGGATATTTCACTCGTAAAAAACGAATGAAATTCCCCCGTTATAGTTTGTTCAGATAACTATAACTCGCGCGCCCGCACTCCTGCTCATGACGTCACATATTACATCACTTATGACATGGTCAGTGGCATCACTCATGACATCACTGATGACATCATCCTTGTGATAGAGTGGCGGTTGTGCGAGTTATAGTTATCTGAACTAACTATAACGGGGGAATTTCATTGGTTTTTTACGAGTGAAATATCCACCTAACTATAACATGTGTGAAACCTATGGTTTTTTAAGTGAATTTGCAAGGTTTTTTAAATACTAATTCCTAACTATAACGTGTGTGAAACCTATGGTTTTTTCAGTGAATTTGTACGGTTTTTGAAATGCTAAGTTATGTATGTATTATTTTTTTTATATATATATTTATTTTACAATAAACTACGTATTAAACATTTTTTTGGGGGTTTTTCACCGTGCGCGCACGGTGCGCGCACCCCCGCGATTTAAAAAAAAACATTTAAAATGTTTTTTTCTGCCTTCGGGGTCCTTCAGGGACCCCCTGACAAAGGCTAGGGGGTCAGGAACTCTCTACCCTGCCCCCTTTTCACGTTCGCCACCTTCCTTTTTCACTCTAGCACTGAAAACAAACAAAATGGCAGCCAACACTTCCTGATTTCGACCCATTCGAAATTTGACTAACATGTAACCACCAATCAGAATTACGCTCGCGCACGTTAGGGTGCTCGCACGGTGCGCGCACGGTGCGCGGCTATAGATATGTATGTGCTTTTAACTACAATTTTCTCAGGAACTACTGAACAGATTGACTCCATATATGCAAAAGGCACATCCCTGACCTGTGGACTACCTCTCAGTCAAATTTCAAGTAATTCTGTTCAGCCGTTCGGGCTGTACCTTCGACTAAAGGGCCTATGGGAAAATGCATGGGGAAAACGCGTTTTGGGACCCCCCCTTTTTCTCGGCCCCCGCTTGACGAATCCCCCCGAGACTTTCAGGGTAGGAGCTGAGCGAAGCGCCCCATTAGTTTTGAAAATTTCGCGAAGATTCGTCAACCGGCGCCAAAATTATTCAAAATAGAATTTTCAGATTTCCTATGGAAACACGGTCCTATCTATAACTATCTACTGGCGACCGCCAGTAGATAATATATATATATATATATATATATCACTAAACCAATCCAGCACCGCCTGACTAACAGCCAACAGGCGGGAAGAACGCTGGCTGGGACCTCTGCAATATGCTCACGTAATTAAACAAAAACCGGATTCCAGAATCGGTGCAAGACTTCTTTTTAATCAAGCAAAGGCAAGTGTGAGTCCTTACAATCCATCGGACATAGTGTCCACCATGACGCGTTTCGCTCGCATTACCTACTGGCGGTCGCCAGTAGGTAGTTATAGTTAGGACCCTCTTACCATAGGAAAACCGCAACATTCTATTTTGAATAACTTTGGCGCCGGTTGACGAATCCTCGCGAAATTTTCAAAATAGGTGGGGCGCTACGCTCCGCTCCTACCCTGAAAGTCTCGGGGGGATTTGTCAAGCGGGGGCTGAGATAAAAGGGGGGTCCCAAACCGCGTTTTTCCCATGCATTTTTCTATAGGACCTTTAGACACAGCTACAGCCCGAACGGCTGAACAGAGTTAAATGAAATTTGGCAGAGAGGTAGTCCTCAGGTCAAGGAAGTGCCTTTTGTAGGTTTGGTGTAAATCTGTTCAGTAGATTCTGAGAAAATAGCCTTTAAATCAATATATATATCTGAGCCAGCTTACGGTGCGCTTATGGTGCGCTTACCGTACGCGTACGGTGACGTGCGCGAGCGCGATTCTGATTGGCTGTTAGATCTTAGTAAACATTCGAATCGGTCGAAACCAGGAAGCGGCGGCCGCCATTTTGTGTGTTTCACTCAGAAAAAAAAGGGTGATAACTAGAAAAGGGGGCAAGGAAGAGAGTTACAGACCCCATAACATTTGAAAGGGGGTCAAAGAAGGACAGAAAAGTACAAAAAAAACATTTATTAATTTAAAAAAAAATCGCGGGGTACGCGTACGGTAAGCTCACCGTACGCATACGGTAAAAATAAAAATAAAAAAAGAAATGAAATGCAGATTTAAGTGTTTAGATATTAGGGGGCTCTAAAAAGAGTCGTTGTGTTTAATAAGTGATTTTTTAGTGGTACCTACAAGTAAGTACCGATGCAGAGTCTAAGGTTCAAGAGGAAGACTCTGTTCCCTTCATCAGTGAAGTGTACACCATCTCCTCTATAAATGTCTTGCATGTCGTAACGCAAGTTGTTGTGGTAAATGGAACCCATACCATAGTCACGGAGGAAAGCAGAAACAGATTTGTGGACGTGCTTTCTTGCTTTGTCAATCTGTGGACAAAAATGATTGGACCAGTTCCATTTTTGCCTTTGGCATATGTTAGACAACACAAAGGCAGTTTTAGGGAAAAGTGAAAACAGTTGTGCAAAGGTCTCCTTCATAAGCATTTCCAGACCTACCCCAGTCAAAGTGCCTAGGTCATTGCCACCACAGTGCACTATTATGAGGTCAGGGTGTTGGATTTGCATGAAGGAGTTCACCAATGGCATCAATTGGTGCCACTTTAACCCTCTCTGACCAATCCATTTAATGTCTACATTTGGCAAAGCAAGGTCTCTCACCATACCTGTTTTCTCTGCATACTTTTCACTCCAGAAGACATAGCTGTGCCCTACAATCCACACTGTGAACATCTTCAAAGGAGAACTGGATGCACTCAGGAGGTGTAATTCAGTAGAATGGTAAAAAGAAATGAAAGACAGTTTGGAAATGGAGGCATACATATTTTTTTTATAAAAAAAAGAACTGATTGGCTGTTTCATACCATTCTACAATAAAAACTAGGCTGTATGTGTAAATTTATAGAAGCATGTTTTGTATTGGTACAGAAAAATGTGTTACCAAAGAACAGTACTATGGATTTGCTGTTAGGTTTGAAAAGTCAAGCACTCCTGCTCTTTGGAAATGAAACATTGTGTGGTGAACTTCTGACCTAACTCTAAACAGCAGTGTTTCAAGAGCTGTTGCTATGGTAGCAGGCAGAAGTCAAGTTGGGGGAAGGGTACTAGGCTGAAGTCAAGTTGGGGGAAGGGTACTTTTGGAAAAGGGTTGGTTTTCAACCAATAGAAATGTGTGATTACATTTGAAAAAAAGGGGGAAGCACTGAGATTTGAAATTAACATGTATATGTGTGGAAAAAAAGAGGGAAACATTGCCATTATCTGGTTCTGCTGAGAGGAGAGAGGTGTACAGAACAGAGATCCTGGCTCTGATAATCTGCTGTTTGAGTGCCACATTTCTTTCACAACTAACTAATTTTAAAGGTGAGTTTAGAGTTTGAGAGGGGATGTATATGGTAAATTAAGAAATGAATAATAGAATTGGAATTCCTTTTGTTGAAGTTGTGTTTATCATTTTCTGTTTTCGGAGAAATTTAAATGTGAGGAACATGTAAAATAATATGGTCTATGTTTTCACGATAAATTAAGGTGTATTGGTATAAATACGGAATACTTTAAGGGTTTGCGGTTGCACTCAGTAATGCAAATACATTCAGCATCAGTAAGGCTGGTTGCCCTTGCTGGAGTGTAGTCAGTCACCCAGGTTACACATATTGGTGGTCTCAGAAAGCTGTTTGGTATTGCTCTGGTGATTTTACATTTGCATTAGATGGAAAGGGGGAGGTATTTTTTTCTGCAGAAGCAGACTCTTAGCACACAGCCAGCTGCATATCCTGTGGAATCATGCACAGTATTCACAACCGAGTGGGGTTTGAGGTTTCAGTCAGTAATGCAAATACATTCAGCATCACTAAGGCTGGTTGCCCTTGCTGGAGTGTAGTCAGTCACCCAGGTTACACATGTTGCTGGTCTGAAAATGTTGTTTGGACATGTGCTTTTTTAAGAATCTGAAAAGTGGATTCATAATGTGTCAGTCTGTAAAAGTACTTATCACTTGCCAAAAAAAGAGTAGTAAGTGTGCTTTCAAATTGGCAAAGAAATTTCGGTTTGTGACTAATATGAAAACATGACTCTGTGTGCAAATAGGAATTACAGGCAGAAATTTATTGCGTATTGCTCTGGTGATTTTACATTTGCATTAGATGTAAAGGGGGAGCTATTTTTTTGTGCAGAAACAGACTCTTAGCACACAGCCAGCTGCTTATCCTGTGGAATCATGCACAGTATTCACAACCGAGTGGGGTTTGAGGTTGCAGTCAGTAATGCAAATACATTCAGCATCACTAAGGCTGGTTGCCCTTGCTGGAGTGTACTCAGCCACCCAGGTTACACATGTTGCTGGTCTGGAAAAGCAGTTTGGACATGTGCTTTTTTAAGAATCTGAAAAGTGGATTTAAAATGTGTCAGACTGTAAAAGTATTTATCACTTGCCAAAAAAAAGAGTAGTAAGTGTGGTTTCAAATTGGCAAAGAAATTACGTTTTCAGACTAATATGAAAACATGACTCTGTGTGCAAAGAGGAATTACAGGCAGAGATTTATTGCGTACTACTGTGGTAATTTTACAGTTGCATTAGTAGGAAAGGGGGAGCTATTTTTTTCTGCAGAAGCAGACTCTTAGCACACACCCAGCTGCTTATCCTGTGGAATTATGCACAGTATTCACAACCGAGTGGGGTTTGAGGTTGCACTTAGTAATGCAAATACAAACATGTAAAATAATATGGACTATGTTTTCACCATAAATTAAGGTGTAGTGGTATAAATGAGGAATACTTTTAGGGTTTGAGGTTGCAGTCAGTAATGCAAATACATTGAGCATCACTAAGGCTGGTTGCCCTTGCTGGAGTGTAGTCAGTCACCCAGGTTACACATGTTGCTGGTCTCAGAAAGGTGTTTGGTATTGCTCTGGTGATTTTACATTTGCATTAGATGGAAAGGGGGAGCTATTTTTTTATGCAGAAGCAGACTCTTAGCACACAACCAGCTGCTTATCCTGTGGAATCATGCACAGTATTCACAACCGAGTGGGGTTTGAGGTTGCAGTCAGTAATGCAAATACATTCAGCTTCACTAAGGCTGGTTGCCCTTGCTGGAGTGTACTCAGTCACCCAGGTTACACATGTTGCTGGTCTGAAAATGTTGTTTGGACATGTGCTTTTTTAAGAATCTAAAAAGTGGATTCATAATGTGTCAGACTGTAAAAGTACTTATCATTTACCAAAAAAAAGAGTAGTAAGTGTGCTTTCAAATTGGCAAAGAAATTTCGTTTTGTGACTAATATGAAAACATGACTCTGTGTGCAAATAGGAATTACAGGCAGAGATTTATTGCGTATTGCTCTGGTGATTTTACATTTGCATTAGATGTAAAGGGGGAGCTATTTTTTTGTGCAGAAGCAGACTCTTAGCACACAGCCAGCTGCTTATCCTGTGGAATCATGCACAGTATTCACAACCGAGTGGGGTTTGAGGTTGCAGTCAGTAATGCAAATACATTCAGCATCACTAAGGCTGGTTGCCCTTGCTGGAGTGTAGTCAGTCACCCAGTTTACACATGTTGCTGGTCTCAGAAAGCTGTTTGGTATTGCTCTGGTGATTTTACATTTGCATTAGATGGAAAGGAGGTGTTATTTTTTTATGCAGAAGCAGACTCTTAGCACACAACCAGCTGCTTATCCTGTGGAATCATGCACAGTATTCACAACCGAGTGGGGTTTGAGGTTGCAGTCAGTAATGCAAATACATTCAGCTTCACTAAGGCTGGTTGCCCTTGCTGGAGTGTACTCAGTCACCCAGGTTACACATGTTGCTGGTCTGAAAATGTTGTTTGGACATGTGCTTTTTTAAGAATCTAAAAAGTGGATTCATAATGTGTCAGACTGTAAAAGTACTTATCATTTGCCAAAAAAAAGAGTAGTAAGTGTGCTTTCAAATTGGCAAAGAAATGTTGTTTTTTGACTAATATGTAAACATGACTCTATGTGCAAAGAGGAATTACAGGCAGAGATTTATTGCGTATTGCTCTGGTGAATTTAAATTTGCATTAGATGGAAAGGGGGAGCTATTTTTTTTGTGCGAAGCAGACTCTTAGCACACACCAGCTGTTTATCCTGTGGAAACATGCACAGTATTCACAACCGAGTGGGGTTTGAGGTTGCAGTCAGTAATGCAAATACATTCAGCGTCACTAAGGCTGGTTGCCATTTCTGGAGTGTACTCAGTCACCCAGGTTACACATGTTGCTGGTCTGAAAAAGCAGTTTGGACATGTGCTTTTTAAAGAATCTGAAAAGTGGATTTAAAATGTGTCAGACTGTAAAAGTGTTTATCACTTGCCAAAAAAGAGAGTAGTAAGTGTGGATTCAAATTGGCATAGAAATTTCGTTTTCAGACTAATATGAAAACATGACTCTGTGTGCAAAGAGGAATTACAGGCAGAGATTTATTGCGTACTACTCTGGTAATTTTACAGTTGCATTAGTAGGAAAGGGTGAGCTATTTTTTTATGCAAAAGCAGACTCTTAGCACACACCCAGCTGCTTATCCTGTGGAATTATGCACAGTATTCACAACCGAGTGGGGTTTGAGGTTGCACTTAGTAATGCAAACACAAACATGTAAAATAATATTGACTATGTTTTCACCATAAATTAAGGTGTAGTGGTATAAATGAGGAATACTTTTACGGTTTGAGGTTGCAGTGAGTAATGCAAATACATTCAGCATCAGTAAGGCTGGTTGCCCTTGCTGGAGTGTAGTCAGTCACCCAGGTTACACATGTTGCTGGTCTCAGAAAGCTGTTTGGTATTGCTCTGGTGATTTTACATTTGCATTAGATGGAATGGGGGAGCTATTTTTTTATGCAGAAGCAGACTCTTAGCACACAGCCAGCTGCTTATCCTGTGGAATCATGTACAGTATTCACAACCGAGTTGGGTTTGAGGTTGCAGTCAGTAATGCAAATACATTCAACATCACTAAGGCTGGTTGCCCTTGCTGGAGTGTAGTCAGTCACCCAGGTTACACATGTTGCTGGTCTCAAAAAGCTGTTTGGACATGTGCTGTTTTCAGAATCTGAAAAGTGGATTCAAAATGTGTCAGACTGTAAAAGTAATTATCACTTGCCAAAAAAAGAATAGTAAGTGTGCTTTCCAATTGGCAAAGAAATTACGTTTTCAGACTAATATGAAAACATGACTCTATGTGCACACAGGAATTGTTTTTAGATATGTGAAGGTGTTATTGTGATTTTCACTTGTAGGAAAGGGGTACATAGTATTTTTAGATTTGAAATGATCATAAAAAATGTAGTAATATATTTAAATAAAATAAAGGAATTTTTTTTTAGTTTTTTTCAGGTATTGCTGAAGAGCAGTGAACAAAATTTAAGATGCCTACAAAATCCAGACTAAGGAAAAACCACAAAAAAAAACTATATTTGAAGACAACTGGAGGACCTAAGTTAGTTGGAGATGCTCATGTTGGGAAAAAGAGAAAGTCTTCTGGTAAGCAGACAAAAGATTTTTTAAAGAACATCTTCAAAAAAAGGAAAAATGTACAAAATGTCTGTACTGGAAAGAATGTTTTCAATAGAAAAGAACAGGAAAAAATTGAGAATTTCGTTAATGCAAATATACCTTCTGCAACAATATAGATTAACTTAAACAGAAAAACAGCATTTAAAGAGATACGTAGAAAAATGTTTCAGAGAAGAGTTATGCCCAATTTGATAAAGGATGTGAAGAAATATAAGAAAAAGGCAAAATATTACAAGAGAAAAAAAGAAATTGAAGCCATTGCAGCAAAGGCATTAGAATTAAAAAGGAAACTACTCATTTTAATTTTGAATAGGATGCGTACATTAGATAAAATGGTTAATGTACTGAAATCACAAAGCAAAAGGAAAAGAGTAGTGAAAAGAACAAACTTTTGTAAAGTGTTTTTAGGAGAATGGATGCATAGTTCAAGTAGTGAACCTTTTTTTAATGAAGAGAGTTATTTTCAAAGTAATAGTTTGCTGCATGCACCTTCACATATCTAAAAACAATTCCTGTGTGCACATAGAGTCATGTTTTCATATTAGTCTGAAAACGCAATTTCTTTGCCAATTGGAAAGCACACTTACTATTCTTTTTTTGGCAAGTGATAATTACTTTTACAGTCTGACACATTTTGAATCCACTTTTCAGATTCTGAAAACAGCACATGTCCAAACAGCTTTTTGAGACCAGCAACATGTGTAACCTGGGTGACTAACTACACTCCAGCAAGGGCAACCAGCCTTAGTGTTGCTGAATGTATTTGCATTACTGACTGAAACCTCAAACCCCACTCGGTTGTGAATACTGTGCATGATTCCACAGGATATGCAGCTGGCTGTGTGCTAAGAGTCTGCTTCTGCAGAAAAAAATACCTCCCCCTTTCCATCTAATGCAAATGTAAAATCACCAGAGCAATACCAAACAGCTTTCTGAGACCAGCAATATGTGTAACCTGGGTGACTGACTACACTCCAGCAAGGGCAACCAGCCTTACTGATGCTGAATGTATTTGCATTACTCACTGCAACCTCAAACCCTAAAAGTATTCCTCATTTATACCACTACACCTTAATTTATGGTGAAAACATAGTCCATATTATTTTACATGTTTGTGTTTGCATTACTAAGTGCAACCTCAAACCCCACTCGGTTGTGAATACTGTGCATAATTCCACAGGATAAGCAGCTGGGTGTGTGCTAAGAGTCTGCTTCTGCATAAAAAAATAGCTCCCCCTTTCCTACTAATGCAACTGTAAAATTACCAGAGTAGTACGCAATAAATCTCTGCCTGTAATTCCTCTTTGCACACAGAGTCATGTTTTCATATTAGTCTGAAAACGAAATTTCTATGCCAATTTGAAACCACACTTACTACTCTTTTTTTTGGCAAGTGATAAACACTTTTACAGTCTGACACATTTTAAATCCACTTTTCAGATTCTTTAAAAAGCACATGTCCAAACTGCTTTTTCAGACCAGCAACATGTGTAACCTGGGTGACTGAGTACACTCCAGCAAGGGCAACCAGCCTTAGTGATGCTGAATGTATTTGCATTACTGACTGCAACCTCAAACCCCACTCGGTTGTGAATACTGTGCATGTTTCCAGAGGATAAACAGCTGGTGTGTGCTAAGAGTCTGCTTCTGCACAAAAAAGATAGCTCCCCCTTTCCATCTAATGCAAATTTAAATTCACCAGAGCAATACGCAATAAATCTCTGCCTGTAATTCCTCTTTGCACACAGTCATGTTTACATATTAATCAAAAAACAAAATTTCTTTGCCAATTTGAAAGCACACTTACTACTCTTTTTTTTGGCAAATGATAAGTACTTTTACAGTCTGACACATTATGAATCCACTTTTTAGATTCTTAAAAAAGCACATGTCCAAACAACATTTTCAGACCAGCAACATGTGTAACCTGGGTGACTGAGTACACTCCAGCAAGGGCAACCAGCCTTAGTGAAGCTGAATGTATTTGCATTACTGACTGCAACCTCAAACCCCACTCGGTTGTGAATACTGTGCATGATTCCACAGGATAAGCAGCTGGTTGTGTGCTAAGATTCTGCTTCTGCATAAAAAAATAACACCCCCTTTCCATCTAATGCAAATGTAAAATCACCAGAGCAATACCAAACAGCTTTCTGAGACCAGCAACATGTGTAACCTGGGTGACTGACTACACTCCAGCAAGGGCAACCAGCCTTAGTGATGCTGAATGTATTTGCATTACTGACTGCAACCTCAAACCCTAAAAGTATTCCTCATTTATACCACTACACCTTAATTTATGGTGAAAACATAGTCCATATTATTTTACATGTTTGTATTTGCATTACTAAGTGCAACCTCAAACCCCACTCGGTTGTGAATACTGTGCATAATTCCACAGGATAAGCAGCTGGGTGTGTGCTAAGAGTCTGCTTCTGCAGAAAAAAATAGCTCCCCCTTTCCTACTAATGCAACTGTAAAATTACCACAGTAGTACGCAATAAATCTCTGCCTGTAATTCCTCTTTGCACACAGAGTCATGTTTTCATATTAGTCACAAAACGAAATTTCTTTGCCAATTTGAAACCACACTTACTACTCTTTTTTTTGGCAAGTGATAAATACTTTTACAGTCTGACACATTTTAAATCCACTTTTCAGATTCTTAAAAAAGCACATGTCCAAACTGCTTTTTCAGACCAGCAACATGTGTAACCTGTGTGGCTGAGTACAGTCCAGCAAGGGCAACCAGCCTTAGTGATGCTGAATGTATTCGCATTACTGACTGCAACCTCAAACCCCACTCGGTTGTGAATACTGTGCATGATTCCACAGGATAAGCAGCTGGCTGTGTGCTAAGAGTCTGCTTCTGCACAAAAAATAGCTCCCCCTTTACATCTAATGCAAATGTAAAATCACCAGAGCAATACGCAATAAATCTCTGCCTGTAATTCCTATTTGCACACAGAGTCATGTTTTCATATTAGTCACAAAACGAAATTTCTTTGCCAATTTGAAAGCACACTTACTACTCTTCTTTTTGGCAAGTGATAAGTACTTTTACAGACTGACACATTATGAATCCACTTTTCAGATTCTTAAAAAAGCACATGTCCAAACAACATTTTCAGACCAGCAACATGTGTAACCTGGGTGACTAACTACACTCCAGCAAGGGCAACCAGCCTTAGTGTTGCTGAATGTATTTGCATTACTGACTGAAACCTCAAACCCCACTCGGTTGTGAATACTGTGCATGATTCCACAGGATATGCAGCTGGCTGTGTGCTAAGAGTCTGCTTCTGCAGAAAAAAATACCTCCCCCTTTCCATCTAATGCAAATGTAAAATCACCAGAGCAATACCAAACAGCTTTCTGAGACCAGCAATATGTGTAACCTGGGTGACTGACTACACTCCAGCAAGGGCAACCAGCCTTACTGATGCTGAATGTATTTGCATTACTGAGTGCAACCTCAAACCCTTAAAGTATTCCTTATTTATACCAGTACACCTTAATTTATCGTGAAAACATAGACCATATTATTTTACATGTTCCTCACATTTAAATTTCTCCCAAAACAGAAAATGATAAACACAACTTCAACAAAAGGAATTCCAATTCTATTATTCATTTTTTAATTTACCATATACACCCCCTCTCAAACTCTACACTCACCTTTAAAATTAGTTAGTTGTGAAAGAAATGTGGCACTCAAACAGCAGATTATCAGAGCCAGGATCTCTGTTCTGTACACCTCTCTCCTCTCAGCAGAACCAGATAATGGCAATGTTTCCCTCTTTTTTTCCACACATATACATGTTAATTTCAAATCTCAGTGCTTCCCCCTTTTTTTCAAATGTAATCACACATTTCTATTGGTTGAAAACCAACCCTTTTCCAAAAGTACCCTTCCCCCAACTTGACTTCAGCCTAGTACCCTTCCCCCAACTTGACTTCTGCCTGCTACCATAGCAACAGCTCTTGAAACACTGCTGTTTAGAGTTAGGTCAGAAGTTCACCACACAATGTTTCATTTCCAAAGAGCAGGAGTGCTTGACTTTTCAAACCTAACAGCAAATCCATAGTACTGTTCTTTGGTAACACATTTTTCTGTACCAATACAAAACATGCTTCTATAAATTTACTCATACAGCCTAGTTTTTATTGTAGAATGGTATGAAACAGCCAATCAGTTCTTTTTTTTATAAAAAAAATATGTATGCCTCCATTTCCAAACTGTCTTTCATTTCTTTTTACCATTCTACTGAATTACACCTCCTGAGTGCATCCAGTTCTCCTTTGAAGATGTTCACAGTGTGGATTGTAGGGCACAGCTATGTCTTCTGGAGTGAAAAGTATGCAGAGAAAACAGGTATGGTGAGAGACCTTGCTTTGCCAAATGTAGACATTAAATGGATTGGTCAGA
The DNA here is from genome assembly GCF_964204655.1 of Triturus cristatus. Classification (NCBI taxonomy): domain Eukaryota; kingdom Metazoa; phylum Chordata; class Amphibia; order Caudata; family Salamandridae; genus Triturus; species Triturus cristatus. Next base: position 792,746,406 of record NC_140589.1, read on the forward strand.
GAGGGTTAAAGTGGCACCAATTGATGCCATTGGTGAAATCCTTCATGCAAATCCAACACCCTGACCTCATAATAGTGCACTGTGGTGGCAATGACCTAGGCACTTTGACTGGGGTAGGTCTGGAAATGCTTATGAAGGAGACCTTTGCACAACTGTTTTCACTTTTCCCTAAAACTGCCTTTGTGTTTTCTAACATATGCCAAAGGCAAAAATGGAACTGGTCCAATCATTTTTGTCCACAGATTGACAAAGCAAGAAAGCACGTCAACAAATCTGTTTCTGCTTTCCTCCGTGACTATGGTATGGGTTCCATTTACCACAACAACTTGCGTTACGACATGCAAGACATTTATAGAGGAGATGGTGTACACTTCACTGATGAAGGGAACAGAGTCGTCCTCTTGAACCTTAGACTCTGCATCGGTACTTACTTGTAGGTACCACTAAAAAATCACTTATTAAACACAACGGCTCTTTTTAGAGCCCCCTAATATCTAAACACTTAAATCTGCATTTCATTTCTTTTTTTATTTTTATTTTTACCGTACGCGTACGGTGAGCTTACCGTACGCGTACCCCGCGATTTTTTTTAAAATTAACAAATGTTTTTTTTGTACTTTTCTGTCCTTCTTTGACCCCCTTTCAAATGTTATGGGGTCTGTAACTCTCTTCCTTGCCCCCTTTTCTAGTTATCACCCTTTTTTTTCTGAGTGAAACACACAAAATGGCGGCCGCCGCTTCCTGGTTTCGACCGATTCGAATGTTTACTAAGATCTAACAGCCAATCAGAATCGCGCTCGCGCACGTCACCGTACGCGTACGGTAAGCGCACCGTAAGCGCACCGTAAGCTGGCTCAGATATATATATTGATTTAAAGGCTATTTTCTCAGAATCTACTGAACAGATTTACACCAAACCTACAAAAGGCACTTCCTTGACCTGAGGACTACCTCTCTGCCAAATTTCATTTAACTCTGTTCAGCCGTTCGGGCTGTAGCTGTGTCTAAAGGTCCTATGGAAAAATGCATGGGAAAAACACGTTTTGGGACCCCCTTTTTATCTCAGCCCCCGCTTGACGAATCCCCCCGAGACTTTCAGGGTAGGAGCGGAGCGTAGCGCCCCACTTATTTTGAAAATTTCGCGAGGATTCGTCGACCGGCGCCAAAGTTATTCAAAATAGAATGTTGCGGTTTTCCTATGGTAAGAGGGTCCTAACTAGAATATTATATAATATTTAATAATATAATAATATTATTGTGATTTTCACTTGTAGGAAAGGGGTACATAGTATTTTTAGATTTGAAATGATCATAAAAAATGTAGTAATATATTTAAATAAAATAAAGGAATTTTTTTTTAGTTTTTTTCAGGTATTGCTGAAGAGCAGTGAACAAAATTTAAGATGCCTACAAAATCCAGACTAAGGAAAAACCACAAAAAAAAACTATATTTGAAGACAACTGGAGGACCTAAGTTAGTTGGAGATGCTCATGTTGGGAAAAAGAGAAAGTCTTCTGGTAAGCAGACAAAAGATTTTTTAAAGAACATCTTCAAAAAAAGGAAAAATGTACAAAATGTCTGTACTGGAAAGAATGTTTTCAATAGAAAAGAACAGGAAAAAATTGAGAATTTAGTTAATGCAAATATACCTTCTGCAACAATAAAGATTAACTTAAACTGAAAAACAGCATTTAAAGAGATACGTAGAAAAATGTTTCAGAGAAGAGTTATGTCCAATTTGATAAAGGATGTGAAGAAATATAAGAAAAAGGCAAAATATTACAAGAGAAAAAAAGAAATTGAAGCCATTGCAGCAAAGGCATTAGAATTAAAAAGGAAACTATTCATTTTAATTTTGAATAGGATGCGTACATTAGATAAAATGGTTAATGTACTGAAATCACAAAGCAAAAGGAAAAGAGTAGTGAAAAGAACAAACTTTTGTAAAGTGTTTTTAGGAGAATGGATGCATAGTTCAAGTAGTGAACCTTTTTTTAATGAAGAGAGTTATTTTCAAAGTAATAGTTTGCTGCATGCAGTTGACACCAGAGGTCGTGCTTATGAAGTGAAAAATGGTTGCATAATGGAGAAGGAGATAACGGTTCCAAGAGATGAGGTACAAGTGATGGCGGATGAGGCTATGGGGAGACGTCCTAAAGCCCCAGTGTACACTTGGAATTGTAGTAGTATTTGCACTGTGCGTCAGGAATCTATTGATAAATTTCGTGAGTTTCTAAGAGAATATAGTAAAAAAAGTGTAAAACAGAAGATTAAGGTGCTTCAAAGTCTAGATCCATGCAGAGTGAGAGAGAATACTGGTTTGCAGGGTCATTCTCTGGCTTGTCTATCTAGAAAAGTGTGTAATAGTGTTTTTCATCATTTTAGGATGCTGGCTGTTCATCATACTGAAATGAGAAAGTTTGTGAGACGGTTGTATTTTGCTAAAAGTCCAGCAATAAAGTTAGATGAATTGAATAGGGCTATGTTCCGTGGATCGGTATCAGATGTAGAGAAGGTTACTGATGAAATTCAGTTTTGTTACTTTGGTCCTGAACAAAACAGTGCAGAAAAGGACACAGTAAATGAGGAAGAAGTGGAAGAGAATGTAGAACCCTCTGTAAGTAAAACATTTAATGATCACATAACAAAATTTGCAATAATCTCTAATGAAAGACCAAATATAACTTGTATTTGTTGCCGCAGAACTCATTATAGAAAACAAACTAGGAATGTTGATCTCTACAGAAAGAGTGAAAATGAAGATAATTATAAGTGGAAGGATTTTGCCACATATATATTTCTTGAAAATTGTTTTGAATTGGGTGAAGATCAGCGTATTTGTAAATACTGTTACAACAAGTTAGAGGAAAATAGAATGCCAACCAGAGCTGTACATAATAATTTAGAATTGGATGTTATTCCTGCCGAACTTTCTGAATTAAATACATATGAGTCTATACTTGTTCATCCGTTCCAGACCATAGTACGTATGGAGCCCAAAACTGGTAAATTACCTCCTTCAGATTTACTGAGAGGTTTAAAAGGTAGAGTGGTGTATTTGCCCTTGGATTTGAAAAAAAATATGGAAACTATTGATGCAGATACTTTGGAAACTGAACCATTAGTTATTCTGGTTAATGGTGTACCTACAAAGAATAAGAAGATTTGGCAGGAGCTGGTAGATGTACGGAAAGTACAAAGAGCAAATTTGTATTTGAAAAGGAATAACAAATGGTATGAATCAATTTATATAGAAGAAGAAGAAGAAGATTTACAAGAAGACTCAGAAACACCAACTGGACAAATTGAAAAAGTGGACAAGTCAAAGGAAGAAGAAATTTATGAACATTTTAGCATACATCCTCTTCATTCAAAAGAAGTTATGGGAGACAATATTGATCTGTTTCAGATGAAGAAAGCAAAAGGAACTCCCGTGAGTGTATGGGAGGAGAGCTTGGAAGCTCGATGTTTTCCCCAGCTGTTTCCTAAAGGAAAAGGAGGACGATACGATGAACGTCCAGAACAGATTCCAGCTTCTGAGTATCGGACTACAAGACTATATGCAAAAGATCCCAGATTTCGACAAAGTATTCCTTATTAGTTCCATCTTTTATTTGAAAGCGACTTGTCTGCACTATCTCATGCAGTAAATCACGTTTTAAAAAGTGGAGTACATTTACAAAATGTGTCTGCTAAGGATTTTATGGAGAAAGTGCAGCACCGAGATGATCATTTGGAAACACAACTGATCAATCTGATGGCTTGTCAGCGTGGGACAAATGAATATTGGTACCGACGCCATGGTGAATTAAAATGCATGTTACGAAATTTAGGAACACCAACATGGTTCCTTACCCTAAGCTGTGCTGAGTACGCTTGGGATGATTTACTGGATTTTCTACGAGAGGCAAATTCAAACATTAAAAACATCGAATACAAGACAGCAGGAGAACTGTGCTCATTGGATCCGGTTAATGTTTGCAGATATTTCAATCATAGATTTGAGGCTATGATGTCCTTCATCTGCAATAAAAAAAATCCACCTCTTGGAGAAGTAGTGGATTTCTTTTGGAGAAAAGAGTACCAGGCAAGAGGTGCTCCTCATATTCATATGCTGTTGTGGATCAAGGATGCCCCAAAGTTTGGAACAGATGCTGATGAAGCAGTGTTATCTTACATTGAAGAATATGCAACATGTGCTATACCAAAAAGCACAGAAGAGAAAAAGTTAAAGGAGCAAGTTTTACGTTTCCAAAGTCATCGGTGTGGAAAATACTGTCGACGGAAATACAAGAGCAAAGATAAATACTACACTAAATGTCGATTTGGATTTCCTAGACCTGTTCTTTCAAATGGAAGAGTAAACAGTTTTATGTCATCTGTGAGACATACTATCACAAGAAAATCACCTAAGAATACCTACAACCTAAAAAGAAAAGAAGAATCAAAAAATATAAATGACTACAACCCAGTCATTTTATCCATGTGGAATGCTAACATGGATATACAGTATGTAGCTGACAATTCCATTGCTGTTGCTCGATATGTAACGTCTTACATTACTAAATCTGAAAAAACTGAATTGAAAGAAATGTGGGAAGAGATTTCTCACGAGAAGACTGTCAGTAAGAAGCTGTACAGTTTCAGTTTAAAGATGTTATCGCATCGAGAAATTGGATCCTACGAATGTTCAGATAGGTTATCTTCTGCAAGTCTCTACTCGAAATCAAGAAGAATAATTTGGGCAAGTTTAGGCCTTGCAGCAATGAGAAATCGGGTACTGAAATCTGTTGGAGAAATTGAATATTTGGCCGAGAATGACCCAGAAAGTACAGATATTTTGAAATCAAACATGTTAGACACATATTATCCCAAAAGAAGTCATCATCTGGAGAACATGTGTCTCTATGAAGTGCTGCAGAACTACATTTATTCACGGAAAGCCGCAGAAGACATCAACAATGGAAAATATAAAGTCATTGGTGAGGAAGGATGTTTGGTGAAGCAAACAAAAGGTAGTTTGATAAATCACAGGAAGCTGAGTTGCGACACTACTGACAAAAAGGAATTTTACTACTTGGCTCTTTTACAGCTGTTTAAACCATGGCGTACAGAGGATGAACTACTGGGAGAATTTCAAAGCTATGAAGATTCTTTTAATGCTTGCAAAGACAGCATACAATGCAGTACATTCTCAACTTATGTGCAAATGTTAAATGAAGAAATTGAACAGGAAACTACAATTGCAGCTGAAGTAGCTAGAGACAGTTCTCAAGACAGCCAAAGTTCAGGAACACTCAGTCAAGATCCCCTAGGACAACCAATCGTTGAAAATGAAGCATCAATAGCCATGAATGAAGTGGAAACGGCTATAAATCAAGCTCAAGAAGAATTTATAGACTTACCAAATTTGGAAAGACAACTGAATGAAGAGCAGCAACAAATTTATGAAGAGATCAGAAACAAAATTGATCACGGATTTCTACATGAAAAAAAAGAGTGCTCATGCACATCATTTCATCCAATCAGGATGTATGTAAGCGGACACGCTGGAACTGGAAAAAGTTTCCTAATAAAAGTCATCAGAAGCTACCTACAGCAAAAAACGGATTCTACTTTGTCTTGTGTGGTTACTGCTCCAACTGGGTTAGCAGCATATAACATAAAAGGAATCACCTTACATCGTTTGCTAATGTTACCAGTGGAGCATGAGAACAAAAGACAATACCACAAGCTAACTGGAGAAGCATGCTTGGAAGTTTCAAGAGTATTGAAGAAGATGCAAGTTCTCATTATTGATGAGGTGAGCATGGTATCAAACTTAATGCTTGCCTTTGTGCATTTAAGAATGCAGCAAATTCTAAGGACAGACTATGACGTGTTATTTGGTGGTAAACATGTCATAGTTTTTGGGGATCTTCTACAACTTACTCCAGTTAAAGGACAACCAGTGTTTAATACTGTGACACATGAAGACACAAAGAAGTCATTGGGAAGCATCGATAATGCAAATATTTGGTCCTTCTTTGAGTACAAGGAACTTACTACTAATATGAGGCAAGCAAACGATGAAGAATATGGAAGTATTCTGAAAGATATCAGAATTGGACTACTCACAGAAGTTGGCAAAAAAGCATTACAGAGTCGGCTGCTACATAATTTATTTCCTATGGAAGAAATAGTTGCAGAGAAGATATACAAGAACATTGCAGAAAAGAAAAGTGTCATCTGCTTAATGCCAACTCTACGTGAATGCTCAATATTCAATGAGGAGCTTTTAAAATTGGAAAAGGAAGATATCAGGAAATTGGAAGCAGTGGACAAAATTGAGGATGGAAGAATTACTATCACATTAACAGGCACACTGAAAAATAAATTGGATTCACTAGAGAAGAACATTTCCAAAACAGCTGGATTAGAAAAAAATCTATATGTTTGCATGAACTGTAGAGTATTTTTAAGGAGAAATTTGGATGTTGAAAAAGGTTTAGTTAATGGAGCTATGGGAAGAGTTGTGGGTTTTATTAATTATCAGAAAAAAGATGGAATTGAATGTTTAAAAATAAAATTTGACCAGATAGAAGAAGTTAAAGACATTTGTCGTTGTACAGTTCGTTTCATGCTTGTGAAAGACTTATATGTACGTAGGAAGCAGTTTCCGTTTTCTCTACCATATGCTGTAACTATTCACAAGTCTCAAGGATTGACTGTAGATTGTGCATTTGTAAACATTGGTTCAACTGTGTTCAAAGAAGGTATGGCTTATGTAGCTTTGTCACGAGTGAAAACATTATCTGGTTTATTCATGATAGACTTTGATGACTCAAAAGTTAGTGCTGATACAAATTGTGTAAAGGAGTATAATAGATTAAGAAGAACCTATGCTCCTCATTTAGGTCAGTATCCTGTGTTAGAGAAACGTGTAGTTTCTCGTAAAAGGAGAAATGAGAATATCTGTAATGAAGATGTAGAGAGGAGGAAAAAAAAGAGGAGTGATGTAATTGCAAGCAAAAAGAAAAAGGAAAATGAAGAAGAGGTTGTAGGATGTCATTTTGAAAATAGCTCTTGTGTCAACTGCTACGCTAATGTAGTGCTGAATGTTGCATTTTATCTGGAAAGTTTGCAAGAGCAGATAATAGTAAATCAGAGAAAAAGATTCTGTTCTGAGTTGAGTCTCCTTTTTCAAAAGCTGAGTAATGATAAAACTCAAATAGAAAGTGCTACTGAAATTAGAAAACTTTTAGATGTATGTTCAGGACGAACCCAGTTTTCTCAAAATGTACAGCAAGACGCACAGGAATTCTTGATGTTTTTTCTTCAGGTACTGGAAGAAGAAGGGGTTCCCATTGAAAATATGTTTGGTGTCTCTTATAAATGGGAACATAGTTGTGAAAACTGTTACAATACATGTGGCTCTAATGTTGATTCTGAAAGGTTTATTTATTTAACATTGCCAGACAGTAAAACAGTCACTTTTGCTAAATTAGTTAAAGATGCTAATCATAACATGGAATGCGGTGAGTGTCAATCTGACATGTTTTCAACGTTAATTTTAAAGGAATACGGACAGTATGTAATTTTAATGATGCAACGATGTAAATCTGATGGTTCAAAATTGGATACTTTAATAAAGAAGTTTACAGGACAGCAATTATCAATTTCAGGAAAAACTTTTGTAACAGTTGCAATAATTTTCCATGAAGGACCTACTGTTACTTCTGGACATTACACAGTTTATCTTAAATGTGAAAAAGGCTGGACACTGTGTAATGATTCAAAATTGATTTTCAAGCAACGTTTGCCTTTTGATTTAGCAAATTCCTATCTAATCTTCCTGAAACCAAAATTTTAGAGAGACTTGGCAAGATCTGTACAAAACAATTTTTCCATTTTATTGGATTACCATTGGAATTTTCCAAAAAAATGATTTTTCAAATTATCATTTGGCCTAATGGAAAGGTAACCAATTGTAATGTGAACTTTTTAAATTTTTAATGAAACTTTCGAAAACCAAAAATTTAGACAAAATCGGTAACATCTGCACAATTTAAATTTTGAAATGTTATTGGATTGCCATTGGAAATTTATTCAAAAAAGATTTTTAAAATTACTATTTGGCCATGAGGAAAGGTAAACAATTGTACTGTGGACTTATTTAATTATTAATTAATCTTTCGGAAACCAAAATGTTAGAAGAATCGGTGAGATCTGTACAATTTAAACTTTAGAATTTTATTGGATTACCATTGGAAATTTAATCAAAAAAGAATTTTAAAATTACTATTTGGCCAAAGGAAATGGAACCAGATGTATTGTGGAGTTATTTGAGATATATTTTTGTGATTATACTTCTGAAACAAAAATGTCAGACGGTATTTTAAAGAAATAATTATTGATGTTAGATGATATTTTTTTAGAATATTATGCATTTCTATAATGTTATGTTTAAGTAAAAAGAGATTGTGGGCTTTTTTAAAACAATCTTTGAGATTGTTATTTTTTTTTTTGCCCGCTGTTAAAAGATGAATGCAATTGCTTTCACAATTTATAGTGAAATGCAATATATTCTGAAAACAGCAAAAAAAAGGAAAAACATTTTTGGGGAAAAATATGTAAATACGTGTACTGTGTTATATATTGATTTATTGAATATTAATACTTTTTTCTTTTTTTTCAGATTGTGAAAGAAAATTTTCAAAAAAAAACAACCATTTTTTCAAGTAATTTCAATTACATTTTAATTAAAAATTAAATTGTTGGGTGGGTCAGGTAACTGAGAAATTAGATGGTCCCTTTCTTCCACTTTATCTCAAAAAGATTTTTAGTATTTAGTTATTAATTTCTCAAGGATCTTGAGATGTGGTAATTGATTTTTAGTGTTTAAAAAAAAAAAAAAAAAAAAAAAAAAAACTTAAAGAAAAAATAAAAAAACAGTTGAGAGGTAAGGTTGGCTCTTAAAAGAGCCGTTGTGTTCATGCAGGGACAGAGGAAAGGAAGTATGGGAACATTAGCTGGTTGGACATATGTGCTGGTCTATTTTGTTGTTAATGAGGGGAAGACTGGTCTCCCTATGAACAATTAGACCATGGCAAAATGAACACCGCATAGTAACCCTACCAAACCGAGGGTTCGTTTCCACAGGATCAGAAAAAGGTGAATGTGCCCCCACAGATGAAGGGCTCTGCGGAGTTTCCGAAGAAGAACTCGGCTGAGCTGCTGTGGATGTGCTTGGTTGACTTACTGAAGGGTTGCCCCTAGTATGTTTAGCATGTGTCCTAGGGTGTACATCGTGAAGGTGTCTCAACATAGTGTGATTCCCGAAGGAATACTTCTTGTTGGGATTACCTCGCGAAAGTACACGCTGGCACAGCTTGCAAGTCACCAAGGCAGCATTGACTTTTTTCTCACCCTCTGGAAAACTGAAATACTCCCATATGAAAGAGCTCTTCTGTTTCCTCTTTCTCTGCCTGATGGTGGTGCTGCTAGCCTCACTCTCAGTAGAAGAGTGCTGGTCTGCCATAGTATCACAAAGACAAGCCAGCTTCTTCTCCTAAGGGATCACAAGCAGAAATGAGGGGAATGGGTGTGGTGTAGGAGAGTTCTAGAACTGAAAGTAGTTTCAACCAATCAAAAGTTGTGTTTCATGATCACATGACCCACCGTGCGCGTACGTTATGCTTACTGTGCGCTTACGGTGCGCTTACGATAAAAGTACGCATGCGCGTAAAAAAGACACGCGCTCGCGCGCATGCGCAAAACAGTCACTCCACAACACTTCCGCGTAACGTGCGCGTGTAGCGTACACGCCTACATGCCCCACGCGCAGTACGCACGGCTACGCAAATTGTGTAACTATACGCAAACAGAGTAGAAAAATTACGAACATTGCGTAACCCGAACGCTTACCGTACGCTTACCGTACGCGCACTAAAAAAAAAAAAAAAAAATATATTTTCTATGTTATACTAATATATCTTACCTGTTTGGTAAAAAAAAAAGAGAAAAATTGATATATTGCAGATTTTCTTTTTAAAAAAACATAGTGTTTTAAGAGAATAAAAAGTTTTAAAAAAACTTGTTTTTTTTAAAAAAAAACACATTTAATATAAGAATTTATAATAAAAAAAATCATACAAAATCAATAAAAAAAATATGGGAATCACATATGTTATAGGTAAGAATTAGCATTTAAAAAACCTTGCAAATTCACTGAAAAAACCATGGGTTTCACACAAGTTATAGTTAGAAATTAGCATTTAAAAAACCTTGCAAATTCACTGAAAAAACCATAGGTTTCACACATGTTATAGTTAGGAATTAGCATTTAAAAAAACGTACAAATTCACTGAAAAAACCATAGGTTTCACACACGTTATATTTAGGAATTAGCATTTAAAAAACCTTGCAAATTCACTGAAAAAACCATAGGTTTCACACATGTTATAGTTAGCTGTACATTTCACTCGTAAAAAACCAATGAAATTCCCCCGTTATAGTTAGTGCAGGCAACTATAACTCACGCGACCGCAATCTTCTGCTGATGACATATGTGTCTTTATGAAAAAAAAATATTTGTAATATATGTATGGCTAAAATTTAATGGAAGAAGACATGGGCAAATAAGTGTCTAAATACAGTATTAGCATCAGCAGAGGATTGCGGTCGCGTGAGTTATAGTTGCCTGCACTAACTATAACGGGGGAATTTCATTGGTTTTTTACAAGTGAAATGTACAGCTAACTATAACATGTGTGAAACCTATGATTTTTTCAGTGAATTTGCAAGGTTTTTTAAATGCTAATTCCTAACTATAACGTGTGTGAAACCTATGGTTTTTTCAGTGAATATATATATATATACGTGTTATATTAGTAAATGAAGATAAAATACAAATTTAAATGTATATTTTTAATAATTGTTTTACGTTATGAATGTGTACATAAACATACACACATTTATATATATTTGTGTGTTTATATAAGTATACATGAATATATAGTTTTAAATCCTATTTACAAATATTTAATTTATATTATATTAATGTTACATGATAAAATATGTAATATTTGTAACTATATATATTTAAAAAAAGATATTTCTGTACATATTTATTCAATATTAGCTTAAAACAATATTTTTGTTTTATTACTGTACTTATCTTTATAAGTATAGGGAAACAATATTTTTAACATCGATATTTAGGACTTGATATTTCTGTAGATCGATATTTGTGTTTTAGATATTATGTCATTGATCTGTTACTTAATATAGCAACAGAAAATCATGCACTTAAGCACTGACAAGAGCACTTCTACTTTAAACGGTCGTGAAACAAACACAGCAGTCCAAAGGCCATCATTCTGTTGGAACTGGCCCTTTTTGAAGGATTATCCCCAAACCTTTTGCCATCCTCCTGTATTTATTCTGACCTGTATTTGTTGGTTTTATGGCTCTGGGCACTTTGCCTTGTACAGTGATATCCCATATACCCAGGGCCTTCAAATTAAATGCAACTAGTGGGCTTGCAGCGCTGCTTGCGCCACCCACCAAAGTAGTCTTTCATACCGGTCTCAGGCCTCTGCTGCTGCAGGGTCTGCCTGTGCAGTTTACTGCCACAGTGATGCAGCATATATAGTGTTTGCCCTGTCTGAAACTCTCCTTTTACTATATATGTCACCCCTAAGGTAGGCCCTAGCTAGCCCTATGGGCAGGGTGCTGTATAGGTAAAAGGTGGGACATGTGCCTTAACTCTGTGGCATGTCCTGGTAGTGACAAACAGCCTATTTGGTTTCTCACTGCTGGGAGGCTGCTCCTCTCATAGGTTTGCATTGGGTATTCCCTGATATGTACTTCAATGGCAATTTCTGATATGAAAGGGATGGCATGGCCATGTTTGGTATGTTTGGAATAGTAGTAATAAATCCTGCTTATTGGTGAAAGCAGATTTGTTATTGCTATTTTAGAAAGGCCACTTTTAGAAGAGCGCATTTCAGTGTGCTTATGATTCTTTGTGCCCTGCCTGGTTGTGTATCACTGTCTGGTTTAGACTGACAAGAGAACAGGATGTGCATTCACTGTAGACAGTCACAAGGGGGGTTGAGGTGTTTCCTGCCTTTCCTGGGTGATGCAGCGCTGGGCTGAATAGACCTTGGCTGCATTTAGAGTGGTGGGAGGAGTTTCCCTTGCACCTGAATAGGCCTGGTCTGCATTTAGAGTTGCAGGAGGAGTTGCACTTGTGCCTGAATAGAGCTGTGCCTGGCTTTCACAATGCTGTACTTCAGTGGCAATTTCTGATACCAAAGGGGTAGCATGGCCATGTTTGGTATGTTTGAATAGTGGTAATAAATCCGCCTATTGGTGAAAGCGGATTTGATATTACTATTTTAGAAATGCCACTTTTAGAAGTGGGCATTTCTGAGTGCTTATTATTCTTTGTGCCCTGTCTAGTTGTGTTTCACCGTCTTGTCTAGACTGACAGGAGAAGGGGATGAGCATTCACTCTAGACAGTCAAAAGGGGGGTTGAGGAGAGCCCTGCCTTTCCTGGGTGACTCAGCGCTGGGCTGAATAGACCTTGGATGCATTTGGAGTGGTGGGAAGAGTTTCCCTTGCACCTGAATAGACCTGGTCTGCATTTAGAGTGGTGGGATGAGTTGCACCTGCGCCTGAATAGTGCTGTGCCTAGCTTTCACAATGCTGTCTCCGCCCCCCTGTGGTGTGTCTGGAGCCAGGATAGCGATCAATCCCAATGCAGGCAGATGCTGTCTCCACCAGCTTTACCTATTTGTCTACAGAGCACCACCATAGTGGCAGGATTCATATTCACAGCCAACTTTCCCTTGCATTTTTAATGGCGTCTTACCCCCACAATTTTGAGTGTGACTGTGTTAGTTGTTCAGTTCCAACTGTTCCTGGGCGGAGTTCACGGAGTTTGCAGAGATGCACTACGTGAAGCTACGCGAAGTGCAAAAAAAACTCTACCGCACTGCGCGGAGCTCCACAGGCAGTGGAGTACGGTAGAAAAATGCCGTTCGCGGTGATTGCACTTGCCGAATGCTTGTCCGCACTGTGCAATCATTGCGAACTGCACCATGCACAGTGCAAGCTTACCTTTTCTGCCGCTCTAGTAGATTTTTACTCGAGCTGCAGCTTACTCAACGCGAACGGGCAGTTTCTCAACACGAGTGGTCTCGAGCATACGCGACCACTCGCAATGAGAGACCTGCAACCCCCCCGCGTTGAGAAATCTCGCCGGTTTATTTACCACGCTCACGCTCGCCAACTTGATGTTGGCAATCGTGAACGAGGAAAAATCTCACCTTGAGGAGGATTTTCCTAGCTCGCGCTCGCCAACTTGATGTTGGTGAACGCGAGCGAGACAAAAATCTCTGCAAGCTCCGCGTAACGCGGAGTGCAGGAAATTCCACAAACTCCGCGAGCGGAGCGGAGTTCACGACTCAGGGTTAATATTATTCCATAACAAAATCCACATTCACTGAAGACAGTCTACCGTAATTTGTGCCGCGCCCAAAATACGCATTTCTTAACTATACACTGCTAACAGTAAAACTTTAACCCCCCACATTCAGTTATAAACTTGGTAACGCCGGCTCACGCTTTTCTGTGGATGCCCAAAATTTTCCTGAATAGCACATTGTGATGTTTTCCATTCTGTTGTGAAATAAAAGCACTAAGAAGCCTCTGGTGGCGAGCGTTCTACACAATGACCTAACATACACCTCTCTGTTTGCAAAAACCTGAGGCGCAGTTTTAAATGAATGCTTTACACAACAGGTCATTGTCTGCAACCTCCTTTTAGAAGGCTTTATTACCCCCTATGAAATATGCACAATAAAGAAAAGAGAGCTATGTAGCAGTAGCAACATACAAAGAAGATACTGAGGTGGATATGTTCAACAGAAGTGGCAGAGTGAGAAATTAGCCGGCATGGCTTAACGCCTCTCTCCGCCACTTCAGAAACGCAAGGCTGCAGCATATTTACAACAATATGTTTCCCCCGTGCTGGTTTTACACTTAGCAGTGTAGCGCCAATGCCAGGCACCCTTGTACCATAGTGCATGAGTGTCTGAGTGCAGGGGAAAGATTGTTTATGTACAGGAAGGTGTCCCTTCCTGCACATAAACAATCTTGAAATGCCATTTTGTCACTTCTATGTGTGCTGCTTAATGCAGCACACTTGGAAGTCACAAAATGGCATTTTTGTTAAAGATTGTTTATGTTCCATTAAGGAGGACCTTCCTGTACATAAACAATCCATGGTATTTTGCAAAAACGAGGAGAAATATAGCATTTCTCCTTGTTTCACCAACATAAGACCAGGTTTTCCCTGGTCTTAATTTTGGCGCTGCCTCCTATGTACGCCACCCTTGTACATAGGAGGTAGCGTCAAAATGAATGCATGTTGCGGTGGAACGCACACCACAACACCCACTGCCCACCCCTTTCACGCTAAGCATAGCGTAAAAGGAGGCCTTATTTACAAGGCAGCGTTAAGCCACGTTAAGTGGCTTAACACTGTCTTGTAAATAAGGCGAAGCCCCTATCACCATGGAAACGTCACAAAAAGTGACGTTCCCGTGGCGGTAGGGGCTTGTACATATGGCACTGAGTGAGAGCTCTTACAGGGAAATGGCACTTCAATTCAGACTCACAATTTGGCAACGAATCCCAGTGAGATCTTGAAATAATGTCAATAATTCAACCGAACTGAACATTTGGCAGCCGTTATAATTCTGTGGCAGCGATTAGCTGCTTGAAGCATTTCCCCTGACTGCCTTTCCTGGTAAACCTCCCTTAGCACCCTTGAAACACTTCAACTTCCTAAAAGTGCTGTAAATAGAATTACAAGGTGACAACCCCGCACGAGTGCTCAATGGTATCCCCAAGGCATGTTACAATGTCTCTACTATGGTCTATTGGGTTGTTGGAGCGCCCTGGCATAGGATGAAGAACAGCAGTGAGGTAAGCCTGCTTGCAATGCCTCGAACCACACTCCAATAGCAGCCCCTCGGTGTCACCCTGAAAGAACAAAATCATGCAGCCAATGCATCGAGCCCCATTTACGCCCCCCTGTAATGATGCCTGTGTTCACAGTAAGACTGAACATTACCGTGGGTCTACATGTTGTTTAGAGATGTGATAAGCTCTGCACAAGTACAGTCCAGAACAAATAAGAGGTGAGCTGTGCGATCTGGGGACACAGGCACCAAGCACACACATCTCAGTCAGGTGGGGCACTGCCACCATATGAGAGGGGGCAGCAGAGCGTTACTCAGGGGCGTAGCTTCAAGGTGTGTTTGGGATGTGACAGCCTCCAAATAAAAGCATTTTTGTCTTGGTGGATGGGTCAGGGGCATCTGAGTCGGGTCCGCTGTGTCTGTACTGACCATATTCCTCATGAAAACTGCTTATCCTGAACTTTGGTCATCTCACCACTCCACCCTGCAGGCCACTGGTTTTTACGATCTGGGTTGAAAGTGCAGTTGTTTCCAGACAATGACGTGAGAATCACCACGAGAGGGGTTTCTGGAGTACATGTTTTGATTGGGCAGGTATTGTGTGCTTCCACAAGAGTGCTTGTCCTCCATGTAGTTGTGATAATGTTGTTCATTTACGTAGCTACCCTAGTTTCATGGGCACACACACTATGTTGTAAAGCAATTAAAGTGTCTTAGATAACTAGATAATTTATGATGTTTTTCTCTGGCTGTATGAAAAATGGGAGAAGGGCAGTTATTACCCTACATGGATTTTTAAGTCTGGCGTGACAGTGCAAGCTTCACCTGATCTTTTTACTTACACCAATATTATTCCACAATTCTTTGCTTCTACACAAATACATATCCATTCCCCTGCTATATACTTGTAATGCTTCACATTGCCATACAATATTCCTTTAAAGCCCAACCTATTTGCATTGCCAGTGCTTGTTTTAGTTGGGAAATTGGAGATCCACACCCCCGAATCTCACTGACTACGCTGCATCCCTGACAGTACTAAATAACAGTTGAGGCCCATGACTTAGGTGCTTGAGGGCATAGGGTAGGGCGCAGAAGAAGCGTTATGTTTTGTTGCGCAGCTCAAAAAATTGGAACCCCCCCCCTGACTCCCCTACTTACAAATACATCTCTTTTAATATGACGCTGCAACACGATTGACTATGTGGCCATGTTAGGTGAAGGGAATGCACTCTTCATCCACTAAGACTGGCATACATGCCCAGAATCATCAAGTTTGATCGTGGACGCCATGTAGGCGAACTCACACCTCCTCATATGCCAATATGAGTACAGCAAGCACTCTTTTAGTGAAAGAACACCAATATTACCCAATCAAGTGTGGTACTTCTGACCCCCAACATGTGGCCAGAGCCTCAGCCCCTCTACAATGATTTCATTTCTTTTGTAATTTTATTTTGTCCTCATTAGCCTCAGATTCACTGTCCAGAGCTCCTCCATCTGAAAACCTGTCCCTTGTGCCGGGACAGGAGCTTTTGATACTGCCCCACTCGTCCAAAACCTGCCAGTTGCACTTCAATGCATTCGCCCTTACATTCAACTCTCCCAGCTGAAAAACCAAGAAGAATGAGACCGGGAGGGAGAGGGCGAAAGAGTGGGAGTGGCATGTGCTTATAAAGAGATCTGGTTAGGCATAATCATTGGACAGTCCCTTCCTATCCTTATCCCTACCCCTACCTCTCCAACCATTCCACAACCGGGAGCCAGAAGGCACATCTCTTCCTTTCTAGGGAGACCGCATCCAACCTAAATGTATATTCCAAGGACACCCTCTGCTCAATATACATAAGGGGGTTTGTAGTGGAGACGGAGTTCTATGTGCACACATTGCTATGTTAGCATAAGCGCTTTAGATTTAAAACGCCATCTTGCCGCTTTGCTGCTTTTGCACAAGACACTGCAGGTAGCTGCTATTACAAGAAAAACTGCTTGCTTGCTTTCTCTTCACATGAGAACGGTCTGTTGTTCACATCCCTACACGTGCACCGCGACCTTAGTCTGAACACTGTGTGCAGAAGCCGTCAAGGTCAAATAACAATGTATGGTTTTGAATTCAGGTTGATCGGCCCACGCTGTAGCCATAACACACACACAGCTGCAAATATCTGAAACTCGGGTGCCTTTAAAATTGCATTTGCATGCATGATTCAGACACTTGGAGAAAACCTTTTCCAGACACAGAGCAGAGCTGATCCTATGATGTGATTCACCTAAGCTGATATTCACGGTATGGGGTTCCCCATTCAAGCCTAGAGACCTTCTATTAGTTTCATAAAACTAGCTTACAAGCAAAGGGAGGGTGGTTGTATTCCACTATCATTTGTAATATGATTTCTCCCTTCATTTTCTATGGTATTGTAACAATGCTGATGGTTTTGTTTTTATTCATTTGCCTGCTTATGTTAGCCAAAGTACTGCACCTTAGGGCACGTAGTTAAAAATAAACATTTTAAACTTTACCGTGTTTCTGATTACTCTTGTTGTGGACTGATATGAGAATAATAACGAAAAGATGTTTCTGATTCCCACCATTCCTGAGAGTACTCTAAGTCGCTTTTTCTGGGTTGTCTAATCATTGGTAGCTTCAAGATGATACAGAGAATGAATGAGACACTGATGCTAGTCGGATAGGGGTTCTGGGTGCTGAGGTGAGTTTTTGGTACACCACAATTCACTGAGGTCCTGGTTTCCTGCGCATAGTTCTGTTTATGAGCAGAATGCCTGCAACAGGTTCAGGCTAGTCCACTTCTTCTATAGTTCTCTTTGTGCCAACAACACTGCATAGAAAATACATTTTTGCTTTTCTTTATCGGATTCACTTACTTCCATGGCCACACCAAAGAAAACAAGGAGAGGGCTTAACCGAAGCTGAATGCTCAAAATGTCGACCAAAGCCTTGTTTACATCACCCCAAAATACCTGAATCCATGGACACCTCAAGAACGTATGCAGGTCATCTGCCATCCTCTGACTGCATTTGGGGCACGTCATCACTCCTCTATTCCCAAATTTTGACAGCTTATGTGGCATCCAGTACACACTGTAGATAGAAAAGAGATGGTTTCTCCTTAAATAGGTGGACTTGATCACCTGATAAAGTATAGAAAAAGATACTTGCCATAACTTCCCCAGCATTGCTTCCGGCAAGCATCTCCCCCACAGCTCTTGTGGCACTGAAAATTCCCCATCCGCTTCTTCTATCATCTGCCAGTACCAGTGTGATGTTTCCTTCTCCTTAGGTCTGTCGAAAATCCAAGTTTCTTCAAACTTGTTCGAACCACCAATCCTATTATCTAATAACTGGAACCAACTTTAAATTTGTAGATATTTAAACCTCAAGACTTGGTCTTTCATTCTACGTTGGAGTCCTTCCCATGAAATCAGTTGCTCTCCCCCTAATAGGTCCTCCCATCTATCAATGTCAGCTTTACTTAGTGACCCAGCCAATTTATCCTTCGTTCAGTCAGGCAATCCTGGTAGATCCCAGATAGGGGCCAAATTGCTGTAGTACGGCAATTTTAGTCTCCTTCCTGACCTAGACCAGGTTTCCACCATGCCTTGAAGAATCTTTAGCCTAACCTTTTTGAAGCATCTTGGATCTGAAAATTTCATCATGAAACCCGAACCATCTCCTTCGACTCCTTTTAACAGTCCTGAAAACATCCTCCCAATTTCCGAATGTGAGGGTCTGTCCAGAAGCATCCTGCTATTTTTAAGCCGGAAGGCCCACGCATATAATTGCAAATCCGGATGAGCCAACCCACCTTTTTCTCTCCTTCTACACAATTTCTTCCACAATATACGCGGTCATTTTGCTGCCCAAATGAATGGGCCAATCTTGCCCTGTAATTTCATGAGCCATCCTTCTTTGAATGGCAGGGGTATAGCATTAAAAAGAAAAGTGAACTTTGGGAGTATAATCATTTTCACTAAATTCACTCACCCAAAAATTGTTAGGGGAGGTGCACCCAACCTGCCATTAAATCGCATACCTATTTTTTCACCCTATTAAAGTTTGTTTCCGCAAGTTTATTAATATCTTGTGTCACTCTAACTCCCAATTATCTCATCTCAGTTGTGATTCTTTCTGCCCATCCATCCAAATCCAAAATCATAATCTCCGTCTTCCCCCTATTTATCTCATACCCTGAGACTCTTCCAAAGTCCTCCGCAATTCTAACTGCTTGCGTCATTGTATTCTGCAAGTCCGCCGTATATATCAACAAGTCGTCGGCATACAATGCCAGTTTCTTTACCCAACCTTTGCTTTGAAACTGTAGAATCGGGGGGAGGAGCCTAGCGCGCAACCAAGATGGCCGCGTAAGCTTGTGGCTCCCGAGGGCCTCCGCAACCTCCCACGTCTATCCTGTCATAATCCTGATTTTTTTCGATGGGCTTTTGTTTATGATCTTGCGCTAAGGTGCCACTCGTTTTCCAAATCGAAATTGGACTCCGGGAACGTGTTTTTTGGCGATCTGAAGTTTGCGGCCTTCTCCGGCCTTGGTGCCGACCTCGGGTTGGTGAGGTGCCCGGCTGCGAATTGAACAACAGCGGCATGCCACGCTGGGCCTGCCCCGGACCCCGTGCTTTCACTTTCGGTTTCGAGTTGCACTACCGAGACTGATGCGTGGGACATCCGGAGAGCGGCGCGGAGTACGGAGTGCAAGGCCTAGTCTTGAACTGTAAACAGGCCTCTCTCAGTCAGCGGCCCGGATCTCCTGGCCTTCCTCCGGGTGCTGGAGGGTGCTGACCTTGCTGATCGCTGACGATGACGACGAGAGTGGACGGCGACAAACTGAAACCCAAATCTACCCGGAGGGGAGCCTA
The DNA here is from genome assembly GCF_964204655.1 of Triturus cristatus. Taxonomy (NCBI): domain Eukaryota; kingdom Metazoa; phylum Chordata; class Amphibia; order Caudata; family Salamandridae; genus Triturus; species Triturus cristatus. Next base: position 792,766,270 of record NC_140589.1, read on the forward strand.
TTCCCAGGCCAACAATATGGACCGCTATGCACAGCCAAAGGGATCCCCTAGTGGATCGCGTAAATCGCCTGAGCCGCCCAGGGTGGCCTCGGGCGCCTCATCCGAATTGACCCTGTTGGATGTCATGGGGGCCATTGAGGAGATGAAGGTGACTGTGAACCAGCAATTGGATACTCTGGCTACCAAATTGGACTCGGTGCTGATCGATGTCACCTTGGTCAGAGCGGACCTGTCGAAAACCAACGACCGGGTCGACTCATTGACCCAAGCAGCGTCGAGCCTGACGGTGGACGTGGCCGCCTTGCAGACGACGGTGCGGAGGTTGCAGCTCGCCAGTGACCAGACCGAGCGTCGCCTTGAGGACTCCGAAGGCAGGGCCAGACGGAATAACGTCCGCATTATCGGCGTGCCCGAACGGTCGGAGGAGTCTGCTGTGGATCTTTTTGTGGAGGATCTAGTGGTGACTCATGTAGCACCCAAAGGGCTGAGCAAATTCTTCGCTGTGGAACGGGCCCACAGGATTCCGGGGGGTGCGCCCAAGGTGGGTGCCCCCCCGCGGCCTATCATTGCCCGACTTTTTAATTTTCGGGACAGGGACGCTATCCTGCAGGCGTCGAGGGTGGCTGGGCCATTACGATTTGAGAACTCTAATGTTAGCTTTTACCCAGACTTTACACAAGCGGTTCAAAAGCAACGGATGGGATTCTCGGCCATCAAACGGCGCTTGAGAGACATGGAATTCAAGTATGCGATGCTGTTCCCGGCTAGGCTGAGGGTCGAGTTGGATGGTCGCTCCCACTTCTTCGACCGGCCGGAGGCGGTGGGAGAGTGGCTGGATGCCCTGCCCAGGAGTCGGGATCGGGAGGGTCGGATGGCGGAAAGCGGAGAAGGTTTGCCGGAGTAGGAATGGAACTGTGATCCTGGTGATGGACTGTATTGGTAATGTTTGGCGCCTGTGGCTGCACTGGACTCCAGTTTGTGACGCTTTGCCCCGTGGTATTTGGAGGTTGCGGGGGGCTTGCTGGGGCCCTTTCCTCCTTCTGGGGTTTTTTCTTGTCCTTTCTTCATATTGGGGCGACAGGCACACTGCATGTTGGGGGGGCTGTTTGGGCTCACGCAGGGGTGCAGGGAGGGGGGAGTTTTGTTGGGGTCGATGGGGGGGGGTTGGGGTTTGTTTGTTTGTTTCACAAGGCAGGGTGCTATTTTTTGCTGTGCTATTATGATTGTGCTCCCCGGGAGGGGGATATTTTGTGCTGGGAGGGATGGGGGGTAGGGGACTGAGACTTCTTTCCTGGAATGTGAATGGGCTGGGGGACAGGATAAAGCGGGGGGTAGTCCTGCAGTTCTTGAAACGTATTTCGCCTGACATTGTGTTCTTGCAGGAAACGCACCTCATAGGGAACTCTTTTCATGCCATGAACAGACGAGGATATCGCCTCCTGGCCCATTCTGGTTTCACCTCTGGCTCGAGGGGAGTGGGCATCTTGGTCAGGACCTCTCTCCCGCTGGTGGTGGATGAGGTGCTCCACGATGACAGAGGGCGCTACACTGCTCTGGTGGGGAGGTGGGAGGGTAGATTGATTTCGCTGGTCGCGGTCTACGTGCCGCCGGGCCTGCAGACGGCCACCTACGCTGATTTGGGGAGCCTGCTGCTTAGGCTCCCGGGGGGGGTGCTGGTACTGGGGGGGGACTTTAATGCAGTGGTTTCCGGTGTTGAGGATCGATACCCCCCTAGGGACCTCCCTCGGGCCCAGAACTGGCTGGGGGGCTTTCTGGATACCCTAGGACTGATAGATTGCTGGAGGTTGAAACACCCTGGACAAGCGCAATACACCTTCCACTCCGGGGCCCACGGTAGTCTTTCGAGGCTTGACTATATGCTAGTGCCTGCGGCCCAGGCGGGGATGATCGGAGAGGTGCGACACTTGGCGCGCGGTATATCTGATCACTCCCCCCTTTTGCTGCACCTGGATATCGCCCTGGGGGCTGAGGGGAGGGTGGCTCCGATCAACCCCTGGTACCTCCGGAACCCCACGATTTGTGCAGACCTGGTCAAGTCTTTGGAACACTATTTTAATGATAACGTGGGGTCGGTGTCGTCCGCCGTCTCCCTTTGGGAGGCCTTTAAGACGGTGCTCCGGGGCCAGGCCCTATCCCTCATTTCCCACACCAAAAAATGCGAGGCGCAGGAAGTTGTTCGGCTAGAAAATGAGATCACCGAGTTGGAGAGTGATTTGGAGCAAGGCGTTACGGATGACAGATTGCATGTGCTGGAGCTTAAGCAGGCCGACTATAAGGCGCTGGTTACTGAATTTGCTAGGAGTATGAGCAGGGAGCAACAGGGGCGGTTGTACGATATGGCAGGGAAGTTGATTGCCTGGTTGGATAAGAAGGAGAGAGCGAGTCGAGTGGTGCCGGAGATTGAGAGGGTGGATGGTGTGCGTGTGACGGACCCCGGTGACATTGTTGATTGCTTTGCGGATTATTTTCACGGAGTCTACTCTCCGGTCTCAGAGCGATCGGAGGAAGACTCTCGACTGCTGCTCCGAGACATTACTCTGCCTTCCCTATCTGATGAGGATAAAGTATTGATGGATGCGGCCCTATCGCCTGATGAGATTGCTTTGGCCATTCGCTCCATTGCCTCGGGTAAGGCCATGGGTCCTAATGGACTCCCCATCGAATTGTATAAGCTGCGCCCAGATGCGATTGCCCCGTATCTCCGGGACATGTTCCTTGAGGCTCAGGCGGCGGGCTCCCTCCCTTCTGACCAACGTCTTGCTACTATTGTTGTTATCCATAAGGAAGGGAAGCCGCGGGATCGGTGTACTTCTTACAGGCCTATCTCTTTGTTAAACGCGGAGCCCAAAATTCTCGCCAAGGTACTGGCCAATCGTCTGATCCGGGTTGTGGGCGACCTGATTCATCAGGATCAATCCGGTTTTATACCCAATCGCAATACCGCTTTGAACCTGCGGCGACTGCATGGCGTCCTTGCTCGCGCCCCATTCATTCGAGACCCGGCCATCTTGGCGTCCTTGGACACTACCATGGCGTTCGACATGTTGGAATGGCCATACATCTGGGCGGCGTTGGCGAAGTTTGGGTTTGGTCCGGGGTTTATCGGTTGGGTGAAATTGCTTTATGACAACCCACTGGCACAGGTAGTGGTGAACGGACGGGTGTCGGCTCCCTTTGTTTTGGGTAGGGGCACCCGACAGGGATGTCCACTGTCGCCTCTACTCTTTGCGCTTTGCTTGGAGCCCCTTGCGGAATGGTTGCGGTGGCACCCCTCGATACGTGGCCTTAGATGGACGCCGGAATACGAGGATCGTGTTTCGCTCTATGCGGACGATATGCTTTTGTATCTTGCTTCTCCGCGTAAATCGCTCATTGTATTGGTGGACATGCTGAGCTCCTTTGGTCGCACCTCTGGATTGGTAATTAACTGGGCTAAGTCTTGTGTATACGTTCTCTCCGGGGAGGCCCCCCCCCTTCCGCGGGGGTGCCCTATCCAGATTGCGGAGTCAGGATTCACGTATTTGGGTATCTTTATAACCCTGGATCCAGTGGCCCGATATGAGCGGAATCTTCTCCCCCCCCTTCAGCGCCTCAGGGCGGATGTGGCGGGTTGGTGGCGGTTGCCGCTCTCGCCGCTCGGCCGGGCAGCATTGTTCAAAATGATGTCGCTACCACGCTTTTTGTACGCCCTGCAGAACACTATGGACGTAGTGCCGGCCCGTTATTTTCGGGAGGTGGTGTGTCTCCAGCGTCGATTGTTTTGGGATGGGCGGCCGCGGATTGCTCTTGCCAAACTGACCCTGCCGTGGTATGACGGGGGGATCGCCCTCCCCGACATTAAGCGATATTACTGGGCTTCCCAATTGGCTGCCGTCAATCACGGGATGTATGGCCCTGCTTTGAACCCGGCTTTTGAGATGGACAAATTGCTATTGCCAGGCGGGGACTATAATCGAGCACTATACTCGGGGTCCCTTGATGCGCGGTTGACGGGCCCGACGCGGGTCGCGGTGCAGGTGTGGCATGCAGCAAATGCGGCGATGGGGTGGAGGGATCGCTTGACTCGGGCTACGCCATTGTACGCGTTCCAGCGCTTGGGTTGTCTGTATACCACAAAAGGCTTCGAGAAGTGGGATACGATTGGTATCAGCACGGTAGGGGATCTCTGGACGAAAGGGAAATTTAAGACGTTCGACATGCTGAAAGCGGAATACCAGTTGAATGATAGGGAATACTATCGGTATGTTCAAGTTCATCATGCCTTGTGTTCCGTGTTTTCAGACGTGGCGGCCATTCCGGAGCATTCCCCGTTGGAAGACAGAGTATTGGACGGCTATGTGCCGGATAGCACCATTTCATTGATTTATAAAAAACTTATCAATGATCGAATGGGTTTGCTGGCCTCATTGCGGGAGACATGGATTGCAGACGGTATAGAACTGGACGACGAGGATTGGGTGTCAGCGGTGGCCTCCCCGAAAGAGGTGGCTATCCCGGCCCGATTGCGGTTCGTCCAGCTTAAGATACTGCATAGAGTGTACGTCACGGGGCCTGGCCTGGTGCGTATGGGGTATTCGGTGGATGGTTTGTGTAAGCGAGGCTGTGGGCTACTGGGGACTTTTCTCCATATCTTGTGGGAGTGTCCGGAGGTGACTCGGTTTTGGTGCAGAGTGCATGCGGTGTTAGAAGAAGTCACGCATGTTGCCTTGTTGCCGGAGGCACGTAGATGCTTGCTGAATGTCTGGGAGCCGACTGATTACAATGTGACGCAGACGCAATGGGTGACTCTAGGCTATATGATAGCGAAGCGTGACATCGCACAATTGTGGGGCTCCCAGAGGCCGCCAACGGTCTCCGAGTGGAAAGAACACATGGACTGGTGTATGTTTAGAGAGAAAACGGTGTATGTGGCGAGAGGCAAGCCTGGGAAGTGGCTTAAGGTGTGGGGTCCCTGGAACTCCTATCGTGGAGGTATTTGCGCCCTGCCCCAGACGCGTGAGATGGATGCCGCTCTGTCTCCCTAGCCCCCGCATTCCTGTATGCTCCTGCGACAGGCGACTTTGTCGCTTCTGCCTTGCCCCCCTCCCCCCCTCTGTCTACCCGGGTTGGTTTACTCCCTCGATACGAGGAGCACGTGTTTCTGCCATTGACCTCCTCTGCCTTGTGAGTTTGATGTTTTTTGTTTTTCAAAAATACGAAACCTTTTCTGCTTGTTTTGGGACTGCGGCTGTGGCTGACTTCTATGATTAGCACTTTAGTAACTTTTTTGCTGCTTCATTGATGTGCATGTTAAGTCGTGCCTAGGTTTACACTGCGTTTAGCGGCCGGCCTGTTGGTTGTAGGCCCATACTGGTATCTTTTCGAAATTGTAATAAAGGTTTTTAAAAAAGAAAAAAAAAAAAAAAAAGAAAAAGAAACTGTAGAATCCTATGCTCTGCCCTCAGTTTTCTTGCCAACGGCTCCATACAGAGATTGAACAATAATGGGGATAAAGGGCACCCTTGTCTTGTCCCTCTAATAATGTTAAACGCTGGTGTTAATATTCCATTCACTAGGACTTTTGCCCTTGGTGTCTTATAAAATCCCGCTATTGTTCTGCAAAATCTATCCTCCAACTGGCAAAAAAGCCCAGTTCACATAATCAAAAGCTTTGGTCGTATCCAAGGCTATGACTGCTAGGGAACATTGTTTACTATAGCCAGATCTATTGCCCCTATAAGGGAATAGGTAAGCTCATGCAGTGCCCTTCCTTGCATAAAACCTTTCTGGTCATCATGAACCAGGCCCCCCATAACCCCATAAAGTCTTTCTGCCAACATTTTTGAAAAAATCTTATAGTCACTATTCAAAAGTGACACCGGCCTGTATGAATCTCAAATATTTTTGCTTTTCTCAGGTTTCAACCTTAGGGAAATTGTGGCTTCTGACCATGACTCTGGTTGAGGTGCCCCCTCCATAAAAATCTTGTTGAACAGTTTGGTTAGGATCGGAGTAAATGTGTCTGCTAGTGCGCTGTACACTTCTAGTGGTAGACTATCTGGACCGGGGGCTTTCCCCCATTTACTCTTTCTCAATGCCTGCTCTACTTCCCCATCTGGATTTGAGTGTTTAGAAGCAAAGTTCTTTCCTCCTCCAAAGAATCTATCGAACCCCGACTCAACCAATTGTCCCTCTCTTCTTCTGATGTCACCAGATCCTCTTCATACAAATTTCTGAAGTAACTATTAAAGGCCCCCTCAACCTCTTTTCTGTTTATTAGCACTGTGTTATGGCACTTTATCTCCCGTATTCGATTCTTTACCTGATCTTTCTTAGTTTGCCATACTAGTAGTTTCCCACAATTTTCTCCATACTCGAATTGCTCTAATTTGCTTGTTTCCCATCTCTCCCTTACCCTCTTATGGAGAATAGTAGCAAGTTTAAGTTTTAAATCAGGTAATTCGGGCTGTCTAGACTCTCTCTGATTACTGCTTACCAGATCTTCCTCTACTAATCTTACCTTTTCCTCCAACTCCCTGATTTCTTCCCGAAAGACTCTCTTCTTAGCTTTTGAACAGCTTATTAACTTCCCCCTTAAATAAGCTTTATAGGAGTCCCACGCCACTCCTGCGGGGGTAGAGCCCCAATTAAACTAAAAAAATTCAGCAGTCTCCTCTTTCAGTCTCCCCCCTTCTGCCTGATGCAGCATCAGAGTGCGATCCATAGTCCACCTAGTAAACATGCTATCCTCCGTAAAGAATATCTCCAATAAAACTGCAGAGTGATCTGACAAATGAATCCCAATGTGTTCAATATCTTTTACTTGTTCCCTTAATCCAGAGTCTATCCTGGACTGATGACAGTACTTCCTATTGGAATATGTATACCCTTTTTATCCCCCATTCTCCATCTCCAAATATTACACAATCCCAGTTGGTTCATCATTAATTTTATCTGCACCATCATTTTATGGTTTACAATCTCTCTGTTACTAGTCAATCTATCCAAGGTACTATCTAATACTATGTTAAAATCACCTGCCCAGCTAATTGAATCAGAGAAACAAGGTAACTCCACCAGCAATTCTCACAGAAGTACTATATCACCTAAGTTTGGCCTATAATACCCTACCAATGTAAAACCGTGTCCCCATGCTTTAATTTTGCTACAACCCATCTACCTCTGCTATCTGAAATACTTTCTATGATAGCGACTTTTGGATCTTGTTTTACCAGAATCGCCACCCCTTTAGTTTCATATGTTTATTTAGTACACACCAATTGCTGCACCCACGTTTGAGACTTAAAAACTTCCTTACACTCCTTCTCTGTTAGATGTGTCTCCTGTAGTATACAGACCTGGGCAGTACAATATTTAATATATTGTAAAATCCGCTCTCTCCTTGATCTCACCCTTAACCCATTTATATTCCTACATAAAATCTTTAGATTCAGCTTCTGCCCCTCGCCCATGCTACTGTCTTGCTACCCTTTTCTAATGGCAAATCAGTGGCTTCTGAAGAATATTTCTTTCTTTTCTCCCTAAATGCTCCCCACCCAGTGACCCCTTCCCCTACACTCCGCTCCCCCATGGAGAACCTACCCCCCTTAATGATGGCCTTAGCCTATGGGTTACCCCCAAGTGTGCCTTACCCCAAAAAGAAATAAATGTGCTTCAGGAGGACTATTCTTGAAACTAGTGATTAATTACCTTATTCATTTTACCTATTTACTAGACTCTATAAAGTTGTCTACTTCACTCACTGCTCTGAAATTGTGCATCTTATTATTCATCATTACTTTTAACACTGCCAGGAATTTCATCTGTACAGAGGCACCTAGCTCCTTCAGTTGGTCCATTCTTTTCCCCAACTCCCATTGCCTATTGGAAGTGATGTGATATATATCTGACCTAATTGAACAGTAGAGCCCATCTACCTTGACTACTTTCATTTTCAAAGCTCGGGACAATGCCTTCTCTTTCATGGAGTAGGTGAGGAAATTCACCAGGATCCCCCTGGGTTTGCTTCTGTTAGCGTTGATCCTGAAGGGGTCCCTGTGAACTCTCTGTATATCCCTGCCAATCTCCTGAACTGACTCCTGAACTGACTCCTCCAGATGTAACCCTGTTTTAATCAGCCTAACTACAAAACTTTTCTGATCATTCCCTCCACCCCTTCAAGCAGATTTAGGATCCTTAAATTATTCCTCCTTTGATTATTTTCCATCCTTTCCTCCTAGTCCTGGTGCCCATGTTCTTTCAACTTTAGAGCTTTTATATCTTCTTTATTTGTTTCTACCTCGCCCTTAAGCTCCTCAACTGTCGCCTCTAAAGCCTCATAAGCCAACTTTATCTCTTTCTGATTCTCTGCGGGAACTTCAAACCTACTTCTTATCTCTAACGTGAGTGCTGCTATCAATTCCCCCAAGACTGCTCACCCTCGGTTTACTTCCACCTGCTCACAATGTATCATGTCCTTCCACCCCTCTGTGATCAAGCTATGTTCTGGGCCAAGTTTTTCTACTACCCCATTCTTGATAGCCTCCCCACCACTAGATCTGTATGAGTGACACTCCCGCCATTTCAATCTTTTACATTTTCCACACTATCTTAAACATCTGGGTCATCTACCCGTAGTGGCGCAAACTTATTGGGGCTGCATACACTCCCCCATTCCTCCGGTACTTCCCCAACCAAATGGTATAGCTGCCCCTCCACTGCCTTGCCTCTTTGCATCTCCTTATTTGCCATTCGTGCTTCACTTAATATTAGAGTCTTTGGGAGTGCTTTAAACAAGCATTGGTATAGCCAATAGGCCTCGCCTTTGGCACCTTATCAGTGTTTAGCCATGCAACAGTTGCATAACTAAATACTTATAAGGTCCCAAAAGCGAGACCTATTGGCTGTGCCAAGTGGCTGTGCGGCCGCGAAAGTGATCGAATCGCTGTAAAGCGCGGCGCGCGTGCCCGCGCACATGCACTGTAGCTCTAGGCTGGCCTGGTAGCACTTTTTGGAGCCCTCTCAATAAGTCTCGCCAGACCAGCGCATGCGCTGGGTCTGGCGAGACCTAAAAATGTCCTGAGAGAGGGGGTAACCTTCACCTTCTGGGCTTTATTCATGCTCTTCTTCACCAACCCCTCTTGTTTGTCCAATTTCTGTTCTTTCATGACAGGGTTTCTTACTGCTGGGGTTCTTACTACTGGGGTTCTGTCTCCTATACTTTCTCCTTACTATAGTTTTCCCTGTGTCTTCTGAGTCCCCCGCTTCGGTCCTTGGTGATTCTCTGAGGTCGTCTCCGCCTCCTCCTCCCTAGAAGTAAATCCTTGCTGCAGCATTCCTCCCTCTCCTCACCTCCAGTGCGGTTCTTGACCAGCGCTGCTCGCTGCAGTCCACTCCCGCTGTGGCAACACTTACTTTTTAGGTCTTGCCTGAGCCAGCGCTTTAGCGCTGCTCTGGCGAGAGCTTTAGTAAACGGGGGATTTAGAAGTGCAAACTAGTGCTTTTCAGGCCTCCAAATACAGTGCATGTGCGCCGGGCGCACGCACCATTTGTCAGCCTGCCTGATCACTTTCGCGGCCGCTTTGATGTTCTCAGTGAGCCGCGCGGCCACTGAGAACATCAAAGCGGCCGCGAAAGTGATCACCATTTGCCACCCCCTCCCTTATCCCACTTCCTGCTTGTTTGTTATGTTTGTTGCGTTTCCTCTTTTAAATGATGGTCTGTGGTTAAAAATAGAACGCATGAGTAATGTACATCATACATGTGCACTGACAGGTTTTAAAGTCTGAAGGCATTTACAATACATCTTAATTCGTTTAACTTACTAGCCTTCGGAATTCCTCACATTCTCTTCCTGGGCTTTATTGGAGTTTGCTCTTGGTTTCAGCCGGGCGCTCGCTTTGATTGTTCGTCGCGGCTCCAAAATGAGGGCTTTTCACATTGTAAGAGTCGGTGCTTTCGTTTTGAGTTTTTGTGATGCCACCGGTAGTTGGTAAGGCTCGTGAGTTGTTGTGAACGGCGTGCGCTCCATTGATTTTGACCCTTCTCTGGTCAATTTCAAGTCCAAGCTCGTATGCTCACGAGGTGGTGGGGTATCACAGTTAGCCCTCTTATCACGTAACATGATTCTAATCTTTGTTTTTGTTGCCATTTTTACACCTTTGCGCACATGAGACACCCAACATAACTGCAGTTCGCAGCTTTTTGTATGCATTTTTTGTTTGTCGATGAGCATGTGTTGTGATGAAGCAGCCGCATCTCTAAGCCTGTATGTGTGCTCTCAGAACCAGATTTAGAGTCAGTGCCACACTTCTAAGAGGCGAGGTTGCAATTTGCACAACAGTGTTGCAGCTCTCACATGCACCAAATGGGCCCTGCTTGGTGCACAGCGTGAGTGATGCTCAGTGCATGTCAAAGAATGCTTTCAGATATATGTATTGGACACACACATGGAGCTTTTCACACAGCACGTTACACAAACTATTGGCATTGTAAATGACAATGGCTTTTATTTATGTGTTTTTAAAAACCTGCAAGCGGTGCGTAAACACGCACTTTCTACTTATAGTCGCTGCCTATGAGAAGCAAGGCTGGCAGTAACTGAATCTCTTTTATTACCAGCCTTGCTTGTCATAAGCAAGGACGATAAGTACAAAGGGGCAGATTTATGTTAGACTTGCGCCACTTTTACGCCGCCGTTGCGTCACTTTTGTGACGCAGCGGCGACGTTAACCATGCGCAATGTTGCGCCTTATTTACAACGTGACGCATCTAGGGAGATGCGTCACGTTGTAAAGCCCTGCGCTACATTAAACCTGCGTCAGGTTTAATGTATGCATGGTGGGCGTTCCATCGGAAAAAGCCTTGAAAAAGTGACGCAGTGAAATCTACAAGATTTCACTCAGTCACTTTTCCGACACTGTTGCGTCAAAACCTTGCGCCTGCTTGAAGCAGGCGTAAGGCATGACGCAGCATGTTAGGTATGGGCAGCCCCTAAACATTGCTGGAGTTGCGTCGTGCTTGCGACACGACTCCAGCAATGCGCAGCCCTTACGCCATCAGATGCGTCACGCATCTGTTTATCCTTGCGCCACGATGCGCTGCATTGTAAATGCGGCGCATCTGTGGTGGCGCAAGGGTAAACTTGCGTGACGCATCTTTCCTGGCGCATCCCTGCTGATTTGCAGGTATGGGCCAGGAAACATAAATCTGCCCCAAAGTGCGTGTTTATGCATCGCTTGCAGGTTTTCAAAGCACATAAATAAAAGGCATTGTCATTTACAATGCCAATAGCTCAAATTCTCGCAAATGCGAGACCTATTGCATTGCAAATGCTTGTTCTCCACAGCCGCCTCGCAACACTGCAAAAAGACTCCGGATCCTCCCAACCCTACCTAACCAGCATTAACCTCGGCTCGGCGGCTTCGGCACTCCGGCGCTCAGGGCTGAAGTCTGGAGTCCGCAAGCTCCTCCGCCCCACTGGAAAGACGCCATTCAAACCTGCGTCCTGACTCAAGTTATGTCTCTATACAAAAACAGAAATTATTCCCGCGCTACTCCCCTTGATCAATGAGCCATTCCTTTATAACAGTCTATCATTATTTATTTCCATAATCAAAAAAACCCGTAATCTGCTTACGCCTCTTGTAGCTCTAGTCGCTTGCACACTTGAAGGAGCTCCAGGAACTCGCCAGTTGCCGGCCGCAATGTTCTCCCCCTAGGGGGCTATTCTGCCCCTCTACAATTATTTGTCACATAATTATCTGGCGACAGCTGTGCTGTCGTTCCAGATCATAAAAAGCACAAAAACAAAAAAACTGGGCTTGAATCAGAGGCTGTTCAGTTTTAAATTCGCTCCCCAATATAAGGTCATTATTTTTAAGACAAAGGTGCAAGAAAGGCAAAATTTTGATTTAGACCATACATGAAAAGTGTTTAAATTCCTACAAAATATCACAATGGAGTGCACATTTTTAAATGAAGGGTTATTTTTCGGAAGGAGCGTCAGAAATCAGTAATGCTCAATGGGTAAATACTTCGAAGCCTAGAAGATTTTAACTGCTTCAAAAGCACATAGAATTATTTTTTTCAGATCGGAATGCTTCTCCGAGTTGATTTATCATCACCATGAACATTTTGGGGCTACTTACAAACATCTTGCATAGGTGCTCCGCAAGGCATTGCGCCAACTTATTTTCCATTAAGGACTGCAGGAGAAGCACACACTAACGCAGCGCCACGTAAGTGACCGTAAAACCCTAACTGGAGCAAAGATGTACTATGCTGAAGACATATTTATTGCTGTACATTTAGAAAATACTATTTTTTTATTTTATATTTTCAAATAATTGCATAAATTCTATTCAAAGACACACGAAACATTGTCTAAATTTAGATCCTAAGCCAGGACAATACATGATGAAGACACCTATAATGAAAATCAAATGACATGATATTGGTATTAAAATGTCAGCAGCATCATTTGGAGAGTAAACTGGTTACTTTGACATACTAATTTCCCAGTAAATCATCAGAGATTGCAAATGTATATACTAATCAGAGCATTTTTTATACATATGCAAGAATATTTTAAGTTCAAGTAGATACAGATGTTAAGATTTAGCATAGATGTGGATACATCTGACATAAATTAAACAGGTTTGACTGTGCATTTTATTCAGCATAATGTCTTGTTGCTTTCAGAGTGATTGTGCTGAATAAACTGTAACTTTTACACCTGTCAGCCTTTTTGTCTTCACTCTCCTATTGTTCTGAATTCAAATTTGTTGACCTTAGGACTCTGTGCCCTTTATTACTACTAACCAGTGCTAAAGTGCATGTGTTCTCCCTCTATAACATGGTAAAGGTGGCTTACCTCTGTTTGGCATATTTAATTTACTTATAAGTCCTTGGTAAAGTCTTATACCATATACCTAGGGCCTGAAAATTAAATGCTGCTAGTGGACATGCAGCACTAATTAAGCCACCCACTTAAGTAGCCCTTAAAACGTGTCCCAAGTCTGCCATTGCAGCCTGTATGCAGTTTTAAACTGTCAATTTCGACTTGGCAATGTAACACTCTTGGCAAGCCTGAAACTCCCTTTTTCAATACATATAAGTAACCCCTAAGGTAGGCCCTAAACAGTCAATTGGGCAGGATGCAATGTATTTAAAAATTTGGACAGATACTTTTACCTTTTACATGACCTGGTAGTGAAAAACTCCTCAATTCGTTTTTCACTACTGTGAGGCCTACCTCTCCAATATGATACAATTGTGTTATCTTATTACATTCAATAACTGATAACTTTCAATTGGGTTCAAGTAGGAAAGTCAAGTTTTGTCTCTAAAGAATTTTATTTTAAAGCTTGTATTTTAGAACTGCCATTTCATGACACATTCTCGACATGGACCTCGCAGCTTCTCATCGGAACTGACCCAGCACAATGCAGCTTTGACATAAGCCTGCATCGCAGCCAGCGCCTCACAGCTCATCGGAAGCGCCGGCGCAAGATGCAACTTTGACGTGGAACCCGCATCACTTCTTGGGGCCGCCGCTACTCAGTGCAACGCTCCACAACCAAGATATAAGGACATTTCTCAGCAGAACTAATTTGGTTCCTGTATCCAGCCTGCGCTCCATCTTGGTGGGCCTGAACTTGTGACTTTGTCCCGGTCTGGCGTGACCTAATTACTATAGTTGAAGCTTTGTGCTTTAAAGCACTATTTTTACCTAATCCTATAAAATTGCATATCTCACATTCTACAATCTATTAAAATGTAGTCTATTTTCCTAACTTGGTGTGAGGTTTTTCTTGTGTTGTGTTTTCACTTTGCTGCTCTTTGTGTGCTACATAAATACTTTACACATTGCCTCTACATTAAGCCTGACTGCTTATGTGCCAAGCTACCAGAGGGTTAAGCACAGGTTACATTTGAGACTTTAGTGATGCACGCTGACGGATTGTGGCTGTTGCTGGAGTAGGGGTTACACCCAACTCAACCAACAAACCCAGTTTCTCAGTAACCATAAAATGGGCTCTACATTCCTGCAACACAATGTGCTAGGAGATCACTTGTCCCTGTGTGTATTGTTAAGTGGATTTAATTTTCATAGTAACTGCAATACTGTTCTCGAACTCCTGCTTTACAGGTCTGCTCTAATTTAGACATGGAGATGTGAGCTGTACCACACAAACTGAGCACTGCAGGTGTTCATTTAAGACATTGTTCTGAAACAGTTTTGGGCTGACTGGTGGCTTAGTAGTTAAAAAGCTGGAGCAGTGATATTTGACCACCTTAGTCAGTGGAAGATGGATCTTTAAAGTAATTTGCTGATTTTACCTAGACATGTAACAACATTTGCTGACATTTCTAAAGTAAATACAAAGCACAATAAAATACACAACAGCACAGTAACAACACAAATCAAAATATCAATATAAGAATGCATAAAAGGGCACAACACAAACAAAAATAGTACAAAACAGCAAAATGCAATAATGCAGAACAAAAGCACATTATGAAACAGCACAAATCTTACATCTGGCATCCTAGGGTAGAAATTCCCTTAAACTTTTTTCCTTCACCCCCTAAGTTTGCTGAACTCGTTTATATTGGCATTGGGACGCTGTACACTTTACGCCTGCTAAACATGGCTAACATGCTTGTGATAACTCCCTAAAACATGATAAAATTGGCCTACACTTAATTGGCACATTTAATTTACTAGTAAGTGCCTAGTAATTGGAAATACCTGCACCTAGGGCCTGTAAATTCAATGTTACTAGTCGGAAGCAGCACCCATTGTGTCACCCAATAAAGTAGCACTGTAAACAAGTTTCAGAATTGCCAGTGCAGCTGCAGTGCAGCTTTGAACTGCCATTTCGACCACACAAATTCATCTTTGCCAGGCCTAAACCTTTCTTTTTAAGACATATAAGTCACCCGTAAGGTAGGCTTCAACCACTCATAGGGCCATAGGGCAGGGTGAATGAATTTTAAAAAGTAGGACATGTGTTGAAGTTTTACATGTCCTGGCAGTGAAAAACTCCTAAAGTCTTTTTTTACTGTTGTAAGGCTATCTCTCCCATAAACTAACAATGAGTTACCTTATTACATTTATTAAGTGCAACCTTCAGATTGGGGGCAGGTAGAGCTGCTGTTTACACTCAGATGAATTGTAGATTAAAATCCTCCTTCATGGTGAAGTCAGATTTTATGCTACAATTTTGAAAATTCCACTTCTAGAAAGTTCCAAACGAATTGGGCCTCCCTGCCAGTCCTTGGTTACATCATGACTGTGAATGGCTCTGCTGTTGGGGGTTTGTCTATTGCTTCCAGACAGTAAGACAAAGTGTATCTAGTTGTGAGGGGAGAAGATCTTCTGTAGCTGTAACCTGCCCTGATTACATTTCAAAGGGCCCTGTCTGCTGCACCCTGGTGCTTGAAGGACTGCCTTGCTGTTTGAAGAAGGAAGTTTGCACCTGCTTGCCTTGATCTCAGGCTGCTCTGAGTGACTCTAAGGGTTACTTGGTTTACCTACAGTGACACAACAAGCTTCCACAGGAATCCCTGCAACTGTCCAGCTGATCAGCACCAAGAGGATCTGCCTGGACCTGCCTGAGCCCTGCTGCTGGCATATGCTGGGATGAGGCCTGATCCTCAAGAGGTGCCTCCCAGGTCCTGGTCTCTTTTCTGGCATCAGTGAGAACTCCTCCTCAAGTAAAGGTGAAAATCCAGCAGGACCTGTTCTTCGGGCCGACAGCAACTGTGCGCGATGATCAACCAATCCAAGGCTCCAGCAACAACTGGTTTTTCGTGCTACAGCAACGACCATCCACCACACTCGACACTGCTCCTCACGTCGAAAGCCTCCATTTTGCATCCCCCTCCAATGCGTACAGAACTCTTTGGGCCATACTTGAGGAGGTAACTCTTTAGCTGGACTAACCTGGTCCCTGTATCTGACCTGGCCCCATCCCTGTCGGCCAGAACTTGTGACTTCTCTCTGGACCAGCGCGATCAGGTAACCACGAGTGGTGGTTTCTTCTTCTTGTTGCCATTTTTACCTAAAACTTTATAACTCATCTCTCCGGTTCGGCTGATTGGATTTTGGTCCTTCTACTATCGTTTTATTTATTAAAATGTACTCCATGTTTCTAAATTGGTTTGGGATTTTTCTTGTGTTGTGTTTTGACTTTAATAACGATATTGTTGCTATTTTAGAGAGCGAGGAATTAACAGATGAAATTGTGCCCAAGTTTATTAATATTAATCTCATTATTGATACTAAATTTACAAAGTTTTTTAAGGGCAAGTCATGCCGGCAAAGGGGGTGGTTTGACCATGCCAGCACCATTGCGCTCAAGGGACTCAAAGCGGCATTGGCAGCTAAACAAAGGGATAGAACTGCGATCAGGGAGTTTAGAGCCACCTATCAGGCCGCAGTTAAAAATAGGAAGGCCGAATTAAGACAAGAGGCATGGGATAAGTTAGATCAGGCAGCTGAAACTTCGGATTCCTCTTTATTCTGGGCTACAGTCAATTGTCCTTTTCTAAAGGATGAAGAAATGCCTGAATTGACGGCAAATGTTAGTCCGGAAAGTTGGGTTTCCCACTTCTCTACGATTTTTGATTCGGATAAATCAAGGGATGTATGTGGAACCGACTGGCCAGTCATTCCTTTAGACATATCCATTACCGAAGTCCAGGATAGTATTACTGCTAGTAGGGGTGGGAAGGCCCAGGGGCCCGATGGGGTGCCCATAGACGTGTATAAAAAAGAATCAGAGCTATGGGGCCCGCTATTAACCAATGTGTTTAATGCAGCTGTCTGTAACGGTGTTCCACCTACTTGGGAGGAATCCATCATTATCCCTATTTATAAGAAGGGAGAGAGGAGGGACGTAAAGAACTACCGCCCGATCTCCCTTCTTGATTCCTCTGTGAAAATCATGAGCAGGGTGCTTCTGGTCAGACTAGAAGAATGGGCCGAATCGAACAACATATTGGCTAATTCCCAATTTGGTTTTAGGAAGGGACGAGGGACCGTAGAACAGTGCCTTAACCTAGAATTATTAATTGGGAAGTACACGAAGGCCAAGAAAGGTTCCCTTTTTCTCTGCTTTGCAGATTTGAGCAGTGCCTTCGATATGGTGAACCATAACATCTTATGGGGGAAATTACTTGGAATGGGGGCACCTGAGGGCATTGTCTATTTCTTGGCCCGGTTATATGCCAATTTAAGCTCAAGTGTTCGTTACGGCCCAGGAGGGGAGCGCACCCCTAAGTTTTATATTAGGTGCGGCATTAGACAAGGGTGTGTGCTTGCCCCTCTACTTTTTACACTTTTCATTAATGAGGTTGATTCTGTTTTAAAGACTGTTGCGGCTGATGCACCAAAAATCCTTGATTTCTACGTCCCAGTTTTACTCTATGCGGACGATGCCGTATTATTGTCCAGGGCCCCTATTGGCCTACAACGCCTAATGGACAGGTTTTCTCTGTTGATTAAGGAAAGAAAGTTGATGATTAACAAAACGAAAACATTTGTTATGGAATGTGGTTTGGGCCGTAAAAAACCCCACCCTTATTTTATTGACGGGCATAAGGTTCAAACGGTGGACTCTTTTAACTACCTAGGTATTACTTTTTCCAAGGCAGGTAGTTGGTCCAGTGAGATCACCCATGTTAGGGCTAGAATGGCGAAATGTGCCCAGGGGGTGTTCAAGTTTGCAACCAAAATAGGGGACAAACGGATCAAAGATATGCTAAAAATCTATCAAATGAGGTGTCTCACAATTGCCCTTTATGGTGCTGGTGTGTGGGGGCATGTTATGACCGGGAGTCTACAAGCGGAGGAAAATCTCTTTCTTAAAAGACTCCTAAGTTTACCTATATCGGCTTCTACCGATTTGGTGCACAGGGAGTTCGGAATTCAACACCTTTCAGATTCAGCCGCCCTCAGACCACTAATGCTGTGGCGCGCAATCTGGATAAAGGAAGAGACCTCCTTAAATAGAGCTATCATCAAAGATTGCCTTTCTATGGATAACCATCTAAAGATTCCATGGATCAAATTTGTTATTGGTTGTTTTTCAGAGATTTACAGTCTCAATCTAAAAGGGGATTGTTATGTTGCCTCTAGTTTGCCTAAAACTGAGATGAAGTCTGTTTTTATGAGCCATAAGTTTGAGAGGCGTGGGAGGGTCAGTGGTAATTTAACTACTTGCTTGCTCTACGGAAGATTTTGTGAGACGGTAGGGTATCACCCGTATCTGAGCTTTGTAACTAGACCTGCCCATCGGTTCGTATTGACAAGACTACGTTTTGGGATAGTGCACATTTGGTGGCCTTTCCATGTATTAAAAAACACCCGATTGGTCCTTGCCCATGTGACAATATTACTGCACAAAGCACCATGCACTTTTTACTGTTGTGTAAACTCTATGGTAATTTCCGCTCAGCTTTTTTAAAACCTATTTTTAAGAAGTATGGAGTTAGAAATGTACAAGATTCTATGAAACTGTTATTTAACCCGCCACCTGATGTATGCTTTTTTACTGCCACCTTTCTTCTTCAAGCCATCAAAGCAAGGCCTAGTATGATCTTTTAATTGTTTTTAAACTGTATTTTAACTGTCTGATTGGTTTTTTGTAGTGTAAAGGGTTGTTTTAGGGTTTATTCTTTTATTCTTTTATTATTTTGTCTTTTGTATTTACATGATGTTTGTTTCTTATAATGTAATGTATGTGCTTTTATGGACTTTGTGTTTAAGCTCCGAATAAAGCCTTATGAAATGAATGAATGACTTTAATACTGTGTGCTGTATACATACTTTACACGTTGCCTCTAAGTTAAGCCTGGCTGCTTTGTGCCAAGCCACCACGGGGGTTAAGCGTAGGTTAATTTGGGGACTTTTGTGGTTCACCCTGACAAGGATTGTGTTTATTGCTTGCTGGGCGTTCACCCCGCTCAACTAATAACACATCAATAAATCTTCACCACAACAAAATGAAATACAGCAAAAATGCACGAATATTCCTGTCACACATTCCCACCTCCACAAGTCTGTTTCAATGGTATGACAATAAAAGGTGTTTGCCCCAAGTACTGTCTTTCCTACTACCAACAATATGAAATAACACCGGTAAGGAATGTTTTCTGTTACAGCCCCTGGTATCTTGCTCAGCATTCTGCAGTTCCACTATTGCAACGCTCCAAATGTCCAATTTGGGACTGCATCTTAGGTGATTGGTGCACTCATACAAGAACTGAGGTTACATCGACCAAACAGATACTTCCATAAAAGACACAAGCATTTGACCAAAGCCGCTCGAGGTGACCTGAACCAGTTGCACTCTCGGGTGTTACTCATCTCTTCTTCAGAAAAGCTATTGTCCTCCAATTGCTAATAAAACATCAATGATCTCTCTATCCCATCTAATAATTTCCCTTCCTTTCCCTTTCTTGTCCTCCCTAAAACACTGGACCAGAGGATCTTTAATAAACTACTACTGATCTGCACCAACCCAGCCTTCTCAACCTCTTCCAATTCGGCTTCCACTGAATGCACTCCACAGAAACCACAATCGAACATCTCAAACTCTCAACACTCAAACAACACCAAATTAATAAACTAAGCTGCTCTGGGTCATCAAAAGGCGGGTGGGCAGAGAGGTGTTTTCATCCTCTCTCCTGCTCTGTGTGGCTTGTAACAGCACTGCAAGCTTCATGGAGGCAGATCTGGCCTCCAAAAAGCTCAAAAGAAACCGCCACCCACCCACACTCGCCACCTCCCCCCTGCACTTTTATTCTCTCTCACCTTTTCCCTATCACTTTTTCCAAGGGCCCCCACTCCCTCCTCCTCTCGCCCTTCCTGCAGTATTCTCTTCCCTGCTGTTTCTTGTCACCTCTTTTAGCTCAGACTTGATGCTGGTGCTAGTTCACTGGTTGGGCCACGGTTATAGAAGTACTAGCTACTGGGTATGGGTGCAGGGTATGGGAGTCTGTCAGGGTATAGGATAAACAGCTCCAAAACAGAGGTCCTAAATAATTATACGTTGGTTTAAACTGCACATGCGAAAACTAAAGTTGCAAAATATTTGGGAGTTTTTATTTCTGCTAATATTTAAGCTATGACTTGCTCCTCAAAATCACTAAAAGATAAATTAACTTAATTGCTAGATGCAATCTAATTAAAATGACATTAGTACCCACATTTCTGTATTTGTTTCGCTCCGTGATAATACATACTTTTTAAGCAGTAAGACATGGCTATATCTAGCTTTGTCTGGAGCTATAGGAAACTTAAGGATGTTATGGATGCTAGAAATATCTAGTGACAATGGGTCAAAATGCTAAATATCCCCTTAAAAAATGGATATACACCAATTGGGATACTAAAAATCTACCAACAATCTTTTTTGATAACGTGGCACAGAAGTGGGCAGAAAAAGGTGTGGCTCAAATTGGCAAACTTAGGCTCTAATATATAACAGGTGGGCAAAAACCAAGTAATTTGCTGCAGTGTAATAACGTAGAATTACAGCAAAGTTGCATGATATTGCGTGGAATTAAGCGAGGAGTGTAACCATGCATTCTTAGTGAAAAATACACCCTTGTGTCCAAAGTAAACCAGAGGATACATTTTGCACTAAGAAAATAGCACTGAATGCAACAGAACAGGAACAGCTCCCGCCAGCAGCCGCTGCGGTCTATTTCCATGCTCTTGGGTACACAGTTTTGTCCCAAACTACGTGAACAGGTGTAGCCATGTAATTTTGCATCACAAGAGTGACCCAAAATTACTGAAATTAAGGTCTTCTATATTGGATCCATATACCATTAATGTAATACATAACAATTCAACAAGTTTTATCAATGCACTGGCCTTTTGCCCCCAATCTCCTTAGCCAGTGCTTTACCAATGGGAATCTGATCTTAAAGTGGCATCTAAAGAGCAGTTAATGCCCCCTCTGTTTACCCTCTTTTGAAGAGCGGGATATTGTACTTAAACCCATTTGCTTAAAGTAATTTCGCTCTGCATAGGATAGATGTGTTTCCAGAAATCAAATATTAAGCAATTATGCTTAGCAAGTTCTCGCCTAATCAATACTCTTTCATGTCTAGATGTTAGCCCATTGTCATTCCAGCTGAGAATTATAAGTAAGATCATATCAGTTGTGTTTTAGATTTACTATTTAAACTTATACATAAGTCATTGCTTGTTAAGTCTTATCCTTATTTATGTAGTCTTTACAACTTTCGTCTTTAGTTGCTTTCTCATAATGTTTCTTCTCAACCTTCCTTATTTTTGTTTTTATTTGATCTCCAATGGCCCCTCTCTATTCTACAGGAGTGAAAACCTTTTGGGCTTTCCCTACTCCAACAATCCATCATTTCTTCCAGTATATCCCCTGATGATTAGTCTCCTAACCGAAGGGAGGATAGCTATCCCCCACCCCAATGTGGATTTGGTAATATGTCCCCGATGTGCAATAATGGTTGAGTAAGGGGCACCCCATCCACTTAAGCCTTCATTGTCCTCATTCCTCATTACCATAACTTCACAAACTCTTTTTTTAATCTTTTGATTCAAATGAGTGAGCATTCTCTGCGCCCTGAAGTACATTACAATTTTACCTCCCTTCTACAGACATAAGACAGGTTGACTCACATTGTATTAGAGGTCTCTATATACATCTCTTAGTCTGACATTTTATAATGTCTACGTCTATCAGGTGACGAGAATGTGTTCTTTAAATCCCTTTATTGCTCCTTCAAACACAAACTAAATATCACTTCACCACCTGTGTAGTCGACTCTGCATCTCCAAAATTCTGGTCTTTGTCTTTCTATCAATTATCCATTGAAATCGAAACATCCCTAAAACAAATCTCTTTCTGCTCCAAGAGATCAGTCGGTTCTAGGTGGGAGTGTGAAATTGCCTTACCAATAGTCATGATGGCTCTAATGTTTCCTGGTCACAAAAATGAAATAATTGCTCAGTGGGTAGATAGTTATTTAGGACATTATTGGCTTGCCATTATGATGCTGCACACATCTTACCACTTTGACTCTCAACTGTGTCTCAAATGTACTTGATTCATGCTGCACTTCAGTATTTTCCTGTCCCAAAAGAGTAGATCTTCATTTTAAATTGGCCTTTCTCATTGCTTCTGTTAATTGACTCATAGAATACCCTCACTCTGTGAATGTACACACAATTCTGTCAGCAATTTTCTTATAGTCTGTTTAATCAGTAAAATCTCTTTTCACTTTGATCAATGCTCCATAATGAATAGCATTGATGGTGCAATGTTTATGATAGCTATCCACTCTCAATATAGTGTTAGATCTGGGCTCTTTAGGAAAAAAGGCTACAGTGCTTTATTTACAGCCTTAATTTGAAGATCAAGGTACTTATGAGCCAAATTGGTTCTAAATTTAGGATCCCATGGAATATTGTGCAAAATGTCAATTTACTTTATTATATTTTGTTTTGTACCACTCCACATAATAAAAAGATCATTTATATTAACCAAACTAACTCTGAGCAAACAAGCAGCCATCTTGGATCGGCTTTTCTATTAGTCATATTTAAATTATAACATATCCCCGAACTCACCTTTGGATTACTGTATCCACCAACGTACGGAGGTAGATATGACCTCATTCTCCGACAGTCATTAGGATCTAAGTCAGTAAGATTTACTTAGTATTCAACACGAACGCGAGCCCTTACCTTGACACTCACACAAACATAACTAGTCCCTGTCTATCTAAGTTTCACTTCAAGGCATTAATCCTATCTACCTTTCATACTCTCTGAACCTTCCACCCCTATCCTAGCTTCTCTTCATCCCCTCAATTCTCATTACTTCGCTTACTCTCTGACCCCCCCAAAAAATTAATATATATATATATACTACCTTTTCTTCTATCTGACCCTCTTTCCCACTCTCATAGATTACACCCACAACATGGAGCTAACAGGCTTGCACACATACTCCATTAAATATCCCCTAACCTTACAAAAAAAGCAGCCAAAAGTTTCAAACGTAAGCTATTAAAATCTCACCCAGAAACTCCAATTTCTGACCCCTATTTCTCAAACTATAAAGGTCAGATAACAAATGACATCATCTTCTATACTAAAAGAAGGACCCAATGGCGGAAAGCATTTCTCGCCTTATTCTCAATTTCATCTACTAAGAAAACACCACATGGGTTTACACTATCTATCACTCCCTCCCCGTTTTACAAAGCGGTAGCGACATTCACCATATACCACAGCGGAATCATCCTCATGCAAGCCTCAGATCAGAACCTGAACTTACTAGATAACATCTTTCCGCACATCAAAGAGAAAGTTGTTAGACCCCGTCCCACCTCCCCTGCATACCACTCTCCCAACACTCAGCCCAACCTCTCACCTGACTCCCCCTCTAGTCCTCCCCCTTCCAGCTCCCACTGTGTACATAATCCCGCCCGACACTATTGAACCCCCCACTACATGACTTACATCCTCTCAAGGCCTACTCCTCCACCAACACCACCATCACTACCGTGATGCCTAGCACTCCACACACGAGTATCCCCTTCACTCCAGCCTTCCCATACCACAGCCATTCACCCACTGACTCAAGACGCAACTCAGCCCACCCCTCATCTCTCTCTATGCCCAACATTTCCACTACAACCTTAGCCACACTCTCCCCCTACACATGTACATCCGATCAGAGAGCTCTTCTACAGTCCCCCTCCCCTCCCACATCGAACCTTACTGCCTCTCCCCCTACAGCGCACATCATTACCCCTTCACACCTCCGTTCTTCTTCCCCCCTTTCAAGGAACCACCACACTGGTAAACAGTCACTCAACGGACCAATTCACCTATCGCCCCTAGAACCTAGATTAGTAACCCTCCCTCACCTACCCACAAAACGGGCGTTGAATACGTCTATTCTGACTACTGACCCTAGACTAGAGGAGATATTACTATCTCTACAACAAATCAAGGTAGATATCCAAACTCTTCATGACCTGATCCTGAGACAACCAAAATCACACATGAAATTCTCCCAACAATCACACGCTAGCTCCACGAGACAGAAAACACTTAGATAGAAAACAGTACCTGACCCCAATGCCTTATCCTGCCCGCGCAGAAGAAAAAACCCACTATCACTGCAAGAACTAACCTCCTTACTGCATTCCTATGAGCCCTCGATTCCACCCCCACTCACTTCTCTGACCCACTCCCAGCATCCCTCCTAAAAGACTTTATACCGACATTAGTGCCTCTATGGACCAGGATTATAAACACCTCTTTGCTGCAAGGAACCATCCCAGACATCCTCAAAGCTGGTCAGGTTTCCCCCATATTAAAGAAACCATTGGCTGACCTAGCACACCTAAATAACTATCACCCTATATCCAACATCCCTACACTGGCCAAACTATTAGAAAAAAGTGTTCACACGCAACTTACCTACCACATCATTCACTTCGACCTGCCCGATAAATTTCAATCTGGCTTTCGATCAGGGCACAGCACCGAAACTGCCATGACCCACATAATTGACGACGCTTTAAAAACACTGGACCATAAGAAAGCCTGTCTACTAATCCTGCCGGACCTATCCTCAGCCTTCGACACTGTCAAACACGACAATCTAATAGACCTCCTGAAACTTAGAATGGGTCTATCGGGAACGGTTCTCAACTGGTTCACTTCCTTCCTTCAAAATAGAACACAGATTCAAGACCAATCAATCTTTATCCAAACCCACTCCGGTCACTCTAGGAGTACCCCAAGGATCTTCCCTCTCCCCGACACTCTTCAACTTGTTTATGGAACCACTCACTGAGCTTCTCAACTCATCATAGGTCCAATACCACATGTATGCAGATGACACACAACTCTACATTAAGGTTCACTCACTTGAGGACATCAAGGCCCTCAACTCAATGCTCCAAAAAACGCAGACCTGGCTGGCAAATAACCACTTGAAACTGAACACCTTAGAGACAGAATTCCATCTAATAGCGCCCCCCAACCAAACAACCACCATAACGGAATGGATGGAGCACTTAACAGCACTTGATGGCTAACCGCTCTTGATCGATTCTGCCAAATCGCTAGGCAAAACTCTGGATAATAAGCTAAATATGCAGAAGCACATCAGTGCAGCAACTAAAGGAGCAAACTTTCAAATGAACACCTTAAGAAGACTGAAGCCCTTCATACCAGCAAATGACTACTCTAGTAATCCCCAGAGTGGAATATGGGAGTGTCACTCTCTGTGGCCTTCCCAAATCAACTTCAGCCCCACTAAGAGCATCAATCAACACAGCCGCCAGACTAATCACTGGCTCCAAAAGAAACTGTCACATCTCCCCAGACCTACATGCCCTTAACTGGCTACCCTTTGAAGCCAGAATCCATTTGAAAATCGCCTGTATGACACACAAGGCTTTGCATCATAAAACACCTCGATACCTTGCAGAGAAATTAATACCATCTGGTGGGAACAGAACCAAGAGGAGTTCTGATAACCTTTCACTGAAACCACAACGATTCACCAAGAAGAAAACTTATAACCGCTCCTTCTCAGGGATGGCTCCTAGGATATGGAATGCCTTACCCCCAAAACCAAGACAGAGCCCTTACGCGGCATCCTTTAAAAATGAAGTGAAATCTATTCTCGTGGCTACATTCACTTGATCTATAGATGCAGGCATGTATTTGCTTTTTGTTGGAACAGTTACCATTGACTATCATAACCAAGAATTTTTTGTATGTATATTTCAATTTCCTCTATCTCCTTATTTGTTGTACTGCGCTCTGATACCCGCAAGGGTCTTGTCCGCGCTATATAAACCTTCAAAATAAAAATAAAAATAACATAAATATATCTGATCCACAATTATATGTAATCATTGTACTTCTGGAGTACTGGGAAAGTATATGTCTATTCAAAGTGCCCATTATTAGAGTCAATTATAAGGGGCAAAGGCAGTGACCATTGCAGTTTCCTTCTGCTGCAAAACATTTTCCCCCTCCCATAAGAAATAAATCTTTAGTATAAATCTTACAGCATTCTTGTGTATGATAAGAGTGAGACCACCCTGTCTGACAAAAAATATTTCAGTGCTGTCATGCCATCATCATGGTTAATTGAGGTGTATAAAACACAGACATCAAGAGACACTTATTGACAAATCATAGTTGATAAATGATAATAGAGCTGTTATGTAATTTTTTTAGAAATCTATCCAGGCACTTTGATACATATTATGTGAGACTATCAATACCACATTGGTTGCCTGGAAGGTATAGACAGAGACTAATGAACATTAGCTAAAAAATGTATTACTGATATACCAGAATGTTTAAATTGTTGAAACCTTTTGCCTTCACCATCAATTGTCCCTTCTTATGTGCAATATTCAAACAGTGCATTCAATTTCCTGGGTCACACTGCTTCGGAAGCCGTGGGCTAATGATTACATCAGTGAGTTGTGCTCGGGCGAGGACGAGTTAGTGGTTGTGCAGGATGCGGTCCAGGCTGAAATTATGGCGTTTTACGCCTCGCTATATACCTCTCACCAATCGGGGGTCCCTGCAGACCTACTTTCTTTCTTTGATTCGATTGAGCTGGTCTGGCTCAGTGATGCCTACCGCAGATATTTAGACAAACCATTCTCCGTAGAGGAGGTGATTGGTGTAATTTGTGCTATGCCTGGGGACAAAGCTCCGGGGCTGGACGGGCTCACCTCAGCCTTTTATAAGGAGTTTGCACCGCTGGTCGCGCCCCATCTGCTTAACATGTATGAGGACTCATTAGGGCAGGGCTTCCTCCCCCTCCCTTCGTGAGGCGCTTCTCGTGCCCATACTTAAACCAGATAAAGATCCATTATTGTGCGACTCTTACAGGCCTCTATCTATGATTAATATTGATAATACAATTCTCGCAAAGCTTCTCACCTCGTGTCTGCTTCCCTTGCTCCCTACAATCCTTCGGCCGGACCAATGCGGCTTTGTCCCGGGTAGAAGTACTTCCCACAATCTCCGCACCCTCTTTGCTGTGAGGCAGGGGGTCGTTCCCACCCTCCCTGTGGCAGCGGTGTTCCTCGACGCTACCAAAGCGTTCGATACACTAGAATGGCACTACCTCTTCTCGTTGGTTGCCTGAATTGGCCTGAGTCCTGCGTTTCTCAGGAAAATTGCGTTGCCATATATCTCCCCCTCGGCTAGATTGCAGATCAATGGAGTTGTCTCCCCCCCGGTTGAGGTTGCCTGGGGCACCAGACAGGGGTGCCCGCTGTTGCCCCTCCTCTTTGCGGTCACGATGGAGCTGCTGGCAGCCCGGCTGACACAGTTCCACGCACAGAGAGGCCTCGATTTCACACACCGGGTTGTCCTTGAATCAATGTATGCGGACGACGTGACTCTCTACGTCAAGCACCCCGTGGATAATCTTGATCCCCTCATATGGGAGATCATTCGGTTTGGTGGCCTCTCGGGTATTACCATAAACTGGGAGAAATCTATCATCTTCCCACTCACTGCAGTAACTGCTGCATTTCAGTCAGAATTCCCTCTAAAATGGGCTGACTCCCACGTGAAATACTTGGAAATTTCGATTAGTAGGTACCATTAGGAACTGTGCCCCTACAACTGTGGCAGACTCATGGAATGGTTTGAGGGCCGGCTTCCCCGCTGGAGGGGGCTCCCTCTTTCGCTCACGGGGTGACTTGCCATCGCCAAGATGGTGGTATTGCCCAAGTTCCTTTATACTTTCGTCAATCTCCCACTCCCTCTCACGGTTGCATTTAAGAAGCAACTCCGCTCCAATTTGATCTCCCTGGTATGGGTGGGTGGGCAACCGCGGGTCACCTGGGAAACTCTCACGCTCCCATTCAAGCAGGGGGCCTCAGATATGGAATTGTATAATTCTTGCACCGAGGTGCAATTCGCATTTCATTGGGTTTTATCTTGCGCCCTCAGTGCCGCTGATGGGACACCCGGAGCTGCCTTTCGCGGGAGAGGCGGGCGTCTGCTGGCAGCTGCGCAACATGCCGGTGCACACGTTGGGTTGGGCAATAACAGATGGGGTTTTTATAGACCTGGACGCTGCTCTGGGCTTGGAGCATACGGGACTCTTGGACAGGATGACTTATTTTCAGCTACGAGCGGCCGTGCGGGCGAGGTTTGCCTCATTCCCAGTGGCACCACCAACGTTTCATGTAATGGAAGCATTTTTATCAAATGCCTCACCCCGTAAACTTATAACATGTCTGTACACCGGTATGCAACGGGACTACCCTGTGCGTGTGCCTGCTTGGGAGGAGCGTCTGGGTGCGCCGTTTGAGGAGGGTGTGTGGGCCTACTGCTGCGCGCAATCTAGGGATCTGTAGCCCAACTACAGACTTCGATTAGTCCACTTCAAGTTTCTCCATAGACTTTACAGAACCCCGGTGTGGTTGTGCAGGGCAGGGTTGAGCGCGGAGGCACACTGTGTGCGCTGCGGAGCGCCTGAGGCCTTATTCATGCACCTTGCATGGGAGTGCCAGGAGGTTGCGAAGTTCTGGGGGTTTGTGTTTGATGTTTTGGATAAAATGCTGGAGTATAGGGTGGAGCGCACCCCGTTAGTTGCCCTGCTAGGCTTTGTTACACCTTTACCTAAAAGCATCAGGCGACCTGCTGCTATGATGTTGCTGCTGGTGCAGATGTGTGTGGCGATCTGCTGGGGCCATAGGCTCAGGCCGTGGAGGGATGACTGGCTGACGGATGCAGAGTTCTGCCACACACAATTGTCTGAGTTTTGGGATTTGATGCCCACGCAAGCGTGGCCCCATGATATATAGGAACTCCTGTAAAGGTTTTTGCCAGAACACCCTAGTGATCAAGCCCAAGCCCCTGCCGTGGAGGGGTAGACGAGAATGATGGGCGTCCGATGGTGAGGGATCTCCCTCTGTCACCTGCGTCCCAAAATCTTTCTCCTTTTCTGTTTCGGTATGGCCAGAGAGGTCACTCCCACTCCCCACTACCCTCCTCTTTATCGTTTCTCTTCACTGGATGCTCATTTGCATCCCTTCTGTTAGAGAGCGACTGCACTGGCTCGTGCTGAGCACCGACTGATGGAAGACAGGTTGGACTCTATGGACTAAAGTGCCCCTGAATTGGTACTTTGGTGAGCTCTAACAAGATGACAAGTCTTGTACCTTGTACAGTTGTTCAGATAGTGCACATTCTGTTTCACATTTATGCTCCTGCTCTTCCTTCTCACAATTTTGCCACTGTCTGTATTTGTTTGAACTCACAAATAAAGGTTTTTGAAACATTAAAAAAATACAATTTCCTGGGTCACAGTTAATCTTAAAATAACATGATTTGTCACATAATCCCTATGGCATCTCCTTGCAGACACTTTAATGACAATGTTTCCCCCAATGTTAATCTAAAGTGGAATTTGGTTTTTGTAAGAAAAAAGTCTGTGAATATGTTGAGGCAGTCCTGCCACACTAAATGCTGTGATAAGGCTATCTTCCAACTGTGGGCAAAAGTTAAACTTCAATTTAGGACCACTTGTTGCAGTCCTATGTTCAATTCAATTCCCCATTTGTCTACCTGTATACCTGTTCCAAGTATTGATTGATAGTTTCCTGTGTTATATTTAATTTCTTCTGGGTGATAAAGTACCATGTGGTTACCATTGGTTCTTCGGATAAGATTGAGAAGCACTTGGCAAGGTCTGTTGTGGGTTGAAGTTGGTGAAATTGGCAGTGATTTTGTTGCTGAAGAATGCAGAGAGATAGTTGCAGAGGTCCTGCAAGGGGATGATTGAGTTAGAGGCGGCCACTGGTGAGGTGAAATCCTTCACAATGGTGAAGATTTCTTTGCTTCTGTTGGTGCTGGCATCGATGCGACCAGCCAGGGAGGCTTGTTTGGTCGTCCTGATCATTTGGTGGTAGTGTCTCAGGGCGTATTTGAACGTGCTCCTGTCTGTATTTTCAGGGCTCATTCTTCATTTGCACTCCAGTTGTTTGCAGTGGCGTTTTATCAATCTGAGCTCCTATGTGTACCTACTGGCCCGCAGTCCAGATCTTTTTGTATTGCTGTGCTTAAGGAGGGCCAGGAAGTCTGTGCAGAAGGTGATCCAGTTCTTGAAATTCTTTGATGACTTTGGGAATATTGCTGCTGTATTCTGGTTGGCGGGTGGTGAGAGAGCTTTTAAAGTCCTTATCAATGATGGTGCTCCAGTTTCAGCGATTTGTCTGGTGGTGGTGCATTTGCATTGGAAGGGGATGCTGATCTTAATGATGGCGTTGTCTGTCCAGGGGACTGATGTGGACTTGTTGACTCTGATGTTGTCGCAGGTGGTGAAAATAGTGTCCACGGGGTGTCCCCCAACATGGTTAGGTCCCTTTACTCATTGGGTAAGGACCAGGCATCTAATTTCTTTGATCAATGCTTTTGAGTTCGTGGTTGGCATAGCCTTCTAGATGGAAGTTCTGATCTCCGAGTAGTATGTAGTTCCTAGTGTTGAGGGTGAGTGGTGCGAATGATTATGTCTGTGAAGTTGGTGCACGATCCCGGTGGTCTGTAGATGAGTGCAGCTGAGGCTGAAGTTGACTTTGCTGTGAACCTTGAATGACAGGTTTTCCATCCTAGAGGATGGTGCACATGCAGACTTGTGAACTCTGTCTTGCCTAGTGATTTTGCCACCAGGGTATGGCTGTGGCGATATCAAGTGGCGATACAGGGTTCAGCTAGGTTTCTGTGACCAAAAGTAGGTCCTGGGGATTGTCATGCAGCATGTCGCATATTTCTGTGGTCAGTTTGGTGGGTCATTGTGGAGTGTTTTGTGGGTGGCTGCAGGACTGTGTGAATGTGAGAGAGGTGGGTGCTGGTTGCTGTTGATGTGGGTGCGATGAGTGTTGGATGTGGGTAGGTGCATGTAAACTTGCAGGAAGTCACAACACTTCATTAATGTTGTGTGGTGCGGCGAGGCAGCAGAGTGGTGGCCAGGGATGAGGGAATCGAGGGACCCAGTGGGGTAGCAGTAGGAGGGGGCAGCACCAGGGCTCCTGGTGCAGAGCATGATCTAGGTCCGAATGGATGCGGATGGGCAGTAGCTGGGCTTGCCTTGGTGCACATTTAGCATACTAGCAGAACTTCTGTGTTGCAGCCGCCATTAAGTATGCCCTGGGAGGGGGAGAAGTGGTCACTTCCTGTGCAGATGGATGATGGGAAATCCGTTGATGTCACGTCCTGTGCAGATGGATAACGGGTAATCCATGTCACTTCCTGTGTAGGTCAATGCACAGGAATCAAGTGATGCCACTTCCTGTGCAGATGGATGATGGAAATGAGTCCTCTTGCTTGGCTACTTCTTTAAAGACAGTTTTGGTGGGAAAACAGTGATGTCACCTCC
Source organism: Triturus cristatus (assembly GCF_964204655.1). Classification (NCBI taxonomy): domain Eukaryota; kingdom Metazoa; phylum Chordata; class Amphibia; order Caudata; family Salamandridae; genus Triturus; species Triturus cristatus. Next base: position 792,797,718 of record NC_140589.1, read on the forward strand.
TGTGCAGATAGATGATGGGAAATAAGTGATATCACTTACTGTGCAGATGGATGATGGGAAATCCAGGCATGCCACTTCCTTTGCAGATGGATGAAAAGAAATCCAGTGCTGCCACTTCCTTTGCAGATGGATGATGAGAAATTCAGTGATATCACTTCTTGTGCAGATGGATGATTGGAAATTCAGTGTTTTCACTTCCTGTGCATATGGCTGATGAAACTGTAACTATATGTGTGTGTGTGTGTGTGTGTGTGTGTGTGTGTGTGCATGTTTTTACATGGATGCACATACATATATATGCATTGTTTTATTTTAGGATATATTTTTGGATAAGTATCTTTATGAGTCATTATCATAAGCATCTTCAAATAGTCTCTCTTTGCGATATTCCTATTTAGTTACTCAACTACCTATGTTTTGTGTATATCTTTTAAAATTCCAAACTGCCTTATCATTCACCATTGATTCTGTCTAACCCACCATTTATTGATGTCAGAAATTTCTCTACTTTTCTAGTGAAACATAATTTCATATCTAGCTACATTCCTTTCTTTAAAAACTCGTTTTTTCTTCTAGTGTCCCAAAAACCAGCTTGGCCTTCTGCTACTTCTAAGCATTTCATCCTTGGTGTGAAAGTTATAAGTCTAGGACACAAAAGGTGGTTTACCTATTATTTGTTGCAGCCCAGTAAGAGAGAATAATATAACAGATAGATATAAACATTTGTACTAATGGCCGTTGCTCTTTCAAACACTGAGTAGATTTGTGAATTCTTCCTATTGTGATTATAAACAATCTTTTTCAATGTTCGATATATGTGCTGTTTTGCATAATACTTTTTTCTACTGCTAACCAAACTTAATTATGTAGAAATTGCAAGCACCTATTCCAGTACTGGCTAGTCACATTAGTAGCAATGCCATTCTCCAATTATTTCCCTCAGTCTGTTTACCTCTCCCATCAATTTCTCTGGCTGCGTTCAGTTATAGCATTGCAAGACATCATATTTTGTCGACTTTATAACCTCTTTCAGTCATGAGGCAAAACAAGGTTGCAGTTGGGTATAGTGGAAAGGCATTATTTCTTTGTCGCTAACTTCATGACAATCTAAAAAGATGTCTAAGTTGTTTGCACCCCCTTTCATTGTTTTTTTCAGGTTTTTCCTGAAAACTTTATGGTTAGTATTTTCTAGAAGAAAGGGATTGTCTCACATTTGCATATTTGCAGTCGGATTAATTAGTTGTCCTTTACTTATATGCACACTGGTTTTTACTTGCCTTATTTCTTATATAATGTCATAATAGTTGTATTATCTTCATATTTATTGCAGTTCATATCAAGTTCCAAGACCGGGCTGTTCTAACCCATGATTCTCCTCTCCTTTTCCTTGCCTCCTCTGAATTATGCATATTACCCTTTCTAATCATGAATTGCCAGTTTGACGTGCTGCAAGCCTTGTCCTATGTACATTTTTAATGTAACCCTATGTTTATAATATGTCCCGAAGACTCCCTGCCTCTTGCTTTCTAAAAGCTAGGTATATTTAAGATTGAAGACATTGTACAGACGATATGATACAGCAGGAGAGAAGCAAGGAAATAAAATAATTAACAAAACAAAGTAAAACATTTTTTCCATATTTTTTTGTATTCATTTTCCTGTTCTTGCCTCATTCTTTAATAACGTGCATTGCTAATATGGAATCCGTTACTAATATTTTATGATTGGAATGTGACTGCAATTAACACTTAAATCCTTATTACCCAATTAATAGCTTTCAGAAATGGGGTCTCTAGTTGGCAGAGGTGTGCAGCCTGTCCAAGAAGGGACCAACACCCTACTCAGGATAAGTCAGATACACACCGCAAATTAACCTGTGCTCACCCTCTGGTAGCTTCGAACAGAGCAGTCAGGCTTAACTTAAGTGGCAATGGGAAAAGTGTTTGTGCAACACTTAATAAAGTAAAACAGCGAAACACCACACAAAAATATTCCACACCTGGTTAGATAGATAGAGCTTAATTTATTAAATAAAACAAGACCAAAACAACAAAAGTCCAATAAGTAGAAACAGAGTTATGATTTTTTAAAGAACTCTTGAAATATAATGCTTAAAAGCATATGCGCCTACCAGGGATATCTGGTCACACTGGCCCGGGTCAAATCTGAAAAGTCAAGACGACCGTGATGGGGCGCAGGTCAGATACAGAAGCCACGAAGGCCCTTCTGAAACAGTACCTTCACGGAGAGGAGCAGCTGTGAAGAGCGGAGGAGGCGATGCGTTGTTGTCAATCCGAAGGGCTGTAGTCGATGCGTCAGTTCTGAGTCGTGCAGTCGGGTCCCGTATCGTTGTCAAGCTCCGTGTGTTGATGGCAATGCATTGTCGTCATGCCGCGCTGATGACACTGTGGAGTCCCCGAAGTGGCGATGTGTCAGCGTTGAAGGTGAATGTATCAGTTCCAACCGGGGCAAAGCAGGGAATGCATGGATTTTTGCAGAAACTGCCAGAAAACCTACCTCCAAGAGCCCAGGACTGGATTAGCCCCCCTTTGGGGGCAGGTCTAAGAGGTGGCAGAGACTGTAGAAGGGTTTAATGAAGTTTTTTATGTGCCTGAGTCTTCAGAACAGGAGGCAAGCCAGCAAGCCCTTGGAGTCACTTGGTTCTGGGGATGTAGAGATTCAGGTTCAGTCCTTCTCACCTCCAAGCAAGGTGCAGCAGGCAGCAGGGAAGGCATTCCAGCAAATCCAGCAAAGTATCAGTGCTTTCAACAGCACAGCAGTCCTTCTTCCTGGCAATGTCCTCAGGTTCGGAGTGTACTGAGTTGGTGCTGTCAGGGGTCCAGTACTTATACCTAGTTGTGCCTTTGAAGTGGGGTAGACTTCAAAGAGAGACCTTTGAAGTACACCAGGTACCTGCCCTTTTTGCCCTGGCTTCAGACTCACTACAAGGGGATATGCAGCTCTTAGTGTGGGGACAGGTACAGCCCTGTTCAGGTGCAAGTGTCAGCTTGGTTATGGGCAATCAGGATGTGAATTGGCCATCAGGCACACCTCATCTCCCTTTGTGCATGACTGTCTAGATGGAATGCACAAAGGCCAGCTGTCACCCACCCCAGACATGCATTCAGAGACAGGCTGATGCACAGAATGCTTAAAGTAAGAAAATTCCAACTGTCTAAAAGTGAAAAAAAACAGCTGTGATGCACTCAATTAATTACATTAAACAAAGTCTTCAATGAAACCATCTATATACAAAATATGAATACATATGTGTGCACCAGAAAAGGGGCGCTGCAGGCCGCCTAATTCAAAAATGTGAACAAACTGCCCCCGATGTGTATCTGGGAGTATCCAGTGCACTACAAGTGGTACACTATCCAGTGTACATAATTTTATCAACACCTATGTTAATCGTACAACAATTCCAAATCATGAACTCTCTTATTCCAATTAGTGTTCCATGAAACATGAAAATTAAATCCCGTGTTCCAACAATCCGAATAAACAAAGTGAATTTGAATCTGATTTATTTCTGTGAACTGCAGATGTAGTTGTAGAAGCAACAGAAAATTATTTTGCTTGTAATCAGCGGAAAGTCAAAATATCAAAAGTCCCAATGCATTTTGGGCTCTTTTCATGAGCCCTTCTTCAGGGGAATCTGTGAAAGCAATAATATCATGTATAATCCATGTGAAATGATGACACTTAAAGCAACATTAATAAAGACAATATGGATCAATCGAGGGCAGGAAAATGATACACTGCTATTATCATTCGATGAATGAGAAAAAAAGGAAGAATGGAAAAAAAGGGGAAAGAATGGAAAAAAGGTTTATCTAAAGCGAGTGAAAGTGAATGAACCCAGAATTATAGTGAGTCAATCCCACTAGCTTGTATACACACAATCTTGTGCGGCATAGGAAAACTTCTTTAATGGTGAAATAGCACCCGTGAATCATAAAAGCGTGAGCCTGACATGAATATATGAAAACACATCATACCTCTACCATAAGAAGAATAACTTCAAAATCAAGCTCATATTCATTGTTGTACGATTAACATAGGTGTTGATAAAATTATGTACACTGGATAGTGTACCACTTGTAGTGCACTGGATACTCCCAGATAGACATCAGGGGCAGTTTGTTCACATTTTTGAACTTTCTAAAAGTGGCATTTTCAGACTTACAACTTAAAATACGACTTCACCGTAAGTTGTGATTTTAAGTTGTGAGTTCAGAGACATAAAACTCTAAATTTCTATCTTGTCCTAATTGGAAATTGTACTTATAAAATGTAGTAAGTTAATCACAATGCTAACCTATGGGAGAGAGTAAATGTCCAGCTTTTTAAATACACTCCATCCTGCCCCTGGGGCTATCCAGTGCCTACCTTAGGGGTGAATTATTAAAAAGGAAGGTTTGGGCCTGGCAAGAGGATTAATTTACCAGGTCAAAGTGGCAATTTAAACAGCACACACAGGCTTTGCAGTGGCAGGCCTGAGACATGTTTTAAACGGCTACTGAAGTGGGTGGCACAATCAGTGCTGCATGCCAACTAGTAGCATTTCATTTACAGGGCCTGGGCATCTGTAGTGCACTTTACTTGGGAATTATAAGTAAATTAAATATACCATTGTGAATAAGCCAATGTTACCTTGTTTTAGGGAAAGAGCACTTGCAGTTTAGCTCTGGTAAGCAATGGTAAAGTGCCCAGAATCCTAGAGCCACCAAAAATAAAGGCAGCAAAACAAGCGGTCAGTAAGCAAAACAAGTCAGGGGAAACCACTACTAAGGATGCCAGATCTAACAATAGTTTTAAAACAAATCTTCCTCACTGTGTAGAAAATTGTAAGGAATTGAGCCTCTGTGGCTAATGATTCCAATCTTTCCCGCGCCTGGCTGCTAGCAGTGGGCAATTCAAGCACGTTCTATGGAATGCACCCACAATGGGCTTTGTCCAATAAACAAGAAATACTGCCTGGGGACGTCTCTGCTCCGTATTATAAGGTAGGAAACATTTTGGCACATATTTCTTGTTATATAGCCACGTTAGACGGGCTTTCCACTTTTTTAATGTTATTTAACGCTCAAGTGAAGACACTGATCTGTTGTTCATGGAGGCAAGATTTCATTTAGGTTCATCACATGCATTAAATATTACACCCAAAGAAGTATATCTCAAGACTCGAAGGACTTCTATCCTATTAATCCAGCAGGAACCGATTTGATTCACTCCCTGCAAAAAAACAACAATAGTAGTTTCAAGTTTCAAAGAATCGTTATTCGAATTATAGCAACTCATAAAAGCACATCTTATAACACACGAAAAAATCTAATTTCCTTAGGAACATACAGATTAGAATGCATTATTATTTACACATTTCCATCGTTCTGCGCGCATGGGCAGCAATCTTTAAAAAAGTGCAAACACGAGATAAAATTTAAATTTAATTCATGATGTGTGATAAAATTGGACGTGAAAATTGGCACATTTAATAGTCTCCTACAAAACCGATTCTCTACTTGCTGAATAGAGATGCTGTTCCCAGTGCCCCATACTTCTGCTCCATAAGTTGCCACTGGGACACATTGAAGTTTAAAAATCTTAACAATCGCCTTAGTAACTCCTGATCTCTTTGGTTTAGGAATGCTTAAAATCGAGTTTGTGGCCTTTGAGAATTTGCCCGTGGCCTGGGCCAAATGCCCAGACCACGAACCATTCGCAGCAAAGGTCACGCCCAAATACGGGAAGGTATTGGTTGCAATAAGTTTTTCTCCCCCGACCTGTATGGAACTCAATTGTCGTTTACCTGGACCACATGCCATTATAAAAGATTTTTTAAAATTGACTTGTAAGTCCAGGTCATCCATAACTGTGGTAAAATTAAGAACCAAAGAGCGAAGTGAGTTTGGCGTACGGCCCATTAACACCACATCGTCTGCATACAGAAGAGCGGGTATGGCTTTGCCATTTATTAAGGGTACGTCCGGTCTTGACTTTACAAGATAGTTACTAAGCCCATTTATATAAATAATAAAAAGCAGGGGTGCTAAAACGCACCCCTGCCTAACTCCTCTTCTAATTTCAATGGGTCCAGACAGTTCCCCACCTACGCCTATTCTCACTCTGGACTTTAGGTCCGTGTGTAAAAAAGCTAAAAAATAAACCAGGTAGATATCCAAACCATACTCTGATAAAATAAACCAAAGTTTGGACCGATTAACCAAATCAAAGGCGGATGACAAATCCATAAAAGCTAAGTAAATGGGTGCAGAACGGGCAATATTATATTTATCAATGATTAATTTAAGATTAAGGCATTGTTCCACTGTGCCAACCCTTGATCTAAATCCTAGTTGATAGGGGGATAATATCCCAGTTTCCTCTGTCCATGTAATTAACCTATTATAAATGACGCGACCTAATATTTTCAATGTATTGTCCAACAATGAGATTGGTCTATAATTTATAGGATCAGACCTATCCCCTTTCTTGTAAATGGGGACGATTATGCTGGTGCCCCATGTATCAGGCATTGTTGATTCGGGCAAACTATTGAAAACATTCACCAATATGGGTGCCCGAAGATCGGGTTGCCATTTGATGAGGTCTATCGGAAGCCCGTCTGGGCCAGGAGCCTTATTGCCGAGACTCTGGGCAATTGCCTCCTCCACTTCTCCCGCAGTTATCTTTAAATTGACAATGGTTTCGGAGATGTTAGTGATTGAGCCTTTTACCGGGGCGGCATAAATTTTAGAAAAGTGTAGTTCCCAGGAGCTAGCGGAGATGGTACAGCTAATTGGGGTAAATTGTTGGCCCATATTCCGGAGTTCTTTTACTGCTGGCCAGAATAAGTTACTTGATTTCCTTCCTGCAGTCAGTGCCAATGCTTCCCAGCGTTCACCCAGGAGCATAGATCTCCTTTTCTCTAGGGCTGATTTGTAAGCCTTCCTTGCTACACTTACTTTTGCCCCAACTCTAGGGATTTCTGTGAGTACCTTACGTAGGTTCCTGTTTGCCACAGAACAACTGTGGTCGAACCACCTGGGATCTTTGGGGCTCTGGGAGGCTGGGACCAGCAGCATAGTCCTAACTGTGGCACATATTGTATTAAAATGTGTTATAATTAACTGGCCACTAGCTGTTGGATCTAGACAAAAATCTATAGACTGCTGATTTTCCCTTAACAAAGATTCCATGGTTCCTGCTTTGTCTATACCTTTCCACTTTAACCGTAATTTATCAGTAGTTACACTTAGGTCTTTCGCTCCCTGCATTGAACTATAGACCGGTTTTGGCGCTAGTTTAAATGTTACAATAGTAGTTTTTAACAAATTAAGTACACGATTCTTGCCCTGGTAAAAGGATTCCCTGGCTGTTAGTGACCGTTGTAGGCTGGCCCTGGTAAAATCCAGCATCACTAAATCATGTTCATATTGCAGTATTAAAACGTGAGTCACCCCCAACTTTGAGGCAAATGTTGGGCCCTCACTAGGGCCCAACCTAGATCCGTATTATGCACCCTGAATAACAAGGATGTTAATGTATACAATTTTTTAAAACCAATATTTATTTATTTATTTATTTTTATTTATTTTTTTTGGGGTGTAAGACATTTATTGTGCAAAGGAAAGGTTACACTGCGTCACGCCAACAACCCGGAGGCAGGCCGCGATATCAACAAATGTTTTCAATTAAGGTGTACCATATTAGGAGTCATAAACAATGTCAGTATCCTACCATTCAGGGAGATACACACCCTTAACCCTGGTGAGGAGTACAAAGGTATAACCAGTGCAGAGTGGATGGTCTTACATTTTTGGGTGTCGTGGACTGGAAACGAATCCTAGGCTCACAGTCTCGTCCAGTCACTCCGGCGAGTACTAGGACCGCAGCTCATGGAAAAGGTAATGCATAGGTAAATCGTCCACTACCACCTTTTCGCCCAACCCCCCCGCAACAATCGGAGGGAAACAACAAACTTCGGTGCAGAGCTATTTCAAAAAACCAACAGACATCACATCTCACATACGCAGGGGCTCGCGTACAAGGACCCGTCCGTCATAGAGGGACGACTACAAGCAGCATTGGTGGCTGCAGGAGGATCGCAAGGCAGCAGCTATGGGGCGGGGGCGGAGGGGGGGGGAGGGGATGCGGTCGGACAAAACAGCGGGGCGCCTGGACGGGAAGGGGGGCATCATGTCAAACCCGACAGGCACGCAGCAGGCATGGGATCCGACAATAGCAACACATTCCACAGCCCTCAGGCACATCAACCAAGCATGTATCCATCCATCCCAGCAAAATGCACACAGGGCTCAAAGGTTTCACCCCATGTCATCCGAAACACCCGTCCCAGGGGAGTCCACAGAGGCATCCGAACCCGCCCGCTCTCTAGTCCACTGCAGGAAGGGTTCCCAGATGTCATTGGGCCTAGATGCGGTGGGCATCGTCTCCCAGTAGTTCGTGAGTTGTGTCTGACCATATGTAACGTCTCGAACCCATGCGGCGAACGTAGGCAAGGCTCCACGGCCCCAGTGTATCGCCACCTGGCGTTTAGCGTAAAGCAGCAGCATCGCGTGCAGTTTCCTGTCAACGGGTTCGGTGTCTTTAACGTATCCCAGGAGCCCTAAAAGCGGAGTGGGTTCATCTGACCTGTGTAATATGTGATTGATGGCCTCAAAGATGCTCGACCAGTACTCATCTAGCTTTGGGCAGCTCCACGCCACATGGAGGAAGGACGCGTCAGCTCCACCACACTTCCAGCAGGAAGCGTCAGTGCGGATTCCCATGCGATGTAGCAGCACTGGTGTGCGATAGTACCGGTGCAGGAATTTAAAATGGACCAGTCGTAGCCTATAGTTCGGTGACAGCGCCGTGAGCTGCTTACAGCAGTATTCCCACACGTCATCTGTCAGGGTCCCGTCCAGGTCTGCGGCCCAAGCCTGTTTGGCCATAGGCACGGTGAGCGGGGCCTGCTCCTGCATGCAGTTGTACAGTCTAGATACCAGTTTCGCGGGGGAGGGTCGTGACAGCAAGTTCTGAAGGGCATCCAGTTGTGGAGGTTCCTCGGGGAATTGAGGCCACATCTTCTTGCAGGACTCCCGGAGAGAGTGATACAGAAGCGCGTCCGAGAACGAGGTAGGCTGGCCGTCCTCACGGACACCCAACGCTCCAAACGTCCCATCAGGGTAGATGTCTGCGAAAGTGGTCACCCGTCTCCCCTGGAGCGTGATGGTATCTCCCCTAGCGCAAAGGCAGGGCAGCATCGGATTGCTTCGCAGTGGAATAGCCGGCGCATAGAGCAAGGGAAGGCCCGCCCTCCGACTTAACTCCTTCCAGGACCAGCGGATCATCTCAACGGTGTCTACCTCCTTCGAGGGGCGGGAAACCTTACCATACAACGCCACCCGAAGTGGCAACGGGGCAACCGCGGCCAATTCCACCGCCACATGCGGCTGGTAGGGGGTGGGGAATACCCAGAAATGCAAGAATTGAGCCTGAGCGCACAGCGAGTATAGCTTTAGGTCAGGCGCCCCGAGGCCCCCTTGTCACAGCGGGAGTGTAAGCAGAGCCCAAGAGGTCCTCGCCTGCCTCCCAGCCCACACCAGAGATACAAGTAAGGAGCGGACTCGTGCATGGAAGCATGCAGTCATGGGTAACGGAAGATTAACGAACAGATATAGGAATTTCGGGAGAACTACCATTTTCGCCAGTGCAACCCTCGCAACCAGGGACAGGGGAAGTTTGTTCCAGACCTCCACCCTCCGCTCCAGCCAGTCGACCGCTCTGCCGAAGTTGAGAGACCATAGTTCCTGCGTGTCCCGACTAATCCAGATACCTAAGTATTTGACCGCGTCAGTCTCCCAACGCAGGGGGTAGTCCGAAGGAGGTTGAGCTGTCTCGTCAGTTAGAGGGAATGCAACTGACTTGGACCAATTTATAGACACGCCCGCCAGACCCTCGAAACGTACAAATTCTCGGAGCAGTGGATTCAAATTCTCTGCGGGGCTGTTAACATACAGAGTGACGTCGTCTGCATAAAGAGAGATCAGCAGACTACGAGAGCTGAAGCTTATCCCTCTCGCCGTGTGGTGTTGGCGTATTCTGGCCGCCAGTGGCTCCATCGCAATAGCAAAGAGGAGGGGCGACAGTGGGCACCCCTGTCTAGTCCCCCTGGAGATGGGAAAGGGTTCGGACACCAGGCCATTCACTCGTACCCGAGCTCGAGGTTTGTCATATAGCAATTTGATGAGAGTAATAAAGTTACGACTGAAGCCCATCCTGCCCAAGACACGAAACAGGTACGGCCACTCTAACGAATCGAACGCCTTAGTCGCGTCTAGGAACACGACTGCGGCCTGGACGGAGGGGTGGAGATAATGTAGGATGGAGAAAAGTGTTCTGAGGTTGTGCGAGGTGGCACGGCCAGGGATGAATCCTGATTGGTCCGGGAGAGCGATGATTGGCAGCATCGGCTGTAATTTGTCTGCAATGATCTTGGCAAAAATTTTTGCGTCCACATTTATGAGAGAAAGGGGACGATAGGAGTCCAGGTATAATTCGTCTTTGTCCGGTTTTAATAGGGTGACAATGAGTGCCTCGTGCATGGAGTCTGGGAGCGAATTCAGCTCCAGCGCCTCTACGAATACTGAGTGCAGTTTCGGGGCCAGTTCTTCAGCATACGTCTTGTAAAACATTGTGGTTAGGCCATCTGGGCCAGGAGCTTTATTAGCTGGCATGCTCTTGATAACCTGAGCTATGTCTTGGACCGAGACAGGCAGGTCCATGTATTGTCTATGGTTGTCATTGAACCAGACAAGGGCTATAGAGTCAAGAAAACCGTCCAGGGAAGTCGGAGCAGCAGAGTGTTTGGACGTGTAAAGGGAAGCATAAAAATCGGCGAAGGCCTTCAGCACCGCCTCTTGGCCCGTGACCCGTGTCCCCTCACTATTATTGATAGTGTGTATATAGTGTGCCTGAGCCTGGGGAGCAATCAATCTAGCTAGTGTCCTGCTCGGTCTATCACCTTCCCCATATCTGCGGGCTTCGGCCTGTTTCCCTAAGAACTTCACCTCTCTCTGCGCCTCCTCGTTGAAGTCCAACAGTTTTGCCTTAAGACTACCTGCAATAGCCAACGTCGGGTCTCGGCAGAAGGCCCGGTCCAGATCCTTAAGTTCTTGCTCTAGCTGAGCCAGTGTCCGACGTATGGTATGTAGCACCCCTGCCTGCCGAGCTATACACTGGCCCCGTATTACCGCCTTAAAAGCGTCCCACACCACGGCCTCAGAGGAGGCCGAACCCTCGTTTTCTGCAAAGTACTTGACAATGTCATCCCTAATTTCTTCCGTGAACACCTGATCTGTAAGGGCGTGGGGTGGCAGCCGCCATGAAAACGCCCTAGGAGCCACGTTGGGTATCCGCAGCTCTAGCATGCAGGGGGCGTGGTCCGAAAGCGACCTAGCCTGAATATCCACCTCCCCCACCCATGTAGCCACCTCAGGAGACAGCAGCCAAAAGTCCAGGCGGGACCAAGCGTCATGATGACACGTGATACAGGTCCCCGTTCTCTCCCCAGGGTGACGAAGTCTCCACACATCAGTCAGTCTCCCCTCTTCCATCACATCTAGCAACGCCTGCCTCGCTTTCGCATGCGTAGGTCTACTAGCACCCCTTCTGTCCCAATCATCGTCCAACACTACATTGAAATCCCCCCCCACCACTATCAGGTTACAATCAAGCAACACAATTTGCGCCCAAACATTGCGAAAAAAATCAGGATCGTCCACATTTGGGCCATATATAGCGGCCAGAACCAGCGGCCTACCCTGCAATGAGCCATGCACCAGTACATAACGACCCTCCTTATCCAGTACACAATTATGTTCTCTCCAATCCAACCCTTTCCGTATGAGGACAGCCACCCCCCGGGCATAGTTAGAGTATATAGCTGAATATACATGCGACCACCTGTGATGTTTCAGCCTGGGCGATGGGGTCGAGTTGATGTGAGATTCTTGCAACAAACAAATGTCTACATTGTGTCTGGTCAACATATTATGCATCAATCTGGCTTTTTTATAGTCCCCAAGGCCACGAATGTTCCAAGTCCACAATTTAACTCCCCCCATGCCTGTGGCACATCCAGGGTGACCAGGCCGCCGCCCCGCTCCCCCCCCCCACACAAACAGGCCCAGATCGCCGCACACTCCCGCGCAGTACAGTCGTGAGAAGATAGATTGCAACGCGCTCCACCAGCACCGGTAACCAAACACTCAACATCCCCCCCCAACCCCCACCCACGCCAACCCCCCAATCAGGTTGCGCTAGAATCCCATTCGTGCTCTGAATCGCACTTGAGACAACTGAGAACAAAAACAACGGGAGATACCCCATGGGGCGAGGTGCTCCTAGCTGACACCCCTGAATACACAGGGTGGCTGCACACTGAAGGATATTCGCGACACCCGAGGGGTGCCCAGCAGCATGGATCAAACAGTACTGGAGTTGTGTGCCGTCCAATACGCCTCAGACCTGTGACACAGTCAACAACCAAGACCCCCCCAGCATGAGTAGGCCAGCTCCAGCAGTTCCAGCAGTGTCCTCCATTCCACGTCTCGAGGGAACCAAACAATCCAGCAAATGTCAGCTTTAGTTGAAAGGGGCAGCACAGACCCCATTACCCTCAGTCCCTCAATCATTGTCGCTCATGCGGGCCGCGTCCTCCTCCAACCTCGGCGATTTGCGTCTGGCACCGGGGCCACTGATATGTTTAGCAAACTTTAAGGCTGACTTAGCGTCAGTGAAGAAGTGAGCAGTTCGTTCATGGAAGATTTTCAATTTGGCTGGGTATAACAAGGAGTATTGGACTCCGGCCTGCATCAGGAGTTTCTTCGCAGGTATGAACTCTTTTCTGGCAGCCTGGACGAGGGGGGTGAAATCAGGGTAAAATGAGATATGATTCCCTTTATGGATGATCTTGCCTTTTTCACGGGCCATCTGTAGGATGCGGTCCCTGTCCTGAAAATTGAGCAGCTTGGCCAATATAGGGCGTGGAGTGGCGCCTGGTGGTGGTTTCTTGCCCAGTGTCCTGTGCGCCCTCTCCACCGTGAATACCTGGGACAGGTCCGGGTCAAACAGCTCATGTAGAAGATCAGTCACAAAGACCTCCATCTTTCCGGTGTTGTCCGTCTCCGGAATGCCCGTAATTCTGACGTTGGACCTCCTGGAGCGCGCTTCTAAGTCGTCCGCCTTGGCTCGCATGGACTCCAGTTCGCGCTCAATGTTGGTTATGTGGTTTTTCGCCTGCTGCTGAAACTCGGCACATTCGGTATGTCTGTTTTCTAGGCAGTCTAGCCTCGTTTCGTGTACGTCCACTTTGGACTTGACCGCCTCTAGCTGTGTGGCCATAGCATCCAGCTTTGCGTCGATACTCTTCAAGCTAGATCTGACCTCCAGCATTAAAGCGCCAAAATCAATTTCAGCTGCAGGGCTCTTGGGAGGAGACGACGCGGCTCCCGTGTCCGCTGTTTGTTGCTTGGCCTTCTGCTTTTGGTCAAATGTCAGTTTGGGCTGTTTCGCATCCTTCGTGCCCCCCATCTCGGACACGCGTGGGATGCGGTGTGCAGGCTGTGGTATGAAGCACTCACCGGTGCGCCGCGCAGGCCACCCTTTAGGACTGGCAGGCACAGTTCGAGTCGTCGCAAGAGAGAACTGGGGGGTCAGCAGCCCCTAACCACGGTGGGCTGCCCAGTGCCCTTCGGTGACCCTTCCAAGTTCCCCCCACGATCTCCGAGTGGAGGACAGAGCGCGGGAAAGGCTCTGGCAGGATCAGGCTGAGGTTTTTAGTTCGTTTCTGTGCCCGGGAGCGGAGCTCCCATTATCAGGGCAAGATCGACACCTTTACGCCAAACGGCGATCTGCAGGGGCTCAGGGGCATGCCAAGCAAGGGGCTCTCGCAGTGTAGGCTTTAGTGCGCCACGGGTCCGCAGCTTCTCCTCTATCGACCCGGCCGCACCGCAAAATGGCGGCGTCGCGCTTCTGCCTCAGCCCCGACCTTCCCCCGATCCGTTACCTCTGTCCAATGGCCGCTCCGCTCCCTTCCTCCGTCCACAAATGTTTCCGCGTAGCGGCCGCCGGCAGCTCCCAGCCCCGCGCCAAGGGCGCCAGATTAGTCCCCTCTCCGCCGATCTCCTTTGGCCCAGCAATCCCCGAGGTCCGGCCAGATGTCACCGCCGCCTCGGGCTCCACAGCAGCAGGCGGGCTCTAGTGTGCGGGCCGGCGCCACCCGCGGCCGCCAGGTCTCGTCGCGCAGCCACCCGCGAGCGGCAAGGATTCAGTCGATCGTGCCTCCGGACTGCCGCATCAATTACACACAGAAGCCGGGCCCCTCGGTAGCGCTGTGAAGGATAATCAAGGATTTATTCGTGTGCAGCCGGCGGAGCTCGCTCAAAGAGCGGCCATCTCGCTGCTCGGTTAGCCACGCCCCCCTTTAAAACCAATATTAATCCAGATGTTGGCAGTGAACAGAGTGTCATCCCTTAATCTAACTTGTATGGCTATAGCACTAAATAACCTCATAATGGCTTTTAGAAGTGAAGTGTGAGCACCCCCCTGGAAATGGTCCCCTTGATCTCTGTTTCTTAATATCATTGCTAGTACCACAATCCTATCTAATGCCTAGAAACCAGTATGGAAACAGGGAATTCAATTTTTTATCAGCCCTCTTTATGCAAGAGTAATTGGTCATACCATTTGGCATCTAGGTTAATAAGGCAGGCAACTGATAGGTGCCCAGATCACTTACAGCACTCGAAGAATAGCCCCCTTCCACGCGTCTGGGACTGTGGCATATAGAAAAACCTCCTTTGTATGGGGGTGTAAGCCATTTAGTCAACATTAAAGTCACTTTTAGATAGAAGGCAGGGACTCAGCACATTGCAAATGTGCTTTTAATGCAAATTTACTTCCAACATTCTTGGCTTGGACGGATACTGCATGAACAAGCACTTGTTTTTTCCATGAGAGAACTCTATTTAATGAAATATTGTCAACAAAGAATGTGTCTACTCACTTCCTTCAACCATTATAATGTAATGCGCAAAGGGGTCGTGACACATATTCAAAATGCAACCCACGCACTTCCACCACAGAAACAAAACCTATGATAAAACATAGAAAGCGGCTTTTATTTTAAAGCAACAAAGAAATAATAATTTCAGTGCTGTATTCAAACTTTAATAATAAAAATGCACAGTGTGTGATTTTTTTTCAGAGTGTTCTGGCCCTGACAGATTAAAAAGTGATTCCCCTTGAGCAGTCTTTGCATACAAAAAGACATGGCTATTCCAATCATTGCAACCTTTCATTCCGGAAGAGCTCTCAGCCTTACCCTGCTGAGCCCGAGAATCCGTCAATGGTCCTCAGAATGTTAGTCACGGTAAAAGAAGGCGCCAAGCCCGTCCCAGGAGACCCTACAAAAGTATAATAGAAATTTGTTGAATATTCTGTCCCACTGTACCCTTAGTTATTCCTCCATTGCAGTGCAGCAGCAGCATTCTATGTTTGTAGATAGAATGGAGTGCTTAATTTGAGCCGGTGGTTTCCGGTACTCGGCACCAGCACTTAATTGTCAACACCAGGGCTTGTGACAGTCTGCCATAAGGTGGCGCTGCCTGCCTAATTTAGAGAGGACCACAACAACAGTTAATTATTAATTCAATATACAGCTTTGGGGGCCTGAAATATTCTGAATGTCACACCTGTAGGAGGAATGTGATGGTTAATAGTTGTGTTGATACTATAATTGGCAGCATAGCCGTGGCACTGGGTGGTGCAAGCTGCAGTGGCCTCCTGACGAGAGCCAATTTTCTTTTTTTTTTTACAAATTAAGCACTGCACTTTGCTCTGATTACTGAGTGTTAAGGGGTTATACCTAAATATATAAACAGAAAATGCTGTGCAAGTTTTGTTCAGCATCTTTGCGCATATGATAGCAACAATTAATGTTGAGGATGGCCACGATAAGTTAAGGATTTGCACCATTGTGGCAGTTGGCACCATTATGCACTGGGTATCAACAATGATGACAAGGGTGGGCCTCTGTATTGCTAGTGATGGCCAGAATGCTGTTAAAACGGTCACGCTATTTTATTATTTATTTAAACACTTTATAGAGCGCTGCAGCTCCGCAGAGATTACTGAAGCGCTTTACAAAGGCCTTGTTTAGATAACATCACAATATAACAGGATAAAGATTTGGAGTAAGACTGTACATAGCATATAGGCAGAGAAACAAGACCTTAATTTTAGAAGAGAAGCTACGTTTTGAGGTGTTTCCTAAAAGGTAGCAGGGTGGGTTGATTACGTTCTGATTTCACGAGGCAGAGAACTGCAAGAGATAGTTGTGGCATCTTTCTGGGCAAGTGGCGTTTGAGGTGGCATGGTGTGCAAAGTGACAATGGTCTGGGATGCCGCCCCGAATAATTACCAATGGCTGAGATTAATTCAAGCATTCCATCCATCACTTTTTGTATACTTTATTACAGACATTGAGTCAGCTATGCATGCTGATTGGACACGTGCAGGTGACACTGGGAGTGGAGCGAGGCCAGTTCAAAATGTTTCCTGTGTCGAATAAATCATGCATGGTCTTCATCTGTGTGCACTGATCCATGGGCAAAGTGTGTGTCCTTGTATTCAGTCTCTCATTTGTTTCCCAGCGAGAGATCACTGAGATGCCCTCACTCAGTGCTATTAATATCCTAAGACTAAAGACCTTCTGGCATATTGGACCATGCTTGTTGTTACTGGATTCACTGCTGTTCAATGCCCTCAACTTCAGCCTGAGTCCCACAGAGGACAACATCACTAATAGGAGATAATAGAAGATACTACTTCTTCTCAAACTCTAATTGAAACGTGAATTGTGTTATACTGTTCAGGTCTGGAGGGAAGATGTATATGCACAAAATATTAAGGGCCATATTTATGGCAAAGTAATGCAGCGCAGCAAGTCATCTTTCTGCACTGCGTTACATGTTGAGGGCAGGAATGCACTTTTTTTTATCAGAATACGGTGCATTGCTACCTTTCTCCCTGCGCTGGTGCCATTTTTGGCTGCCTAGCGCTAACGCAAGCACCCTTGCACCATTCCCAGCATGAATGCTCTTAGCAGGGGGGTGTTTTTCTACTGTTGTTAACATGAGGGTCTAAACGGCCCCGCAGTCTTTCATCCTAACAAGAACAACAAAGTAAGGGCCATATAGATAATTATTTCACTCAGCCCAACACAGCAAGCCACCCTGCTGCACTGCGCTGCGTGAAAGGGCAGGAATGCAATGCATTTAACATTATATTAAACATTTCTGTCCTTTCCTAGCGCTGCACACTTTTGGCTGCCTAGCACCTACACAAGCACCCTTGTGTCATGCCTCATGATGCAAGGGTACCTGCATTGTAGGCAGGATTGTTTTTGTGCATGACACCTTCCTGCACAAAAACAATCCTCAGGGCCATTTTCCTCATCAATATGTGGTGCAGAATGCAGTACAAGTAGAAAGAGGAAAAACAAGGAGTTAACACCTCACCTGGGCAGGTGAAGCATTTTGATGCATTCTCAGGTCTACTACTATTGATCAATGTGGGTATGCACCAAAATCCATGGGTGGATGCGTGGGAACACCCACACTCCACCCATGGAACAATTTTCTGCGGCAGTGTAATGAAAGGCAGAAATTTGCACTGCCTTGGGTTACTCCAGATTTATCAAGCCATGCAGGGCCATGCAAGGTGGCCTTGTGTAGCTTGATAAATCTCAGTTAAGTTTTGCGTCGACCTTGTGCCCCCTTGCGTGGTGCAAGGACAATGCAAAACCTTGATAAATCTGGCCATAAGTACCCTTGCGTTGGGTAGTAATGCATCTTTAATTTACAGTACTGTGAAAATGGCAAAACTGAGCTAGAAGATGCTAGATAAAAAGCAAGTTGTACATATTTCTGACCCTAGAATGCTGTTGGTTGTTCTTACAAAATAAACCAGACTTGAGCTCAATCTTAGGGAGAGGGAATCGCAGCCCTCCTCGAGAAGCAGGGATCCTTCCAGTGGTTGATTTGTAAAAAACATAAATGCCGGGGCTCTCATCAGGAGTCAACTTGCACCAGGCTTTTTCTCCTGTTTGCGTCGCCTAAAACGGAGCCAACTACTAACCATGAAAGTGGGGAGAGGATGTGGCATAATGGCCAGAGCTGCTGACTTCAGAGTTGGGGAACCAGGTTCGAGTCTAGGCGTCCTGTAATTCTGGGCAAATAACTTGAATCTCCCTGTGCCTACTATAAATGAAGGTGTCCTTAACTGGTGCTCATGAAAAGCGCTGGTATTGATTAAGTGCCCGTGCTGAGCACCGGAAACCACCAGCTCAAATTAAGCACTGGCTTTAATGCACAGCAACCCATTCAAAAAACCTGGATTACAACATTCATGATATGGTATGGGTCCTTCCTGAACTCACCTGTATTTTGCTCATCTGCATCGTTAGCTTCTTTTTCAGCTTGTATCTTTTCACTACCATGTTGCCTGGCCTGTTCCAGCTCATTACTCTGCACTGGATGTCACCATTCCCAGAAGCCCATCAGTGGATCGCAGGAGGAGAACCCTATGCCATTGCCAAAGAAAGGGTGATGAGGCATCATGAGACCATTGCGTTGAACTGGAAACAGGACGTGGCCCTGGGAACGCAAAGGTGAGCACAGAATTCTCTACATTGCCTTTACTGGTGAAGTTCTGGTGACCTTAGCCACACTAAAACAAACTTGCACCTTCCACCATGCCGGTCTGACAACCAAATCCCGCCAGCTGCCACCATCATTGTGCTATGTCATTCAGTCCTGCTGTCAACTCATTTGAAATTGTTGGCACACCACTTTCACAAGCCCTGGATTGGAACCTTAAATTGTATGGTTAGAGGTGTGCACTTCAGCTACGAAAGATAAGATGGAGTGAACAGTCCAATGCTCCTTCATTTGGCAGTGGTAGCCATCCTCAAATTATCATGTGCTGGCACCATGATTATTTATATGAACACACACTTTCTACCAGTGTTCAACTCCAAAAGTTAATGTTTTCTGCTACAACATGCCCTGCATGGCTCAGAAGAGTCAGCTGACAACTTCTATGTCACGGGTGGAAAGCACTTGTACACTTCATGATGCGACCAGGGAGATTTCTGGGCAAATCACCCAAGGTTGAGCATCTCTCAAGCTAAAATGGTTCATCTTGAGAAAACCAGGGATGAAGGTACCTATCATCTTCACCCAAGGCCTCCCATTGAGCTGGATAGACCTCTGGTAAAGAATGAACCTATAAACTATATCTCCAAATTGACTATCCAATCAATCACCCTTTCCACTAAGAGAGCTACCTGCTGCCACTGTGGTGGTCCCTAGCCTTCCTTTGATGGGTGCTTCTCACATGGGAAGAAGGCTGCAGGAAGAGAAGAGTTACTATGTGAAAGTATGTAGGTCAAGTGCATAGAGGCACACACAATCACAAACTACCTTTTTGACTTTGACATAGCCACAACTCATGTCGTGCATGTTGTATATGTGATTGGCATGTGTGAGTGCCCATTGGAGGAAACAGTCAAAGTGCTAAGTATGAATCGGTCTTTGTCAGCACAGGGGTATTCATCAATGTAATGTTGCAATCCCCCTGCTAAAAACCATCACCAACCTTCCATTTGAACAGATTTTGCATCTTCACATATGGACACACTGCAATCCTACCATTGTGAAGGCTATTTGCTTCTTAGACTGTATACAAAGATCACAACATAGGCAACAAAGGGGCATATTTACAATAAAACGGTGGAGTGCGGGTTAGCTCCAAAATAGCTAAAGAAGCACTCCGTCACTTTCGAAATGCAGGGATGCACCGTATTTACTAGAATGTGGTGCAACCCTCCATTTCTCCCTGTGCTGGCGCTAAATTAAGCTGCCTAGCACCAATGCAGGTACCCTTGCACCATAGTGCAAGGGTGCCTGTGTTGAAGGAATGATTGTTTACGTGCAGAAAGGTGTCTCACTGCACAAAAACAATCCAGAATGACAATTTGTAACTTCTGTGTGTGCTGTATTGTGCAGCACACATAGAAGTTGAAAATCGTCATTTTTTTGAATGATTGTTTATGTGCAGTAAGGGACGCCTTCCTGCACATAAACAATCATTCATGGCGTTTTGCTGTTTGTGTTTGTGCTGCACAATGCAACACACAGAAACAGCAAAAACGAGGAGAAATAAAGCATTTCTCCTTGTTTCACCATGTTAAGACCAGGTTTTCTCTGGTCCTAATTTTGGCGCTGCCTCCTATTTACACCACCCTTGTAAATAGGGGGCAGCATCAAAATCAATGGGCGTTGCAGCAAAACACCCACCGCAACACCCATTGCCCACCCTTTTCACACTAAGTATAGCGTGTACGGGTGTCTTATTTAAAAGGCGGCGTTAAGTCATGTTAAGTGGCTTAACACCGCCTTATAAATAAGGCGAAACCCCTATCGCTAGAGGAACGTCGTAAAAAGTGACGTTCCTGTGGCGATAGGGGCTTGCAAATATGTCCAAAAATCTTTCTTACTAAGTCTGGCTCAAGCACTGAGATGCACCACCAATAAACATGAACTCATCCAGTTTGATGTGAGCATCAGCATCAGTACCTGAAAACTGAGTAATATTTGTAATGCCTTTTCACCATTTTTCAATGAAGTTGGGTGCCTGATGGATAAAACTGTGTACCTGCACACTGAGCCCACCCAAGTAGTATGAAGTACTATACTGTCAGCTGTTGCATTTGATGCACTGCTCAAACTTAAAGCAGAGCTAGCACAGACAGAACAAGCAGACATCATCAAAAATGTTGTAGTCCCCACTCCATGGGTCTCCAATTTTCTTTGCCCTACAACTAAAGCAGTGACACGAAATCTGCATCTCTGGGTTCTGGAATTCCCCCCTTCTACCATATTATGTGTATCCCACCTGACACCTACAGTTGATGATCTGGTTGTTCAAGGCAATGGAGTGTGCTGGCTCTCACAAAAATCCTTCAACTCATGGTATCATTAACTGCTTCCGACCCCAGATCAAAATACACTACAACCTTCTTGACACGTGTTGGACTTCTAAGACATAATCCGTTAAACTTTGGACTCTAACGTGCTACTGGGATTTTCCAAACAGGATCAGAGAGGAAGGGCCCGATTCACAAAGGTATAGTGAGATGAAAGTCTAACTTTACGACTTTCGGTATTCTCAAAGAGCATTTACTACTCGTAAATGCCTGTTGTGAATACCGAAAATCGTAAAGTTCAACTTTTGGTATTCACAAAAGGAATTTACGAGTAGTAAATGCCCTTTGTGAATATCAAAAGTCGTAAAGTTAGACATCTCTCTCACTGTACGTTTGTGAATCGGGCCCGACCTCTCTGGACTATGTGGTTATATCACTGTCAGTGACAGCATCCTCATGCATGGTAAATCCTTTGAGAAACACTACTCTTGTTGGAGATCTGTCCTCTAGTGATTCTAAGATCATGGAATCATGTTGAACAAAACAAAGGATGAATTTCTTAAAACCTGCGAAAACATTTTTGGTTACTGCTTCTCAAAGGGTACGTTAACTCCACTCATCCAAAGTACAATATATCAAATCTGGTGCCCCACTATCATCATAATCCAAGCAAAATTTGCAACTTCCTGGGCATAGTCACATGCTCTGGCTTTTTCATTCAGAACCTTCCCTCTCTCACCAAACTACTTACAGATCTTCTCAACTCCACATCAGCCTGAGAGTGGACAAGTGAGCACCAACAAGAAATGAAAGATACACTCTTAGCAGATACCACACTCCAGTACTTTGACTCCACCAAAGAAACTTGAGACCTAGCCGCTTGACTGATGCTCGGTGGAGCTACCTGATAGCTATAGAGGAGATGGGCTGTGGACTGTCACCTCGGCCGCCACCTACCCAGCCCGGAGTTTGGGCAGACACTCCTTCGTCTCTTCATCCATCCTTTCTCCATCCTTTCTCCCTCCTACACCTTTACCCCACCCCTTATCCCTCTAAGCTCCATTTATTCCGTCTTCCGACGCCCTTGAAAAGTTTTCTCGTAGCTGATGTAACTTGTAACTGATGTAATTTTGTAACTTTGTGGATCCTTATGTAAAGCGCTCTGATACCTCCGGGTCTAGCCAGTGCTATATAAAACTCAAATAAATAAAATAAACTGAGCTATCTATTCATGCTAACTCTAAAGACCTAAGGCCAGTTCTTATTCAAAGTCAAACACGGAGAATGGACCTCAGTAGAGTATGCTAGACAGGTACTCATAACCACCAAAGAAATACTGCCATATCAAGAAAGAAGACATTGTTATCTTCTAGGAATGCAGTCACTTCCAACAGCTTCATATTATACCATGCCTTCTGAGTGTCAACCGGCCACATAACCACTAGGGCATCTCTTTCAAGGGCCATCATCTAAAACCAAGCCACACATCAAACAATTCCCCTTACGGTCTCAGGAGTATTCATATACAATCACCTACTGACTGTGCTAGCAACATTCAGCAGACCACCCACGGGAACACCCTTCACATAGAACTGACACAGAAACTGGGATGCATCAAGAGCAGAGGAAAACATCTTCTTACTGGTAGAGCAGTCAAGATTATTATTCATGTCATTATGTGAAATTCAAGCAGATTTCACTAACAATAATTGACTTTAGCTGGCAATTCAAGCTACCTGCCAAAGCTCCTGGAAGACTTTCATAGATGATCTGCATTAAAACAGGGCAGAGGCTCACTATTGAATACAATTTGACAATGTATTTATTTCTTTGAACAGTTACTTAAAACCATTGCAATAATAACACCAACGGTATAACCTTGAGTACATTAGTAGTACTGTATTGCACATACATTAGGACAAAATAATTTCCCATAAAAGGAAGTCTTACGCAATGTCCTTGCTAAGGGTAAAATTATAGATACGAGTGTTAAAACATAATTTACAACAGCAGCTAGTAATCGTCTTTTTCTTATCAAAGTGTCAGTGTGAGGGTTCGAGCAGTATTGAGTCTGCCCCTAGGAGAACAAATGACAAATGCAAGTTTGTGGCGGCGGGCACCAAGTGCGAAGCCGAGGCTGAGGGTCAAGTAGTACCTGATCGGGGGCTGCTCCGAATTGGTGAGGACTGGGATCTATTGGCTATGTACAGAGGATGCTGTTGGTTTGGGCCCAAAGTAGGTTGTACCCTGACGTTACTTCTCTATTGGCCAAACTGGCTTCTATTGTTCAAACTGAGGCTCGCTAGATTCTGAAATTATTGCACCAGGTTTGTGACTGTCTAGTAGAAGCCCATAGGAACTAGTCTTTGGAGACATAAATATTTTTTATCCAATCACCTCTCACAATTGTGTTCTTCAGTAAGACCATGCTAGTCTCTAGGGCCATTATGAAGTACATCCCATATCAACAGTGGATCCTAGCCAGCACCAGTTTTGGTTACATTCCAAATGTGAGGTATTTCCTTGTGGTCATTGATGACTACTCTATGTTTCCTGAAGTGGAGGTAGTATTTAACACTTCCACAGAAATCCTTCCCAACATAGGGAAGATCCTAGCTAACCACGGGCTGTGGAAAGAACTCTGAATGGACAACTGACTTCAAATACAAAGCCAAGAGCCACAACACTATCTAATTTCACTTAAGATATGCTATAGAGTTATTCCTCGGTGCCCCTCCTAGATAACCACAAATGTGAATTATTCAGTCTTCTGTTGAACAAAGTTCTACCCATAGAAGTGCGGAACTCAGAATGGGCACTATACTCATTCTGAAAATGAAATGCTCCAAATTTTACCACAGGACATCTGCCAGTTCAGCTCTGTATCGGCAGGACAGTACTGATACAAAAGAATATCACCACATATGGTTTACCACTACACACGATAACAAAGCCACCTTACGAGATGATGAAATAATAATGCCCGCACCAGCCAGCTGTCAAACCCATACAACTAATATTAATATAGGAGATCAAATGCTAATGAATGGGCTCCCTAGACTCAAGTTCAGAATACCATACAAATCTCAAACATGGACTGTGTCAGATATATTAGATAAACAAGGGATTGAGGTAACAGTCTTATTAGGTTTACAGAATGCAACCACATTGCACAAGCATATGTAGGAGAACACTACAAAGAAACATCATCCTGAACGAATAGTATTACCCCCCTCCTCTATCAATGCAATGTAGGTAGTCCACCGCTAGTTCTGGCCAGATGACTGCAGTGGCAACTTCCCCTTGTGTCGGTACTGACTCACCTACAGAAGTGAGGAGAGCTCATAACAAACATTGTATAACTTAACTACAACAGATTTTGACCCTAGTTTGTCTGCTAATGCAACTTAGCCTGCGCAAGGGGGCCCAGACAGCGCCCCAAATCCCCTGGACTCCCACCTATTTTAGCCACCCACTGTAGGGGTCCACATTCTCCTGCCACCATGACCCCTCCGAGTTTTCCTCTATGGGTGAGTGATAGCAGCACAAATTGATCTGCGCTCCCAGCTGGTATTTTGATCAGCACACTCAACCACATGTCCTGTGGGCAGCAAATTATACAGGCGGGGGGCCGAATCGTTCTTTTGGTTCCCCATGCAGGGCCAAAAAGATGTAGAAGTTATCACCATAAACATTTAGGGCCTGATTCACAAAGGTAAACTCACACTTTTATATAAATGTACTATTTTTTAGGTATTCACAAGCCATGATTTAATAGTAACAGCGAAGCTTCAGATGTCACGCCCTCCCAGGACCTCTGCAACAAACTCGGCTCCTACTTCCATCTCAAGATCAAGTCCCTCTACGACAACTTCAACAAACAGAAACCACACATGCCTCCAGCAACGCCGGCCAGCCTACCGTCTCGGTCTGGATCCAGGGTCACCACAGAAGACACCACCACGACCATGAAGAGTATTCACTAAGGAGCCCCCACGGATCCCTGCCCGCCGCACATCTTCCACAGAGCCGCTGCCGCCATAGCACCAGAACTACGATGCACCATCAACTCCTCCTTTGAAACTGGCACATTCCTGGACAACTGGAAAGGCGTAGAAGTCAAGCACCTCCTCAACAAGCCCTCTGCAGACCCGACGGACCTCAAAAACTACAGACTCATCTCTCTCCTCCCCTTCACAGCCAAAGTAACCAAGAAGATCGTCAACATCCAGTTCACAAATTTCATCGAAGCCAACTCCATCCTCGACTCCTCCCTATCCAGATTCCGCAGCAACCACAGCACCGAGACCGCCACAGACGATATCCTCGTCCACACGGTGGCCCTCATCCTACTTGACCTCTCTGCAGCAAATGACACTGTCTCCCACCACACACTCACCGCCAGACTCCACGATGCCGGCATACAGGGAATCGCCCTCGACTGGATCTGCTCTCTCCTCACCGGCTGATCCCAAAGAATCAGACTCCTGCCCTTCCTCTCTGAACCCTCAGAGATCAGCTGCGGAGTACCCAAAGGAACATTGCTCAGCCCCACGCTCTTCAACATCTACATGGCCCTCCTTGCCGCCATCATCAAACAGCATGGAACCAGCATAGTATCCTATGCCGACGACACCCAGCTCATCCTCTCCCTCACAAAGGAAACCGACACAACCAGACTCAGCTTCCAGAAAGGAATGAAAGATGTTGCATCCTGGATGAGCAGCAGCTGCCTGAAGCTCAACTCGGAGAAGACAGAATTCCTGTTCCTCTGACCCACCCCCTCCACATGGGACAACACCTGGTGGGCCACTGCCCTTGGCAACCCCCCCCAACACCCACGGACCACGCCAACAACCTCAGCATCATATTCAACTCCTCCCTCACCATGACTCGACAGATCAACGTTGTCTCCTCCACATGCTTCAAGACCCTCCGCATCCTCCACAAGACCTTCAAATAGATCCCCCCTCGAATCCAGAAAGACCATCACCCACGAACTCATAACCAGCAGATTGGACTACGGAAATGCCCTATATGCCGTAATCAACAAATCCTTGCTCCGAAAACTCCAGACCATCCAGAACACCGCTGCCAGACTCGTCCTCGGGCATGCCACGACATGACCACACCACCCAGCACCTACGAGACTTCCACTGGCTCCCCGTCGAGAAGAGAGCAACCTTCAAGCTACTCACTCATGACTACAAATACCTCCGCAGCACCAAACCCCAATACCTCAATGAACCCAAGACCACTCCGCTGACCTCGCCCTTGCCGAAACCCCCCACATCTGCAGAGTCAGAGCGGGTGGAAGAGCCTACTTCTACATCATGGCAAAGACCTGGAACGAACTCCCGCTCAACATCAGACGTTTCCCCACTCTGCATACCAACAGAAAGAGATTCAAGACCTGGCTCTTTGGGTGACTCTTGAGCTGCACAACCTCTCCCTCCCCCGGAGTGCCTTGAGACCCTCACGGGTGAGTAGTGTGCTTCACAAATCCCTGATTGATTGATTGTAATAGTAATTTTACTACTGCAAGTACTCCACAGTCGGGGCGGAGAAATCAGCACATAAAAAGATAGGCCTGTCTCGGCAATCGTAAGGTTGTATAATCCTGTCCTATCTTTTTCTGTGCAGAATTCTCTGTCCTAACTGCGGATTCTTTGCAGTCGTAAAGTTGACGTTGTCATAGTTTGTGAACACCGAAAAACTAGTAAACTTACACAAAAGGAGTAAGTTTACCTTTGTGAATCAGGCCTATAGATTTTATAAAAGATTCCATGGATGTCTGGAGTCTCATCTGAGAGACTATCAAGATTTTCTCATTGAAGAAAAAATAACTCTTCTCAGGGTCACCCAGAGATGGCATAGTTGTGGGCCCTAAAATAAATATGCAAGAACCCTGCTTCCCATCTTCCCTGTCTCCCACTGATGAACCCTACTCTCCTGACCCTGTCACCTGCCTTAGGGTTGTGTGACCCAAGCCCTTCACTGTTGTCTTCTCATGATCATTCTATCCAGACTACATATAAGCAAGCTTCCATATTTGCTGTAATCGACACCAGCCTAAGGCTACCATTTGTTTAATGATTGGCAGCTTTAGCATTAAAAAGAAACACCAGTAAATTAACTTAGGGCCAAATATAAATATTGGCGGACAGGAGACTACTATTTCAAACGCGGAGAATAGCCAGTTCTCTGCATTACAATTGCCTTATCGAATAATGTATGTGTAATAAAGCTAGGGTTGCTACCTTTGTAAGAAAAAAATACCAGCCATTGGTTTACATTTTGCAGTTTTAGAAAAGCCAACTAGTAGGTTTGTGACAGAGTAGCCTGTATGCCAAACTCTAAGTCAGAACCATTAGAGTAGCTACCATTGGCGTACCAGGTGCAGTGGCGCCATGGCCCAGCACCCTGAGAGTCTCATTGAACCCTGATAACTGCTGTATTTGTTTTTACCCCCAACAGCAGTTCTGGGCCATTTTACTTGCTTGCACCAGGGCCAATGGCAGCCTTGCTACATTACTGCTCAAGGCCTTAGTTACGGAAACATTTGTTTTCTGATTCATCTTAAATCTGGCTGACCCAGACCGGTTTCTTATCGATTACAACGTGGCGAGGGTTTCAGTGTGTGTCCATAAGTATTGGAATCACATATTATATGTACACCTCCATTCGCTCGTTTAGATTTCACTTTCAGTATTTGGAGCGTTCTTGGAGCAGTTGGAATACAGCAATATTTTAAAATTCGCTTAGAATTCCTCATGCCTCCGTTGCGAAATTGTCTTATTTTTTTTGCCAAAAATTCCCAGCCGCGACGCTAGAATACTCGAGCTGCAGTTACACACTAGACACTCCAGATGGCAGCATGCAACACCAATTCGAGGTTTACCGACATCTTCACTCCCCGGGGGAACCGACAAGTAATTGGACAGACTACACTAATGGCCTCACCGACTGCAGACATTACCATCCGCAGCCTCTGTAGTAAGGAAGGAATGCGAGCTGCCGTCAAACGAGAGGAAACCGAGCAAATGGAAAAAAACGGCAGATTTGACATTTTAAATTGCAGCAAAAAAAAATACAAGCAGCAATGACTGACGCAAAATGAGCAGCGAGATGCAGACTTAATAATGTGTGTTTCCATGGGGTTACCAAATGCGTAAACACTCGTGTGTTTCAAGATTCAGGAAGAGAGCATTCAAGAGGCGCAGTCCAATTAATATTTCATGCGCTGGCACTCTGCCAGACATCTGCTGCATGTCTGCACTGCCACCCCACTTGGAACAGTCAGCCATTTTGAGTACGGTTTGGCTTCTTCGCATTATGCTCAAAGAGAAAAACCTTACAGAATGTATCCTCTTTTCATAGGTGGCATTGAACTTGCTGACACTCTTTTAGGCATCAATTTTATTTTGGTCAGTAGTCGATTTTATTTTGATCACTATGTGGCATATTTATCATTATATCAGGCAGCGCAACGAAGCAAGTCACCTTGCTGTGCTGTGCGATAGGGAAAGGGAAGGAATGTGCCGTACTTAACACTGTGCAGCACATTCCTGCCTTTTTTTCAGTGCTGGTGCACAATGTGCTGCCTAGTGTCAATGAAGGCACTCTTAGTCCATGGTGCAAGGGTTCCTGCGTTATTGGCAGGATTGTTACATGCAGGAAGGAGCTCCTTCCTCCACAAAAACACATAGAAAGTGGAAAAAAACATATTTCTCCTTGTTACGCATCACCTGGGTAGGCGTAGCATTTTTGGTGCATTCCCATGTTTACCACATAGTGGTAAATCTGGGAATGCGTCAAAATCCATGGGTTTTGCACGGGAGCACCCGCGCACCACCCATAGACTCCCTAGGGGCAGAGTAGCGCAATGCAGTAATTTGCACTGCGTTGCGTTACTCTGCGTTTATCAAGCCGCTCAAGGCCACACAAGGTTGCCTTGCTTGGCTTTATAAATCGAATCTTAAGGGTTGTGTCGCTTTTGCACCCCTTTGCGTGGTGCAAAAGTGATGCAACCCTTTGATACATATGGCCCCTAATTTACTGATTATAAAGGAGCCATAGTTTAGAAAAAGGTTTTGCCCCATACCGAGTCCGATGCAAAATATATTGTATTGGTATGCATCCATGTACATATATATTTGCTTGTTGTAGGTATTGCAAACATGATAATTAGCAGGTGCACTGTTGACGATTATTTCAAAATGCAATATACGTATGATTCTGGACTGCTTCCGATCTACAATAGGGATTTTTTCTCGCTTACATCAAGATGGTAGCTTGACTTGTTTGTTTCTTACACTCATCAAACACATAATACTGAATGGTACACGCATCATCTATTTCATTTTATGTTATGTACAGTATGAACCCTCCCACCTCCCACACACACACACACACACATCTGCAGTGTTTGAGAATGAAAGCAATGAAACATCCATGTATTAGGCAAGAACTAGATTTGGGTGGTCACGGAAAATACTACAATTTGTGGGGTAACTGCTTAATAAAGTGGGCAATCTGTCAGCAGAATTTCCTCCACTATAGTGATTGTGGAGAAGAACATTGCTTCCCTTGCCCGTGTATATGATGCCTCTAGTTTCTGGAAAGAGCTTCATCAGAACCCCCACATTCACTAAGCTTCCTTTGTTCCATTGTTCATGACATAGTACTTTCCAACCTTATGGATCACTCTGGACTCCGTCTTATCTTTATGTATACATATACTCCCACCTAATTTTGCACTCCTGAATAGATCACCATCTTCAGCACTATTCTTTTTCACAATAACTTCTGTTGCCTAGCTAATACTTGAGTACAAATAGCATTCAGCTTCACCAACTCATCACCATTCCAATATAACTCCACCCATTCAGGATAAATGTCATGACTAGTCCTCCTTCTTGTTGTGAGAACAAACAGGCTGTCATCTGTGGTAAGCAGGTTCCATGCAGACTGTAGAGAACAGCTCCGGATTATTCGCCATCAACAGCTAAAACATAACTAATAACTTAAGAATCCCCACACAGAGATTCTACATAGAAACCACAACAAGATTCCACAGGAAAACAGGCACAATGTCACACATCTTCCCTCTTTACAACAAAGAAATGTTTAACAACTAATAGAAGAAAACAAGAGAAGAGAAAATAAATAAACAAATAACATATTTGAAAACAAATGACAATGCTGACAATATAACTCAGGTAACATAGTCCTTCATATACAATGGTAATCTGTGCACCCTCTGACTCATCCTTCTGTCTGTAGCAGGTAATGAACCCGACCTTGTAAAAGAAAGATCAGCATCAGTAGAAGAGGAACTGAAGTGTGCACAATCAGAACTAGGATTGGAATTAACTAACTCCACACAACTCTTATTCCAAATCCTTCCATCTTCATTTTTCACTGCATTTTTGATAATCTTTACAACTCTTCTCACTTTTGTAAACTTTGACCAGGGCTGACACCTGACAGGTGCCCTAATCTTCACATGGTCCCCAACATTCAAATCATTATTTTGAACACTTTTTTTTTTCATCAAAGTACGTTTTTCTTCATAATTGCTTATCATACTCTCTATGTCTCCATTCGCCTAACTGATTGTCTTTAAGATCTTTGCAAAACTCATCCATTCTGGACAGAGCTTAGAATTTGAAACTCTTCCTTTGAACAACTCAAAGGGTGATCTTCCAGTGGTCATGTGAGGAGACATACAATAAGCTGTGATCCTATCATGTAAAACAACTTTCCAGATCTAATTATTCATTCTGGCTAATTGTTTACTCTCCTTAAGAGTCTTGTTGACCCTTCCTACAGCTCCATTGGTTTCTGGATGATAAATAGAACTGCGCTTGTGTTTTATGCCACATTCTTTCAAGAAAGACTGTAATTCAGAGGAACAAAACTGAGGACCATTATCAGAGAGAATGCAATTAGGGAAACATTCTCTCTTGAAAACGTGCACCAGAAACTTCTTGACACTAGCTGAAGAGATATCCCTGACTGAACTTACTTCGATCCATCTGGAATAGAAATCCAGAAGTACAATCAAATAAGTGGTGTCAGACACACCATGCAAGGGTCCAACAATGTCGATGGCTATATCATTCCAAGGGTAATCAGGTAACTTTCTGCAGACCATAGGCATCTGATTATTTTTGTATACTTATCACTGCAACAACATTCCATGCAATTACGAACCATCCTTTCAACCTCCTTGTCCATCCCTGGCCACCTGAACTGCATTCTCAAGTACTCCTTAGTCTTCACTATTCCAAGATGACCAAAGTGTGCATGACAAAGTAACTTATTTCGCATGCCCAAAGGAGGAACAAGTTTTGTACCCCAAACAAGAATGCCATCCACAACTGGCAATTCCTCACTAACTAAAGACTAAGGCTTCTCAAGATGCTTGTTTTTCCCAACCTAAGAAATTCCATAACTTTCATGATTTCTTGATCTTTTCCAATTTTGGGTTTCCACTCTGATTCATCCACAGCACCCAACGTGACTTCACAAACATTAACCACATCATCAACAAGACTCACATCATCCATATCCACAACATCAACATCGACCAACCGAGATAAACAATCAGCGAACTTGTTGACAATACCGGGAATATAGTCTACATTAAAATCAAACTCCTGAAGTGAAATAATCCACTTCTTAATCCTTGAGGAGATAGAATCTAATTTTTTTCTTCCAAAAACCTCCTTAAGAGGTTTATGGTCCGACAGAACCTTCACCTTAATACCCCAAATCAAGTTTCTGAACTTCTTCAGTGCCCAAAAGAAGGCTAATGCCTCTTTCTCGATTACAGAATAGTTACGTTCCGATCCCCTCAAACACCTAGATGCACAAGCAATCAAACGTTCTACTCCATGGTTCTTTTGAAGCAATACAGCTCCCAAACCCTTTGCACTAGCATCCGTCAAAATAAGAGTTTCTTCACCTGGCACGAAAGCTTGTAAGGAAGGAGCTTTCATTAATTCTGCCTTGATAGAGACAGACTCTCTGGCACACTCATTACTCTAGTCAAAAACCACACTCTTTCCCGTAAGCTTCCTAAGACTCCTTGTCTTGTCAGCATATCCCGGTATGACCTTACTGTAGAATTCCACCATACCAAGAAAAGAGAGCAACTCCTCTTTGTTGGAAGGCACACAGATCTTTACAATGGATTCAACCAAATCTTATTTAGGAAAAACACCATTTCCAGTGATACAATGACCTAAATAATTCACTTCCACAGTAAACTTGCATTTCTCCTTCTTGAGAGTCAATCCAGCCTGCCTAAGACATTCAAGAACCGAACAAACCCTAGAAAAATGCTCTGCCTTTGTGCTACCATAACTCAACTAATCATCTTGATAATACTTCACCCCTGAAATTCACTTCAGTACATTAGACATTATCTGTTGAAAAACAGACGCAGGAGAGACAAGCCCAAAAGGCATCCTACAAAATGTAAAAGTTCCCATAGGCGTCATAAAGGCTGTCAAGTTCTGCGAAGGTTCATCCAACTCCACCGGATTGTAAGCGGAGGCAAGATCAAGTGTGGTGAAATACTTAGCACCCACCAAAATGCTAATCATATAGTCAATACTGAGCCGGGGAAACCTATCCACAACTACCTCGTTATTAAGCGAGCGTAAGTCAATGCAGAGGCGTAACTCACCACTGGCCTTCTTGGCAACGACTATGGGAGCCAACCACTCTGTCTCCGCAACAGGCTCAATAACTCCCATGTCAACCAAGCACTCATTCTCTTTCTGGACCCCTGCTTGTTCATTCAAAGGGACTCTCCTAACCTTTGCAACAACAGGAACAGCACCGTCTCCCAATTTAATATGATGTTTGTACCCTTTCAAACAACCTAGTTTGTCACTAAAAACATCAGCAAATCTCTCAGCTATAGCAGACACAGAATCATCGACAACTTGAACTTGAAGCACAGCATTAGGATTCAGAAGAACACCAAGCAAACGTTGATGAGGCCACCCTAAAAGTGGATCTCCTTGCTTGGCTACATACATTTTGCCAGCAGTCATACGTTCACTCAGTTCAATGCAAGCTAAAAAATAACCAAGCATTTTTATGGGTATTGTATGGGTGAGACATTACTTTTTATGAGAGTAACTCTATCATTAAAATGCTGTTCATAGATGTCTTTACTAATCATGGTGAGATGTGAGCAAGAATCAAATTTCAACTCAAGCTCAACACCATCAATAGTGACTACATGAGAGGGATGTTTGGTTTCCTGTTCACCCACCTGAAAAATTATTTTTCTTACTTGCGGCTGATCTTTTACCTGAGGTTGTTCCTTTGTTTTCACCTTGCTTTTGCAACATTTGGCAAAATGCCCCTTTCTACCACAAGTAATGCAATTGAATCACAGAGCAGGACAAAATAGAGCATTTGCTCTGTGGCCTATTCTCCCACATCTGAAACAGGTGGAACTGTTGTCCAGCGAAGAGACACCCTCAGAAACACGAGAAGACTTGTCCCTATCACTGTCAACAGCTGCTTTGTTTTTTACAAGACAAATTACTTCTTTAACATTAGTACCACTCACAACATTAGGTTTGTTTTTTACAGTATTCAACTCTTCTACACATTTCATCATATGCTCCACACGTTTAGCAATAGCTAGAACCTCTTCCAAAGGAGACTCGTCCTTCAACCATAACTCCTCTCTTATTTTGTCATGGGCACATTTTAAGACAAACTGATCTCTAATCCTTTCCTCAATAGCACCACCAAACTTGCATAAAGCAGCAAGATTCCTTAAAGCTGTGACAAACTCCTCAATGGATTCGTCCTTCTTCTGCTCTCGTAGGCCAAAATGATACCTCTCCATAATTGTACACAGTCGGGGAAGATAGTGTCGATCCAACTGTAGTATACAAATTTCATATTCATTTAAAGTTCTTTGGTCAGCAGCACTGAGCTCCGGCAAGTGCTCAAGAACCTCCTGACCTTCTCCTCCTAAACAGTTAGATTAGTCCCACAAATTCGTGCATAGTTAACAAAAATCTTCTTCCACTTTTGCCACTTTATGGTGGGTTCTCCAGAACTTGTTAAGAAAAAAGGTGGCTGGGTTACATTCTGCATACTGAATGAGTATAAAACCCTTATTATAAAATTAACTTCAAACACACTTTAAGATGAATAATACTGAACTGTGATTTGTCACAGTGCAAATGAATGATACCTGACTTTATGCAGCTAAACAAAAGTACTTTCTTTGAATTAATCACACAAAATATGCGCTGATAGACTCCTCCTCCTTCATACATAAGACTTCTGAAGCAACGAAAAACAATTGAACTTACTACTCCCAAATGTTTGAGATAATTTTCCAACAACTGCTCAACTTGAATGCGACTCTAAAAATAATGTGACAGATAAATTGCCAACCTTCGATGAGCTGAAAGTCTTCTCAAAACTGGCAAAAACACAAAGATGTGCCAGTCACCGATGAAGTAAATAACTGCTCAATGAGAAACTGCTTTGATAAACAATGCGGATGAAAAAACACAATACAGAGCATGGGTTAAGGATAAATACTATGCTATTCAATGTAATTCATCCCAATGAGACAAAATGTCCTCTGTGCGTGACGACGCACACCTTAAATAAACTCCAGTCTGCTTCCCAATGATGCAAAATGTCCACTGTGTGTGATGACGCACGTAGCAACGTTATCTAAAATCTTGAGGTGGCGCGCAAACAAAATAGCCCCCCTTGCGTGACAACGCACGTTGACACGCAGGCAATGTTCTTCAGCTGGAACGCAAGTGAATTCCAACACCTCCCAAGGCCTGTGAATATTCTTCCGGTGAAACGCAAATGCGTTTCACCACAGACTCTCCCTCGGACATTCTCACCAGTTTTCACTCGTGTACAACGTGCCGAGGATGCCGCAAGCTGCCGCAAGCTGCCGCTGGAGAAGTACTTCATTAACCTTCTCATCCGCAAGTCGAACTGCCGCTGGAGGAGGTAGAATCACCAGATCAGAATCCGATGATGAGGAGAATGAGAGGCAAGCTTCGCTGGATGTTGAGGTGAGAACCACCTCTGTCGCCAAATTAATGTAGTGTCTACAGCATAAATAAGTAGGTTCCATGCAGACTGTAGAGAACAGGTCCGGTTTATTCACCTCAGCCATCAACAGCTAAAACATAACTTACAACTTAAGAATCCCCACACAGAGATTCTACATAGAACCCACAGCAAGATTCCACAGAGAACCAAGCATAATGTCACAGAATTGTCCATCATTTTATGCATCCTAACATCTCATCCACTATCCTTTCATGGTAAGCAACTGGCATATTCCATTTGCTGGCCATCTTTATTTTCCACTTATTTCTCTGTGTGTGTCCATTGGTAGTACAATGTCAAACAATGATAATCCATTGCTCTCTCCTACAGGTATTTCGTCCTCTGTTCAAAAGAGTAGAATGCAATTGTCTATTCCAAAAACCTTCAAACATGGTCTATGCCATAGTCTATGGGCAGTATCACATCTCAAAAGTTATCTTTCTGAATGTGGATCGAATTCATGATATCCAATTGTGCTTAATCCACAATTGCTATTAGGTAAATAGATGCTTCCAATGTCTGATTAATTGCACCTTTTCACTCCTGCAAAGTCGATGGCAATATTGAACTAACATCTAAAAATTAGAGTCTGTTATATGTCATCACTATTTATTTATTTGAGGAGTTTTATATAGGCCGAACATGACCCGAAGGTGTCAGAGCGCTTTCCAGAGTAAGCACAGTCGAAAACCATGAGAAACATAAAGAGTAAATAAAAATACATAGTAACAATAAAAAAGAGTAAACAATGTACACTGGGATATGTAAACTAAATAGCAGCAATTACTCGGGTTACATAATCGTAAATAAAAATACAAACTAACAGAATATAAAAGATATAAACAAAACAATGTACATTAGAATATATAAACGCTAGGTTCTGAGGTAGAAGACGGGGGAGTTACAGGATAGGGAGAGTAGAGGCATAGTTTTTCCCTACTTAGTGATGCACAGGTTACGTGTGGGGTGTGGGGTAAGGGTACCAGTGGCCTAGTCCTACTGAGAGAGGATTTGTTGGATAGGAACAATTTTACTTCTTTCCGGAAAAGAGATGTGGGTGGGTTGCATCTGATCTCCGTGGGTAGAGAGTTCCACTATCACGTTATCAGCTTTGTGATGCTCTGTACCAAGCTTTAATGAGAGGCCATTTCAACAAGTCTAGACCTAAAACGCCCTGGTAGCATAGGATATTATCTCTCATCAAATCAGAAGGCCCAGCACTCAGGTCATCACCAACTACGTGGGCTCACCAGAAAGCTCTAGAAAGTCAAGGTTCAATTACACATTTCTTAACACTGTCTCCTCATGATCTCTGATCACTTTTAGCTTACATTCTTCTCCTGTGTCAGAGTTACACTTTGCATTGATGACTGACATACAGCTATCATGTTTCAGTCTCATCTCCGTCTTTCTTCCTCTTTCTGCACTACCACTCCAGATAATCAATCTGCCCAGCAATTATCTTCTCCAGCTACATATTGAATAAAAAAGATATGTCCCTGTAGGTAGAACAACCACCTTGCAGTCTTTTGCATTGCTTGGCCACAGTTTTTCTCAGTAAAACTATTATACCAATGCCTTGCAATTTATGTGTACAATGAAAGGCAAGTCAAAAAACATTGTAATTTGTACCCATGGCGAATGCCCCTTGTTCCACCATTAAATGCCTACTGTTCTCATTCATGCCCATGAGATGAACTATATTACCATCTTATTCTGATTGTATAACTGACACATCATGGCATCTAACCTAGGGGCATATTTACAAAGGGATATCGCCACCAGAATGTCACCTATTTAGAAATCGGTGTTAAACCAGTTTACGTGGCTTAACACCTCTTTGTAAATAAAGCCCCTTTTCATGCTTCACTTAGCGAGAAAGGGGCGTAGAATGGGTGTTGCAGTGGACGTTCCACTGCAACATCCATTGCTTTTTGATGGTTCCCCATATTTACAAGGTGGGGCAGTGCCTAAAACTAAGGGCAGGTAAAACCTGGTCTTAGGATGGCAATACGAGGAGAAATCATTAATTTCTCATCATATTTTTCTTTCTGTGTGTGTTGCATTCTGCAGCACATATAGAAACATCAAACCGCCTTTCAAGATTGTTTATGTGCAGGAAGGTGTCCCCTCCTGCACATAAACGATCGCCTCTGCAGTGCATGCACCCTTGCTACATAGCACAATGGTGCCTGCACCGGCACTAGGCAGTGTCTTTAGCGCCAGCGCTAGGGGAAACGCAGGGCTGTGCCGGATTTTTGTAAATATGGCACATCCGTGTATTTAAAAAATGTCAGAGCGCGACTTTACCAATTTTGGCATAACACGAGCTCCGACATTTTATTGTAAATATCCCCCCTAGTGTTTAGCATGATGTGGCCCTTGACACCGACTGTATGCCAAGCAGGAGATCACTCAAAATCATGCTAGCACTCTTCATCCCCCTCAAACTTACACCCTTTCTGTAACAGTTCTCTTATGAATCTAGTCTTAGCAGTAAAATCCTTAATGAACTTCAAGTGACACTCAGTCAATCCCGAGTCCAAACAAAGCTGTTTTTTGTTAACAGACAGCATAGAACTCACAATGCTTTCTATCAGTTTCAATGGTACTGTGAGTTTAAGTGAACTTTTAGGATAATGTTTTGGTGTATGGTGCTTTGGAAGATGATCGTGGCAATCGCTAGGGGCCACATCGCACTCCATTGTTTTTTGCCTACCATGCCACTTCAGTAGGGACCCAGCCATATGCAAATCAGCCTTGACCCTGCTCTAATGCAAACAATTCAGCCCGAAATGCCAAGCAAAGTCCTCCCTGAACCAGAATACAAGCAATTCAGGACTGATTTCGCCATGCTAAAGGTTCCTCCTGCAAGGTATAGCTTGATTCCAGTTGCCTGGTGTGCATGGGGCCCATGTCTAGGCATACTCATCGCACTCAGCACATCCACTGCAACAGCAACAATGTGATGGATGGAATAGTTGAATTAATCTCAGCCACTGGCAATCACTTGGGCTGCATTCCACTCCATTGTTTTGCACACACCGTGCCACCTCAGTTTGGACCCAGCCATATGCAAATTAGGGATAGCTCAGCCCGAGCTGCCAAGCCAGGTCCTCTTTCAACTGGAAAAAAAGAAACCCAGGACCGGTTTTGCCATTGCTATGGGGTCATCAGCCGGGTATTGCTACGTTCCAGTGACACTGTGTGCTGTGACCCACATCCGAGCATACTCATACTAAAGTGTACAAAAAGTGATGGATGGAGTATTTGTATTAATATCAGCTGCTGATAATTACCTGGGGTTTGCAATTCAATCAATTTTATTTTGTACACCATGCCACCTCAGTTTGGACAGAGCTACATGCAAATCAGATCCTGCTTCAGTCGGAATAGGGCAGCCCAAACTGCCTAGCCACGTCCTCCCTGAACCAGAACACAAGCAACCAGGGAACGGTTTTGCGTCATGCTAAAGTATACAAAAAATGATGGATGGAATGTTTGAATTAATCTCAGCCCCTGGTAATTACTCGGGCCACAACCCAATACATCGGTATTTTGCACACCATGCCACCTCAGTTTGGACCGAACTATGTGCAAATCAGTCTTGGCCCTACCCTATTGGGAACAGTCCAGCCTGAAATGCCAAGCCAGGTCCTTCCTGAGCTAGAACGCAAACAACCAAGAACCGGTTTTGCCGTTGGTATAGGATCATCAGCCGGGTATAGCTTGGTTCCAGTCACTCAGCATGCATGGGAACCTTGTCTGGGCATACACGTCCCACTTAGGGTGATGGGCATGGCCAGAAGAGTTTTCCATGTCCACTGTACTAATGAAATCAAGCTATACCTGACTGATGAGCCCTTATCAGGGCAAACCACTCTTAGGTTGGCTGTATTCCTGTACAGGGTGGACCTGGCTTGGGAGTTTGGGCTGGACTGTTCCCATTGGATCAGGGTCAAGACTGATTTGTAAATGGCTGGGTCCAAATCAAGGTGGCATGGTGGGTGAAAAACTGTGAAGTGGAATGTGGCCTGAGCGATTGCCAGTGGCTGAGATGAATTTGATGTTCCATCTATCGCTTTGTTGTTGTTGCAGTTGATGGTCTAAGTGCAGCAGGAATGCCCAGATTTGGGTCCTGGGCCCACTGTGCCACTGCAATCAAGCTATACTTAGCTGATGAACCCCTATCAGGGTGGAACCAGTCCTAGGTTGCTTGTATTCGGAATCAGGGAAGACTTGGCTTGGCAGTTCCGGTTGGATGATCCCCATTGGAGCAGGGTCAAGACTGAATTAAACATGGCGGGTTCAAACTGAGGTAGCATGGTGTGCGAAAAACGATGGAGTAGAATGTGGCCCGAGTGATTGCCAGTGGCTCCGATTCATTTAGGTACTCCATCCATCACATTTTTGTTGTTGCAGTTGATAGGCCAAGCACAATGGGTATGCCCAGACATGAGCCCTATGCTCACCGTGCCACTGGAATCAAGTTATACCTTTCTGATGAACCCTTATAAGGGCAAAACTGGTCCTGGGTTGCTTATATTCTGGCTCAGGGAGGACCTGACTTGGCATTTCCAGCTGGACTGTGCCTATTAGAGCAGGGTTGAGACTAATTTGCATATGGCTGGGTCCAAACTGAAGTGGCATGGTGGGTGAAAAACGATGGAGTGTGATGTGGCTCCTAGCAATTGCCAGTGGCCAAGATTAATTCAAGCCTTCCATCCATCCCCTTTTTTTTGCAGTTGACTTGATCATCTTCCAAAGCACCATAGATCAAAACATTATCCTAAAAGTTCACTTAAACCCACAGTGCCATTGTAGGTATATATTCATCATAATTTGGAATGCCACATAGGGAGAAACTGGTTTTTATGACATGCAACTGAACTGGCAACTCCTGAACTGAATTCCTACAAAATGTAAAGTTACAGAATGATGAGTGTAGCTCTCTCTGGTGTTATACACTTTTGGATAAATATTAAGCCTGCAATTAGAACTCTTTGCATATGTGGATGGACAATCTATATTTTTAATTAGCCATATGACATTTGCCTCACAAGTTATCAATCTTGCTTCTCAACTTATCTTTCACACTTTTAAGAACACCTCTCACATTTTGTTCTTTAGGAATATACATCATGTTTTAGAAATATTATGTGATAGAGCCCCTGTCGCACCACTAGCTGGTCAGTAAAC
Source organism: Triturus cristatus (assembly GCF_964204655.1). Taxonomy (NCBI): domain Eukaryota; kingdom Metazoa; phylum Chordata; class Amphibia; order Caudata; family Salamandridae; genus Triturus; species Triturus cristatus. The sequence continues at coordinate 792,838,108 of NC_140589.1, forward strand.
ACTTTTGGATATCGTTTTTCAACCTCCCTAAACTGAGAATCTCATCACACAAACATTATTGTTCTTTAACTTCTTGTTGCAACTTCACCCTAAGACACAACTAGAGTACCCAACCCAAGAAGAGCAATCTGTGCCCCTGCTACCATACCCAGTCTTATTAATTTATTTTTGTCTCGGAATCATAAGCTTCTCATATAATGGTATCTATCTCCCCATCATATATCTTGCACTTGAGGTCTCTAGGCCTTGCTTATTCACAACAATATTTCTACCATTCTCTGCATAACCACGTTTGAGTTGCTCTTGGGAACGAGACTCATTAGAGTCAATTGTGTAGTCATTTAGCCCTACAACTACTCAGGGAAGGCAGAATGTCTCTGATCCTGGTGCTTGAAATGTGATAAGGCTGTTGCTCTCGCTGTGTTCAGTCAATATCAATGCTCCCAGGGCCACAGCAGTCCATGTTTATGGTGGAACGCCGGGCTGAATAATCAGCTAGCAAAGTGCAGGTGCATGGAGGAAAAGAAGGTTGATAGACATAAAGTTATTTTTTTTTACCTACTATTTCAAGAGGAGGCCATTGTCCTGCAGAAGTTGGTAGATTGAGCCTCAATTCATTCTGAACCAGTGGTTGCTCTTTCATTGTTTGTTGTCAGTTGAACCTGAAACAGTTACACCTTTTGGGAACATGTGCTCCTAGTAGGAAAAAGAGGATGCAGTACTTTAGGCCTATTTACAGGAACATTTGCAAAATTGATTGCTTGTATGCTCTTCATCTCCAGCTGGGGCACCTCTTTTTTTGTTGCAATGAAATGTGAGGATCCCAGACCATGTACTGACTATAGAGGTCGAAATCCTTCCCCTTAAACTAAAGACATTTTTTAATCACTAACAGGAGCAGAAATATTCACTAAACTTGAGTGGAAAGCAGCTTTCTAAACCCTGTGTGGACATTTTGCATATTTTGAATTTGAGTTGTGCAATGCCCCTGCCATTTTTCAATATTTCATGGATTCATTATTTCCAATGTCTTTATTCATTGTGTACTGATTTATGTTGGTAAAATTTTGTTTGTTTCTAAGACTCTTGCTAAACAAAGGGATCATTTTATCTTTACATTGTCTATGCTCCAGTAACATCAAATGACCTGCAAACCTGCAAAATGTCTATTCAGGAGAGAGGGGATTGAATATCTTGCGTTCAGGTTGAATGCTTGTGGTTTGTATATGGATCCAAAGAAAGTATCAGGCATTCTTGAGTAACCTTCTCCCACCATTGACAAAAAAACTCTAAGATTCCTCGGATGTGTTAATTATAATCACAAGATTATCACCCGTCTCTTAAAGATTTTTCAAATGTAACTACTGAAATTCTAGAAGCTTTTTATGATTTACAATTGGGAGTAACAAATTAATTGCACACATTTGTAATTTTAATGATGCATATAGGCATATCTGATGCGATAATGATTTTGCACTTGAAGCAACTTGACTATTTTGTTTAAAAGTTTGATTAAAAATGTAGTATAGTCATGCCACATTTTGCTGTGAGACACCATTTATTTAAAATGAATGCAATTTCTTGTGTTCAGCTCATCTTGCTCCTGTCATTTCCCACTCAAAATCAGTAACCCACTGCATGTTTTCTCTCTTCACAGTTTCTGCGGAGCTCAGAGTGCTGTGATTCAAAATGGTGCTTGTATTAGAAAAGGTGTATTGTGAATTAAACTTTCCATTGTGTACCTGATGTATCGTTTTGAAGGATTACTGGAAGTTCTGATGCAGGCATGCAGAAGAACATAATTCCATGAGCTGTTTTTCGAGAAATGTTTAATATTATTAAGTACATCTCTGGAGTGCAGTTGCTGAGGTAGCAAGCAGAACATTTCTCTGACATGGGTTATTGGTTAGAGGCTTTTAATAATTACAAGGCTGTTTTGATTTGTCAATGCAGCCTAACCATGATCATACCATTCTGAATCTGCAATTAAGTTAATTGTTATGCATAAATTGTGTATAAATACCCCAGTAGGTTCGGGAGTGTCTTCTCATTTTCCTCCCGAGACTCTGTCTAATAATTTTGAGACTTTCTTTTACTCTATTAGGATGCTGTCAGTACTCTTTATGAGTTTGACACTTAGAACCTAGAGGGATTCAATTGCTTAAATATGATTTTTATTATGATTTATGATTCTGTGTTATTGAGCTGAACCTTCATGGCAAATTATGCATTCTCCTGTATTGTTTTTATTAACAATTCGGCAATAGATCTTTTAAACTCTATTTTGATATAGACCTCAGGTATTAAATTGTCACAGTTTCTACTGTGCTAAATTATTGTTTCATTGATGAAGAGGGTAGTCTCTTGCCGCTAGATTACCAAGAGATCACGGAGCTGAACCTCCTAAGGTAAAAATGATGGTGCATAAGATATTTGGGTTCAGAAAATTATTGCGGTTCGGCTTCAACAACATTATCTATCGATAGTTTTTAATTGTAATTCCCAATCTTAAATTGCATTTAATATGCTTGCACAAATGTTCACTCAAGCTTCAATTCTGTGCCATACTGACACCCCTAAAATGCTTTCCGCAAAGATTGATACTGCAGAATGAGCTGTGGGGGCTATTTTGTTATTTTTTTTACAAGGCACCCTATATATTGTCAGAAGTGAGCAGGGCTAGTTGGTTCTAAAAAGTGAGTTACTATCAATGAGCAGGCTTGTACTAAATGGTGACATCTACTGGAAGGCAAAAGGGGCTTTTTGAAATTCGCACAGACTACAGGAACTTCCAGGGTCTACACAACCTTCAGTGTAAGAACTGTTGTCAAGCAAAATTGGCATTTTTCTTTTTACACTTCAACTTAACCATATTCTACATTCCTGATTCGAAGAATCTTTTGGATCATGCAATACCTTCCTGTTATCCAGATTAATCATCTACCTTCAACCAAACTGTTATTCCCTTCTCCATGTGGTTGGAATTCATCAGTCTTTCTGAGCAAGTGTCAAAATGCTTAAGAAAAATTTGATCCTAAGGAGTTAAAGAAACTTTATTTTGAAAATCAACAAATTCGATGTAACTATTTATATTTAATCCAACAACCTATATTCATTCATAGCAAAGGAACTATACTTTAGTGTTGATGCATATCCACGTGATTCTGCAATTTCATGCCATAAAGAAGTCAAGATCACATTAGATTTTGTTTTACATTCATTTTATTGTCCTATTGTTCATTCTGATGTTCAAGAATACCTCAACCCTTGCTCCATCAGTGCTGAAAACAGATGTCTACAAACCTAATCTTTTGGACATTTGAAGTCAGTATCAGTTACTCCTGAAATGCAGCAGAAGATCTTAAATGACTGCATTACAAATCTCCTTCCCTCAGAAGGTTTTAAAATAATAATGTTTATAGTTGATGCTCACTCAAGGATGGTTCATTGTTCTCGTTTGCATAAATTACCTACAGCTGACGAAATGGCCCAACAATTTGTGAAAGATAATTTTTGTCTTCATTACTTACTGCATAGAATCATTTCTGAAAGAGGAACACAATATCTTTCATGCTTTTGAAAAGTTCTTGGAGAGGCACTAGGTAATAAACAGCCTTTCTTTTCTGGTTGTCACCATCAGTCTTAAGGGAAAACAGAGCAAGTTTACTAGAGTCTTGAAGAGTATTGCCAATGTTACTGATGCCACCCATGATGACTAGGCTTCTTAACTGCCAACTGCAGAATTTTCTTATAACAATGTGATTCGTGGTGGCAACTTGATTTCATCATTCTTCTGCATTGTTACCATGCAAACATTTCCCAATCTAAACTCATATTGATCCTCTCATTCTAGTAGCTATTGACTACGTGAGCCATTGACATAAACAAGGACAGTAGGCTCAGATAGTGTACATCATTGAAAGATCAAGATGAAAGAATATGGTGCTAAGTCAAGATCAAATTTGTTTCTTTTTCTCCGTGTACCGAGTAATGCCTTCTTCCTATTTTCTTCTTGTTCATTCCATACTAGTCAAGTCTCAGCTCAATATTTGGATCCACTCAACATCACTCATCAGAATAATCCTGTAACCTTCCATCTAAAACTGCATTTTACTTGCAGAATCCACCCTGTCATCGATACTTCCCAACTGAAACTTCATGTTTCTAATCTATCTCTTTGTCTACGTTTGGAACCACATCCTATTATGCTGCAAGGCCGACCTGCCTATGAGTTTCAAGGAATTTGTGATTCCAAAATAAGCTGAGGCCATCTTTAATTCTTAATACATTGGAAATATTGCCACCCAGTAAATGATATCGGGAAGACTTTTATCCAGTCTATGCCCCCTGGATTGTTTCTTGCTATTTCCAATCACATCCTGATGAACCCAAAGCTCCAGGAGGAGGGCATACAGTTGCATCTGGGAACAAGACTCATCAGGGGTGATGGTATGGTTGTTCAGCCTCAAGTATAGTCAGGGGAAGGCAGCACATTTTGCGTCCTATGGTCTGGCTCATGGTAAGAATACTGCTCCCAATACGCTCATTCTTCATCATTGGTTCAATGGCCCTGGTAGCCTGGACGGCTCTGAGCAAATATAGGAGCTCTGTGGTGAAGAAAAGGCTTCCAGAGTGTGAGAGCATAAGGTTCTTCCACTTGCACATACCATTTTGAGGACATTACAGAAGAAGTAGATGTGACAAGCTTATGTTTATTTCTATCTCTGATGGTCACTTTTTCAGTGTTTGTTGTCAGAGTTTCCCAGTTTGAGGTGGTGCCAACTATTTTCCCTGTGATGTCATTTGCTGCCTAGACCTTACCTAAAAAGCCTTTGTTCAGAGAAGGATGCATCGCAGTACTTCCATTTTCTGGTTTAATCAAGTTCATTGCCCTCTTAGATATTTTTTGGCTCTTATTTTTGTTTGTTTTTTCTGCAATACTCTTCCTTAATACATTTCCTCTCCTGTGAGATGATATGCTGATCTCTTTCTCAATTCTCATTCAGGGTAGAGTTGGTGCTTTGCTTATAAACTCCTTTACCACTTATCGTCTAAAACCAAGATCTACCATTATTGCCAATGTGATTTATCTTGCCTTTCTGGCTTTTTCTTCATAACTGAAACTCTCTTAAGCAACTCTTAACACATTTCATGCTCATATTAAATGCAGGGTGGCACATTTACTACTGAGAGCAGTCACTGTTTAGTTGGACAAACAAGAAGGAAGCTAGAAAGTGCTTCATAGAATCCAGTCCTCAACAGGTTACTGAGCGTTCTCACCTGTTTCATATATCCCATGTTACTTTCATACCCACTCTTGCATATGTAGGAATAATGACCTTTGTTCCAACATTTATAGCAAACCACCTTATTCAATGAGACTTACCTTAATAATGGATGTGTGGTCTATTAATGCACATGTTTCCACAAAAACACCATTAAGGATTTCCGATAAGTTAAAGAAATGGTTTGATTTCTTCCCTGTGTTTCAATTCACAGCTTTTGTGTACTTTGCATTGGTGTTCGAGTCCTTCTTATTGAACAGACTCTGAAGTCAAATGGTGAGTACTAAGAGCCCTCTTTAGTATTTAGCAGATGGGATACTTTGTTAAAATTTGACGAATACCCCATCCACCCTATAACAAGTACTATAGGCAATAATGGACTTATAATACAGCAGACGGAGCATTGTGATGGATTATGCCATCTGCCAAACTCCAAACAGGGCCTTAAGTCTTTTTACAGCACTCTTCAGCAGAATGTTATTGTGGACAGCACTGGCAGTATGTTCAACCATTATAATCCATTGTGCATGGCACAAGCAAGATTGTATAGCATCCTGGTTGCCAAATGGCACTATTTTTTCTATAAGAAAAAATAATGGCATTTGAACCAGGGGGCATATTTACAAGCTGGCGATAAAAAATTATCGCCGCTTTTGTGGCTGTTTTCGGCGATAATTTTATCGCCTAATTAGCAAGGCCACGCTAACGCGTGAAACCTTGCTTTAGCGTGGGGATTCCTAACGCCCAGCTTTGCATGTCTAAAGAGATGCAAAGTGGGCGTTCCTGACCTAACATGACAGGAGAAATGTTGCTAAGCGACATTTCTCCTATCATCAAGCCCCATGCCATGAAGCATAGCGGCAGGAAAAGTAGCGATAACCCCTGTTATCGCTACTTTCCTCACGCCTGCTTCAGGACTGACTTAGCCATGATATTCTATGGAAGGTGGATATCATGGCTAAGTTTGTGAGTCCCTATCAGCAAGCTAACGCCACACTACGTGAGATTATCGCTGGGTTTCCAGCGATAATCTCACGTTAGGCAGTTAGCGTGAGGATTTTTATCGCTGAGGAGATAAGCGTTGCTAATAGCACGCTATCTCAGCGATACAAATCCACGTTACCCGGCGATAATTATCCTCATGCTAACAGCGATGAGCGATAATTATCGCCGGGTGTTGCTGATATGCCCCCAAGTGATTAATTGTCATAGCAAACTGCAAAATCACATACAATAACACATCAGTAGCAATTACAGCGTGGACTACTGAAGCATAAGTAACTAAGTAATACACAATAGAACATCAGTACAGATAATGGTTTCCACAGACATCACCTCAGGGTAAACAACCTCTAACTGAAATAGGAAAGATGTGCCATCAATGCCCATAAATGTATTTGCGCTTCAAAGGGCAACCATGAGCAAGATAGATGAGAGTTATGAATAATGAGCATCATCCTTTCCCCTTAGCCAGCCACTTATTGTAGGCACCTTTGGTACCTTCCAATGCCTCGTTTAGTCTCTCTTAGCCAGTAAGAGCCCCATATTATTCAAAGGCATAGCACTGTGCTTGGATCTAAGATTAAGCAGTAATCTTGTGCATGACTACACAATTTCAATAAACATTTGATATTCCTTTCTACCCAACTTTTCCATAGTATTCTTTGCTTCCAATAGACTGAACTCTGATGGAGATGCCAGGACATCCCTTTAATTGCAAAGAGTGCGTTGCAATTGCAGGTGTTGGTAGAATTGTGAATAATGGAGATGGAATACTGCACCAAGCATTATACAGGATATTTATATGGTTGTTTGCACACACACATCCTTAAATCTGATTTGCTCATCAAATCCCATAGTCAGAATTCTGTCTTTAACACAACCTGTGCTAATCTACTTTACTGTGACCACCAGTAGATTACCAGAGTATAAAGCAGAGACAGCATATACAACCAGTTTTGAACTTCAGCTGCCACAGAACTCCCTACTTACTTATGGACCATAAATGTCTTTGGTTCCAACTATTCGAGAACTTGGACTCAAAACCTTTCCACAAAAGAGAGACAAGACACCACACTTGCTTTACCATTTGAAGTCTTACACACAAGAATTCAAATTCTTTCTCCTGGAAATCCTCTTTCCTCTTCAATATAGATCTAAGCCCAACTGTAGAGATCTAATCACAAAGGTAAACTTACACATGAGTACATCTATATTTATAAGTTTACTTTTGCACTTGTAGTAAAGTTCTACTTTAGGCTATTCACCATTTACAAGTGTATATTTACTTCAAGGTATAGGCCTACATGTCTTCACCCCTAAAAGCTTGGGTTGGAACCTAACTTGCGAGTCTAGAGTTACTAATTGTTACTTATCACATGTAAGTGGAGATTTTCACTTCCTATGGTAAAGTACAGTGAAATTTCCAAATGTTTTTTAAGCCTAAAAATACATTTGTAGCATTAGTTTAATGTTAAATGGTAAAATAAATTAATTTTAAATATTTATTTTAAATGTAGAACAAAGTTAAGAAGGCTGCAGCATTGATGAGCACATTTTCAGTTAAATATTTAATTGTTTGTAACAAGTAAATAAAAATTAATTGTCTTGAGAGTTTAATAAAAACATTCCTGCCTAAACTGTAAAATGTATATTTATTTATTGTTTCGAAAATGTATTAAAAGTCATGAATAGAATTAATTTAAATGAATTTGAATATTTTTTTTAAATTGAAATTGCATTTATGTTTAAATGATAAAAACGTTATTAACAGAATTATAATATGATAATATTTAGGCTTTATTTATACATCAATGTTTGAAAATAAATTAAATGTATTCATATTTTTGAAAAGTTACGTTAATTTAGCTTAACATTAGTAACTTGGGGCATTTATTTTAAGTCCCTGCCTTCATTATTTTCTGTGGGATGTTGTTGTGTACCAACGACTGGCCATGTGAGGTTGTGGTGCTGGATGTACTCCAGGTCTGAGATGGAGTATATTTATGACTGGTTTCAGTCCTTCTAGGCAGTAGTAACTGTGGATGTACAGTTTGTGAGTAGTAATGGGTTTACTCTTTTGTGGGAGGGTGCATGTCTCCTACTAAACCTTTCCCTAGCCCTTCCTACAGCCCTCCCATTTATTTGTAAATATTCCCCATTTTTCAACTGCTCCCCCCGTCCCTCCCTCATTTACTACTTAAACATATATTTACATGTGCAGAACTCTCCTTAGTCAGGGCGGAGATCTCCACACTGAAAAAGACAGGACAGGTGGAAGCATAGACCTCCACCCACAGGTTAGTGAATAGCATTTTTTAGTAGGAGAACTATTGTGTAAGAAATAAATGTACTACAAAATGCAGTTCATGACAAGGCCTCTTAGTCTTCAGGAAGATTTTTAAAACGAGGTTGTGTCCTGTAATTGGTCTTCCCAGTTTCCTGTAGTAGTAACTACCTGGATGCAATAATCTGAGTAGCTGTTGCTCTATATTGTTAATTGCTTTTTTCATTCATGAGCATACTTTCTACTAGGTACAGGTTACCTACATAACATAGCTTTTCTTGATTCTTGCTGTGTGACGTGTATGCTGTTAATGGCTATTGTTAGACCTGACATCCTTGGTGTGGTTTTGCCCCAACTTTTTGTCTTCACTTCTCCTGTTTTATCTGACTTTGTTTTTGCTGGCTTTAGGACTCTGCATGCTTTACCGCTGCTAACCAGTGCTATTGTGCTTGTGCTCACTCCTGAAACATGCTAACATTGGATTGTCCCCATTTGGCCTATTTACTTTACTTGCAAGTCCATAATAAAGTGGTACCACCTGTACCCAGTACCTGTAAATTAAATGCTCCTAGTGGGCCTGCTGCACTTATTGTGCCATACATTTAAGTAGCCCTCCAAAAATGTCTCAGGCTTGCCATTGCAGCCTGTGTTACAGTTTGAAACTGGCATTTCTTCCTGGCAAGATAGACCTCTTGCCAGGCCCAAACCTCCATTTTAAATAAATATATGTCACCCCTAGGGTAGGCCCCACACAGCCCAGAGGGGAGGGTGCAGTATATTTAAAACGTTGGACATGTACTTTCAAATTCAACATGTCCTGGTAGTGAAAAACTCCTAAATTCGTTTTTCACTACTGTTATAATAAGTGGTAACTTTCAATCGGGAGCAAATAGGAAAATTGAGTTTGGTGTCTAAAGAGTTGTAATTAAAAACCCTCTTTAGTAAAGTTGGATTTTACATCACAGTTCTGAAAATGCCACTTTTATAAAGTTGGCATTTTCTAGTCCTAACCATTTTCTGCCTGTATCCTAAGTCACTTGACTAGGTGTACTTGGCAGTTGGCCTTTGTGCATTGCTCCTAGACAGTGGGACAAAGGAGGAATAGGTGCTGGCATGATAGGACAAATCAGACTTGTAAGGGGGAAAAAGCTCTCACCTACCACACTTGTACATCACAAGGGATCTTCCCGAGCATACTCACAAGGTTTTTGACACTAGCCTTTTGTGACCCAGACAAGCTGGGGCCAGGGCAGGGAGGCAGAAAATTCCAAGCACCAATGGGGTTGGAAGCCTCTAAAAACATCTACTTCAAATCAGGCTCCAGGTTTAAATTATGGATCCTCAGACTCAACTCGTCAGTACACCTCTGGACCTGTGGAAGACTCAGAAGGACTGATGTGCTGCTCAGAAAGAAGGACTGCTACTCTGTTGGCTGTTGCTCTGCTTCTCCGCAGCTCTGCTACCTGAGTGAGGAGGCCTGGACCTGCATCTTGAGCCCAGGACCACCAGAGTGACTCCATGGGGTTGATAGCTGGCCTCCTGATCAGAGCCTCAGGGAGAGAAAAGGCTCCAACCAGCACCTGGACCTTGTCTGCTGTGAGTCCTACCCCCTACGTGGAGCCACCCCAGTCCTGAACCCTTGGAAGTGGGCCTGAAGGTGCTCTGCCAGTCCAACTGTGAGCAGAACTGACGCAGTGTGATGCATCTCCTCACAGTTGGACCTGCCACTCTGTGAAGCACTCAGATGTAGGTCCTTGCATAGCAGCCCACAGCCTCCTCAGAACCGCCACTGTGTGATGCATCCTCAGCACAGGCCTTCGCATTGGAAGCCCCTCGTCGATGGCATCCTTGATGACAGCGCAGGACTCTACATTGCAGCCACACAGCTTCCTCTGAACCACCGCTACATGACGAATCCTCAGCGAGATCTTGCAAATTTCTGCAATCCAGGGCTTAAGGTACTTACTTTGTTTAGTGGGCCTAACTTATCCCCTGCACCTGGCCAGCACTCCATCGTGGTCCACCTGAACTTCTGACTTTGTTCTGGTTCGGTGCGACAGTTGGCACTTTATGCCTCTAGGAACCGTTTATACTTACAACTTTGAAATTGCATTTCTCCGGTTCTACTGATTGAATTTTTGTTGTTTTGGTCTCAAATAATTTATGAAGTTTACTCTATTTTTCGAAATTGGTGTGGGATTTTTCTTGTGTTGTGGTTTCAGTTTATTACTGTTTGAAGGGTTGTCTAAATACTTTATACATTTCCTTAGTTAAGTCTGGCTGCTTTTGTGCCAGGATACCAGAGGGTTAAGCACGGTTTAATTTGGGGTTTTCTTGTGACCTAACCCTGACAGAAATTGTAAATGCTGCTTCAGCAGGGTTTCACTACCTCCCAACCAGTAACCCAATGTCCTACTTATACTTAAGTTGTTCATGGTGTTTCCTTTTAAATTTGTGCTTGTCTAAAATCCTCCAATTTCCCAAATGACTGTCAGTCATCGCTTGTGCTCTTGAGAAGAAGCTTTGTCTTTCCAAAGCTATGTTGGTCTTAGATCCAAATTTCTCCTATAGGTCATTTGAGGCTATTAAACAAGCAATATCCACACTCCCTTCACTCTCAAGCAAATGAGCAATTTCACTTACTTCCATTCAACCGATTGATTTTCACACATGCATCCAGGAACTATTCCTTAAAACTATCTATATATGGGTCTCATAGTACAGTCGGATTATGTGGATAGCGTAAAGACACGGAGATGATGTCAGTTTTTCTGTTTGTTGTGTCCACTGAATGCCTGCAATTGGAAGAGTAAGTCAGGATAGATTTGCTAACCCTCGACTCATATTGTGGTTGAGTTATAATAGCAACAAATTAAAAAATGAATATCTACTCTGCCCACTATGAAGTGCAACTCATATTTAAAGAACGAAAGCACTCCCAAAAATGTGAAACAAATCTCGCCCTCATGTCAGTAATGTTGATGGATCGAACACTTTTAGTACAGGCTCGCTGTTGCAGTAACAGCGTGATAGTAGTGGCAAATAATGGTAGCCATTCTCAAGGGTTGAAATAGACCTTTCGATTTAAATGACCAAAAATTACCAAAAGTGTATTTTGCACTTCTGGAGATGCTGTCAACTTCAAAATGAAACTGATGGATACTGTGTTCCAAGGGCAGGAAAGTAAAACTGTTGATTGCAGCAGAACAGTCTGTCTTGTTTCAAGGCTTTTGCCTTAGTTGCATACTGAGAAAGGTTGAACCTACCTTTTGGCATTTTGATCATGGATGGGCATCAATATAATTGATGGGGCAATTGACAGATGTGTTGTTTGTCTGGATGACATATCAAAGGGAATTATGACAAGAAACCAAGACCTATACTTCCCATTCAGATTGCAAAAAACAGGATGGATCCTTGAAATGGACCACTTTTCACACAGAGCAGATAGATTGAGCATGGCGTCATGTTGAGGCATCTGTCACTTTCTGGCCTGCTGAACGTTGTCAAGGAAAATGGGTAACAATGTTCTTCCCAGTATGCCGTCTGCAGGCATGATTGGTGGCAGTGCTGGCCCTTTTGCATGCGGAGAAGCAGGTGCAGCTCTTCCTGACAAAGCATCCACTTTTTAAGAAAAAAATACTCCAATAGCCACTTTGCACTTGGGGTCTCCAAACCCTGTCTACTCACATCCCTATTTCTACCATCCATTTGTGAAACAAAATCTACTGACCACATTGCTCTCATTATTTTCATATCCACTCTTGCAAATCTGAGCATATTAATCTCTCTTCTAACATTTAAAGGAGAAAGCTTTATTCACAGGATGTTACCTATGTGAACTTGTTTCACCATATTATAATGATGTAATTTATGCATTTACAAACTGCCCTGCTGAGTAACCGCAGCTATTTTGTAAGCCCATGTTATATAAGCATGCTTGAGTTCTCTTGCTGCTAACTTACTCTGCCTCATCTTTATGCCTGGCACTGTAAACTGAGAAGAGAATCCTCAGTTAAGCTAGCCCAGCATTCAAGAGCACCCCGGTTGTATATTTTCTTTTTGAGTTTTATATAGCGCGAACTCAACTGGAAGGTATCAGAGAGCTTTACATGAGCACCAGTTGCCATACAGAAGGACACATTCACTTTTGTTATGCTTGGGGCGATTAAGCGTTTTGCCCAGAATCACAGGATGTTGAGCGCCCCTGCCGAGACTCAAACGCGGTTCCCCAGCTTCGAGGCTGGCCACTCTAGCCGTTAGGCCACATCCTCTCTTCTTTCCTCAAGGTCTTTTTCTCAATATTTTTCATGTGAAATCCAAGCACCTGGTAGTACTGTTGCTACAGTTTCAGTTTCTGGCCCATGTATTCTGCCTCAACTGTCTATGCAAAGAAAGTGCATAGAAGTTGGGGACATATGGGAAGGAGTTAGAATTAGGTGTTTAGTAGATTGCTGAGGTTAAGCTTCTTTTTTCTAAGTGTGACATTGCTACTAATTGCGCTTCTTTCTTGTTCTAGACTTCAAGTGGGCTCAATGCAATGTTTTTTTTACTCCTATGTCATGGATTTGTGGTCTTTTAATTCACAATTTCCACTAAAACCACAAAAAAAATTGATAATAAAATTTACATTTCTAAACAAATCAGTTCATTTCAGTTGGCAGGTTGACAAACCTTATGCAGACATCAATAATTGGAGATTTCTGTGGTCATGTAAATGATACCTCTATGCATGCCGACAATAATTTATGTCTCTCTTCCTTCAATGCTGTTGTTTTTGCCAATAGTTTTTTGTCATTGACTAAATAATTCTGGCAAACAGGGACAATCTCTTTGCCATGTGAGGCTTCCCTTGCTTTAAATGAAGTAAGACAGGAACTGAGGTAAATTATAGGGAGGTGCAAATTTCACGTTGTTTGCTTTCAAGCAATTATGCAAAATGTCAGCATCCTTTTGTGAAATTACAAGTAAAAGACTAGAAATGCAAATGTGTAATTTAGCACTATGTCTAGTGAGAAATAGATCCTTTTGCTAATTTTTGAATCAAGGATGCATTTAATGGTTAAAAAATAGAGTGAAAAACAGCTGGTCGCATTTTGGTTGTTGACTCTCACACTTTTGGCCCGAACAAAGGCGTACTTATGTGACATTGCATAATTTCAGGAATTTCGCGTAAGAATCACAAATGTAATATTTACAAAATTATGTGAAACATGACAGCATAATTTACATTTCGACTGGGCTTCGTAAACTGTGTTGTTCACTCCCTGAAAGTACTACTGATTCTTTATGAATATCACCAACTATCGCTATTTATCGTCTATGGCCCCTAATCCCTATTTCCTGGCTGAATAACATGAAATTGTTATCTATTAATGAATTCATACTGTAACATTTTATGTAGTGTCATGATGATTTTGATTTGTTTGCATAAACGATGTATGAACTGTAGGCTCCCCTACAATACAGCATGCTCCTTCCATATGCTGCCATCCTGTTCTCAGTCATTAGTTGTGCCTGTCTTCAAGAAGGGAAATAAATAATATGGCATATTGATTGACAATAGATTTATCTACAGCCTTTATCATTATAGTGTGGGTTCTAAATTAGTAGAGAGTAAGACAATGTGTATTAAAAATCATTTTTTGTCACTTACTCCATCTTTGAAGTATCTAATGATTTATTTCAATAAGAGTAATTTATGGTCCCTGCTGCTGCAGTGCAATAAACATTGGTTTGTCCAGTCCATGGAAGCATTTTTTCATTTTCAAACTGGGTAGGGGAATAAACCCATTAAACACATGAAAACCGTGTATAGTAGTAAAAATATTGTAGTAGTTACTATAAAAGGAGCGTTAAATAACATACGTAAATAACAAGGGCATAGTTCTAGACTCCTAAATAATAATAAGTATCTGTAAGTGAAAGTAAACCTAATCTATAATGATCACTGTACTTTAAATTAGATAAAATAAGCTGGTATTAACTGCTCAACAGAATGTTGTTAGAACTATAATAACTATACATTGCACTACAATGATTATTAACTGTTTATGCGTATATTATATGCTATGAATTTCGGTATGAACATTTAATAGGAAATGAAAGGAATATCATGTGGTTGTTCATAGACCAAAGGGAATAATTTGGGCGCAAATCTACATCATAATTTTATAAATCTAATGGGGCAGATTTACAAGCCGCTTGCGAGATATTTACGCCGCCGTTGCGTCACTTCTGTGACGCAGCGGCGGCGTAAACCATGCGCCATGTTGTGCCTTATTTACAACGTGACGCATCTAGGGAGATGCGTCACGTTGTAAAGCCCTGCGCTACATTAAACTTGCGTCAGGTTTAATGTATGCAGGGTGGGCGTTCCGTCGGAAAAAGCCTCGGAAAAGTGACGCAGTGAAATCTACAAGATTTCACTGAATCACTTTTCCGACGCTGCTGCGTCAAAACCCTGCGCCTGCTTGAAGCAGGCGTAAGGCATGACGCAGCATGTTCGGTATGGGCAGCCCCTGAGCATTGCTGGAGTTGCGTCGTGCTTGCGACACGACTCCAGCAATGCGCCGCCCTTATGCCATCAGATGCGTCACGCATCTGTTTATCCTTGCGCCACGATGTGCTGCATTGTAAATGCGGCGCATCTGTGGTGGCGCAAGGGTAAACTTGCGTGACGCATCTTTCCTGGCGCATCCCTGCTGATTTCCAAGGATGCGCCAGGAAACATAAATCTGCCCCAATATGTTTAAGAAATTCTAGCTTAATGGCTAGAGAACATGTCTTAACTCAGTCCATTAACATATGAATATGTTTTTTGCTCTGTGGATTGGGGGATCCGATAGTTTAAAATGTTTATTTTAAGGAATTTATTTTAAATTGTTTCATTGTAGCCCTGAAGAAGTGGTTTTACCAACAAATTATGTGTTGGCTGTAACCTTTTGTAATTAATTAGGACGATCAGCACGTCTGAGTATATCTGAGGTCAGTGCTTAATTTGTAAAATATATAAGTGCAAAGGTCCTTGTGAGGAGGCCACTGTGGCTTGCACCACCCATTGCCCCTGCCAGCGCTGCCGATGACTGTACAAGCACAGATACTAACCATCACACTCCTAGAATTATTACAATTCTGATTTTTACAGCACCAAAAGTTATAAGAATAGTTGGACGGCAGGCAGTAGTAGTTTTAAATGCATATTCCTTTAATAAACAACTGTTGTTCTGTTCATCTCTAAATTAGATAAACACCGCCACCATGTGGCAGACTGTCATAAGTGCTGGTTTTGTCAATCAAGTGCCAGTGCTAAGCACTGGAAATCATCTGCTTAAATTAAGCCCTGAATTTACTCCAAGGTAAATGGACGAATGCTCTCACGTATACTTAATTCCGAATGAAAGATTATAAGTGTATAACAAAGACAGAAACATGTGGAATGTTCATCTATTGAATCTAACTGGAAGATGTAAATATTATTTGTTCTATTTCATACATGCTTTCATTAGTTTAGTGCTACTATTACTGATTTGATTCTTCATAAAAAAAACTATTATTGTATCCTTAAGAGATGATCCCCAGGTTCAAGCGCAGCATCAAATCAAGCTAAAGGCTAAGCAGGATATAGACAATGTATACTAACTGAGCTCAGATACTAGATAGCTAGAAAAGCTGCTTTTTCCAACTGGTTCATGATCTCGCTTGTGATCAGCTATATAACTATCTACTGGAAAGTCCTAGCCCTTGGTTTTGCAGCCCAATTCTCAGCAAGGGCAGGAACTTCAGGAGTACCAATGGAAAATCTTAGATAACATTTAGACAGGGGGGATTCTGCCACTCACTTTAATATTAAGGATGACCAACATAAATATGTACTTTTCCTACATTGCACAGGTTAAACATAGGAATATAATGCAATATTCTACTTGTCACCACTTTGCACCTGAGGTCACATTATTGAAAGATCACACTGCCTTGGTTTGCACTATCACGCACCTTGAAAAGGTGCGCCAAACACAGACTAGGCCAGTGCTTGTAGCCACGGCCCGTGCAGGTAAGGTCCATTGGGCCGGGTGGGGGTTTTTCAACAGACGACCACTAGGGAAAATTAAATAAATTACTAATTTACCCTCGTGGGTGTATGTTGAAATACCTCCACCCGGCCCGACCACCCTGCTGCTCTTACCGGCACAGGCTGCGGCTGAGTGCTTCATAAAAAAATCAGTTCACTCAACCTGCAACTTCCTGCAGGGGGGTGTCTAGGGGTCCATAGGACTTCCTGTTACCAATTTCACGTGTCACCTTTGGGGGCTGCATTGGCTGTGCCCGAACTCTTTGTGGCGCACCACCAATGCACCTCTTGACAGTCTCTTTGCTTCTGTTTCCACATCCATAATACCAAATGGGTGGAAAGGCAAAGTGTTTCTGTCAGCATGATGGCCTGTCAACATGATGAGCAAATGCTATATGTGCACCTGCATGATCAGTTTTACAGAAGTCGCCATGCACGCTTATGCAGTCCCAAATGTAGTAGCAAAATACCTGGGGTGTAGAAAGTGGGTGCACAGAACCATTGCACCCTCAAGGCACTTTTGTACTATGGCCTATGGTTTCATCTTTTCGTTAGGATTTCATGCAAAGCCAGTGCACGCTAATATACTACATCTGCCTTTGCATAACAACCTGTGATTGCACTACTCCTGCATTATTGTGTCCCCTTTGCAAAGATAATAACTATGTTGGTGCTCAGCAGTACAAAGTTATCTTCAGGTGGCACTTACAACAATTTTCAAAGTAGAACAGTTTTCTGTAAAAAATTTGCCAGCCCAGTTCAAATTTACTGCCAACTTATGTTGTGTTAGGGGCAAAATCAAGACTAGTCATTCAGACAGAGTCACAAGTGCTAGATCAATAGACTATGGGGTATATTCTCAAGAACGTGTGATAACCATCGCAAAAGTTACTTAACGCAACCTCCAACATCACAGTCTAATGCGGGAAACTTACGCCGTGTTAACAAAGTATTCACAACACGGCGGTACCATGTGATAGTTACCAGATAACGCGTCAAATGGCTGCGTTAAAATCAACATCACGCCGTAAAAATGCGAAAAACGAATGCAAAAAAAGCTGCGATGAGGCCAAGCGCGATACAAAAAGCTGTGAAAACCAGCGGCAGACATGCAAATCCCACACATCTGGCGGGAAAATGCACTATAAAAGCAGAACAAGAAAAACACATTAGAAACAATCCAAAGTGTGTAGCAACATGGATGCACCCTGACAGAGCGCAGAGGCCAAAGCGAACCCCACAAGCCCCACAGACACCAGCAAGGTACAACGGGGTCGGGGAAGGCCAGGGAGAAGAGGGAGAAGAAGACGGGGTGCAGTCCGCAGAAAAACAAGACCAGCGTCACTGAGGCGACAGAACACTACCATCAACTGACCCACAATCATACTATCTGGAATGCAGCCGGATTGTCGAGGAGGTCAATGGGGGAGTCCAAGAGGCAATGGCATGACGTGAAAACCCAAACCAGGCACCAAGACGCCACCAACAGGAAGCCAGCAACGGCCACAGGAGGTGGAAGTCCTGCACCACAGGAGGAGCAGGAGGAAATGGAGGCCAGTCATCAGTGTGGAGATGGTGCAAGGAGGTGGGAGTACAGACACTGCCGAGAGGACCTGACAACAACAACAGGGTGAGTAATGACCAGGGACTGGGGGGACTGGGGGAGATGGGCACAATGGCACACATGCACAACGATGTGTAGCACACTGCACAAACACAATAACACTGGATCATGTCCCTAAACCCCGCAGCACACTGCAGCACACACACATAGCAATCACAGCACATCCCATGACAATGTGACCTCAAGTGCAACATCGACATTGCAAAACAGGGGACACAATGGGTCCGCACATGTGCAGAAACAGGCCACTCACATTGAACAGAGCAGGAAACTGTGAGATGCATATTTACGTGTACAACCTCACATCCGTCATCTAGTCTAAATGTCCACTGACACCCCTCAAATTGCCATCTCCGCCCAAACAGTCACAATGTACATTGTCACACAGTCTGCATGTCAACCAGAACAATGTGCCAACACTCATGTCAACATGCATCTCCCCGTCACATTGCAGCGGGACAAAAAACACCTCCAGCAGGTCAGACCAGACAACCCAGCAGTGATGCCCGAGACGACACCCCACCTTTGACACCGACGTCCTACACCAGCTCATGGACATCACAGGCAAACCACCCCCAGGAGCAGGGCAGCCAAGCTACAAAGAGAAGACCCCAGCCCCTGCACAGACCACACAGCAGGAAGCACCCGCCACCACGGCTGGCTCCCAACGCTCCACCTAGGCACACATCGCATTCTAATGCCAGGTGTCAGAATGCCAAAAGGAGGTGGCCGAACAGGTGCGGGTGGGCTCAGAGCTCATGGAAGCTGAACTGGACCACATATGTGGGTGTCTAAGTCCCATCAGGGACAACCTACACCCCACAAAGGACACCCACACTCCGACAGAGACACATGCAGATGCACATTCTCAGCACAGAACCACGCCCAGGGACACGCACATATCAGTCATACACCCACGTTGGCTCTGTGTACGACAGCCCGGAACACCCCTCTTATCGTATCGAGTGGCTGACGACAAAGCGACATGTCCAAGCTCCTACCCACTGCCTGCGGTGACATGTCTGCGTCCACTGTACACAGCACAATGCAATGTCGTAGGGTCCTCATGCATACAACAACACCACAGGGACACATGTATATATCATGTAGAACTGGCTACGGGCACGTGCGCGTGGCCCATTTATTGGCAGGGCCACATGTACAGTGATGCCTGTGCTGGATGTGTGTGGAGTGAGTATAATCCAGCCCACATGGAGTGCTTGGTGCGGGCAACAACTTGAACTGTGGACACCAGTGCAATGGAAACAGAAAACACCTGCATAATAAGAGTCAACTGTTGAGCAACATGGAGGGAGCCAGATCAAGGACAGAGGTCACCCAACATGCAAATAGAAGAGTCAGTGAGTTGCAGTGCACTGAGGTTGGGGCACCAGAGATAAGCGTGATCATGTGAAGAAATTGCTAGAATTGTGTCCCTTCGGGTTGTTCCTGGTGCAGCTGCAGGTGGGGGTCACACCTGCCTCATCTTCCTCATCGTCGTCCCTGGTCTCCCACACTGCTACGTGAGCTCTCCACAGCACATAACCAAAACAGTAATGGAAGATGATTCATGGTGCACTGAGTTAGTGGCAACTGGAGTGCTGAGCAGGGGAACAGGCAAGAGATGGCATCCAAAACATGTGCGAGCAACTCCGTCAGTCAGCCAGAACGACCATTTCGGCACGGACAGTTGGCATTTGGAGTTGGTCCTGGCGGTGGTGGCGTGTGCTTCCTGTGGTGATGCGACGTCCGGGAAAGTCAGGACTCGATTTGGCGTGTGGGCCCTGGTGTGCCACAGTTGAGCCCGGAGGCAGCGAACAGCGCAGGGCCACAGACACATGGCGGTGATGACCCGAAGGCCATCGCCTCAGAGGCTATCCAATATCTCAGAAGAAGGGGTCCCGGACCTGACCAGCACAGAGGTAATGACCCCGGATGCACAGCGGCTGGCACAGGCACCACGGGACAGTGTCTCGCGGTGCAGTCAGATGGGCCAAGGGCCATGTCGGAGGTGTATGTGGCGGAGGGTTGCAGGGGACAGTGGAAGGTGTCCTCCAGGGCATGATGCCGAGGTTTGATGTTATCCGGAAGCAGCAAATGGGGGAGTGGAAAGCAACAGCCTTGTTGCCAACACCAATTAGGCATCAGCCACATTAGGATGAAAACGAACCTTAAGTCCATGGACTCAGACGCCACCAAAGTTCAACCAGAGAGTGTCCATGAATGTTGGTGAACAGACTTAGTGGCACCGGTGCTGGGAGGGGATGCAGTCTGCGATGATGCCGGTACACTGATATGAACTCCACCATTGCTAAATCAATACTCTGTGACCTCCTGGACCGCAGTGTAGGCCGGAGGCAGCTGTCAGCAGTGGCCCACAGCCACGTGTCATTGGCTCGCGATGCACAGAGTTAGTGACACCAGGGCAGTTGTCAGTAGTGTTCGATCACCTCCATAACGATGATCCAGTTCCAATTCAGTGACCTACTCGTGCGCAGCGTAGGCCGAGGGCAGTAGTCCGCCTAGGCCCACAGACACGTGTGGTTGTACTGCTATGCACAGACTTGGTGGCACCACATTGAAGGGAGTATAGTGGCATAAACTCTGCCTTAAATAGTGTTCACTGCCATGGTGTAATCAAGACTCAGTTCCAAATGTGTGACCTACTTGTCCGTAGTGTAGGCCGAAGGCAGTAGTCAGCAGGGGACAACAGACATGTGTCGTAGGAATGCCATGCAGAGTTGGTGGCACCACATCTAAGGGAGTACACTAACATAAGATCTGCAATGAACATATGTACTCTGCCATCGTGTAATCAAGACTCAGTTCCAAATGTGTGACCTACTTGACCGTAGTGTAGGCCGGGTGCAGCAGTAGAGTACGTCAGGACTAAAGCGGGCCTGTGTCGTGGAGGCCGTGATGGTCTGAGAGACTGTCAGGGTTGCGGGCCTCGGGCTTGGAGCTTGCACCGGCACATGGTGGGCCCTCCTTGCAACACCCAGGTGTCGGCAGGTGATCAGTGTGGCCTGGCTGCATAGGGGCGGGCCTGACGGGTTCGGGGTCCAGTGGATCGGGGTACGGCAGGTGCGCAGGATCACAGGCAAGTCAGCTCAGGAGGACGGCGCCCCCCTCGTGGCGAGGTGAGAGGTGCCGCCCTGGCAGAGACGTTGGGTATTCCGGAAGAGGACCACGCCCAGGGCTACGTGCTTTTTATTCACACCCCTTTGCTGGCCTAGCGTACGCCGGGCCATCCCACTCCGCTCACACTTACGGGGGGGACATAACAGGCAACATTTCCGCATACTCCTCAACTGGCTGGGGGGACATGGTTGTGTCCACTGTCCACTACACTCCATACACCAGCGGTGTATGTCACCATGGATATGGGGGTGTTCTGCATACTGTGGTCTGTCCAGCACACCACTCTTGGCATTGTGTACTTTCCCAATCATGGTTCTTCTGCCTCCTTCACACATGCCTGGTTCCCACCTCTCCCCACATTCCGCTACTGTGTGGCTGGGGTGCCATGCCATTGATGGCTCATGTTCACGGCTTGCCAAGGTTAACATTGTACATTTTTCTGTCGTGTCTGCTGGGTGTGCATGTTGTTTTGAATGTTGTATGTGATTTTGTGACGTGTGTATTGCCAGAGTTGTGAGTTGCATGGTTGTGGAGTTGAGGTGTGTGGGGTATTCATTTGGAACTTCCCAAGGGGCTGTGCATTTCCCTTGGTGCCATCCTGGTAGTGGTGGTTGATGATGGACTGTCGGAGGATGAAGGAATCATGTACACTGGCTGGGTAGTTGGCGAACGACATTGGTGAAGAGTCCCTGGTGGTCCACTATTGCCTGCACATTGATGGAATGCGTATGCTTTCTGGTGCGGTGATTGTGTGCTGTGTCACCAGGGGGCACAAGTAGGACATGTGTGCTGTGGATTGCCCCCAACACGTGCGTGCATCCAGCTATGGCATATGGTCCTTGCTTGGTCTCCAGCGGATCCTGCGCATTGAGGTGGACGTATAGATACTGGGGTAGCAGGCTGATGATGGCATCCAGGACAGGTGTGAGGGACTTGGATGTGGCTGGCTGTGAGACTCCTCCGACTCTGGCAGGTGTCGGTTGGGGTTACCAGAGGCCAACAGGTGCATCACAGCCAGCAGCTTTGTGTGGGGTGGGATGTTGGTTGTCCGCTGTGCTGGTGCTGTCGGCCTGTTGGGCGATGATGGTCAGGATGCGGAGGATGGTTGTCCTATTGAGCCTGTAGTGGGCAATGGCAATGGCATGGTGTTGAGTCTGTGAGGCTGGTGCGTTTCCTGTGGGTTTGCTTTCTTTATCCGTGCTGCCTCTATGGTGGTCTGGGAGAGGTTTGTGGGGGGTGGGGTCCTGGGTGTAGTAGCGGTGGGTGTTGTTGCCCTATTGGGGCTCCGGGCTGCATGTTCAGTAGCCCGGGTGCATCTGTTGTTCTTCATGTTTGGCTTTGGGCTGTGCTCCCTTGTCTGGTGCCGGTTGTTGTCCGACTTTATACCAGGTCAGAGCAGGTGTTAGTTTCCTGGTGCTACCATGCCTTATCGCTTGTGATCTTAACGCCTGTGATCTTATCGCCGATGTGGCTGGTCGTTGAGAATGTTGTGGAGTGGTGTTGTCGTGGCTTTTTGCTCGGGAACGCCTACTCTGCATCTCATTAGCGATAGTTGCCGGGGTCGTCTGTGGTGATGTTTTTTTAGGATGTGATCGCTGGAAAACTGGTGATATAGGCTGTTTGCACCAGCTTGTGAATGGGGCGATGAATGTATCGCGACTTTGGAAGTGATAAAGTGCTGATAACTCAGCGATAGCTCCTTGAGAATATGGCCCTAAGATTGTTGAACTTTGGAAAAAGTCATGCTGAATGGTCACTTTTATGGTCAAATCACAAAAATCCCAGATGTTTTCAAGAACTTTAGGGATTGCAAAGGACTTATTATGCATAATACCCCTGAGATCACTATTCAGGACCAGAAAAGAAATCCAAATTGATGCATTGGAGGGACAAATTTGGAAAGAGCCATACTCTTACAAGTAGTGAGTTTGAAATGTTGGATTAGGGTTGCTAATGAAATAGTAAACCTAAATCGATTTATTCAATAAGACTGGGTCACATACCAAAATCTGAAATGGAGATATTTGGGATTTTGGAATGGGAGAACTCTACGTTTTATTAAATTATGTTGTGTTTACTGTTTATTTTTTAATTTATACCCTGCCGCGCTCCTGTTTTATCCATCTAGAAGCGTGTGTCTGTTTTCAATGGGTAGCTTTACAAAGATAGGGCTAGCATCTTGCACTTTACAAGAATTGGTCTGACCAATCCTTTTTATTTTTTATAGTAATACATCTTTTATGCATGCATTTTAATGTATTTATCTGCATTTGATGGTAGCCTGTGTTTGCACTTTACCAAAACTGCTTGATTTTGAAAGTGATTGAAGATTGAAGGCATGTTTGGTCCTAATATGGGATTGCACGAGAGAAAAATAGATTGTGCTAATTATGTATATTTTAAGTGGATGTATTTTTATTTATATTTGTCTTTGTATATTGTATGGCTCTTTCATGATCCTTGAGATCGAAATAAACTTTTCAATCAATCACTTTATCTAATAACAATAAGAGCCATTTCAAGTTGGAGGATAACCATACTTTTTAATATAAAAGTATGGAACTGATCATGCACATCTTACTAGAGATGTGCTGCAGCTTGACAGGGGCATTGGACTTCAGAGGGACCTGATGGGACGTTCTTGGGACCTAGCAAGGCAATAATGCAAAGACAGGCCTTACCTTTTCCACAAGCACGTTGATCACAAATGTCTGCTCCTACATCAGCATTCTGGAGCATGCCTTGTCTCGGATATAAAAAGAGATGAACAAGCAAGAGACTTAATTTCCCAAAAATCACATGTAAATGAATTCAGCAAAATTACATCGCTTGAATGTGCTTTGCCAGGATGGAAAGCTTTCATAAAAGCTAGCAGGATTGCGGATTTAAACACAACGCCTGCAAGCTGCCAGGCATGGAGGCATATAATATTTTGTTTCATAATGAAAAGGTATCTTTAGTCTCATTTGCAAATGGATGTGCATTTGGAGCCAAATAAGTCGAATGTCGTCAATGAAAAATTACTCTTTTTGCACCCACAATGAAGATGTATTACTTGGCACTGCTGATCATTGTCCTTGACATGTTCTAATTTGCATACTTGCTGTGTCTGAGGTAGGCAGACATTACGGGGCATATTTATGAGAGCCTTGCGTGACGTTTGCACCACGCAAGGCTCTGAGTCAGGTATATGAAGCCCCGCAAAGCCACCTTGCACCCACAATGAAGATGTATTACTTGGCACTGCTGATCATTGTCCTTGACACGTTCTGATTTGCATTCCTGCTGTGTCTGAGGTAGGCAGACAGTACGGGGCATATTTATAAGAGCCTTGCGTCACATTTGCACCACGCAAGGCTCTGAGTCAGATATATGCGGCCCCGCAAAGCCACTTTGTGTGGATTTGAGTGGCCTCATAAATCTGGAGTAAGGCAACGCAGCACAAATTGTGCTCTGCCTTACTCTGCGCAAGGGAGGCGTTCCATAGACATTGCGCAATACCATGGTTTTTTACCCATTCCCAGATTCACCAAACCTGGAAAACCTGGGAATTCGCCAAAAAGATACGCCTCCCCAGGTGAGTCATAATGAGTAAAAATATCTTTATTTCGCTTAGTTTTTTCCTCTTGCTATGTGTGCTGCAGAAAGAAACAGGAAAACACCTCTAGGTGTTATTTTTATGCAGGAAGGCACCCCTTCCTCCGCAAAAACAATCCTGCCTACAACACCGGCACCCTTGCACCATGAAGGGTGCCTACGTTGGCTCTAGGCTGCGGAAAGGGCACCAGTGCAGGGGGAAAGGACAGGAATGCACAGCATTGCTTAAATACGGCAGATTCCTACCCTTTTCCCTATGGTGCAACGTGGTGCAGCAAGATGACTTGCTTTGCTGCACTGCATCAATATCTTGTAAATAACATGCCCCTACATCTCTGGAACAATGTATTTTAAAAATCTGGTCAGTCTAACTTTTGCAGACTTTATTTCACTCTTAAAAAACACTGTTCACTCACTGTAGTTCCCCACATTTCTAACCCTATTCTTTTGCTATGATAAATATCTTAAAATATAATAGTATTTATGTTAATTTATATTGAAGTTATCATCGCTCTCAGGCTTAATAGGAAGCAGAATGGTCATGTGTGCACTGTCTCTTGTTTTGGTGTCTTGTTCCATTTATATGTAGATGAACCCAAATCATCTTCTCATTCGCCATTTTCCCGCCCATCTCCCAGTCAAACGTCTATCGTGCCGACAGCTATTTGCGACTGGTTGGTTCCTACTTTCCCTTATGCTAAATTCATCAAAGACGGGGGCCCAATACCTTCTTAACCATTCACCAGCAACCCCTGTTTTTAGTTCCTTATATTTTCTTCTGGATTCTTGGCACACTGATTTGTCCTTCTCAGTAAGAAACCTAGGCTTTCTTTTAAGTCCGTTGTGCAGATGGAATCTTTCATTACCACCACAGATATTTCACTAAAGTACCAAGCGCCAATTACATGCAAGATCCTTCTACTTGTCCCTTCCCATTCAAGTCCATGCAACAATCAATTCATTAGTACTCAGAAAATTAGAATCATGCTCAGCAACGTGCTGGTGCCATTTAAAAATGGTGAGGCTGAATATTCCTTATGTGTCACTCAGTGACTGACGGAATGCAAACTATTATCACCTCTCCCTGCATTATTAAAATATGCAAGTTGACCAAAAAGGAAGCATACTGTTTGCTTCCTTTTCAGTCAGTTCACATATTTCAATAACGCAGGGAGAGGCAATCGTAGTTTGCATTCCGTCATTCTTGGAGCAATACAAAAAAAAATGCTTTTTTTAATTCAGCATTGTGGTTCAATGTTACCTACCTTTCATCAAAAAGTTTTCAATTTCCGATCCAAAAGGGCTGGCTCCATGCATCACTCCTTCCGCAGCTGCTCTGCTCACCCAGCTCACCTCTGTTGTGATTTCATTGCCCATGCCGCATTGTCGATTTACTTTGTTGGAATTTGCTTATTCACTAGGCAAGAGCATGTATAGTAATGGCTTTTTGGAAAGTTCATGAGTTCCTATGAAGGGTGGGGCTTGCCTACTCCACAACAGCCTCCTCAAGCCAAGCTGTCCCTGACGCCTTTGGCGCTGCAATGATGGTACGTGCCAGCCAGTCACAATGCCCCTCATTGAAATAAAGAGCACTAGACTGTCATTAAAGTAGATGAGAGTAGCGTTGGGATTGGCTTGAGCAGACCAAGCCACTACTCCAACAGAGACCAGACACCTGCCTTCTCTGTCCCCCCTGTTCTCCAACCCAGCAGCATCAGAGGCCTTTGAAGTGCGCATGTCAGATTGGACTCACCTGAGCTTTTGTCCAGCCTACATACACACTTTAATTTATGCAGTCCTTTGTAATAGCTGCGCTACGCCTCCTCCAGCTGCACTATTAACATTGCGGTGCGGGCTGCCTCTGCATAACTTTTGCACAATGCTCAGCCATGATCAGGAATTGTGTGGCAGCTTCTAAGAAGCAGGGCGACGCTCATTTGCCCTTATGAATGAGTCGCCGCTGTATTAAAGGGGGAATGAGAGCGTGAACTCGCTAATAGTAGATGTGTAGTCCGAACACATAAGCATGTTTTAATTACCTTGTTTTATTTTAACTTTGGAATCTTTTAACTTTGAGCACATTTCCATTTGCACTTTGCCTCCTATCTTCTCCCTGGTCCATCACTGTACTTTGGAACCGATTGTTGCAGAGGGAAAGGTTTATGCTGGGGGATGTCTGGGTGTCCATGGTACCACCTGTTCCCTCCTGCAGAGGTCACCCTCAAGGATGCACATCCAATGTACTACCTGTGGATCTCTTTGCCACTGCCCTCACCTCCATGATATTAAGCATGCACGTCCATATTATTAAGTGTGCTTACCTCATGAGCATGTTTCTCCATCCACCGGCTGAGGAAGTGCTATATATGTTCCAGCTTGAAAGTATTACAAGCTTTCGTGGGCACATATATAATATCAAAGTGCCCAGGGTGCAGAAAACGGGTGCATGCATCTAACGCTCCCTCAGGGCACTTTATTTAATATGACCTCTGGTTTCATTTTTTCATTAGGACTTCCTGCAAATTCGGGGCATGCTATATTAGTAGATCTAGCTTTATGTAAAAAAAAAACTAAGAGGCAGATTTACAAGCCCGTTGCAACACTTTTACGCCACCATTGCACCACTTTTGTGACGCAACGGCATCGTAAACAATACACCACGTTGCAACATATTTACAACGTGACGCATTTGTAAAGCCCTGTGCTATATTATACCTGCGCCAGGTATAATGTATGCAGGGTGGGCATTTCGACCCAAGAAAGCCTTGTAAAAGTGACGCAGTGAAATCGACAAGATTTCACGGAGTCACTTTTACAACACCAGTGCGTCAAAACCTTACGCCTGCTTGAAGCAGTCCTAAGGAGTGATGCAGCACAATAAGTATAGGCCGCCCTTGAGCATTGCTGGTTTGTGTCGCTCCAACTCCAGCAATGCGCTGCCCTTACGTCAAAAGATGCGACACGCATCTGTCTATCCTTGCGCCACGGTGCGCCGCGTTGTAAATGCGACGCATTTGTGGTGGCGCAAGGGTATATTTGCATGTCGCATCTTGACATGCATATTAGCAGGGATGCGCCAGTTCTTGTAAATCTTCCCCCAGGTGTTTGCACTGCTCCTGCCTTAATTATTATTGGATGACAGCTGAGCTGGTGATCCGCAAAGCAAAGTGCGCCACTTATATTAGCATTCAAATCAGAACAGTTCTCTTTCTGTAATAAAAGTTGATAATCTCTGCCCTCTGCGCCGCATCAATCACGCAAGCACCCGCGCTAACGCACAGCAATCAATTTGCGTTTCTTCGAGTCATTTTTGTTACTTCTCTGAGGAAAATTACTTTTTGAGGCAGATCAAATGTACATTATTATATAGAACACCGAACACATCCATCAGTCCCTTGACACCCTCCCTCAGA
Organism: Triturus cristatus; assembly: GCF_964204655.1. Classification (NCBI taxonomy): domain Eukaryota; kingdom Metazoa; phylum Chordata; class Amphibia; order Caudata; family Salamandridae; genus Triturus; species Triturus cristatus. Next base: position 792,866,525 of record NC_140589.1, read on the forward strand.
AAACTAAAACATATTCACAAAATAGAAAAAGCAATGGATGTCCCGTTGCCCACACAAACTGACCCTATTTAGGCCATCGACTGAAACCCAGGGCATTGTATCTTTTTTTTCCAAAACAAACGTTTCGCCTAAAATTCATTTCTTAATTAATTGTTTAACAGAAATACTATCTCCCAGACAATAGGAATTCGCATTGGGACTGTAATAAATGTTTCTGAACCTCATGGCACGTTTCCAGAGCAGTACCTCTTCTTCAACTAGCTTTTAATTGGTTTCCTTGCAGGCAGACATCTCATTTCGTTCGCTGACCACAGGCAAAAACTGCTGTGAGGGCAGAAATGAACCGCACTGCTGACAGGGGGTTGCTTCATCCAGGTCGGCTCCTTTGAAGACCGAGACAAGAAGAATCTTTGCAGCTTCCCAGGCTGTACTTCAGTCCTGTCTGTCGCCCTCGGTCAGAACAGTTCCAAAAACGACCATATTCTACGAAGTGCGTATTCTGGACTGACAAGACTTGAGAAGCACGCGCAGCCCTAGTGCATGGACACTGCTGATCTGATTTCAAAGGAGAGGGGCAATTACACGTTCAGACCTCCAGCTGTTCATAGCATTGAATTAATTTCCTTAGAGAAACATTTCCCAACTATAGGAGGAAAATCGTCTTTTTTGCAGCTTTGGATTGTTTTATTTGTACTTTTCCATAGCGTAAACGTGGATTAAGGACACTAGAGCGTTTAACAGGAGTTCAATACTGAGGGCCTCATTTCGATGACGCATTCTATTGGGCAGGTATCCGACCCACTACATGTCGGTGGTTTCACCTGCCCAATTACAATGCGGCTGCCATGCATGCGGTCGGAAAACTGCTCTTTTGTATTGCGGCTTATGCTGGGCCCTAGAAAAAGGCTGCGGCACAAGCCACTATGCAGAAGAGCAGTTTTCAAACATCCATGCACCGTGTGCCAGGCACCATCTTGTGCCTGGCACACTGTATGGATATTTGGGGGGGCACCACATGTTCCACCCTGGGCCTGTAGCAGAGGACCACAGGGGACAGGGGGCCTCCTAGGTGCCCCCAAAGTCTAATACTGTCTGCCTTTAAGACCGCCATGTAAAGGCAGAGGGAAGAGGGTCAGCGTAATCTCTACAGCGGTGCCTGAGTAGGCACCACCCCTACTATAGAGATTACGGTCTGAAAAGCAGCTTTCGGTCCCTACGATCGATCATGATCCGGCAGTCGGACCTCTTTTATGGATGACGGTGAGCCTGCCACCGACGGCCTGTCGGTGGCTGGCCCACCAACAAAGTAATAAGGCCCCGAGTTTGGAATGGCAATCTACAATAAAACCAATTAAGCACCAAATCAATACAGGTACGACCAATCAGCAGATGTTTCAGTGATTGAACTTAAAAAGAGGAATTATATGCAGAGTTTTCAATCTCAACTAAAGTGTATCTAAAAGAAGAGAATTATGAGTTCCTTTTAAGGTCTGTCAAAATGCAGACTTTAGTTTTCCCACTGAAAATATTCATAAATAGGGCCATATTCATGAATGGGTTGCGTCGCTTTTGCATAACACAACGGGTTGCAAAAAATAAATCCAGAAGAAAGCATTGTGTTACTCTGCCCTAGGAAGGTATTCTACGGGTGGCACGTGGGAGTTCCCATACAAAACCCATAGATTTTGGCGCATTATCAGATGTACCATAAGTGGCAGACCTGGAAATGCCCCAAAACTGCTATGCTTCCCCAGGAGAGTCATAATGAGGAGAAATATCTCTATTTCTCCTTGTTTTTTCCTCTTTCTATGTGTGCTGCATTCTGAAGCACACATAGAAAATGGAAAAAAGCCTCAGCTGATTGTGTTTGTGCAGGAAGGTGCCCGTTCCTGCACAAAAACAATTGTGCTTACAACGGAGGCACCCTTGCACCTTGATGCAAGAGTTCTTGTGTTGGCGCTAGGTAGCACATTGTGTGCCAGTGGTCGTAAAAGGCAGGAATGTGGCATACTGACTTGAATATGGCACATTTGTGCCATTTCCCTGTCACGCAGCACAGCGCAGCAAGATCACTTGCTGTGTTGCGTCACTTAAGGATAAATATGGCACATAATACCTATGCATAGAGGGGCTTTTGGTATGTGGCTCTGTCTATTGGTCTTTTGAACTGTCATTCACATTTAGCTTCTGCCCACCACAGCGTTCATTTGGGTGCAGTGAATCAGCACACTTTTTTTTGCGGTTTTATATGGCGCGAACTTGACCCAAAGGTGTTAGAGTGCTTTACATGAGCACCAGTTACATTACACAAGGACACATTCATATTTTGTAGGCGCCGGGAGATTACGTGATTTTCCCAGAATCACAGGATGTTGAGCCGACGCTGAGGCTCAAACTTGGTTTCCCAGTTCCAAAGTCAGCAGCTCTGGCTATTATGCCACATCCTACCACCACTGGCTTTCTTCAATTTCAGTAACTGCACAAACCTGCACACATTTTTGACATATGTCTAAATAGTTCCTTTCTCTTCAGTTACAAACTGCTTCAAAATTACCATTTTTATTTACACGTAGTTTTATTTCTGCATAACTGCCATTTATTTTAGCTGCGCTTCAGGTACCTTCAGTTCAGTGGCATTGTAACATTGTAGCAGTCTGCATTTTGAGTTTTTGGTAAGGTACATGTATTTATTCTTATCTATTCACCAACAATACAAAATAAATGCATGGTACAAATGAAAGGATTATTATTTAAATAATATTACTAGTAAAATGGTCACATCAGTGAATGTTTCCTAAACTTCAAAGTTTTACTGCACGCATATGGCAACCATGTTAAGAGGGCAGCATGCCCCATTCTTTTTCTTTTTGTGACAAATGTTTCTAATAAAAATATTGAAACAAAATCTATACATTGCAGCAGCTTGCCAAGGCCAGACATTTTGGCTTTGCCAATGCTTATTAAATGTTGCAGGGCAGGGAATCCTGTGTAGAATTGGTGGAAGTGAGTTAAAAGGTGCACCCTTATTACGGTGTATGTGCTGCCCACAGGGCAGCCATGAACTCGCCCTGCCCTCAGGGCAGCGCATTCATGTGAAAACATGGAGCGGCTGCTTGTAGACGCTCCGTGTTTTCACAGTGCAGGCGGCACCTGCCTGCTCTTTTACAGGGGATTAGAGATCCCCTTGCAGGTGGGTGCAGTCAGTGACTGCACTTGCCTGCACAGGGATGTGGGGGGTCCTTAGGATCCCCTGCCCTTTCTCCAGAAGACTGCTCTCAGGGGGCACACTTGGTGCACTCACAGTGCGCCCCCTGAGAGCTTCTTTGCTACTGCGCCAGCATCGGTAATACAGCACAGGCATGTAGACAAAGGGATTCCCTCATTTGCATGGGGCACACCCCCATGCAAATGAGGGAACGCTCCCTGCAGATAGCGCTGGCGCTTTATGTGCACCACCGCTATCGGTATTACTGAATGGAATGCACAAGTGTCTGGGCCCCCTTCGGTAATACCAAAGTGCCCCGGGGGCATGCACAGCGGGTGCAAACACCCGTTGCGGCCCCATGGCATTTACTGTAATACGGCCCCAGATCTACCTGGAAAACTCTTACCCTTTAGGCATGGTACCTCCACTTCGTGTGGCTCAGTCCAAATACCAATAGTAATCTGGAAATACGAGAGACTCCACTTCGAGATTCTGACGCGCCTGTCCTAGAATAAACATCTCTCTCAACAGATGGGCCGAGCTGTCACCTCGGTTGTAGAAATTACCAAAATGACGTGCCCTGGACTAGATGGATGAGATTATGATTTTAGAAAATGTCACTTCCTCACATTAGTCCTGACAACTCACCAGACCTGCCAGAACAGGATAGGGACTGGCCCTCTAGAGCCAGATCTTTGTTTATTCTTTGGTCTGAGTAGAAATTCTGCAGTCCAGCTCAGAGAAGATTGATATCTGACCAAAACCTGGACACTCCATGTTGCTGTATTCCTGGAATTAACATTAGGACATCGGAGCTGCCCTGATACTGTGCCCTGACCTAGAAGATGAGGACATGTCCTGCCCAGTGAGTGCAAGAGCAACTCTGCGCCAGAGGAGAATTACATGACTCCAACACTCTATATAGAAGGATGTCAGAACAGATCAAAGTTTAATGTCAAATGAGAGACACTCACTGTACTTGTGGGGAGCCTCCAATTCACCTTGGCCTACTGCCTTTGTTTGAGCTTGTATGACCTAATTTCCATGCTGAGTGAAAGTCTATGTTCTCTTTTCGAACATCTTTATTTTTAATCATAGCAGTTCAATATGACAGTCATGCAATGCATCAACAGAACGTACATCCCACGCACATAGATAAAGGTACATTACAAAGCTGTAGTACAGTCATGGGTATTTTTCAGTCGTGAGCCCACACCTATCTCCAAGCACCTTGTGTACATTTCCATTGTTATCTTACATTCTAATTAGGATTTCCATTTTGAACCCGGTCTTAGTCGCTGTGCTCTTAAGTTAGGTATTAGATCTGTGGGGTGGCAGGTATTCACGCTAAAGCTAGTGGTATGAGCTGTGACCTTTGGCCTCTGCCTTTTATAAGATCACATAATATGGTTTACAAGCAAATATGTATTATCTTAGGAAAGTTTGCGGGTTCATGATGTTTGTCTTGCAGGCCATCACTGCTTGGATAGGTTCATAAATATTGTATTTTATTATTATTCATGTTTTAGTCAGTAACAATATGTATTCGCAACTCTTTTATTCTTACTATTATGCCCAGTACGTCCAACAAGGAAACTAGGATACTCTGTTGACTGTTTTTTGTTTACTGTACTTCAGCATAAAAATTCCATATTTTGGGTAATATCTGGAGAGTAGTCTCCCTAAACTGGTGGAATTTCTGAAGGACAAGTATGCAATATGTAGCAGATTTTTAGCTGCTTGGGACAAGTCCATTGCGCCGCTGGTGCATCATTTATTTTTGGAGAACCCGTAGCTCAATAAGCTTTCCCTTATTTACAAGGCCACATAAAGTCACCCTCCATGGCTTTTCAAGGCCTTTTAATTATGAGCCCTTTTTACGCAATACTCTGCTTGAAAGGGGTGTTCCATTTTTGTTGCCGTGGGTATTCCTACGCAACATCAATGGAACCTGACACATTCCCAGATGTACAACATTTTGTAAAGCTGGGAATGCGTCAGAATCTTACTCCTCCCCAGGGAAAGCGAGGGAGTGTCGCAACAAGGAGAAATACTTTTATGAAATACTTTTATTTCTCCTTGTTTTTCCTCTTTCTATGTGTTTTGCATTCTGCATCAATGATTGAATTTTTGCAGGAAGGTGTCCTTCCTGCACAAAAACAATCATCCCTGCAACACAGGAACCCTTGCAACATGACACAAGGGTGCCTGTGATGGTGCATGGCAGCCAATTGTGCGCCAGCTCAGGGGAAAGCACACAGATATTGTTGATAATAGGACTTATCATTGTGCTTTTAAAATGGCGCAGCAAAATGGCTTGCAGTGCTGTGCTGTGTACTTTTGTAGTGAATGAGGCCCATTGTGTTAAGATGTGCTCAGAACTCTCCTTCTTTACTCATTGGATAATATTAGCCCATAGCCTTCAACCTTCAACTGTAGTGCCTTACAGTGTAAGCTCTATAAAAATGTTTGGGATTATATCTAGACCCCAAAAGGTACTAAGAATATATATATATATTTGTTATCACTGTTCTGCATTCTGTTGTTGTAAATAAAGACCTATACTATTTTGTAGATATAGCTCTCACTGGACAGCTGCCTTAAGCGAGAGTTATTTGTGACGTATGTAGCCTAGCTGCAAACATGGATCAGTCCTGGACTCTTCAACTAAACTCCCCTTTGGAGACTCAAGACCCAAATGGGAATGTTGACTCTAAACCTGGATGTAGGCTATAAGAGCAACCTTAGTCAGCAAAAGAAATGATGGGCCCAAAAAAGGAGCACAAATGGTGCCTTTTGATGGCCTGGGCAAATGGAAAATCACAAGTTTAGTAATTGCTTTTCAGGGAGGACCTGGCTTGGCAGTTTCGGCTGGACTGTTCCCATGAGGCACAGGGTCAAGACTGATTTGCATATGGCTGGGTTCAAACTTAAATGGCATGGTGAGCAAACAAACGATGGATTTTGGCCCAGATCTCTGTACTGGGGTGAATGTATGACATTGTTATGCATTCTGTCCATCAACTGTTGTTTTTGCATTTGTCACCCCGAGTGGGACGGGTATGCCAAGATGTGGGTCCCGTGCTCTCCATGCCACTGGAGTCAAGCTATCCTGGCTGAAGAGGGGTGAAACCCCGAAACCAGTCCTAAGATGCTTGTTTCCAGTGCAGGGAGGACCTGGCTTGGCAGTTCAGGCTGGACTATTCCCATGAGGCACAGGGTAAAAACTGATTTGCATATGGCCAGGTCTAAACTGGGGTGGCATGGTGAGCCAAAGAATGATGCATTTAACCCAGATCTCTTGACTGGGGGTGAATGTTTTGATTTGTTCTGCATTCCGTCCATCAATTGTGTGTCTTTTGCTTTCTCACCCTAAGTGCGCCAGGTATGCCCAGACGTGGGTCTTGGGCTCACTGTGCCACTGGAATCAAGCTATTCTGGCTGAAGAGGGGTGAAACCCCGAAACCGGTCCTAGGATGCTTGTTTCCAGTCCAGGGAGGACCTGGCTTGGCAGTTCGGGCTGGACTGTTCCCGTGAGGCACAGGGTCAAGACTGATTTGCATATGGCTGGGTTTAAACTGGAACGGCATGATGAGCAAAAAAAACAATGGATTTAGGTCCATATGTCTGTACTGGGGTGAATGAATGACATTGTTCTGCATTCTGTCCATCAACTGTTGTTTTTGCAATTGCTTTTTTACTACAGGGGCTGTGGATCTTCGAAACTGATTAGCCATAAATCCTTTCCATGCTTTGAACATCTTGGAAAATAGCAGATATTTAATGGAACTCCGTCCCTCTAGAAGGATTTAGGGCAGATACAACTGTAAAGAAAATTTAGAAAATGATGAGCCTAATGGTACATTTTCTAGCACAATTGTCAAGGAAATTTATTTGAAAAGAGATTTTACAGGCAGTTCAGAAAGAGCACTAATGAAATATTTGAATAATTCATTGTCAGTAGAACAAACCTAACCATTCCCAACAGTGTTTGAGGAATAGGGTTATAGTACGATACTCTTGAGAAAATTGTCAAAAAAGCAGGATTTTAAATTCGGTGAAAATTGATTAATTTTTTCTTATTCCACATTCCATTCAATTTTAGTCTTCGAATCGATTATCAGGCATTGAGCCAAAAATATGGATGGACAGGATAGGACAATGAACCCAAATGTTGAACAAATGTCCCAGTCACAGACCTTTATTAACAATCTGGTCACGATTACAGAAACCATACTGGTACGGCAGCACACATCTCTTATAGTACACCAATCTTAAATGTTCGGGCCTTCAACTACGTAAATACTGTGAGGAATTGCATCTACCTAATGACTTTTTTATTTTTTCTTTGCTTTTTGCAACACAAGATCGTTGACTTTCTCCTTAGTGTGAGACTTCCTATCCAGACTTCAACCCCATATGTCCTTTTAAAATTGTGCGCTCTTTCTTTCATTGTAGTCCCTGCTACTTTGGAACTAATCTACCTTCAATCCAGGTCACCTTGTTCACACCGTCAAATATTTTATAACTGGCACATGGTATTTATTAATTGCATATTTTCTGAACCACTCCAGACCAGTTACAGATATGTATGTTGTTATTGGCAGTGGAATAGGCTAGTTATTTCCCACCAGTAAATTGTTTCATCTGGTCAGTATGGACTAGAAATTAGCAGAATGGCTATCTTGTCAGCCCCATGTCTTTTAAAATAATACGTTTACCATTTATTGCTAAACTGGCATGGTGGAAGCCATGGCAATGGAATTCAGTGTGTTTGTATGAGTTGGTCTGAAAATATCAAGCCTAAAAATGGAGTTATCTCTTCCAGTTTTTAATTTAGGAGATAGAAATAGTTCGGGTTTTGAACATTGGGTGTCTTCTGTACTAAAGTGAAATTTAACTACCACTTGTAAATTGTGTCTGATTGACCTTCTGCCACATGTTATATTTCAAAGGACTGTGACAGAAAAGCCAGGAGAGAACCTGGTCCATACATGCCTGTTCTGCAATCTGGATGGACTTGCTATCACCTTAGTCTCTTTTTTTTGATAATCAAGTTTATTGGATTTTTTTTAGGGAACAAAAATCAAAGTAGACACATTGTTCAGATACAGTACAAACAAAAGAAGATGACAGAAACTCATAAGGCACTTGTGAAATGAGTACAACACTTGCTTGTAAACATTCATGTACCCGATACACTCGAGCCCCTCAGACGGGCAGTAAGTTGAACGATTTGCCCGATATTTTGCCAAAAAGTTCGGGGCATCCCCGAGCATCGAAAAGGGGCTCCTCCTGAGTTCCACACCAATCCACTCCCCTTCTCCATTTTCGAATAGTAGGTGGCTTGGCTTGGGACCAGAGCGCTGCATTATCACGCTTCGCCACCGCTACTGCCGTTCCCAGGAAGCGCCTATCGGCCCGGGATCCATCAAGGCTGTCAAACACCCCCAGGATCAGGTGCAGCGGGTCGTGGGGGACCTCCCACCCTAGGGTTTGTGTAAGCTCGAGTTCCACTCCCTCCCAAAATGGCGCAAGGACAGGACACTGCCACACCATGTGGTAAAAATCCGCCGGAGCGTGGCTGCAGTGTGTGCAGGATGGGGAGGGCCGCATGCGGGCGCTGTACAAGCGTGCTGGGGTGAGGTATGCCGTGTGGAGAAAATAGAGTTGGACCAGACGCAACTTGGAGGAGGTTGTCAAGGTCTTGGGGGCCATAAAGGTGTCCCTCCAATCCGCGTCCTTCAGGGGACCCAGCCACCCCTCCCAGTGGGCACGAAGCAGGTCTAGGGATGCGGTGCCATTGTTCACCAAGGAGCGATAAATCCGTGACACCCCCTCTGCCCAGGTTCCCCATCATCACTTGGGCCTCCAGGGGGATAAATTCCGAGAAGAAGGTGGGGGACAGAATGTGGGCTTGGAGGGCATGCCTTAGCTGTAAGTATTTGTAAAATTGGGAGGAGTGTAGGGAGTGACGGTGTTGTAAGTTTGCAACTGATCTGACATGGTCCCCCACTCAGACGTCTCCCAATAGCGAGATCCCGATGTGGTCCCATCGACGGAAGCCTTGGAGAGCCGAGACCTCCTCCAACCAAGCCCCACTCCACAGAGGCGTCTGTCTGGTGAGTGTCCGGTCCCACTTTACGTGGCGCAAGGCAGCTCGCCATGCCATTAGCACGGCTCTGGTGATGGGGGGAAGAGCCTGTGGCACGGGGCTCCCATACAGGTAGGCTTGGATCTGTGCAAAGTCCATTGACCTGATTTCCACCCAGCATACCGGGTCGGACCAGCCGACCGCGAACCAGTCGTGGATCACGATGAGCCTCGTGGCCAGGTAGTAGAGGTGAAGATCGGTCACCCCCATGCCCCCGTCATAGGGGGGTATGCGGCAATGTGCTAGGGACATTTGCGGCCTCCCTCCTCCTCACAAAAAACAGGTGAGGACACCATCCAGTTCCCGAAACCAACTGCCTGGGAGATGAGAGGTAATATTTTGTAAGATGTATGGGAAGCGGGGGAGGACCATCATTTTAAAAAGGGCACTCCTGCCAAGGGGGTTGAGAGGGGGCCATCGCCATTTCCTGAGGTCCGCCTTGGCCCTGGTGACCAGGGGTGTGATGTTCAGGGTCCACTCAAGTTCCGGGAGGAGGGCAACCCACACCCCCAAGTACTTGAATGACTGCCTACGCAGGGGCATGCTCGTTTGCCAGTCGAAGCATGCCCGGGATGGGTGTAGGGGAGCCAGTGTGGATTTCGCCGGGTTGAGTCTGAGGCCGCAGACCCGTTCAAAAGCAGAGAGGGAGTCCAAATAGCGTGGGCCGGAGCTCTCTGGATCTGCCAGGAAAAGGAGGACATTGTCAGCGTATAGGGCAATCTTGTCGATCTGGTCCACATCCCAGGCCCAACCGCGGATGAGGGGGTATTGGCGGATGAGGAAGGCCAGGGGTTCCATTGCTAATGCAAATAGAAGCGGCGAGAGCAGGCAGCCCTGGCGAGTGCCCTTCTGAATTGGGAATGTCTCCGACAACACGCCTTTAATGATGACCCCTTGTCTTGGGAGTAGAGAGAGGACCCGGATGAGGCGTCGGAACGGGGGCCGAAACCCATCCTCTCCAACACATCCTCAAGGTAGCCCCAGTCTACTGTGTCAAATGCCTTTTCAAAATCTATGAAAAGCAAGGCCAGATATGGGGTGAGGAGATGGCGATGTGCAAGGGTGAGATAGAGGCGGCATATGCAGTGCCGGGTGCCTCGGACAGGTATGAAGCCGCATTGATCTGGGTGAACCAGCTCTTGCAAATGGGGGTGGATTGGTTGGGCCACCACAGTGGAAGAGATTTTGATCTCTGTATTGATAAGGGAGATGGGGCGGTAGTCCGCGCAAACAAGGGAGGGCGGCTGTGTCTTCGGGATGACTACAATAGTGGCCACATCATTCTCTGACGGGAAGGACCCTTTGTCCACTACATGTTTGAACAAGTCCATTAAGTGTGGACCAATGTGTCCCGGTAGGTCGCATAATACTCTTGGGGGTAACCATCGGGCCCGGGCGTTTTGCTGGAGTGCAACAGTGAAATAGCCCCATGTATCTCTTCCGGGGTAAAAGGAAGGATGTATGAGGTTACAACGACTTGCGTTGGAGGGCGCTGGATTTAGGAGTAGTATAATTTACTTTTCCAACTCCAGTCTACGTACAGTAGGGAAGGTGTTGGATAGTAAATTATACTATTCCTTTTCCTAGAGCGCCATCTAGCGCAAGTCGTTGTAACGACTTGCGTTGTAAAAACCGCGATGTAATGGCATCGCGATGTAATCCCCGCGTTGTAAACGATGTTTCCCAAAAGGAAGATCCAGGGTCTCCGAGTCTGTTTGGGAAAGGCAGGGCAGCTGACTCCCGGTCTCGGCCAATAAAGCCGCCAGCAAGGTCCGAGGAGGCCAGGCGGTATAAAGGGCCGCATAATAGCCCGCGAACGTTTGGGCGATGGCTTGGGAAGTGGCGTGGTGAGCCCCGTTCTCGTCCCGAATCTCAGGAATGATGCGATTGGCTTTGGGATAGGACACTAAGTTATGGAGCAGTTTGCCATTTTTATCGCCCCAACCATACACGCGCGCCACAGAGGAGTGCCAAAGCATTTTAGCGGACTCCAGCGAGATCTGGCAGATCTCTTCTCGAATCAGCGTGAGCTGCCGAGCGTCGCCGTCACTGTCATTGGTAGCCTGGGCACCTTCCAGCTGCGCCGCCTGGGCCTCCAGCTGCACGAGTCGGGATCACCTTAGTCTCTTAAACAGTGGATCTCTTCCAGAATCTCTGAGGCTCACTTCATTACCTTATGGTCAGATGATCCATGATTTTATGACTTTCTCTTGGAACTGTAGAAAGGAGTTTCTTGATTAAACCTCAGGGAGACAGAGAGAGGTCGAGGTCTGATGGGGACATTTAGTGTGCTTGCTGGTGAATTTGATTCTTGGTGGCTTGTGTACTGAGAAGTTACAAATGTCCAGATATGTACACGTACAAAGTAAGTTATGACCAGTTGGAAGAATTTCACTTTACTGGAACACAACGTAGAGAACTTTGGAGATCTGTGTTGGCTGTGGAGAAACCCCTCAAAATTCTGTCCTGAAAACCTGCAATAAGAAACCTCAAGGTACATAAATTGTTCAGATGCAGCACTCAGAGCTTACATAAAAACTAACTTTTTCATCAGAGCACCCTGCAGCACTTTTCTGAGGAGAAAGGAACCCTCTCACAACAAAAAAAAGTACCATGCTGCTTGGAGTGTTTTTCAACTTCACAATCAAGTAAGAACTGCTAGGTAATGAACTCTAATCTTATGCTACTCTTTGGCATAGCCCACTGGAAATATGCAAGTACTCCATGGGAGGAAATAGTATTCCTTTGTATCGCTTGCACCCGATATTGGGATAATCAAACCTCTACCTGTTCGTATATGCCGTTTAGAACCAATTTGAATAGGGTCATTCACTCATCTTTTTTTATTAGCATCAAGGTTCACCAGGCCCCCCACCTTATCCAACTGAGCCATTGGTAAAAAAAAAAGTCTCTCTGATATCACAGTTAGTGAGATTTGTTTCATTGTAGAGTGCCACCAGAGTAACACTGTGGGTGTGATATTGGATTCCAGACCCATGCTTTGTAATTGTCTTTCAGACTTCCAGAGTGGTTTTCACAATCTAACTAAGATCACAACTGCATTCAATCATCTCTATAGTCAAATATGAGCTACAATGTAAGAATTATCCTTGCTTAAAACTTTATTGGCTGCTCGAATTCAGTGGAGTGGCTGGTGAGTTGCTAGACTGAGCAGTTCTGACATTTATAAAGTAATTGGATGATTTGCAGTCCCATTATATTCGTACTGTTAGACACTGAAGCCTGTGTGGTTACAGTTTTGGTGCAGTCTTTCTTTCAAGTTTCTACCACTCATGAAAGAGTAAGTATCTAAGACGTGCCAATTATGTTGAATATATTTTTAACTGCATTAGATTTTGAACTTAAGACCAAAGCCTCTGTGAGGAATTAAAGTGCTTTAGCCAGCTTGTTTCCCATAAGAAAAGGTAACACATATATTTTCTGACTGATGAGTAGCTGAACGAAGATAATTTAGGGACTCTGTACATAGTAAAATTCAGATTTTGGGAACGTGCAATCGGTTGAAGGTCTCATGCGAACGATGCCAGATATAAAGAATGTCATCAATGTGTCTGACCCCCTCTCATGTAATGTCTGTCAGCTACAATTTGTCCACACTGCAGGTCATGTGCAAATGCACCAGATTGGGAGCAAAGGTGCAGGCAATAACTGTTCCCCTGATTTGGAAATTGAAGTTTTCTTTAACAAAAAATTCTAGTTTAGGGAAAGCTTGAAAAAGATCTATACAGACGTTTGAGGTATCTGAGTGTAAATCAGCGTAATCACTACAAGGCACTGATCCACAACGATTTTCCTATAAAAGGACTCCACATTAAGGGTGACCAGTATTAGCGCTATCATATTTGTAGTGGCCCTAAGCATAGGATTTTGTGGAGGTACAAAAGGCTTAAAGAAAAAATGCTCCAAAATTAGAAAGAGATTCTACGTTAAAACTACACATTAAAATGAAAGGTCAGACTAGTTAATTAACTAGACTCTTGTGGTCATATTGGAGGAGACAGAATACCAGGATATATAGTGTGAGTGTTTTCTGAAATGTATGTATTTTTTGGCTAATGCACCGTCAAAAAATGCATTGTGTTTCACATTTCCGTTTGTAGCCCATAAGCCCCTTGTGGAATTTGTCTTAGCTGTGCTATAAGTGATGGAGTTGTTTCACTGTCTTTCAATACAAAGTTTATTGTGTAGGTTACTTAAAACCAAGACAATATAAAACATTTTTAAAAATGGCATATTAGGCTGAGAAAAAAGGAAAACGATGGGTCCGTGCAATAGCTGGCACTTGGATAACACCCAAGACAACATTCTTTCTGAGTACCAAGCGGGGTTCCGGGCTGGAACTGGGACAATAGAGCAAGCCTTTAGATTATTGTTAATCTATTGGAAAGTCGTTGTTATAGGCAAAGGCAGCCTTTATCTCGCGTTTATAGATTTAAGGACTGCCTTTGACCTTGTACCCCGAGAACGTCTTTGGGGAGTGCTGTCAGATATGGGGATCCCACCAAATATCCTATCAATCTTATTGAGGCTTCACAAAGGTAACTTTGCACAAGTGAGGTGGGGTACCGAGGGCCAAAAAACTACCAGAATTCCAGTGGAAAGAGGGGTCCGCCAGGGATGTGTTCTTGTTCCCACCCTTTTCTCACTATATGTTAATGGAGTGGTAGAGCATCTGTTGTCAATGCCAGCTAACGCGCCTTCCCTGGCGGGCGAGCGAATTCCTACCCTCTTATTCGCTGATGACACACTCTTAATTTCCAAGACCCCGGTGGGCCTCCAAAGCCTCCTAGATAATTTCCAGGCCTTTTGTATTAAGCGAGGGCTTGTAATAAACACAGACAAGACCAAATACTTGGTGTTGAATCCCCCGAAAAAACTTGGGCGTCCTCCAGTACTTAACCATGTATCTCTAGAAAGGGTCACTGTATTTGACTACTTAGGTATACGTTTATCAGATACCATGCAGTGGTCCCCGCATCTTGCCAAAATGTTGTTAAGTCATAAGAGGGTTACGGGGGCGCTCCTTAAGGAACAGCGCTCCTCCCTAATTAGACCAATTGCCCCTGTTATTAACATCTATAAAGCAAAGGGTGTAAGCTCTGCCCTTTATGGGGCCGAGCTGTGGGGCACGTCTAATATCGATCAGTTGGTAATGTCGGAAAATAAATTTTTAAGGGACCTTATGCTACTCCCTCAGAGCACACCAACGGTACCCTTACTGCTTGATCTAGGTTGTCATTCTATCAAAGACCTAGCAAAACTTCGGCCATTGCTCCTGTGGGCTCGTCTTTGGCGAGTCCCGGAACTTGCTTTTTATGCTAAGGGCTTATCAGAGGTTATGTCACTTGTAGGTTGGCATAAAATAAAATGGCTAAAAGATGTTAAATTTTTACTTGATGAACTGGGTTTAAACGAAGCTTGGTCAAGTAGGTCCTCTCCCCCTAAGGCAACACTTAAAACACTGTACTGGAGGTGGGTTGCATCGAGAGCTAGCTCTGAATCAAATCCTGGCAGGCTAACGGAAGACATTTTAAAAATAAAGGATGTGGCACTTCGGGAACCTTATCTAGACTTTGTCTGGAAACCCATTGATAGGGCTTTGTATTTTAAATTTAGGGTGGGGATTCTTCCAGTGTGTGCATTTACTGCCCGCTGGAAACCCCCATTCCAAACATCACCATACTGTCCTATCTGTAAAAACAAAGTAGAAACTGTTGCCCATATCCTGTTTGCCTGTCCGGTATATGTATCTCCGCGGAAAAGTTGGCTGAAACCAATCTGTAGACTGTTGGGTACTAGGCATTATAACGAGGCACTTCGTATTCTAATGTCGGATACACAACCTTTGTTTGTCTGTGGTCTTTCAAAGTTTTTATCATGGACTTGGTCCATCAGAACAAAAAGGCTAGAACAAAATGCTTAATATGTATCTTAAAATTTATGGTTAACTTGTGATCAAATCTGAGCAAACAATTTAATTTCATATTTGATGTAAATATGTTTTTAAACATTGTCTTTGTATATATGTGTAATGTAATTCCGTGATGCTTTTAAGATATGTTTATTGTCGAATAAAGCCTTATTGACTATATTTGACTGACATTCTAGGCATTGGAGCAGTATAATTACATTTAGGGTGTTTGACTATTTAAAATCTGTTATGAAAAAGCCGGTTTAAATGTTTTTATACAAAAAGTAAAAAAAAGAAAAAAGTTTTAAAATCAACCGCAAAATAGAGTAAATACATGACAAATGTTAAAACTCAAGTGCAAAGAGATCAAACGTTACTATGCCTAATGTCCAAGGTGCAGAAGCTGGGGATTGTCAATCCACTGACATCTCTATGCTTGGTTGTGTGTTATAAGAAGGTCCTGCACAACTTTGAGAAATTTGCCTATTGTTACCAGTTCAAGCGGAACCATGGTACTAAAAATCCAGTTCATTGCGTTGTTGAACGTTCTTATGCCTTGAAAAGTGCCGAAGCTCGAGCAGCATCGGACAACTACAAAGTAGATGTAAAAAAGTTTAAGATTTGTAGCCACAAAGTCTGCACTTGACTATCTTTGAAAACATTGGCCAGTTGGGGTTGAAGTCTTTAATGTGTAATGCCGGCATCCTTGCAGCCAGAATTTGGGTCAGGCAAGCTTTTCCCGATTGTGCAATTGAGGTAAGATTGAGCCTGAAGGTCGACTTGTCTGTCGTTGTTATATAATCGAGCCAGGGCCCTTAATGGCGGGGTGGACTTAATGTTTTCCAAGTCTGCAGACTTCGAGAGGAATTTGATCTGTTTTTTCAATATGTTTTTTACTGCAGTGTGCGTGAGTAGTGGGGTGTTCAAGACGGTCAAGTCAATGTGAAGGGAGGCTGCCGCCGTTTTTAGATAGGTGGACCACGGATTGTTGTAGTGTTTGAATATATTTTACTGTCCAATTTGTACTACACTGTGTCCTGAGTTACACCTCTCTGTTTGATGGATGCCTTAATAATTAAATTGGCACTGGTTTTGAATTCACTGGGGTATGTATTAGGCCTGCCTATTTTCTCTTGCTTTCATCTGCTTCAGATACTGCCGTTATTAACTTTTCAGAGGCAAGAACTTACACTGACACATAGTGATGGGTTCTACCAGCACCAGGCATAGAAATGTTTAGCAATCAAGGTTGGACTATCATTTTGAGGCAGAACGAAGCTTGATTTGCATATGATTGGTCTCAGTCTCTTATAAAAAAGAGAAGCCAAAACAGTGGTATACAATGCAGCAAAGATCAGTAGCTGGGATAAATTCTAGCACCCCCCATCACTTTCTGTGCTGCTTACTTGAGTCTTCATAAGTGGGAAAGGAATTGCTCAGATGATAGTTCTGAGCTGTGTTTGCCGTAGGATTGATGATGCACCACACTGATGATGCTGATCGAGGCCGAAACTTGCTGGTGTTGCTCATGTTTCTATTCACAAGCAAACAACTTAGTAGATTGGACTGGATGCACTTTTGAGGGAAAGCCAAGCATAATTTGCATTACCTTCAGTATGGATCCTGACATGTGGGGCACCAAAACCATCCTAACTACTATGGGACCGAGTACGATCTCATTAGGAAAGCCCTTGGAACGACTCGGTTCCGGAGAGCTTTCCAAGTGAATCGTGCTCCTGGAGTCCATGCGACCCATTCTGATGCATCTGTATAGTGACGGACTCGGTTCGCTCAGACTCAGTTTGAACTCTATGGGAGCCTGTGTACTGAACCCGTACACAGGCTCCCATTGCAAAAAGGGGTGGGTGGGGAAAAGCATGTGGTGCCTGCCATACTGTGCATGGATGAAAAGGGGGGACCCATGGGTACCCCACGGGACTGATTTGGATGGCCCGGGTGAAGGGGGGCCTGCTACAGCCCCCCAAAGTCCGACTCCCAAAGACATTTCGTCTCAGCAAAACCAAGTCGATACGTCTGTCAGAATCGTGCATCGTACTCGCTCGTTCGGAAGCCGGCTTCATTGCGTGGCACAATTTGGCTGCGAACAACTCAGACTGCCAGGGTCGGACTCAGATAGGATTCAGTCGACACGGACAAAATCTTCGCATCGTACTTGGTCGTTCGGAAAGAGGGATGATTCAGTCATGAACATAAGCTCCGAATCGGGTTTGCTCGTTCCCGAACCCATCTGCAGGCCTTCCTAACAGGATCGGAATCAGGCACTATGAGGGAAAAGCTGCTTGTCCTCAAAAGATGAGGATAACAAGACTTCGACACTGTCTCATACTGTACTCTCATCGCCAGACTCCACGACGCCGGCATTCAGGGAATCACCCTCGGCTGGATCCTCCCCTTCCTCACCGGCAGAACCCAAAGAGTCAGACTTTTGCCCTTCCTCTCCGAACCCACAGAGATCAACTGAGGAGTACCCCAGGGATCGTCGCTCAGCCCCACGCTCTTCAACATCTACATGGCCCCCCTCACCGCCATCGTCGGACAGCATGGACTCAGCATAGTATCCTACGCTGATGACACCCAGCTCATCCTCTCAGTTACTAAGGACCCCTTCACCCCCACACTCCGCTTCCAGGATGGAATGAAGGACGTCGCGTCCTAGATGAGCAGCACCTAATCAAGAAAGACTGTCACCCACACACTCATAACCAGCAGACTGGACTACGGAAACACCCTCTATGCCGGGATCAACAAATCTCTGCTCCGCAAGCTCTAGCCCAGACAGAACACCGCAGCCAGACTTGTCCTCGGCATCCCTCGACATGTACACAGCACTCAACACCTACAAGACCTCCACTGGCTCCCCTTTGAGAATAGTGTAACCTTCAAGATACTCACCCACGCCTAGAAATGCCTTTGCAACACCGTAACCCCAATACCTCAATGAAAGAATCTCCTTCCACGTACCCAAGAGAAACCTCCAATACGCTGACCTCACCCTTGCTGAAACCCCACACACCCGGAGAGCCAGAACTGGTGGAAGAATCTTCTCCTACATCGCAGCAAAGACCTGGAACGAGCTCCCGATCAATATCAGACACATCCCTACTTTGCACATCTTCAGGAGGACCCTCAAGACCTGGCTCTTCGACTGACTGGAGCTGCACCCCCCACCCCCCAGCACCTTGAGACCTTCCCTGATTGATTGATTAACTAGCCACACAATGCAGGTGGAAGAACTTGGATATTAGGTGGGACTCCCCCAACCAAAACTGCAGTGGGTACAATGTTCTCTTTTTAACCATATTCACATAGGGAGAATTGGATCACACAAATCATCCAGAAATCCAGTGATCTATAGATGTTCCTCATAGATAAGCCTTCTTGAGGCTTGTCTTCAATGTTCTTGTACTCCCCCATATACTTTCTCAGGCAATAAACAAAAAGGCTTCTGCCTAGAAAATAATCTATAGAATCCAACCAATACTAAATCTTGTGTAGACAAAATTATGAGAGGCAATATGCCTAGAAAATGATCTATAAAATCTAACCAATGCTAAATCTTGTTTAGACAAAATGATGAGAGGCAATATAAATCAGTACAATGATGAGTCAATGAACAATAATGATTCTTTCACAGGTTCTCTTTGTTGTGCATTGCAATCTCTTTATTTCTTATATATTTTTTTCAACTTTGTACAGCCAACGCGTTTCACACTAGAAAGGGTTTCTTCAGGGCGTTCGAAACGCCAGTAGTGGAATATGTCAATAACGTCCTTGATCAGTCACATACGTGCCTCTTCCAATATTCTGTTGTCCTTGATGTAGATGATATAGATAAGGCCTGGGCAGTGAACTTCGCTCCGTTTGCGGAGTTTTCTGCAGTCCGCGGAGCTCGCGGAGTGCAGAAAACTCTGCTTCGCGATGTACAGTGGAGTTTTTTCCCCGCTTGCGATCGCAAACAGTAAGTTCCGAGCATGAGCTGCCGCTCGGGTAGAATTTCTACCCGAGTGGCAGGAATACCAGCACAAACTGCAGTTTGCACTGCACTCCGCCACTTGGGGGACTTCACGGAGCTTTTTTGTAACTTCGCGGAGTTCTGCATAGCAAAACACCGTGAACTATGCCCAGGCTTGATATAGATCATAAACAATTCTGTTGTCTTGGTTGCTTCAGACGTTTCTAAATATGTAAAATCTTACAGTTCCGAAAAGTCCTCATCCGTGTGCAGTCCAACGTAAACTGGTTACGTTTACGAAGAAGCACTTTCTAGGGCGAAACGCATTGGCTGTACAAAATTGTGAAAAGAATATAAGAAAAAAAGAGATTGCAACGCACAACAAAGAGAACCTGTGAAAGAATCATTATTATTCATTGACTAATTTTTTAATTTTTTAATTTTATTTATTTTTAGTGTTTTATATAGTGCGAACATGACCCTGAGTTGGGTATCAGAGCACTTTACATTCACATATCT
Organism: Triturus cristatus; assembly: GCF_964204655.1. NCBI lineage: Eukaryota > Metazoa > Chordata > Amphibia > Caudata > Salamandridae > Triturus > Triturus cristatus. The sequence goes on from NC_140589.1 coordinate 792,886,308, forward strand.
AAAAAAAACAGTTTTGTTACCAAGTCAACAGTAGTTATACAAGTGATTTTGTGCACAATATTAAAGCTTAAAATAAAACATATATACTGTACCCCAAAGAGGTTAATGTTCGATGAGAGGTAGCATGCGTATGATCATGTTAGATCAAAGATAATGTCAAGTTTGTAGCGATTATGGGATATATTTACTCATGTAAAAAGATTTGGCTTCATTTTTTAAAGCAGAGATTGACGAAATTGTTCTAATGTTAGGGGGGAGAACGTTCCAAATTCTAGGCGCTGCACCAGAGAAGGCTCAGTCATAAGTTCTATTCTTACGGAATCGGGACAGTTTCAGTAGTAGCCCTCCCTGACTCCAGGAGACACAGCAACCTCCTGATAGTGTGATTTTCTGGGCTAGGTACCCTGGTGTTTTGTAGTGTATCGCTTCGTAATACAAGCCATTTTTAGTTGTATTCTCGCTTCGTAAGGCAGCCAGTTGAGTGCTTTCAGATGAGGGGTGATGTGGTCGTATTTCCTGGAGCCAGTTATGAGTCTTGTGGCTGCATTGAGACTAGGTGTGGGCGGAATTTGCGAAATTCACTTCCGCAAATTGTCGCGAAAATGTTAAAAATCTCTGCAAACACGCGGAAATATCGCGAAGATGCGGACGTTTTTTTCCCGCCCGTTCGCGGTATTTTCTGCGTGGTCGCGGCTCGCCAACTTACCCATGCGGTTGCTCGCGGGCGCGGCCATCTTGTTTTCACTTGTCTCGTGGTGCATGATCGCGAGAAGATAGACGTGATCGCTCGACGAATGACGTTACTGCGGGCGCAAACTGTCGTGAGACAGCGCAAATGGCTACCAACAATCCAACATCTCGTGGAGAACGCCACCGGATCGGGAAAACTTGTCGGCGAACGTGGGGATTCAGGTAAGGCGATTGCGCGCACGCCAGAATGTATTATTTTACAGCGCGAGCAAGCAAAACATTTCCGGTAAAATGCGGATTGCGGAAATTTTGACATTTTCGCGCTCTCCGCGGAACGCGAAAATGTCAAATTATCGCAATTTCCGCGAGCGGAACGGAATTTTAGCCCAGGCCTAATTGAGACAGGCTTTTAGTGGGGCTGTTGAAATCTTGGGGAAACCAGCTAGGGTTCTGCAGCCGTACTCGATCCTTGAAATTACTAGTGATTGGACTGCTGTTTTAAGGTCTGCCTTATTTCAATTTTCTGAGGTAGCTTAAATGGAACAGGGCATTTTTTGCCATTGTGTTGATATGCAAAATCATATCCAGGTTTTTGTCTAGTATAATTCCCAGGGATTTGGTAGGATGAACAATCCTCGGAGTACAGTTTAGTGCTGTGATCAGCTTGGTCCACTCTAGGATGTTCGTAGCGCTTTTCTGGGGTGATATCAGCAGCAATTCGGATTTATGAGGGTTAAGCTTTAAGGGATTACTGGTTAGCTAATGGATGGTACTCTTTAGTGCTTGGTTCATGATATCTATCTCTTTCATCAATGTAATCTTGATGTACAACTGTGTGTCATCTGCGTACATGTGGAAAGAGATGTTTGCTCATTGTAAGGTTTCTGTGAGTGGCTCTACATACAAATTGAATAGTGCCGGGGATAGTGATGAGCCCTGAGGAACTCCGATCTCATTTCTGGACGAAGCTGATAATGTTTGGTTGACTGTGAATTTTTGTGTTCTATTCTCTAAGAACGATCTAAACCGTTTTAGAACTGTACCCTCTAATCCCATCCTATTTTCCATTCGACTAGTATTTTGGCATGGTTAACCGTGTCGAATGCCGAAGAGAGGTCCAGCAGGATTAGGAGACAAGTTTCATTGCGGTCGAGGGCAAGTAGAGTATCATCCACAATGTGCATGATCGCTGTTTCAGTAGTATGGTTTGGTCTGAATCCTGATTGGAAGTCATTCAACAGATTGAATTCCGAGATATGATGGGTCAATTGTTGTTGTACACATTTTTCCAGGACTTTGGCTAGCATGGGAATGTAAGTTACTGGTCTGAAATTGATGGGGTTAGAGGGGTTCTCTGTTGGTTTTTTTAAAGATTGGGATGACTTGCCCTGTTTATAAGCAGTCCAGTATTGAGCCTTGTGCCAGTGAAGCGTTAATGATCTTTGTCCATGAGGGGATGAGCAGTTGGTTTATTGTGGACCAACACTTTGTAGGTAAAGCATCGTTGTAGTAATTGTTTGGTTTAATGGTTGAGATGATCTTTGCAATGTCTCAGTTGCTGAAAGGCTTGAATTCTGACCACCCAGCCTTATTTTTAGGCGTTTCCCGGTCTGGTTGAAGTTGAAACTCATCTAGGGTGCTCTTAGTGATATCGGGGCCTTCAGTGTCTTTTTTTAGCTCCTCCTCCATCGATTTGGCTTTGGCTGTGAACAAGGAGGAGAAATCTTCGCTGCTTATATTTGAATTAGTAGAAGTTGGTGCAGATTTGGCTGTTTTATTAGATTGCTCTTTTAGCAGATCAAATAGTTTCCTCGGTCTATTTTTTGCATTGTCCAGCTCTTCCCTGAAGAAGTCTTTTTTTCATCACTGTACTAATTTGTATTGCCTCTCATCATTTTGTCTAAACTATATCTTATCCGTGGCCATGTGGCAGCTGGCCATTTGAGGTGGACAATACATGCGCCAGAATACATTAGTGACTAGACTGGGTAGTGCAGTGTTAATAAACCTTGATGCCATTCTATGCTTTCAATACTAAATCTTACTTAAATATTGTGTTCCACTGGATGAGAGAGACATTCCTGTGGCTGATGTTGTCAAGGCAGAGACCTTTGCAACTGGAAATTCTGATAACAAATCACTTTCATTTGACTTGCCCACAGAAACTGAAATGCTTCAATCCACCCCACAAAATATGAGGTGCTTAGGAGTTCTTCTTGACACCTAGCTTACCTTTACGCCACAAATAACTACAGTAGTAATGGGTATAAACACACCACTCACTCTCTTTTCTGAAGAAATGCCGCCTACTCCTTAGCCATGACCACAGAATCAAACCTATGAGACCATACCCTATTCACCATGACTACTGTAACATCACCCACTGTTGTCTTCACAAGAAACCTATGCCAGGCTCAAAAGACTACAGAATAGGCGTTAAGTCCCATAAGTATGGCCTCATAAATCTGACCCTCAAAGCACTCCTTGGCTTCCATTAGAAATGAAGATTAAATTTAAGGTTCCATGTACTGTTCACAAAGCTTACTTAGACAAGTGTCCTGAATGTATCCAGAAACTGACAAGTCAGTATGCCCAAAATTAAATAACACTCCATGTCTACTCACCTGCTCCACAAGCAAATCTTAAAAAGAGTTAAACATGGAGGTAGATCCTTAGGGGCAAATGTGCATACACCCAGACTCTGAAACAAAGGTAACCCTAAACCGAGAGTCAAACCTAACTACACTAAATTCTGGAAACTTCAGAAAAATACATTTTAAACTTGTCTTTAAAAGATTTCAATACAGGGCAGGCTTTGTACGTAACAAACATTTACACCTAATGAATATCACACTTGGTTCCCAGTCACTACTAATTGGACCCTAACTTCTCTGATTTCACCAAAAACAGACATGTGCCTCTTTATATAGCTCCCTAATGAATACATAAATAAAGACATGGTTGGTCTCGGTTTCTGGTTGAACTGAGAAGCTGCAGAAACATTGAATGAAATGTAGCCCAGAATAATTTTAGTGGATGGGCTTACACTAAGCATTTCATCATTTTGCCAAGTGATATCCCAAAATGTGGAGTGGAGTGCCCAGATATTAGACAATTAACAAACTCTGAACTATTCTCAATACCAATACTAGAAAATACGCAAGAACATTTTTTCATTTTAAATCGAGTAAAAGCATAAGGGATACACTTGTGCATTCCAGACCAAGAAACAATTAAACCAGAGGGACTGTAGGACCTATAATCTGTCACAAAACATTAGCCATGTGGCAATTGCAATATATGTTGTTTTACTTAGAGAACCAAAGAAGCATATTATTTATTATTGTAAGTCATATTAATATAATAATGCATGAACATGATTTTAGGAACTTATCTATACAGAATGGCACGCAGAATGCAGATTGGCACATGCCCAAATCTGAGGACACTGAGATACCCCTAAATTATGGTGCATGGTTTGAATAACATTTTATTATTTCCATCCATTAGTAAACCAACTCAATACACTCTATGGAAAGTTAAGATCAATAGAAATAAAATAGCTCTTCATACTAAAAAAAGAGACATATTTCCTAAATGCAAATATTCACATCTCAGTCATCCAATGAGAAAGTACAAACCATCAAACAATCCCTTCAACATGACATTGGGATAGGATGCAGTATGGGGTATAAGTTGGATGATGTAGGAGATGGGTTGCTGTTGCACTACAGACTACGCCTGGTCAAACGTGATATTTACTTAAAAACCTGGGCGTGTCTTCATTCTACAGAAAACAGGCCTTGGAAGCTAACGGACCACGATACTAGGCCTGATCTAATTCATAGTTTTGATGCAAGAGACCGAGCACTTAGCGATAAGGGTGAAAATGGGTACGCATGAAGTAACTCTGGGCTAATACTGCTACTTCCTGTCCACTTCACCTCTTCAGACATAAGGCTGAATTAGGCACCAGATCTACTGTAGAAGTGATGTAATCGAAGTAAGGACATCAGTAGAATGTGGAATGTTGAAGTTAGAATGTGAGAAATTACAGTTGGAGAAATCAGGTGTGTTAGAAATAGGATTTCTGGTTGGCTAGGGCATACGCCTAAGCCAGGCAGACACCATCACTCTAGTCTGCGCAAGGGAGTTACACGCTGAAGATAACCCTGCTCACCCCCTTGGTAGCTTGGCATGAGCAGCCAGGTTTATCCCAGAGGCAATGTGTAAAGCGTTTGCACAACAAGCTCACAGCAGCAACACACTAGGCGCACCACAAGAGAAACTCCACACAAGGTTATATAAAAATAGCTTTTGTATTATCATAAACACATTAGATCATAATCACACATATGCACTGTGCCAAGTGGCACTAGGTAGTAATTTACAGAGGTTTATATACATGACAGGGCCAATCGGGCCACTGTCAGAATGATTAGAAAGCACAAGTAGCTTATATAAAACAACCAGCCACTACTGGTAAAATACTATAGTCAGCATAATCCCATTAGACATAAACACATTATGCATCACATTAGGTAGAAACCATCCTAGGTATACATATTCTATATTAGCAATGCACCTCAGTAACACCTAGCATAGATACATCATTCACAATCACATTAGTAATGCAGCACAGTAACCCTAACCCGGTGCATTCATCCTCTTTGCGCTCCCACCAGAACACAAAATGACCTCAGGCCAACTGGCCTTCTTTGGGGCCCGTCTGGGCTGTCCCCAAATACCCTTTGTCACAAAAGTTAGCGCTTGATATGGGGCGAGGGTGTAACCCACCCTGGTCTCCCCTGAGACCCAAAACTATGGCCTCTCGTTGCAGCTGCACGCGCTCTTGTGGTGCAGCTGTGAAGACAAATAAGCACTGGCACTAACCGTGCATGGGGAGCCCCGTTCACCGGGCTCCTCTTTGTGCCTTTTCTCGGCACCCACAGTGCCTTTCCTGCCCCAAGTAGGCACCCATAGTGCCCAGCACCAACAGGGCTCGATTTCTGCCCCACTCACCGGGGCTGGCCTCTTCTAATCGCTTGGTTCCTTTTTCTGACACTCACGAAGGTGGGGTGGTCTCCTGCCTGGACTCAAGGCTCTTCCTCCATGGAGCGAAGCCTCCAGTTTCCTTCTGCACCCTCCAGCGCGGGGTAGGCTCCTGCCTGGATCTCCTCTTCTGGGCCAGACACGCGGGACTCCCACCAGCACACGGGGGCCGTGCCTTCCTCTAGGCACGATCTGCCTGTTTTCCGGGTCTCGCTGCCTCGCCTCCGGCTTCGCCCACAACTAGGCCACATGTCATTAGTAATGCGGCGGCTCCTGGTTTCCCGCTCCATCTCCTTACCTGCACCAGAATGCGGGGTGGGCTCCCAATCTGTTTCAGAAGCACCCAAAATGCGGGGTAGGCTCCCACTTCACCACAAGGCGGGGTGAGGGAATCCCCACACCGGGATTCACTCGGGACGCTTCGGCAGCCCAGCGCTGCAGAGCTCACACGCTCCTCTCGTCCTGGAGCAGCTGGGACACTTCGGCAGCCCAGCGCTGCAAGGCACCAACGCTCCTCTCGCCCTGAAGCTTTTTAGATGGGCACAGCTGGGCAAAGGAAACAGCAGGCAGGCCAACACTCTGGGGCTCCAAGGCCAGCAGACCCCTCAGCTGCCTAGCAGGGCAGCAGGTCCATCCCCAGTTGCGGTTTCTCCTTGCAGCCTGGCAGCCTGCCAGCTGCAAGTAAGCACCAGAAAAGCACACCATACATGGGGTCACATCCCCAATACTTATGTAGGGTTTGGTCTTTGTTGTGCCCTGGCACAGGCCTTGGGAAACCAGTCTCAACTGGTTCTGGGGGTTCTTGGAGCACTATTTGTACAGTGCTCACACCTTCCTTTGTCAGGTGGGGGCTCAGTCCTCAGACACACCACAGAGGGCCGGAGCCAGCATTCACCCATGCAGGAACAGACCTATTCAGGGACAGGGACAACTCCTCTCACTCCTCCAAATGCAGATCTGCCTATTCAGCCTTGCGCTGACTCACCCTGCCCTCCCTGGAGCCACACACCTCACCAGCACCTGTCACTCCAGAGCCAGACATGTAATACACATTAGGCAGGCAGTCACATAGCACACAGAAATGGCAACTTTTAAGAGTGCCATTTCTAAAATAGTGATAATATTTGTGCGCACACCATTGCACAGCATTTATTATTACTATTCCAGACATACCAAACTTGACCAAGCTGCTCCTCTCATATCAGAATTACCACTGAAACACTTATCAGGGAATCCCCAATGCATTCCTATGAGAGGGTAGCATCACAGCAGTGAGAAATCAAAATGGCTGTTTGTCGCTACCAGGACATGTCACGCACTTAAGGTACATGGCCTACCTTTTACCTACAATGCACTCTGCCCATAGGGCTAGATAGGGCTTACCTTAGGGTGACTGACATGCAGTAAAAGGAGGGTCACAGAGATGGCACACACTTTATGGGCCATGTCACAGTGGTAGTAACACTGCACGCACAGGCCCTGCAATGGCAGAGGCCTGAGACAGGTTTGAAAGGCTACTTTGGTGGGTGGCACGGGCAGCGCTGCAATCCCATCAGTAGCATTTAATGTACTGGCCCCAGGTATCTGAGATATCACTTTACTGGGGACTGATAGGTACATTAAATACGCCAAACAGGTCTAGACCAATCTTACCATGTTTACCACAGAGAGCACATGCACTGTATACTGGACAGCAGTGCTAAAGTGCCCAGAGTCCTAAAACCACCAACACCAGGTCAGAAAAAAGACTGGGAGAAATGTAAAAAGTTCAGGGATGACCCTGCAAAGAGGGGCCAGTCCAGCAAGGTGCTTGGACGGTGCAGAGCACATGCTCACATAACAAAGGAGCTTATTTAATTTCCATTTGCTTAGAGTATTACTACACAAAATTGGCAGAGAGTTGCTGCCAAAATTTATTTATGAACCAATGTATGACCAGCTGGTGTTTCCCAGTGAACCTCTTTGATTTTGATGATGAACTTTGAAGGAGCATCTTTCTAAATAAGCGGCTGAAGAGATTGTAAAGAGTGGTGTCCCATTTGGAAGAACTTTTGTAATGGTGCCTGCTTCCGGTGATTAGCAAGGGAGCTATGAGGGGAACTGCTGGGGAGCTTGACGGAGCACTCAGCACACACATTCTGCGCTCCTCCCCCCACCCCCCCTCCAGAAACTGATGCCTCGGGCTATCAGAAGGTGCCTGCTCCTGGTGTTTTGGAGCAGGGAGCACAAAGTGGATTTGGAGGAGTTTTGGAGCTGTGACAAGTCATTTTCTTTTGTGCTGGATTTTTTTTTTGTGCAGCGGTAATGTCTCGTTCTGAGGCAGGGAATTGCCTTAATAGACACCGACCAACATATTGGAAGTAGCGGACGCACACGGTGTGCTTTATAAACCATCGACAACCATTTTGGCAGTAGCGGGAGTAAACAGGGGCACAGTGAATAGCAGTGTACTGAGCGCTGATCTGCTCACCTTGAGTATTCGGTACAGAAATCACTCGGTGATTTGCATACCTTAAAGCATAACTAACTATCTTAAGCATTTAATGCTAAGAATACGCAGTGATTGCAGTTATTTGCACACCTTATAGCTAACGATTTTAAGCTATTAATGTTCCTAATTTTAATGGTAATAATTTGTAACAATATTTAAGTTAAGGTCATTAGTGACAAGCAGACATGGTTGCATATCATAAGTCATGTTAAACTGCATAATTGAAAGTAATTGAGTTAGCTAGGATTGTATTAATTCTGTCCTAGTGGAGTGCATGTTTCAGACTGAGTGTTGTATTATCCTTACATTAGTATCTTGAAGTGGTGAAGGAAGTCAAAGCTACACTCCACTTCTAACATGACTAACATTAAGGAAACGCTCCTAAAGAATTTTTGGGCAGTCCAGGTGAACCTCCTATACCACGGCTACAATGGAAGGAGTATTTTTACACTATATACCGACTATTGATTTTGAGGACAAATTGTCATCTGAAAGGAAAAAAAGTTTATTATTACATTCAGTGGGTCCTGATGGATGACTAATTCATGGACAACTCCATAGGGAAATGATGGTGGGGATGGTAATGTGTTTGTTGAAGTCATATCACAATTGGACAAGTATTTTTCTCCCAAGGTGTGTATAGGGGTCAACAGATACAATTTCTTTCACAGGAAACAACAAAAATAAGACAATATAGATGAATAAGTTACAACATTGAGAAAATGATCATTAGATTGCAGGTTTGGCGGTGTACGTGACGACTTGATACAAGATCAAGTAGTAATGCATGGGCATGATTCAACAACACAGGAAAGGTTGTGGATTAATAGTAATGCAGAGTTAAAAGATAGATTGTCTATAGTACATAAAGACACAAATGTGAGGAAGGTGTGCTAAAGGGATATAGAAAACTACTGAACCTAAGTCTGAGGTATAAGCCAAAGTTACCATTGACAAAACTGGTAACAAGTCATATAAAAAAGGGAACAAATCTCAGCAAGTTGATGAAAAATGAAAATGTTACAGGTGTGACAGTACGTCCTACTTAGCAAATAATTTTAATAGTGTCCTATACTGAAAGAAAGATTTAGTAGATGTCGGGAAATTGGCGACTATGTGCGTGCCTGCAAGATTAAGAAATAGAAATGTGATCAAGTAAATTGTGTTGAGATGGAAGCTACTAGTGTGGAGGGTACTAGTATGTCTAGGGAAGAGGAAAGTGAGAGTGTCATGAATGTTAGAGAAAATGTTGTACTAAATAGCTAAGATGAAAACAGTTGAAACAAACCTTTATGTTTAATGAAGTTGGGGGGTGTAGGTATGCATATTGCTGCAGATTGTGGTTCACCCTACACTTTTGTGAATGAAAACGTATGGAAGAATAACTTTGAAAAGAAATTAGGATCTTTTCTGGAGAATTCTGATTTTGCACCAGAAGGTTACATGGGTGAGACTATTGACATGATTGCATACAGTAGATTGATTTTCAGATTCAAGAATATGAAGCCTTGTGGAAAATTATATGTAGAAAGCAAGGGTCCATCAGTCCTTGGTGGTTGTATCAAAATAATGTACCTATAATATTAGACCCCAATAGTAAAGAGCAGGATTTAATTGTGGGTAAAGGAGAAGTAATGTGTAAGGCAAAGTTGAGGAAAATTCCTATTGCATTCAATGGAAAAATTGGAAGGTTGAATCAATTTGGGCACAAAATCATTCTCAAAGACAAAGGTATTCTCAAAGCCCACAAAGCAAGGAATGTACCAATGGCTGTCAGGGATGAGTTCGATGAGGAGTTAACACAATTAGTTGATGCTGGAATCATTGCGCTAGTAGAAGCAGCAGAGATGTTATCCCCATTAGTGATTGCATGCCAAGCTAATGGTAAAGTGGAACTGTGAATTGATCTACAGGATCTAAATGATGGCATTGTTGTAGATCAGTTCCCTTTACCCATGATCAGTGAAATGGTGACTATGACAAAGATTATGGGAGTATTTTCAACCCTTGAACTCTCTGCCACTTACCTTAAAAAACTTCTTCTTAAAGAGAGCATGAAACACAGAGCGTTCGTTACTCAAGTAGGGTGCTTCCAGTTTAAAAGAATGCTGTTTGGTTTATCCTCAATGGTGGCAATGTTTTAATGCCTTATGTTTAATTTGTTTGGAAAAATTGAAGGGATTTTATTTTCCAAGATGACGTACTAGGTATGAGAAGAGTCAAATATTGCCATGACAGGAAACTATAAAAAATACTGGATGTGCTAGAAATTGAAGGTCTTACAGTTGAATATGCCAAATGTAAATTTGGTAAGAAACATGTAACTTACTTATGTCATGAGATTAGCGGATGTGAAGTCAATCCTAAGAAAGGTTTGTTTTTAGCAATTAAAAATGCTCTGTATCAAAAGAATAAAGAGGACTTAAGGTCATTTTGGGGGTCAGTGGAATTCTTTTCAAAATTTGTAATGAGTTTTTCCATGAAAACATTCCAAGTCAAGAAGGTGCTAAGTAAAGTTTCTGTGTTCAGATGAATGTAAGAAAGAATTTAATAATATCAAGGAGGCAATTTGTTCTGCATCTGATGTACAAGGGTTTGATCCCCAGTGTGCTAGCATAGTGACTACAGATGCCAGTAGCAAAGGTCTGGGGGCAGTTTTGTATCACAAGGAGCTTATTTAACTTCCATTTTTGTAGTGGTTTAACATATCTACCCCATTAGGAACAAAGTTATAGAACAGCTGATAAGTGACCTAGAGATATGGTCAACACTCCTACTGCCGGCTACAAGATGCATTGTGTGCACACTGTCTCATGGGAAATAACATATGTGGCTATCAACAAAGTCTGCTCAAAACTTGAATTGGGTTCTAACACTAAACAATAGCACTTTTACAAATGAAAAGACCAACATGGAAACAGACAAATTGTGTATCCATTCTTTGATACTCTTTAAAGTGACATATACCCAATTTCAGTGTGAATGAAGTTCTCTGGAGCAGTGACAAGTAACATATTGCTGTGAATTATCATCTTTTTATGGAATAGCACCCTTTTTACACACACTCAAACATCAGTAAGGGAGGTTGTTAGTGAGTGTTTATATGGAAGGGACCTCTATCTTGTTTTGTATTTCCTACTAATGTGTAGGATCTGTGCATTGTTTGGACAACATAAACTAGGGGCTTGGTGCCAAGACTGAATCCGTACACCCCCATAGGATGTGTTGACCAGTTAGCTCACAATGTTACCGTAAGCACCCTAACCTACCAGGGAGTGAATGGTTTCTGACAACCACTGAACATGACAACCCTGAGCCCTCAGAGATTGTGGAAACAGTACTGAACCTTTCGCTCAGTCACTTGTGCTCATTTATTCTCATGGAAACATACAGAGAATACACAGTGGGACGTTTTCACTAAATTTATTGAACAGACGTTATTCTTGAGTAAAATATGTGTGCTGTAATGACTAATAGACAGAAGCAGATAAACGTGATTACAAGCACCAAAAGTGTAAATAGTAGATATAGTTCTACCATGGTGCTAAAGCAATGTATATATACAGGCATCTAAAACAAGGCAGTAATCGAGCGTACTCCTATGATGCGAACCCTACTCTAAGGGGCCGATTACGATGTCGGTTGTAAAGCCTCAGACCTAAGGTCTGAGGATTTACAACCAACATCTTTGTTTTCAATTCTGACCTGCTGATTATGATACTGCCAGTCGGAATTGAAACTGGCAGGTCATTCCGGCTGGCTTCCGACCGGCTCAAGGAGCCTGTCGGCTAGTCGGAACCGGCCCGTAATCCATATGGATGGCGGTTTACGCCGTCCAGATTATGATGCATGGTTTCCGCGGGGTTTCCATGCCGGCCTTTCCAAAACGGAAACCCTGTTGGAAAGCGTGTTTGGGGGCCCCTAGCAGGGCCCTCTTTCCCTTGCAGCCTCCGATTGGGGGCCGAGGGGGGACCTATGGTGTCCCACTGTTAATCTCTGCACATTGTGTACCACGGGGTGCAGGGATTAACACAATCTCCCATTTCTCTATGGGAGCTTGTGTTACGGCTGGTTTACGGGTGTAACACAAGCTCCCATAGAGAAATGAGAGACTGCGAGCTCACCATGTGCAGTCATATCATACTTAAGCGGTCGGGACCGCCGACCGGAGGTCTGTTGCTCCCGTTTCCGCCATGGTGTCGGTCGGAGTTAAAGGCCCCTAAGTGTACCTAGAGTGCGTATAAGTATAAAGCCAAGACTCGCCCCCAAAGGGCCATCCAACCCCTTTACCTGATGGGATAGAATGAAGGACCCTGTCTAGGTTATGAACTGGACAGCCCTCATGAGATGCCAGACCGCTGTGTGGTGATTTCTCAGCATGGAAGGACCCTTGCTGTCAGCGGAAGTGCCTCCTCTGCTAAGCTATCAGGATGCTAATCCTTTATAATAGAAAGCAGCCTTGCGATGTGCATATAGATAAGTGATGTGATGGATATGTAGATAGTCCTGTGGCATCGTGGATAAAGATAGAGATGACATTTGTACATAGTGCGAAATGAGACCTTGTACATGATGTTCAGGGTGTTCTGATAATGTTGTGCAAAGCTGGATGTGTAAACAAGTTTTGTTTCAGGGAAATTAAATCAACATTATCATGCAAATGCAAATATGTGCAATAGTTCACAGCTGAAAATGTTATTTGTGAGTACAATGTAAGAAATAAGCTGATTCGCTACATGGGCCTAACTTGGGAATATAACAATCCTAACAAATTGCCTGGGATTCAGGGCGCACAATTTAAATGCAAAAACATGCTGACACAGTAGACATGAAGGGCTATAAACAACCCTTTTGTTTGCCAAAGTGAGACACCCATAAATAGGGTAATAGGTTACCGCAAAGTAAAATTAATATTGTAGGTCCTACTAAATCTGCAGTGCAACAACTATTACTACCTCCTGTTCATGGTGCTTTTCCAGCAAGAGTCTGTTGGTAAATCACAATTAGAGGGAACCTTGTCCCAAACATCATGTAGGCCTGGGGCAAGGAATGGCAACCCGATGATGATGCTTGCCACAACAGTGGAAGAGGCTTTTGCATCCTTTTACTGAATAAATCTTGTATAACTAGTCTGTTGGGCCAAACTGGTAGATGTCTGTAAAAGGAGGGACAAGCTAAAAATGATGGAACTGAATGCAGCGCAGAGTAATTACCAATGGTTGAGATTAATTCAAGCATTTTACATATGACTTTTTGTGCTGTCAGGTTGTGACACCTGGCATCACAGATGACTTGTACTTTAAAGAACAGAAATCTGACATTACTCGAAATTGAGCAAGACAAGCCTAGTCCAGTTCATCTAACATAAGGCAAGGAGCCAGTGGGAAGTAGAAGGAAAGCACAAAGTACAGTGAAAGGGACCGAGGTGACACAAGAGTGACAAATTGAGGATGTGAGCTTATTATGCCACTTTGTGACTGTGTCCAGGATTGCTATTGTGAAAAGTGGGCACTACAAAACATACCTTTGCCTGTTGTGCTAAAAGGTATGACTCTCTCTAGCAACTGCAAGTGTTAGAAAGGCAGCAAGACATGTCATCCTCCCAAACATACCTCTTGTAAACCTTCAAATATTCCACATTGTACCTGCATTGGCCTATACACAGTTAAGACAGGTGCAAATCGGAGGAAATTATTCTATCTGGCTTAGAAAATCACTAGCCCTTCTGTACGTTTTGGGGAAAATGTAGCCTAATGGACATTGCTGCCAACCTTAGAAGTGGGGAACCAAGTTTGGGTCTCTGCCTACGCTTCAACGTCCTGTGATTCTGAACAAATCACCTAACCTCTTGTGCCTAAAACTGAATCAAATCTGTTGCTCATATAATGCACCTGGGTCAAGTTTGTGCTTTATACACTGCCAAAATGAAAAAAAATTTGTGAGTAGGTGTAAAACCTTGCTTGCATTTCCTGCACATGACCAGGTTTTGGACACTGTCTGTTAGACTTGGCACCATTGGCGTGGGTCTCGCTTCCATTTTTTGCTGTTGCCTCCTGTGTTTTTGCTGGTCTAGTTGCTTTAGGCACTTTGCCACTGCTGTTCAGTGCCAAAGTGCAAGTGCTCCCTTTTGTAAATTGTTGTTATGGATTAGAGATTCCATGATTGGTTATTTGATTTACTTGTCAGACCCTAGTACAGTGCACCATGTGTGCCCAGGGCCTGTAAATCAAATGCTGCTGGTGGGCTTGCAGCACTGATTGTGCCACCCACAGAGGCAGCTTGTAAAATGTGGCTCAGGCCTACCACTGCAGAGCCTGTGTGCAGTCTGGGACTGCCATGTCGACTTGGCAAGTGCACACACTTGCCAGTCCCCAAACCTTCCCTTTTCTGCATGTTAGTCACCCCTAAGGTAGGCCCAAGGTACCCATGTGGGCAGGGTGCATTGTATGTGAAAGGTAGGACATGCCTTGATGTGTGTGGCATGTCCTGATAGTGAAATACTGCCAATTTCGTTTTTCACTATTGCAAGGCTATCTGTTCCCATAGGACATAATAGGGAGTTTGTTTATAAGCATAACTGACCCTTGGAACAAGATAGGAAAGACAAGTTTAGTATGCCTGAACTCAGAATGTTAAAGTGCATCTTTTAGTGAGGGTGATTTTTACATTCTGTGTTTGAAAATACCACTTTTAGAAAGTGGGCATTTTCTTGCCTAATCATCCAGTGTGCCTCTGCTAGGTCTGTGTATTGCATGTCTGGCTTTTGGATGACTGGGCTGGAGCAGGGCAGTGGCTCCAGAAGTCTGATGAGTCAGGGCTGGGCTGAATAGGGCTGGGCTGCATTTAAAGTAGGGGAGGGGATTTCCTTTTCATCTGAATGGGCCTGGTCTGCCTTCAACAATGCTGTCTCCACCTCCAGCCAGGAAGCTGCACCAGTGAGGACAGAACTGGTTTTGGCTGGGTGCAGACATTCTCTGCCTTAAGAGAATAAAGGATTTGTGTGTATAAAAAGTGGGGCCCAGCCCCAGACTTTTAGATTACTTCAGGGCCTTCTAGAGGAAACCTTTGCCAAGGAGAAGAGCCGGAGAAGCTGAGGGGGAGTACTGCCCCTGTGCTGTTTGCTGTCTGGGGTTGGCCTGCAGTGGCTGCTTGCTGCCAAGGAAAGGAGAAAAAGTACTTTGCTGTTTTGCTTTGTCACCTGCTTGAAGAAAAGATCTCAAAGGGCTTGAAGCTAAGCTTGCCTCCTGTTCTGAAGTCTGAGGAACACAAGACTTCACCCCTTCTGTCTCCCTGCATCTGGAACTGCTGTTTCAGCTGCTACAGAAGGAAATTGCAACACCGACGCCAGCGAGCGATGCCGCAACCTGCACCGAAGCCGTGGCTGCTCCGACTTGCGACGTAGCCCCGACGCCTGCTTCCGTGCTGCATCGCCTCCAAAGCCGACTTCATCATCGCGGAGACGATCCTCGACTTTGTGATCCCCGAATCCATCGACATCGCGCCATTGTAAGGATCAGTGCTTTCGACGCCATTGTGACGTCACCTCCCCAACGCAGTAAGGAACCGTCGTCTCACCTCCCCTGCGCTGCAGTAAGGTACAGAGCCTGCACCTCCCCAGGGGTCATAAGGAACCGACGCTACGCAGCTCCTACGAAGCCACACCTCCCCGATGCCGTGAACTGTCTTTGTTTTCATCAATTCCAAGGTACTGTTCTTTGTGGGTCTGCTTGACTCCGGGCCTGATGACGCGCACCTTGCGGTCGGCGCCGTACTTTGGGATTTCCACCGGTCACAACGTCCTTATAACTCCAAGTGGAGTTATTTGTTGCTACAAGCTTTATTTGTGTGAATAACCAATTTTTTAAGATATCTTGATAACTGTATTGTGGATTTTTGTCGTCTGGTCTTGTTTTGGTTTGGATAAAGATTACTTATTTTTCTAAACTGGTGTGGTGCCCATTTGTAGTGTTTTCACTGTATACTGTATGTGCTCACAAATGCTTTACACACTGCCTCTGAGATAAGCCTGTCTGCTCGTGCCAAGCTACCAAGGGGGTTAGCAGGGGTTATTTTAGGAGTGTATTCCCCTTACCCTGACTAGAAGCAAGGGCCCCTATTTGGACAAAGGTACCTACCTCTGCCAACTAGAGACCTCCATTTCTAATACTTTCATTTTATGTAAAAAAATGAGGTTCTAGATTTATATAGGTCTGGCATGAGGCTGCATTATTTTTTTCATGCCACCCCAACGCAAAACTCTTTTTGGTATTTGCAAAGCAACACAAATGCTATTTACAATGCTTTGCAAGCAAATGAAAGACAGCGCATTGTGCTGTCTTGAAAGCTTTCATGGGTGGTCTATCGCCATTCCTGTGCATCAACCCATGCAGTTTGATGCAAATCCATGTCTACAAAGATTTTTAGAAATGGATTTGCACCAAAATCCTAAGAATCCCTGAGGTTGGTGTAACAAGGAGAAATACCTTAATTTCTCCTTGTTATTACCAGTTTGCATGTGTGCTACAGAATGCAGCACACATGCAAAGACGAAATAGCCTCAAATGATAGTTTTGGTGCAGGAAGGTACGCCTTCCTGCACCAAAACTTTCCTGAGCACAATGCAGATACTGTGGCAGCTTGGCATAAGGGGACCGACACCGGTGCTGGGCAGCACAAAGTGTGTCAAAGTATGGAGAGTATAGAACTGCACCATTTTGTTGTAGATATGATGCAGTTCTGCTCTCTCCAGGTGGCAGAACACACCCCAACAACTTTGTATGCTGTGCTGCGTGCACCACTTGTTAGTAAATCTGGAGTAGTCTTTTACGTGTGCAGTCCCTTGATGTACCCAGTTATTGTAGACATTGGTAGCGTACATCACGCAGGTTCGTCACTACGCAGCAAGAGCGCTTTTGCACTCTACGTATCCACTGTGATGTTTGAATGCACAGCTTGTCTTTGTGGGAGTAAGTTCCTGTGATGTCGAAAAATGTTTTCTGAATACGGACAGTCTGGCACATGCATCAAGCTAGGATTTTGCGAGTCCTTAATTGCGAATATTAAGGATTCGTAATTAAGGACTCGCAAAATCCTATGCATGTAGGAATCGCTATAATAATAACGATTCCTACACATTCCTTATTTGCGACTCACAAATTGCGAGTCGCAAATAAGGAATAGCTTTCCATTCATTCCTATGGGCTGTGGGCCCATAGGAATGAATGGGAAATTGCAAGTGCAATTTGCGAGTACCAATAGGTACTCGTAAATTGCGCATGCAATTTCAGGGTGCAAGGGTGTCAAAAGGACACCCTGTTGCACCCCTGGAATTGACCAGTGCACATACGTTGCGCACACACATGCCCTAAGGGCATGTGTGTGCGCAACATGAAACTTTGAAAAATGCACAAGAGTGCTTTTTTCAAAGGTTTTGCAAATTACCATGAAGTTCAACTTCATGGTAATTTGCGCACCCTATTAGCGAAATCACAATTTTTTTAACTTTTATGCATTGCATTTAAGGAATCTCAATTTGGGATTCCTTAGCTGCAATAAGATAGATTAGTCGGAAAAGACAGTGAAAACACTATGATCTCAGTCTTGGCTGAATTCAAGATGAATGAGATTCATCTAAGAGGCAACATCCTGCAACTATATTTGAATGAAACTGTAACTGAGAGAGATGGGAGGAGGTGCAAATGTTCAAGAGTAGTTGTGGTTCATTGGCATAAGTAAAAAATTGAGAACTCGTGATTCACGATCACTTGCGACAGGGGGCTTGTAGCGGTTCATAAGAGTGGGACTCAATGAAGAGGCCAGGGAAATGCATCTAGTTATAGGTATATGATCTGAAGGGAGGCAGGGGGGTGGTGAAAAGCTTGCTTTTTTGTCCGTAAGGAAAGAAAAGAACCAATGTAGACAATTATCTCTTATCCCACGAACCTCACACAAAGTTTCGGAGGATGATGTGAATGACCTTGTCTAGTGTAGTAGCAAGGCCAAAGAGCATAAGAATGTCAGGCCCTCCTGTGTCTAAGGAGAGATGCAGGGCATCAAGGACAGGCATCAGAACTGATTCTGTGCCATGACCTTGGGGAAATCCAGTCTTTAAAGGATTCAAGATCACATCCGTCTTCAGGAAAGAAGAAAGGTGGCTGTTGACGATAGGTTTAAAGATTTTGGTGGTGAGAGGGAGAAGATAGATTAGTTCATAATTTGAGAGCATAGACAGGCTAGGCTTCTAGAGCGGGTAGAGCATCGTCCTCTTTGAGATTGCGGGAGTAGAACCAGAGGTGAGTAAAAGAGTACAAATTGCCAAAATGGTTTAGCAACAACATGAGCAGCTAGCTGAAGACTTTTGGTTGGGCAGGAATCAAGAGGAGAGCCTCATCGGATGGAAAGAATTCTATTGTTAACTGAGTCAATGGGAATAGAGTTATATTTTGTGATCAAGGTGATAGAATTGGGAGATGCAAGCCCAATGACAGGGGCAAGAGAGTTAGTGAAATAGGTGGTGGTGTGAAAGGAAGCACATATAACACCAATACCTAGAAAGTATTGTAAGAGATTGCCACAGAGCTCCTTAGAGATAGAATGCATGAGGTAGTACATACAGGAGAGAAGATCTCCGGCATGATTTTAAAGACTTTCGTAGTGGAGCTAGGTGGTAGTGAGATGCGATATGAGGTATAAAGGCTCTCTATGGCAATGAAGGGGTTAGTTGTTCGGTCTGAAGATTTTTTTTTTTTTCCCACCATTTCTCTGGGCATGTATAGGTGACCTTGTCAATGTTTAGTTTGTCAGTTAACCAGGGAGAATGAGGAAGCTGTGATAATCGCAAATAGGTGCCACTTAATCAAGCGCAAAGGAAATCCAAGAATTAAACTGAGATTTTGTCTGGGCAATATCGCGCTTGAAGAAAGGGGGAAGAAAAGAAACAAACTCAGCCTTTAAGAAGAAACTCAGGACTATTTCCTATTACCAATGGTGGTTCTCCTTGCAGATGAAAAAAACTGTGCGAAACGTTGAAAGTAAACCTTGAAGGACAACAAAGGATGAGCTATCCAAGGTATGTGAGTTACTGAGGAAAGCTTTACTGAGGTGTGAGAACATATATGTGATCTATAATATGCTGTGCTGACTGTGTGAGCAAAGGGACCAGTTGGTGTAAGTCATCCAAAATAAAGGGTTATGAAAATGCTGTAGTTTCAGGGCAGTCAGTTTAGTGAGTCCAGATGTTGAAACCTCCTAAATAAATTAACATAGAATATTTTCAAATGAATTGACTGAGGAAGTTAATTAAACAAAGTGGTAATACTGGAGCAGTGGCGGAGGGCATGGCTCGTGGGTGGCGGGGCGAGCGAGTCGCACGGGAGGGTGATACGCGGGGGTCACGCATATAAAAAAAACAATAAATGAAATAAACGTACCTTTGTGTCGGGTCCCGCATCTCTGCTCCTGCTCTCCTCGTGGAACTCGAGGAACAGGAAGCAGGCCCCACTGACCAAACACAATTCTGCCATGCGGTATTGTGATTGGTAAGCACCCAGGCTCCCCTGACCAATCACAGCCCCGTAGTGCAGCATTGTGATTGTTTTTGAGCATCCTGGTTCGACGCTCAACCAGGGAATGGGAGCCTCGGCTTGTTCTCAACGCAGGCTGTAATGCAGCCTGCGTGGAGAACGGGGAAAGTGTGCATGACTGGTTTGGTTGGCCCAAGAGGGCCGACCATACAGTCATTCTGCACTTAGGAGTGGGCAAACCACTCCTCCCCTGCTCTGCTCTGTGAGCAGAGCAGCCCCGCCCGCAAAGCAGCACGAACCTTAAAATGATAATAACTTAAAGTTATTATCAGTTTATGTTTCTTCTTCACACTGCTTTAAAGCAGTGGGGTGATGCTCCTCCGCCATAATGGAAGAGCCTCCACTGTACTGGAGGCAAAAAAGGAGGCATATAACAAAAGAAACAATTCTTAATAAGCAAGGGAATGAGTTTAAATTAAAATTGGAGTAGCTCAGCCTGACCCTGACTGTAGGAGGGTCAGGCAATCAGAATAGGAAATTTAAGATGACTTACAAACAACAGCAAGGCCACTGTCATCATTATGTTTATGGTCACACACCCATTAATCTTTCTATTAATTCACTCACTTACATATCCATCCACGCACTCAGTTCTCCACATATGTTATCACTTACATATTAATGACAGCTGTGGGACTAGAGTATCTCCAGTGAGCTACAGACTTAGAGTCCTGAAGCTCTGCCACTTGCCTCTAATTCTGTCTCCTGCCCGTAGAGGAGGCAGCAGAGGCTCTCAGATGAGCCTGGGTGCCCCTCACCACAGCACTCGAGGTCCTTTAGGGTACGCTTGCAGAATTGGGTTGGATATGAGGAGTCTCATTGTGGCAATCGTTCTGGCCAGATGTCCGTAAGCACCCACAGGACCTGGGCTCCTGTTGTCAATTTTCAACCAGTCCCTCTCACATGCTGCCCAACTACAACCAATTAAGAAAACCATTGGGTTCACCGGAAGACCCTTGTGCCATGGCATGGAGGCTGTGCTACGCCAGATGGAGCTGTGCAGTGTTGATAGCAGATCTGGGAGTACTTCCTTATGTGGCTGGGTACTGCCAGCTGGCCATTAATCCAGAAGAGAGTATTATACGTTTTCTGCTTTGCAGGTGGCTGCTTTACTCATGGGTTGTGGAGAGGGCTGCCATTCCCTTGTGAGCTTCCTGGATGTGGCTGTATCATACCTTGGGCATCTATGGCAACTAGAGAACTGACCTGTCTGAAGGCAACATGACCAAATAGTGGTGGCCATGTTAGTCATAAAAATGGCTACCCGCTTTAGCAAATCACAAGCACTTGTATGTCACAGATAAAAAATACTAACCTGTCTGAAGGCAACATGACCAAATAGTGGCGGTCATTTTAGTCATAAAAATGGCTACCCGCTATAGCAAATCACAAGCACTTGTATGCCACAGATACAACATTTTTGGGGCTGATTAAAACTTTTCTCAGTAAATTAGTCATCCTGGAATTATTGGGTCCCAAATCTACTGCGATGCCAGATTTTGATCCAATGTTTTAAACTGAAGAAAACATTCTCCATTAATAAAAGATGTACCATTGGGTTGGCCTGGAACTGCTGGGCAGCTGGAACACGACTCCACTGCAACTTGAGCATCGGATCCCTAATTCCTGACTGCATGGGTAGGTGCACCTGTGAGGACTAGTGGCAGGTCCGGGGCAATGGACGGCACCCAATCTAGAAATGATAGCAGTCTACATGTATGGACTACCCTATCCCATAGTGTCTAAAACCCAGAACACAAACTATCTATCTAACCAGTCCTAAAACAAAATGTAAAGTAACAAACCTAAGTGCTTTGTACTAAATTGTTATTTTGTAAAGGATTCTGACTTTCATTTGGGATATATAGGCAGTCCTACATAAAACTGCAAAATATATACATAAAATACTTGTCCATCCTTGCGAGCCCCCAACTCCTCACCCTGTGATTCGTTCATTCATTCATCCACCTTTTGTCTCATTCTCACTCTCAGCACAGCCAAATACATAATTCCAATTAATGAAGAGCAGTTATCTCGCCAATCTTCAAAAAAGGAGACAAGAGCGATCCAAGAAGCTATCGCCTTATAGCCATACTTGATAATGAGGCAAAATACTGCGCGGGCCTCTTGCTCCAGGAGTTAACATCCTGGGCGGAAGATACAACAGCAATTCCTTACAATGAAACTGGATTCCGTAAAAACATGGGGACGACTACTAATATTCTAGCCCTATCGCTTTTGATTGACTCAGCTCTTGCGGCAAAACAACCTTTATACCTGTGCTATATTGATTACAGCTCCGCCTTTGACCATGTTAATAGAAACATGCTGTGGCAAAAATTAAAGAAAATGAAAATTCCATCATTGCTGTTGATCCAATTAATTCTCCTGCACAGCAATACCTGGGTTCAGGTCAAACTAGGTGCAGGGGAATTCTTATCCAAGATGATCCCCACAAGCACAGGGGTAAAACAAGGATGTGTGCTCGCACCAACACTATTCAATCTCTTTATGGCTGAACTGGCAATCCTGCTGAATGAAAGCAACTCTCATGCACCCAAGTTAGGCGGCACTCAGCTGTCTAATCTATTCTACGCAGATGACTTGGTGCTGATTAGCCGGACCCTGATAGGCTTACAGCGACTGTTAGATATCACCTCATACTAATAGCGAAAAATAAATTATCAACTAGTTGGTTCCTGGACTCAAGGAGGCTGGACGTTACAAGAAAATATAGATACCTGGGGGTCATCTTAGACCCCAGCGGCAGCTTCAAGCCACAATGCGAGGAGATAAAAAAGAGAGGATTAATGACAGCGGTATCCCTAAGAAACTTAAAAAATAAGATCACGGGACCAAACCTTGTTCCTTTAACCCCTTGTGTGCCCCGCCCTTTCCCCGCCCTGTGCCGGGCGTTGAATTAGCGGGCGGGGTTCATGACGAGATAGTCTCGTCATGGGCACAGTGCAACCGCGGCCCATGACGAGACCATCTCGTCATGGGCACTCAAGGGGTTAATAAAGGTGATACAGGCAAAACTGATCCCATCTATCACCTATGGAAGCAAAGCGATGAGAGGAAGGGACGCCAAAACGGTAGACGGAACAGTAACAAGAGCCATGCGCATGATCTTTGGATTGCCAAGGTACACTTCACCCGTGCAGATTAGACTTGAATTTGGGCTGGTAAAGGAAGAGCTGTCACGTAAAGATGTATACTTAAAAAGCTGGTACAAATTAAGCAGGGGGGAAGCAAACACACTCAACGCTCTCCTCTGGAAGGAACTGCAAACCAAAGAAAATTGCCCCGCAAGGCTTTTCTTGGAGGACGCAATAAAACATCTGGGGGTGCATCAACAGTGGGATCTACAAGGCCCTCTGGAGGGTTTTAAAAAAGCAGTAAACAACAGCGTTAGAAAAGAATCTCTCTTGCATGACAAAGCTTCATTGACGGAGCGAGCTCATGGGTGGCTAACCATGCAATCTTACTCCAAGCTCAGGCCACAATTACATCTTCAGACTAGCTTTACCAAAAAAACAAAAGAGAAATTTCTGAAATATCGCCTACGACTATTGCCTTCTGCAGACCATATGGCCCCTTGGCTACGTCCCTCAATGCCAGCAAAGTGACGTTTTTGTGGGAATGACGAAGACAACATCATACACCTTATTACCATCTGTAAGGAGCTGTTGCAAGACCGCCGGAACCTTCTGAGACCACTATTAACAAAAAACGAATTAGGTCATGCAGGCAAGCTGTCTTGGCATGCTTTTCAGGTGACGAAGTTCAACTGAGCTGCCGATTAGTAAAATATATTGAAGCTGCAGAAGTCCGCCTTAATAAAAAGAAAGAATAAACCAAAACAGCTAAATTGATGGAACCCAGTGCATCACTTGCATCCTCAGAGCTAAAACACTTGGATAATAACGGGGGCCCAATTGGCATCTAGGAGCCCACTGGAACTCAACGCTACAAAGAATAAGCATACGGGGGTGAGAATGTCTTGCTACCCATCCGGATTATGAACTGCAACAACTAAATGCATCCTGAAGAGGAAAGCAGGTCAGCTCAATTACGTAAAGCTCATCAATGGTAAAGATAGAACTGACTTAGCAGTGGGCCAATTTCCCTTCCCGCTATAGTTTTATAGTTTTAGACTGAGTAATTTTTTTTTAATTGTAGCTTTTTATATCTTACCACAGTATTAATATAATCCTCTATGCTGCTACAGACATACGAAACCGTTGTTATTGATATTGGTTTGTAATGGTTTTTATTAACTGTACAATAAAGTATTACCTTACTTTAATTAATGAAGAAATACTTTTTTTTTTTAAAACAGCCATATTATATTTGCCAATGCTTTTTTTGAATTAGTATGGACCATGGGCTAATCTAGCACTACCTAATCTATTAGTGGTTGAAAATAACAGCTGTTGGTAATGGAGTACAGCGAGGAAGGTTGCTTTTTTATGCTTTCCTTAACTACTGTTGCTATGAGGGAAAACATAGGCCCAGCTCTATATTTCTTTCTTTAGCAAAGCGTTTGAGTGTGTCATTGCATCACTAAACACATTCCATCCAGTGTGCCTTTGAGGCTTGACTGCTGGAGGCAAACACCCGTACAATCGATAGCCTTCCGCGCCAATGCAATGCAGTCATATGGCATGTTTGCTTTTCACAATTTGTAGAATATATTGCTTCAAGATTTGTAGAAAAGGCCTCCTTCCAAAGAAGCCAAGATATTTGCGATTCAATAGGCTCCTGCACGTATAGCTGCAGACCCAAATTTAACTACATAACCCCATGCCTAGAGTAAACCACAAGAAGTAAAATGTGAGTTCCTCCTATATGCTAGGTGCACAGAAACACAACTAAGCAAAAAACATAAATGGAATGTTTCCGCACTACAGGAAAAAATGGCGAAAATAAAATTTAAAACTATAAGCAATGCGCATTGCTTAAAAATCCCTTTAGGTGAGGTGTTAGCAGTTTAGCAAAAAATACAATTTTCCGGATAATCCTTGTAAAAAACTCAATATTACGCAATAATTGTTTTGCTGCGTATGTCATGATATATGGCATGTCACCTGTCCAAGTTAGGGGAATCAGAAGAGAAGCTTCACGGTGAAGCAAACAATGACGTAATAAAATGTTAACCATATATTTAATCCTATTGTGAGCCTCCTTAAATGGGATAGTTCAGTCTAGATGTGGATTTCAAGCTTCCTGTGTTTCAGACCAGGCCCATGGAAATCATTTTTGCGAGAGCATACTCTTGTGCAAATAACTATTACTGAGTTTCGTGTTTTTCTCCCAAAAAATTTTTCAGCTCCTTCTCTACATTTTTTTTCATATAACTTTCACCCGTTAGACTGGTTTGAGCTGAAGATATTGCAGAAACTGTGAAATTGGATGTTTGCTGTAGGGTATGCACTGGGCTACCAACTTCACTTCATGACTGATGGAACATGCATTGAGTGGGTATCTCATTTGACCTTTGCACGCAAAAGTATACCATGCTTACAATTAAGTTTTTATACAGATGACCGACAAGAGTAACAGGTTCACTTATCTCGAAAATCACATGCATTGCATACACATGAGAATATTGTGACACTTTTCCTCACTCCAGCCACCGTAGTGATGCAGCCCAAAAGGCTAGATGCTCTGGAAGCATTCAGGACGAACTTCTCCTTTGTGGAGAGTAAACATTATTTGCATCCAGTTCATTTTTTTCTGCACAGGAAGTTACAATTTGATTAAATGAATCCAGGAAGATTTCCTCAGGGTTAAAAAGCATTAGATCACATTGATTATTTCTCATTTGGTCTTCTCAATTGAAAGGACTGTGCCCAGACCTGAGTTTCGTGTTTTTTTGCCCTTGGTTTAAAACTGGGCTTCAGTGTTAAGTCTGAAAAACCTCTGGACTGTTTCTCTTCCGATTAATATGGAACATTGCTTGCTAATTATGGCTGAACTTCTCATTTTGTACTGGGTTTATAACTGATGTAGGCAAGCAGAAAAGCATGGCATTGATAGCTATGCAGTTCTGAGCTGCTAAGATGCAAGTATTAAGGCACCTCCATCTATCACACTTGTGATTACTCCCAGTACATTTTGTATTTCAACACATAAATGCTTGCATTTCAGTTTTTTAAATAGAAGCTGTTACTGTGTCCATACAGTAGTGCTCCAAACTTGTCATTTTGTCTGCCACAATTTTTTTAGCAGCAGTTGCTACCTCTTATTATGTGCTGATGCACCATCTTTGTTGTCTGGAACAAAAGTTTCACATCAATACTCAGCGAGTAGAGATTTTGGCTGAAAAACAGAATGGGCCTTGTTTACAATATTTTGCAGTAGGTGCGCTGCCCTCCGGCAAAAAGAAAACAAGTGCAGAAATGCACCAAATCTATTAGATACGGCGCATTCCTGCCCTTTTGCCCTGCGCTGGGGCACATTGGGCTGCCATGCGCCAACGCAGACACCATTGCGCTATTGTGCAAGGGTGCCTGCGTTGGCAAGGATGGTAGTTTTTGTGCAGGAAGGGAATCTTCCTGCACAAAACAAACACATGAGGCTTTTTCCTCTTTCGTTTCGTTTCGTTTGGTAACTTTATTTTGGTCGAAGACCATAAAAGCACAGATAAAATATGTACATACAAGATAAAATACATAAATAATTAAACACCTTAGTTAAGAAATTATTAAACAGGAAGTTATCAAACAAGAGATGACAAGCATTACAATTTTTCACTATGTAGAACAATTAATCAAAGCAGACCTTCTGCGCCACATACCGTATAAAACACGAGAGACAGAAAACACAATGGGAGGTGAAGTATCATATCTTAAAACCCTGCAGGCTTGGGCACATTGTTTTAGGCCCAGATTTCTACATAATGGTGCCAACCAAGATCTTCGTATTGTACTATAGGCAGGGCAGAAGAATAAAACATGGACCATATCTTCTTTACTTTTGTTACAAACTGGGCAAGTTCCCTCTTCTCGTCCAGCCCATTTGCAGGTCAATGCCTCAATCGGGAGGCAGCCATGCCTTAGTTGTGTGTATAATTTTCTTGCCATGGGGGGTTGGATTAAATCTAAAAATTCCTCCCTCCTGGGCACTAGTTTTACCTGCAGAAATTCTGTGGACAACCTACCCATTACTGATGAGCAGTGCAACAAACTTCAATTGTGCTGTCTCAAAGAGGCCAGCAACTCAATTCTCCGCACCACTAGGCAACTCTCCTCTGGGGTCTCCCATAGTTGGGGCAAACCTATTTGGTATACAGCAGCTTTAATGTGGGTGAGCCAGGGTATATTTTTGCTCTTCAGCTGCCCCCAAATTGCAGAGAACTCAGCTGTATAATCACCAAGCTCAGGTACTGTCCAGAGTCTTCTCCAATACAAAAGGGGTCGAGCCGCTAAAATTTCTGAGATAGGCTCTAGACCTAGATCTAATCTCAGAGGTATGAGCGGAGTACTCTGGGGGAGGCCTAGCAAGTTCCTCATGAATGCCTGCTCAACCCTAAGAAGGTTCGATGTGCGTGTATGACCCCAGAGTTCAGCACCATAGATTGCAGCAGGTCTAGCTTGGGCGCCGTAAATTTCAAGCCCTGGGGAGACTGGCTTAAATTAGGTTGTTCTCTGAAACTTACTAATACCCCCCACTACCTGTGAAAGCCTCAGGGCAGATTTGGCTACCTGGGGACCCCAGCTGAAATCTTCGGTCAGGGTAACACCCAAATATACAAAAGTTCTAACCCTTTCGAGCAGAGTACCATTTAACACAGGGCTAGGGCGGGTGCGTTTGGGGGGACCAAAGATCATGAACTTCGTCTTCTCTAGATTGATCTCAAGTCCCCGCGAAGCGCAGAATGATACAAAACCGTCTAGAACCCGCTGGATGCCTGTTGATGTTCGAGACAGCAATAAGGTATCGTCTGCGAACATTAGAGCAGGAACCCGGCCAGACGCCAACCGAGGGGCATCACTATCCCTGACGCAATCTAGTTCGCCCACCAGGCCATTTATATACAAACTAAAGAGCGTAGGGGCCAGGGCGCAGCCCTGGCGCACTCCTCTAGTTACAGGGAAGCGGGCCGATAGTTCCCCGTTCTTCCCACACCTAACCTGGGCATAATTCCCTTCATGGAAGCGCTCCAGGACATCCAATAGATAGGGCGGGAGGTCTAGTTCTTTCACGACCCTCCATAGGTTTTCCCTGGGCACAAGATCAAAAGCGGCCCGCAGGTCTACGAAGACCAGATAGAGGCTGCCACCCTCAATACTTACAGTCTTCCAATAAAGAGCCTGCAGCCTAAAGAGTTGGTCCAAGGTCGAGATCCCAGATCTAAAGCCAGCCTGGAGAGTGGTCATTACTTCGTTCTCATCCGCCCACCTAAGTATTCTATCCAAAAGGATCCGGCCCATTAGTTTCTGGGTGGTATCCAAGAGACTGATCGGCCTATAATTTGAGGGCACTAAGGGGCAACCCTTTTTAAAAATGGGGACGATCTCAGCCCCCACCCAGGTATCCGGCAATTTGGCTCCCATCAGTACCGCATTAAACAATACGGCCAGGTACGGTGCCCAGATTTTTGGTTGGGAACGAAAGAGGTCACCCGGTACCTTATCAAGGCCTGGTGCTTTATTAGGGAGCTGCCTGGCAATTGCAGATTCTACTTCCTTGACTGAAATGCTCTCAACACTTCCAGAAACCACCCTCACCCCGGTATCCCACTGACCTGTCTGATTTCCCAAGTCCGAGGCCCCCCGCAGTCGATACTCGTGCGGGAGGTCTAGGGCTGGTGAAATGCAGAGAGGATCATCTGATTGTACTATCGTAGTCCTATTTGAGTATTCAGGTATATCAACCAGAGGACAAGTGTAGAGTGCAGCGAAATGTGCCTCCCACACTGAGGGAGCAATATTTGGTAAGAAAGACTCCCTGCTTTCTCTTGCAGCAGAGTTTACCAATGTCCAGAATAATTTGGCATCCTTTGTCACGAGGGCACCCCTCAGTTTTTCTATGTGTGCTGCAGAATGCAGCTCACATAGAAAAAGGAAAAACTAAGAGAAATAATGTTATTTCTCCTCGTTGCACCTCCCCTGGGGAGGCAGACGTTTTCGGCACTGCCTCAAAGTTACGATTCCTCATAACTCTGGGGCAGGGTCATCAAGCAATAGGTGTTGCTCATTTAACACAGAAGTCTACATTAAAGGGAGCGTATTTACAAGGCCGCATTAAACTTCGCAAAGTGGCTTAGTGCTGCCAGGTAAATATGGAGCAGACCTCTGCGCCACCGGAGCATCGCAAAAATTGACTGTAAATGAAACCGAGTATGTTTTAATGAGAATGGCTACTACTATGTGACTAGGTAAATGCTTATCTTGATACATAGATTGGTATCTGATGTTATGAGGATCATGCTAGCAGGGGCTTTCATTTATGTTAAATTACGGGTTTGATTATTACAACATGAAATCTCTGAGTGAATGAGTACTGACAAATAATTATTAAAATTAGCCATCCCAGCATCACTAGTGATGTTTTGTATTTTAAAATACAATGAACAAATAAATAGAATGCATTATTTCCATGCATGACTCAGTGTTTGCAATTCCAAGCTGCTCTGGAAGTCCCGATAAGGAGTATTTTAAGCTTCAAACCCAGCCAGGGCTCCAGGAGGTCAGAAATATTAGCTTGAACATCCGCCTTGTCACCAGTGAGCATGGATTGCAAGAAAGGATATTAGCCTTGTTCCTGATTCAGAGGAAGAGGGTATAGAGGACTTCATTTTCATCTGTTTGCTCACCCGGTCAGTGAAGGGGTTCTGGTCACCCTATTCCAGTGACCTGTTGGCCAGCCTCTGTTCTTGTTGGACTGGAAAGCTGTGACCAGGCCTGAGTCACAGCTCCAGAAGGCTCTGGGCCTGGCTCAGTTTGCCAGTCTGCTGTATCACAAAGTGCCCAGGACAGGTTGCGAAGGCCCCAGGACAGTTCCTTGCTTCTCTGGTCTGAAACGTTCTGACCGCACATCCAGTCAGAGTTTCAACAGGGGCTCATGGGTGTAGTCCCCTGTGCTTCCTTCGCTGGCCTGCCATGTCACAGTGTGTCCTGGATGGGGTTTCACAAGCCCCGGGACAGATCCCCTGCTTCTATGACATTAAAAGCTCTGATTGAGCCCCAATCAGATCCCCAGCAGACCCGTGGGTGTGGTTCTCTGGGCAGGGGCTCCCTTTGCTAGCCTGGCATGTCACAAAATACCCTGGATGGGGTATACCAAAAGCCTGGGGATCGCCCCCCTGCTATCTTGGGTAAAACATCTTTTATTGGGCCCTGGATAAGAGCTCCAGCAGGACTGGTGGTGCAAGACCCTGGCTCTAGGCTCGACTCGAAGTCCAACATGTCACAAAGTGGCCAGAACGGGATTCTGCAGCCCCTGGGAAGCCCCTCCTCCTTCAGTTGCCTGAAAAGCTCTGATCAGCCCCGGTTGAGAGATTTAGTTGGCCCAGGGATTCAAGCTCCTGGCCTTGGCTTCATTCACCAGCCCACTATGTCACAGAGTTCTCAGGACAGGGTTCTGTAGGCCATGAGAAGCCTTCCCTGCTTCACCAGTTTAAGCTCTAATCGGGCTCTGTAAACCCCTTGCCTGAGGCTGAGCTTGGGCTCCATCCTCCAAAATGTAGAGTCCATCCGCACCCAGATGGCTGTCCTTTAAACCTGACCATATGGTTGTGTTAAGTCCAGACATCCAGTTCCATACCATAGGAATGCATGACATGCACTGATGACAGGGGTTTCCCTGAAAAACCCAATGAGTGCTCATTACGAACTGTAATCTCAGCCAGGCCCCAGGGGGTCAGATACATTTATTCAAACATCTCCCTCCGTCACCCAGTGTGCACGGATTAGAAGAAAGTCTTCCCCTGGATTATTAGGGCCAAAGTTCTTGGGAATTGTTGGTCATCCGATCCCTCTTCGTGAGAGCTGCAATGGAGATTTAAGGAGACCACTGGAGGAATGCAAGGGTATATTTGGACAGGAGTAAGAAAAATTAAAATGTTTCCTGCATTGTATCAAATTAAAGTGAGGAGACCGACAGGTGAAAGACTGAGTTTGAAATGGTGCTTCTCTCCCAGAGATGAGTAATCTGTGATTGTAACTAAAATGTTTAACAAGGAAATTATTAATCCCATTTAATCTATTTTCAAGTTGCCCTCAATCCTGGATTGCAAATAGGCAACTTTGTGTGTGAATTCACAAACTTGCTCGATTTTTGTATACTCTGTACCTGTGAAAAAATGAGATGCATATGTTGTTTGACTATTTTTAGCTTTTATTCTGACCTTTGGACTTTCTTTGGACCTCTGCTGTTTGAAGGTCTCAGTAACTGAACATACCAACAGTGTCCGCCTTTTTATGATAAGATCTTCTGAAGCACAGCTGTGATAGGAGGCTCTGAGCTGGTTGCACATGAACAGGTGTACACACATGTGTTTGGGCTAAGCAAGTGAGGCTACTGTCTAACACAGCCTGACAACTGCCACAGGTAAACTATTGCAGGAGGAGCCCTTAATATATTGTTGATGGCCTATGCATGCTTAATAATTGGACTCATAATTCATAGTGCAAATGTGTAAATCTGTAGGCTTTCACTGAAGTAGGTACAGTGCTAATTGTATTGTACATTATGTGTGAAAGATGCATGAAAGTACATATTTACATTAGTGGGGCCTAGAGAGGCACTGCACTTGAGAGTACAGGTTAGCAAGGGACATGGTGCAAATATAACATCAGTTTCCACATAGCTGCACTCCTTCTAGGGTGTCACGTTTCTCCTAATTCTCTGAGACAGTTCCTGAAT
Source organism: Triturus cristatus (assembly GCF_964204655.1). Lineage (NCBI taxonomy): Eukaryota > Metazoa > Chordata > Amphibia > Caudata > Salamandridae > Triturus > Triturus cristatus. The sequence goes on from NC_140589.1 coordinate 792,917,997, forward strand.
TAGACTTTGGCCTTGAATCACCCTGCTGAGCCAAGTTCATTACGCCACTGGCCAACAGGAGGATCGAAAGCTTATCCGCACATTATGGACATTTGACAGTAAATAGGTCTGTTCCTGGTAGAAGAAAGTGTGGGGACAGAATTTACATGTGTTAGTTACTTTTCACGCTGCAACATTCATGGGAAAACCCAATCCCTAAGAAACACAGACAGGCAGCAGACCTCTGGAATGAGTCGGAAGTCGTCCTTCCCTTTAAGGGTTTGAAGAAAAGGGACCAGGCAGCTGTGCCAATTAGGGGCATGGCCCAAGGCTCTAAAAGTGCTCTTTTAACCGACAACTTGAAGTTGCCATATTGGAATGCCCCAAATGCTGTGCTGTGCAAGAGACTTGGACCAGGGATTGAGTGATGATGTGTCATCTTATGATTGAGCAGAGGTTCCTACCTTCTGGAACTTTCCACGCCCACTTAAAAAAACTGCACAATGGAAAAGCTTTTGAAAACATTCTGTCACTGGTGGAAACTATATTGGGTGAATGCCCAGCTGGAAGAGAGTTGATATCCGACTCCGGCTTTCCATCTGAAAGGGAGTCAATGACTCTCACCTCCTACTGCAGAGATAGATTCAAGGACTTCTGACTCCCAGAAGAAAAGAGTACTCAAAGGCTATTCGCTTCAGCCTGCACCCAGGAACTAGGATATGTCTTTCTCGGCCAGTGGTGCTGACCCACCACCATCTAGGACACATTAGAGGGATGACTCTGAGGGGACCCAGGAGTATTTTCAAGAATATTCTGTAAACTGGTCCTGTTGGTGGGTGAATCACAAAGTGCGACCCCTTGACGTTTGCTGGCACAGAGACACCTTTCATGTGGCTAGGAAGCTGTGAGGTCTGGGGTGCAGGCAGGGAGGATACGCTACCTTGGGGTTTCAAGGTGCTGCTATCGCTAAGGAAACCCTTACAGCCAGAAGAAATGCCCGTAACTCAGGTAAGATGTGGGTCTGAGGTGAGGAGCTAAAGGACAGGAGGGCAGGCACTGACCTCACTCTCATAGGAGGGAGAATGGTGAAATCTCAAGCTTCTAAAGGATTTAAAGAAATTTGAGCCTAGAAGGTCAAATCTGACTGCTTCAAGGTCTCAAAGGTCTCAAGGTTCAAGATTCTCTGGGAAGAGACAGAGCCCCAAGGAGAAGTTTGCCAGGGGGTGGGGGGCCAACAAGGAATCCCTTTTCATTTCATTGTGTTCTTCCAAGCCCCCTAAAACTCTTCAAAAAAATGAGCTGCCTGGGCCCCAAGAGCCCAGGGAAAAAAGACCTATGAGCAACCAATGGCCAGAGCTCTGAAAGTGGTATTGGGTCTTTCTTCCAGCCCCTTGCCTAGTCTGGGAACAGTGGGGGTACCTGACAAAAAGACACCCGCTCATGTGGACTGCGAGTGGGAGCAAGCAGTTACCTGGCCGGCTCCCATGCTGGCACAGCATTGTGTGTCAGGCAGGGCCAGCCATCTTGGCCATGTGGACTAGGGCTCCCACATAGTCCAACAAAGGAAAAGGAAGGCTTGAGCCTTATTATTTGGGAGGACTGCCACCCTTTCCATCTAATAACCCGCATCCTTACAGATGTGATATAGTACCACTACATAGTGGAGCATTATATCGCCTCAACTACATCATGGGATATTACATTGTTAAATGTGAATGTTAGACAAAAGGGTAAGTGTTAATTAATCAAGAAATAGGGCAAGGACAATTTAATTAAATAAAAAAGGGGGCAGTGGACAGCCCCCCCAAATTCAAAATGATGGAGTGCCCATGATGTAGTTTCTCTCAATATATTGACATAAAAACTGCAGATGCAGTCATCATTTTCTATAAGCACATATGAACAATTCAGAACCATATAACTCTGCAGTTGCTCCTGCCACTTGTGTTTGGAGAAACCCTAAGCATTAGCCATCTGCTCATTTATACATTTTGTTGTGATTTTGTTAGTTGTGAACTAGGTCAGCTCAGCTGATGGTTAGCTGTACAGAGTTATGTGGCCTCAGCTAAGATTGTTTCTGCAAAGTTGTTGATTAGATAAGCAGTTAATTCTGGCATGTTGCTGAAACAGATTGATTTGCATAGGTAGGCGCATAGCATTAGCTTATCACATTTACGCGCAATCATATTAGAGGTATAAGAATGTGGTAAACTCAACATGTTTATGCATGCCAGCTGCAGTGTTGCATGTGGGTAATGAGTCAAATCAATTAAACCTTTGAATTAGGGATGAGAATGAGACAAGTATCTAAACCTTTCAAAATGTCACTTATGTCATAAGTGTAAGCAATTTGCCAACCTCTTGAACTGTATCAAAAATAAGGTGCTATGAATAATGCATGAGCAATCAGCGAACAATTTCAGATATTTTAATTGCATGCTAATAGGGTGTAGACAGTGGCATATGTAGACATTAGGTTGAAGAGGAATGCAAATCTGCAGATCCCATGCATAAATATAGGTTCACAACTACTACAGAAACACTTGAACTCTCGTTATATATGGTATACATGTTGTAGATGCTATAAATATATATATATACATTATATATATATATATATATATACATATATATATATATATATAGATAGATATAAATATATATATATATCTATTTATATATACAATGTGCTTAACGAGGCAAAGGGTTCAGGGGTTCATGAAGGTATTGCGCTTTAACATTCTGGAAGGTAGGTAAGAAATGAACATTGCACAGTTGTGTGAGTGCACATATTCAACCGGACTTGGACATATAAATCTTCGAATAGGAGGGCATCATTTTTTGTTATGCCTTTGTTACCAGCCAATGAACATGGCATTGATTTGTATTCTTCAGTGCAAAGTTTGCACCTTAATTTAGTACTGTGTAGATGCTCGAGTTTGTTGTCAGAAATAGGCAATGAACAGATACATATTCAATAGATTTAATTTTAAGAAATCAGTGGAGAGAAATAATGCACAAAGAACATGTTTGGGGTACCACAGCAAAAACCAACAGAGTGATGGAAGGAATGCTTAATTAATCTCTGCCATAGGTGATTGCTCATGGCTGCTTTCCAGTTCATTTTTTTCACCCACTGTACCACTCCAAAAAGGACACAGCCATATTAACATCTTGCTCCTGTTTCACTAGGCACAGTCCAACCCAAACTGTCAGGTCCCCTCCAGACAGGAAAACAAGTGAAGCCAGACACCAGATGTACCTTACTACTGAAGCCTAAGCAGGCCAAAATCATTCTGGGGTTGCTTGTGTTCCAGTCTGGAAGAGATCTGGGGCCGTGTTACATAAGTGCCCTGAGGGCGCAACGGGCATTTGCGCCCAGTTTGCCCACCCCTGGGGCACTTTGGTATTACAGAAGGGGAAACAGACACCTGTGCTGCCCCTTCTGTAATATCGATAGCACTGGTACCCAAATAGCGCAAGAGCTATCTTCAGGAGGCATTCCCTCATTTGCATGGGGTGGGTGCAGAGGCAAAGAAGCTCTCAGAAGGCGCACTGACAGTGCACCATCTAAAAGGTGAAGCAGTCAGTGCGCACCCTGATGCCAGCCCTCTGGAGGGGTGAACGTGGGTCGCTTGGATCCCCCAGACATCCCATTGCAGGCGGGTGCAGTCACTGACTGCACCCACATGCAAGGGGATCTCTAATCCCCTTTAAAAGTGCAGGTGGGATGCCACCTGCACTGTGAAAACACGGAGCGGCTTCAAAGTAGCCGCTCCTTTTTTCACAGGAATCGGCAGCCTCCAGGGCAGCATGAGTTTGCAGCTGCCCTAGGGGCAACGCATTCCATGTAATAGGGTGCACTTTCCCTGTTTGCGCCTGGTGTACCTGTTTTAAAGTGCATCTGGCGCAAACAGAGAAAGTGCCCCCTTTGCATAATAGAGCCTCTGTAACTGTTCTAGTAGTTAAAACTGGACCATCCTTATTGGAACAGGTTCAAGACCAATTTGCATATTGATGGTCTCTGTCTAGAGTGGCACAGTGGGTGAAAAACAATAGACTGAAATGCAACCCGAGCGATCTCTGTCGACTGAGATTAAGTCAATTATTCTTTCCTCCTGTGTTTGTTGCTTTAAATGGGGTACCTCACACATCCTCAAATCCCACTGCATCTATTTATTCGATATCACAGAGAGTAGTGTCAGTTTATTTAAATATTTCCCCATTTTATGTGCAATAAAAGTTGTGGATAAAGATTGTCCGGCCTCATTCACCTTACTTGTTAAAGTTATAGTTAAGCACTTGTGAGCTCTTGAACAGGGGCAGTGATTTAGTGCACACGCTTAGGAACCCAAACATATGCAGCACTGCAGTTTTTGTTCGAGAAAGACTAAGAGAAAGATGTCTCTATACTGCTTAAAAAGGACCCAAAGTAAATGTTTAGCATTTACATTGTGGGTCTGCATTGATTTATTAGTGGAACCAGTCCAAACCCCAGGCAATAAATGAGCAGCATTTATCATGATCGCTTCTAATCTATGCCAATGGGAGGAAGGAACTGCTGCGTCAGCTAAAGGCTGGCGGAGCTGCATTTTTGGTTTTGAACCAGTTACAATGTATCAAAGAGGCATCTATTTCCAAAGGTACTGCAGAGATTAAGTAATAACAACTTGATTCTTATTTATCGCTTCATAACACTCAGTTTTTTCCCAGTCAGTTGAAGGCCTGGCTTCAGGTGTGGTGCCGTACCCTTGAGGTAGTTAAATCCACTTTTAGAGCGGTGCCGGTTATGTTGGTCTTGTATATGGTGCAGTATTGGTGTAACCCAAAATTATGGGCCTCCCCTGCAGAATGTGATGAGTGACCCCTGAGTCTCCCATATCTCACAGATATTCTTTGGTCTTGGGCTCAATGGGGGATCCATGAAGGGTTGGGTGCCCCCCGCACCAGAGGTGCTGCAGAGGCCTGTGCTACATCCCTGTGATGCAAGTTATCTTTAAGATCATAGGGGCTTGAGGAGGTAGCCAGCATAGTTTCATCAGGGTGGGAGCGATACACTTAAACTTCTTTCGGCCTTTGATGAGTTGTGCGTCTGCTTGTAGAATGGTTTTCATGGGAGCCCCTGTGGTGTTAGGGAGACCGTAGGGTAGTGCCACCATTTAGGTGTAGAAGCTCAAAGGCCTGTATTGTTTTATTGAAATAAGTTTTTCTGGGAGGTGGTATTACACTTTGAGATTTGGTAGGCCATCTTGGCGTTCTTAGCCATGTGTTCTTTGATGGAGATGTTGGTGTCAATGTTCAAGCCAAGTTATTTTGATTTCACTTTCAGTTGTGATGTAAGCCATGTCAAATTTCTCATTTCAGAGACCCAGGCTTGAAATGTGATAGTTTGTTACTGTTGGAAAACAGGAGGAATTGTGCCTCTGTCACCTTGAATATTAGTTTGTCGCAGCTCATCTTGTGTCAGATTTACACATACCTCATTCAACGCAATGCAGCAACCAAAGTTGCTGTGCTGCATTGTGGGGGAGGGAGAGCACAATGTCTGCTAAGATATGTGACTGCTGCTCTCATCCCTAGCATCCTTCCTGAGTTCCAGGAGACACAATAGTGCAATGTTGTATTTGTCTAGCATAGGTTTTGTACAAGAAGGGCATCCTTCCAGGACAAAAACTATGTATAGACGTTCTTTTAAACATTTCTCACTTTGTGTGCTGAGCAGTACGGCAAACATACTAAGTTAGAAAAGTTTCTAGAAAAGAAAACTTTTTTCATTTTTTCGCCTACCTCAAGGAGGTATATTGTTTGATGCAAAGCCCTTTCTACAAATCTTAGTAGATAGGGATTTGCATTAAAAACTATGGGGAAATTCTCAAGAACGTGTGATAACTATCGCAAAATTTGCTTAACGCAACTTTGCACATCGCAGTCTATCGTGGGAAAATAATGTATTTGCAACCCTGCGGCACTCTGCGATAGTCTCACGATAACGTGCCAAATGACCACGTTAAAACTAACGTGACGCTGAAAAAACGCGATACAAAAAACGAGAAAAAAGTTGCGAAGTGGCCAATCGCATTACAAAAATCAGCGATAACCAGTGACAGGCCTGCAATTCCCACACGTAATGTGGGAAAATGCACTATAAAAGAAAAACAAAAAAAAGGCAAAAAAAATAAACTGTGTAGCACCATGGATGCACCCGGACCGAGTGCAGAGGACAATGCGAAACCCACAAGCCCCACAGACGACCAGCAAGGAACCTCAGGGTCGGGGAAGGCCAAGGAGAAGAGGAAGACGCGGTTCAGTCCACAGGAAAACAGGATCATCGTTACGGAGGTGACAGAACACTACCAACAACTGTTTGGCACAGCAAACATGTCATTGGCAACAAAGACGCAAATAAGGCAAACTATCTTGGACCATGTGAATGCAGTTGCAGCGTTGAAGTGGACAATGGAAGAGGTCAAGAGGCGCTGGAATGATGTGAAGGCCAAGACGAAACTCGATGCCAACATGAAAGCAGAAACGCTCATTGGAGGTGGGGGTCCAGCGGCACACCAGGAGCTGGATGACATGGAGAAAATGGTGGTCACAGTCATCAGTCGGGATACGGTGCCAGGAGTTGGGGATCCGGACACTGCTCAACATGACCTGACACAACATCAACAGGGTGAGTACCGACCAGGGATTGGGGAGACGGGGGGAGATGGGCACAATGGAACACATGCACAAGTAAATAGAGCACACTTCACACCCACAATGACTCTGGAGCATGTCCCTGATCCCCGTGGCACACTGCAGCACCCACACAAATACCAAGTAGGCCCCCGTACCCCATGTCCCCAAAGGGGTCCCACACCATACATCACCAATCTCACCACCAACACATGCACACGTGCGAAACCCAGGAGAGATGCCTATTTGTGAATCACACTGAAAATGCAAGTGACACTACATGACGATCAGCATGGCTACAGGCCAATCATCATGACATCGTGCACGCCACAACACTGAGGTGGCTGAGTGTGGACCACATCCGGAAAAGAGCAGGTCACACTCTGACACATCCACGTGCACAAACAACCCCTGATGTCAACAATACATCTGCGGACAAACCATGCCCAAGAGTCACACACTTGACCAAGAGCTCTAAACAACCAAGTCTGGTACATCTCAGCACTGTAGAAGCATAGAATGCAAAGGCACACCGCCTGAAAGGGATAAGGGGCCACAAAATCAGAGCTGCAGGGGCGACTTACCTACACTGCTGCACACACATATAAGAATAAGAGCACCTCAACATTGACAACAATGTGGTACAAACTGCAACACTTTCACAACAGCACACAGGACACAACTGGTGCTGCATGGGTGTTCAAAATGGCCAATCACTCCTGGCATAGCAGGAAACTGTGAGATGACAAGGTACGAGTACAACCTCACATCTCTGATGTCGTACAAATGTCCACTGTCCCGCATCAAATAGGCAACTCACCACAAACAGTCACAATGTACATTGTCATGCAGTCTGTATGTAAAGTTTGCCAATGCGTCAACATATATGTAACACATTGTGAAACTGCATCTCCCCTTTATATTGCAGAGGGACAATCAACACCACCTGCAGAGCAGACCCTACATCAGGTCAGTGATGATGGAGACGAGCACCAGGACATCGACCTGGACGAACTCCAACAGTTCATGGACAGCATCAGCACCCCACCTCTGCAGGTCAGCCCAGCACCATCGAGGTGAGCCCACCCCCTGCACACACCACACAGCAGGAAGCATCCACCACAACGTCTGGCTCACAGCACCTCACCGAAGAACACATGGCGTTCCAACGCCGTGTATTAGACTGCCAGAGGGGGCTGGCTGAACAGGTGCGGCTGGGGTTCCAACTCATGGCAGCCAAACTGGATGCCTTACATGGGTGTCTAAGTCCCATCAGGGACCACTTACACTCCCTAACGGTCACCCACAGTCCGCCCCATGCCCCCCAACAATCCATGGCTGGCATCGCTGGAGTCATGACTCAGAGAAGACAACAACTGTCCAGTCACAGTGGCTACAGCGATGTCATCCGTGATTTGGGAAACATGAGGAGGGGCATGGAGAACATGGAGCGGATGCAGGCACAAAGAATGGCTACCATGGCTGCACACGAGAAAGCTGTAGATGGGATCTTACATGCCCTGCAGATCCTCATCATGGGAGTGATGCCAAAAGACATTGCGCAGATGAATGCTACTGCCACTTCTACATCCACATCTCCGGCCCCTGATGTGTCAGTGTCACACACTGCTGCACACCAAACACCACCACCCACATGTGAGGCACATGAAACGTCAGGGGCTGAAGATGAGGATGAATCTGCCTCAGTGGTAAGTAGGAAGCAGTAGCATTTATCTCTGCCATATGGCTTCTCACTGCTTGGTTCTACACTCTGCATCGTGCCCTGGAATAACATCTTCCACTGTCCCCAAATACACCCAGCAACACTAACTTTGCACCTCAACAGGGACTGCCACATATCGTTTGCAAAACAATGACACAGCAACCAGCCTGCGGACTGGACTCTTTCCCTTCCCAGTGACTTGGCAATGCCTATAGGACTCTGGCTGGCCCTCCACGGGGCAACATGGTAAAGTGTCATCTGCATGACCCATTACTAAGACAGCTTCAACACTCCACTGTGCGTGAATAAGAACTTCCAATACACACAGATGTGTCATGTCCATGATTAATCAAGTATTTAAGCATGTTCGATAGTAGGGGCTGTGATTCCCCCTTACGTCCATGTTGCTCATGTTGTGGGACTTAAGTTACAGGGTGCTTCCTTGCATCATGGTGGTACATATCTGACCTCAAAAGAAGCCCTGTTGTCAATTGTAGGTCACAAATGACAGCCTATATGCAATCAAGTGGGACACATGTGAGACGCTGATGTGTGGGATTCCATACTATCCCTGACACACAGAAATGGCATTTCGAATACGTGACAGCCCAAACAGCCTCTCCGTACAGAGGTGACACACCCAAAATCTATTCCAAATTTACGAGATCGTTAGCACTACATGTTGCACTTACACTTGTCAGAGTGATGTGCCTGTACACAGGAGTGACATGCACTCAGGGAATGTGTGTTTGAAAGAATTTATTTGCACATGCTGTGCCTGTGCTCATTTTGTACTGTCCCATGTCTGCTAAGGACTGTGACAATGTGAAATGCTCATGTGAAGAAATTGTTAATGATGGTGTTCCTACAGGCTATTCCTGCTGCAGCTTAAGTGGGGTGTGGTCCACATGCCTCATCTTCCTCATCATCACCCGGTGCATCTGGCACTCATAGCCATGGGGCATTGGTGCGTACACATATGTTGTGCAACACACAACATGCAACGATCATCTTGCACACAATGTCTGGGCTGTACTGGAGCCTTCCACCTATGATGTCCAGGCACCTGAAACATGACTTCAACATGCCAAATGCGCGTTCCATGATGCCCCTGGTGCGTTTGTGGGCCGCATTGTACTGCCTCTGGGCCTGTGTGTTTGGGGCTCGGAGGGGTGTCATCATCCAAGGGCAGAGTGCATGTCCTTGGTCACCTGTGACAGTGCAGAGAGACATGAGTCAATAGTTGATTAAGCATGATGTGTTGGCAGGCCCACTGGTTCATTGGTGTGTGATATGTGTGTCTTAGTGATTCCTGTTTGACATGAACTACTTGTAGCAAATGAGTGGCATCAATGTGTATCACGTAGCCTCACTGCTGCGCCTCCCTCCCCCGAGCCTATTTACTACTGTGCGCAGCGCAGTTGCATCACTTGCACTCCTATGGCACACCATTGCCAGGCCTGTCTGCGCATGTCCACAAGCCTGACTACGACACTCTGATGTTGTGCGTTGAAGGTGGGCGGCCACATGTGTGTAGGCCTATGTAAGGACAGGGCGGAAACAGATGTAGAGTTTATGGCTGGCTGAACTTGCGATGCGGTTGAGGGTAGACCTTTGGCTCATGCTGCGGTAATGGCGACACACACAACAGTTGGCATGTATGATCCCGGACCCCAAGCGGGCTTGCGCTCCCTCATTTACCCCTTCGGCCGAGCCCGCACTCCGGGGGCATGATACACTTCAACATTGTCCATTGGGGGACGGGTGGAGCCGACACTACAACAGAGACACACTCATTAGTCACTGCCTTGGCAAGGCCATAACGTAACCACACGCAGAGCCACTACCTTGGCAAGGCCATAACCTAACCACACGCAGAGCTCCGGTGTCCCTCATGCATACATAATAACCACACAAACCCACTTAGATAGTTTGCGGAAATTTCTACAGGCACGTGTGCCCGGCCCCTTTTATTGCCAGGCTCAAATGTACAGTGACGCCTGTGCTGGATTGGTGTGGGGTGAGTATAAGCCAGCCCTCATGGAGTGGTTGCTGCTGGCAACAACTTGAACAGTGATCACGATTTAATCGGAAACCGAAAACACCAACAGAACACAAACAACTGTGAAGCATCATGGTGGTAGCCGGAGCAAGTACAGAGCTCACCCAATATGCAATCAGAAGCATCCATGAGTCGAAGTGCATTGTTGTTGGGGCACCAGAGCTGAGCGTGCTCATGTTAAGTGATTGTCTAGGGTTGTGTCCCTTCGGGATATTCCTGCTGCAGATACAGTGGGGTGTGTTACACCCGCCTCATCTTCCCCATCATCGTCCCAGGTCTTCCTCACTGCCTGAGGTGACATTGCTGCGTGAACTGTCCACAGCACAAAACTCAATCAGAAAGGCCCCATGAGTTGTGGTGCACTGAGTCAGTGGCATCTGAAGAGCTGAGCAGGGTATCAAACTGATGATGGCATCCACGACAGGTGTGAGAAACTCTGGTAGTCTGGCTGTGGGACACTTTCGACTCTGGCAGTAGTTGTTTGGAGGTGGTCCTGGCAGTGGTGACATGTGCCTCCTGCGGTGATGCGTCGTCCGGGCAGGTCAAGACTCGATTTGATGTGTGAACCCTGGTGGACCGTAGTTGAGGCCGGTGGCAGCGGTCAGCGCAGGGCCACAGACACATGGCGTTGAGGACCCCTAGGCCATCGACCCAAAGGCCATTAAATATTCAATTAGACAGGGTCCATGATTTGAGCTGCACAGAGTTGGTGGACTCGGTTGCAGTGCGCCTGGCACAGGCACACCCTCAAGGGTCGGTGACTTGCAGTGCACTGAGGTAGGGCCAGTGAGCTGAGCTGGTCCTCGTCGATGTCCAAGGTGAATGTCATGGAGTGTTTCGGGGGACAGTGGAAGCTGTTCTTCCAGGGCATGATGCAGAGGGCAGTACCAAGCAGAAACAGGCAATATGGAGGAGATGAATACTACAGACTCCTTTTTACCAACAAGTCAGTATCAGCTACATGATGATGAAGACAACCCCCAGGCCATATACTCATACGCCACCAAAGTCCAACCAGAGAGTGTCCATGACTTTCGGGGGAACAACGTCAGTCGCACCAGAGGCTGAAGGGGATGCAGTCTGCGATGATGCCTGTACAATGATGTAAACTCTGCAATGGACAAATCAAGACTCAGTTCCAAATGTGTGACCTACAGGACCACAGTGTAGGCCGGAGGTGGCGCTCAGCATGGGCCCACAGCCACGTGTCGTTGGCTTGCGATGCACAGAGTTAGTGGCGCCAGAGCAGTTGTTGGTAGTGAAAGATCACCTCCGTAACGAGGATCCTTTTTTCCTCCGGACTGAACCACGTCTTCCTCTTACTCCTCTCCTTGCGTGCAATGATATGAACTCTGCCACACAGAAATCAAGACTCAGTTCCAAATGTGTGACCTATTCGACCACAGTGTAGGCCGAAGGCAGTAGTCAGCAAGGGACCACAGACAGTTGTAGTTCGGATGCTATGCACAGAGTTGGTGGCACCACATTGAAGGGAGTACATTGATATAAACTCAGCCATAAAGTGTGTACTCTGCCATTGCATAATCAAGACTCAGTTCCAAATGTGTGACCTACTTGACCGCAGTGTAGGCCGAAGGCAGTAGTCAGCAAGGGACCACAGACAGTTGTCGTTTGGATGCTGTGCAGAGTTGGTGGCACCATGTCGAAGGGAGTACAGTGATATAAACTCAGCCATAAAGTGTGTACTCTGCCATTGCATAATCAAGACTCAGTTCCAAATGTGTGACCTACTTGACCACTTTGTGGGCCGGTGGAGTACGTCAACGAGAAAGGAGTGCTGCGGGACTGTCTCGGGGAGGACAGTGATGGTCTGAGGAGGCTGCCAAGGTCGCGGGTCTTGGCTTGGAGCTTGAACAGGCATGTGGTGGGCCCTCTTTGACACACGCCGGTGTCAGAAGGTTAGTGGTGTGGCCTGGTTGCGCAGGGGCGGGCAAGACAGGTTTTGGGACCTGCAGCCTGGGGTGCAGCAGATGCACATGGTCACAGGCACCGCCGCGCACGGCATCGGCCTCGTGGCGTGCTGGGAGGCGCTGCCCTGGCAGGCTCATTGGCCATTCCGGAAGAGAATCATGCCCAGAGCTACGTGCTTTTTATTCACACTCCTACGCTGGCCTGGCGTGTGCCGGGCCAGGCAACTCCGCTCACGCTTACAGGGGGAAACTGCAAAAGAATGAAGAATCAGTTAAGTGTTAAACTTTAGTGATGCTGCAACAGCGAGCTCCTGCTCTATCAGGGTCCTTGAGAGCGAGTGGTCCGGGCACCGGGCATGTCCCCGGGAGGCTGGAAGAGTGGTGCCAGTTTTGGGGTCATGGGGGCCGGTTTTGTTACTAGGGGCCGGTTTTGCAGCAGTGCTGCAATATCGCTCCACCGTAACAAAAGCAGCAGTGCTTCACACTTGCACCCTCGCCCAAACCCTCCCTCCCTCCCTTCCCCCTGTCTGAGGCCTGTCCGATAGAATTGCTAGGTCTGTTTTATGTTCTCAGTCCGCACTGGAGTCATTTTGAAGGTTTGTACTCCTAAATCCTGCAAGATCTCGAAGGATTTTATCAGGAGCACATATTTTTCCTAAAGGTATAAATAAGTATACATGCGCTGGTCCACTCCTCTAGCACCAATTGCCTAAGCTAGTGTCTGCATTACTGCCCTGTCCACAGCACAGTTCTCGTGGGCTAAGATCTTGACAGTACACTCCCCCAGGACCTGACAGTATAATTCCCCAGGACTCTCCCACAGGTTTGGGTTTATTAGGGCACCTTTGATGAAACTGACGCACAAGGTCTAGAGCATGAATGTGGCCGACGGGTTCCCAAGTACAATTTTCTGGGTCATATCCTTTCCAATCGATGAGATGAAGTAACTTGTTTCTGATTATTTTGGATTCTAAGATGGCCCCAACCTCAAATTGTAACTGTCCGTCTACTAGGATAGGACGAGAGCATGCCAATTGCCTATTGCCTTCTTCTACAAATGTATTAGTGACGCATCAAAAAACTATATGTATTAGAAAATTCTGATGGTATTCCCCAAAAAGTTATAGTGCTTCCCCGCCCTACACTGAAATTACGGGGGACCTTAGGTATTGGTAAATCTGAGAGTTGGAAAATAACAGGTATTAAAAGGGCCAAAAGGGAAAAGGCAGCAGCCACATAAAACTCACACTAAACTTATTCTGTACAGTTCTTTGCAAAGCAAAGCACTTTCTAAATTGTGTCTTCTCGTCAAAAGTTAATCTGACAGGACTCAGAATTGAATAAAGTACAAAATGTCTCGGCTTTTGCTTCTGGCACTTGGACAGGCACATCGGAAACTAAATCAGATTATCATATGGTTTGTTCTGCACTGCAAAGCAACAATAAAATGTCTGCTAAAAGGATTCATAATACCAAGTTTAATTAACTGTCCTAGGCCGCTATGTCCATCTTTCACTCTTTCAACTCCCATATATTACAAAGAAGTGTGAGCTACAGAACCTATTTAATGCTGATTCTCTGCCTTTCTCCTGCAGAAAAACTGAAAAAGAGCCAGGAATGTTCCACATTTATAATACTGCAACTACAGTGACTATCTGCACCAAGAGAAAGAATGCAAGCAAATCGGATTATCTCCGCGCAACCCATTATGTGCCATCACCTGAAGAAAATAACAAATAGTTTTCGAAAACTCTTTCACGCTTGTAGGGATGCAATACAGGAAATTTGCCTCATATGGAAAAAGCATTTTTATGGTCACAAACACTCTGATTCAGAGTTTGCAACCTCAAAAATGTTTCTAAATGTACAAATTCCATTATATTGACTTCTAAAATTGGATTGTGCCCCACAGGGTTTCATTATTTGGAATGACCATGTTATAGGCGTCCTTTCCAAATACCAAATCGGTATGAAATATATTTATGTTTTCTTCTTTGTATCACCAGGCCAACTCATTTCCAAGGGCCTTGGAACTGTATTTGGCACCACTTGGTAGGGTAGGGCTCACAGCACCAGAGTCCAGTTGATTGTAGGTGTAGTCTCTGATGGCCCTGAGACTTCTTAACAGGAGGCAAGCTCAAATCAAGCCCTTGGAGAACCTTGGATGCAAGATGTAGAAAGCAAAGTCCTGTCCTCTCACTCCAATGACAGGAGCAGTAAGCAGCAGACCAACACAACAAACCAAACAGCAAAGTGGCAGTACCTCCTGACAGCAATCCAGCTCTTCTTCCTGGCAGAATGTCCACAACCCAGAAGCGTTCTAAGCATATGGTGTCACAGGTCCAGTACTTATACCCATTTCAGCCTCTAAAGTAGACAAACTTCAAAGGAAAGTCTTTGCAGTGCTCCAGACACACTAGAGCAGGTGGACACTTCTTTGTTTGAGGACAGGCACAGCCATATTCAGGTGTCAGTGTCAACTCCTCACAAAACTCTTGCTCAGGAAAGCCCATCAGCATGTTCATGGGCCATCAGGATATGCAGGGCACACCTCAGCTTCCTTTGTGTGACTGTCTCGAGTGAATGCACAAATAGCCCAACTGTCATCCTAACCCAGACGTGTATTCAGAGACAGGTGGAGGCACAGAATGGTTAAAGTAAGAAAATGCCAACTTTCTAAAAGTATTTCAATACATTTGGGTAACCCAATCTACCCGTGTGAGCTTGGGTAATGTAAGTAAACAGGTAAGGATGCCTACAAGGGATTTTTTAAAAACATTTTTTGAAAAAATATATCTTATATAGAATATTATCACATGACACTGTAAATTAATTGAATATGTGCTGTTTATTTTAAACAATTTGCGAACATAAATAAATTGAATGAACCGTGTGTATCATTGGTAGTTCAGTTTACATCAGTATGCACAAAGTAGTAATGGTTCACAACAAGAACTTCTCACATACATTGATAACAGAGATTGAAACAGATTCACAAATTAGGAAAAACACATCATCAATGTATATCTGCCCATCTCCACAAATCAAACATTGAGTCTGTCCTATACATAGGATCTGGAACTCCATAATTAAATTTAACAATAACTAAAAGGATGTACGTCGATGTACAATCTCCGCTGTAATGATTTGAAGAGACCACACTGATATTGTTTTTACCTCCACGCCATTGATTGAGGCATAGGTCTTCAAATTGTGGGGCGCGCCCCCCCTAGGGGGGCGCAGCTTCCCCTCAGGGGGGGCGCGCACTCCACCCCACCACTTAACCTTCCATTGTTCCTTCCAGGCCCATTAGGCTTCGTGTGTATCAGCCCGGGCTGCTGCTGCAGCTCGTGCTGCTGGGGACTCATCGGAGCAGTGTCTGGAGTCCTATCTCCGGCACGCCCGAGCTTTTCACAGGTCTTTAAAGACCATGTGCAACCCATGTATATCTTGGAAACAGAGCACCAAGAGCCAAACAAGTGCTTAAAGCGAGTACAAACTAGTACAAAAAGCTCAAAGAATGGTACACATAACACAAAAGGGCACAAACAGCAGAAAAAAGGAAAAAGAAAGGAGCACAACCGTTTTATGCTGCCTCGATAGGGAATTTCGGAATGGTTAACTGCTAACTGCTAAACTGTTCAGGATTTTTTAAATATGCTTGGGGAGTAGTCTGAACCGAAAACTTACCTATTGATAGCGAACCCTTGAAACTTTTCGGTTGCATTGGAATGGCATTCATAACTTCCTAAGCTCCGGTCATAAAAGGCATGATTGTAGGCTTAACAGAAGAGGAATCCCTTTAAAGAAAAACCAAAAATAATGTAACTTTTTTTTCTTTTTATGCAGTGTTGTTTGTTCAGGCTTTTGTTTGACCTTTACTGCTACTTCAATGTCGCAGGTAAACGGGCAGGGCTACATGTTTAGCGCTTTACCCAGGCTCCACTACTTCAGTGAATGGACTTGACCCAGCTTCAAAGCTGACGTGAGCCTGAAATGAACTCTGAACATTGGTGTCCATATTTCACCCATGTTCCTATGTGTAGCCAGCTGTACACATTGTGTAATTGACCTGCCAGACACCAGTGAGCACTGCTAAACTTGATCAATTTTTTGGGGTGGGTTACATATATCCACCACTCAAATTACTTTCATATTTCACTATACTAATTCACCACTAATCCTTTATGGGTTTCCCCGAGTAGCGTGCTACTCGTCCCAAAAAAAAAAAAAAGCATTTCAACACCCCATTAGGGGGAACAAGCGCTATATAAATGCAAACCTTTTTTCCCTCTTCTATCCTTCAGCTATCCTTCTGAATCCAAATAATTGACTAACCAATCCACCACTTAGATCACTTTCATATTTCACTATACTAATTCAACACTAAGCCTTTATAGGTTCCGGAGTAGCGTGCTACTCGCCGAAAAAGCACTTACACGCCTCGTCAGGGGTAGTGAGCGCTAAATAAATGCAATTACAATATTTACATACCTTTGTAAACTGGTTATAGAGGCTGTTTGTTTTCTGGTTCCAGTGCCCCCTGGGCCTCCAACCTGCCTATTTCTTACATTTGGATTTTACTTTTTACTGCCTTAGTGTGAAAATGCATTTCATTAAAAGAAATATAAAGTTGGGTTAGAAAAAGAAAAATGCCAGCCATCTGTTGTTTAAAGAGCCTGTAAATGCCGTGTCTTGACACTAAATAGGGTTATAACCTAAGGATGGGCGAAGCAAGAATCCATCCATACATTGACTGTCTCTGTGGAGAAAAACAAGCACACCCCTCACCTGTGTTTTGGGAGTGATTTTACTAATCTATCCTAAATTTTATGTTTTATGTGAAAAATAAAGCACCAATGTAATTATTTGGGGCTAATGTTTTCTTGGCGACTTTTCATTTGAACATTATAATAAGCACTAGCACTACAAAAACTTCAGTTTACTAAACACTCTTACTTTATTTAATATTATTTGCCCTATACGACGTGGGCTCTGCAGGAGGAAATGGCCATCAATGATGCTTCCAGAACTTTTTTGTCAGGTGGTGGTCGTGGGGGGGCTCGGCGTGTAAAAAGGCTTAGATGGGGGGGCTCAGCCGACAAAAGTTTGAAGACCTCTGGATTAAGGGGTCATTGATTCTCACAAAACTTTTCTTTGTCCTGAAGATGGTCTAATTGATGCATTCAAAGGGAGACTGATACGTTGATGTAAAACCCATTTTTCCTTTTAGTTATTGTTAAATTTAAGTTTAGTGTGCTCCCACTTCCTGTGGGATTGCCGAGATGTGTTGTGGTCCTGAGACTGGCACGCCAACCAGGCTTTCTGGCCACGTCGATTACCTCCCCAATTAGGGGCCGGGTTGCACCACAGCTGTAATTGCTCAGTCGCTCACTCCCATGCCACCTCCACTGTATCAAAGAAGTAGGATTTGTCCTCATAAGTAATCCTGAACCTGTCCGGGAATAGGAGCATGTATTTCCATTTCAGAGCCCTCAATTTCTAATTGACTGCATCAATGTTGTACGCTGTTGTTTAAATTGGCGGGTGTAGTCCAGGCAGACCAGAATTCTGGAATACAGAAATTTCACATCCATTCTGTCTCTCACCTCGCATTACACCCCTGTCACAATAATTCAGCACCTCCACTGCCATGGGGCATGGGGGCCCCGTGGTGTAGGTTTTGCCACCAAGGAGTGATGAGCTCGTTCCTAAGAAAACAGGATGATAGCTTCTCCTTCTGAACCCATGTCAGGATTCAAATTTCCAGTAGCATTTAAGGGGAGGCCCCCTCCACCCCCTCTGGTATCCTCACAAACTGAAAGTTGTTCCTGCGGGACTAATGTTCCGCATCTTCAACATGGTCCTTTAAGGAGTGTTTTGCAGTGGTTTGGAGGTTAACCTCGCCCTCAGTGTTGTTAAGGTGTCCTCCAGCTTGGATATGCGACTTTCCACTCCCATTACCCTATCCACAGTGTTTATCAGATTCTGTTTTAGTAATAATATATCTACCCCAACCTTGCCTATTTTAATCTCCAGCACTTGGCCTGATGCTTGTATGGGCTGCAGGATCTCTGCAGCCTCTGGAGAGCTGGAGTGGCACAATGAAGGTTCACCATCTCTTTCTGGTTTGACCATTGCTGCCGAAGGGGCAGTGAATGTTTTGATTTTTGTTTGTTCAGGGTTTAGAGTAGGCCAATGATGGAGTGTCTCCAGGAGTGTGGTCTGGCAGTGTGTCTATTTTCTCTAAGATGGAAGCTGGGAGTCCTCTTAGTATGTGGGCTAACCAATGCACATTCTGGACTCAGTGGGCATCATGACTGTAAGCAAAATAATCAGCACATCTGTGGCCTCACAGTGCCCCACTTACCAGGGGTAAAGGCCACTATCCAGCAGTCTATGGTAGGTTCAGCCTGCTTCGCCCACTATTATTGCCTGCTTCTGACTCTCTGTGGGGACCGATCCTCCGCTGCTCAACAGCTGCTCAATACTGAGCAGTTCAGTGGCTGCCTGGGGCACTGACCAACATGTCTAATCAGGTACGTAAACGGTCCACAAAATACTTCAATCCACACTAAGAAGACTCCCAACCTACGGCATTCTAACCTTATCAGTGTGCTTGATCTGTGCACAGGCGCGAAGTTTACCAAGTCAAATTAAACACACAACCAAACTAATTGGTAAACTAATTGAACCTCAAATATGTTTAAAAATTTGAATAATATATCAGCACAACAGTGATCAGTCCACCAATTGAACCTGCAGTCATCATTGCATGCCCAAAAAACTCACAACAGAAACAGAAATCAATCTCCCACACTCATACGTCGATCAGAAATGCACAGCCAGTAATCTCAGGAAGGTCCAGCACCGGAAATTTTGAGATAGTTCCAAAAACTGCTTCCTCCCTCTGACTGGGCAATAACATTTCGGAAAACAGGGGGGAAAGTTTAGGGGAACCCCTACTAATAAGATGGTCCTCTTACACAACCATTCTCTGCAACCAAATCTGTGGGAGCCTGAACCCCAATAATTCACTGAACCCCACTATTTTGAACACCTCAAAATGTACCTCTTACCGTTCGCCTCCAGCATCCTTGATCTAGCAATGTGAGTAACCAACCTCCATGACATCAGGCCTAACAAATTAGAAGAGTAAATCAAATAGTGACTGGGACCACTCATTAACTGAGTTCCAGGTAGCTACAAAAGTTTAAAAAATGTATCACAAAAAAAATAAAGCAGTATAAGAAAATGCGGTAAATGCCATGAAGGCTCAGATACAGAGAACACAGTGAGAAATCAGTAATCATTGACATCTAATAAGCAGTAAAGTCTCTCATAATGCTAACTGTCAAACTCATAAGGAATACTGACAGCATCTTAAGGAGCAAGAAAAATCTCTAAATAATCAGACGTAGGGGCATATTATCAAGGGGCCACGATAAAATTATCGCCGCTTTAGCGTCCGTTTTCGGGCAAAAAGTGGCGATAATTGTATCGCATTATCATCAAGGACACGCTAGCGCGTGATTCCTTGACTTAGCGCCCGTTTTCCACACGCCTCTCCTTGCATCGATAATGAGATGCAAAGGAGGCGTGGCTGTGAAAACAACATGGGATAATATCGCGAAGGCAGCTTCGCGATATTATCAAAGAGGGGTAGCGATATTTGAAATCGCGTTAAGTATGCCTTGACGCAGGAATTTAACGTCTGTTAAATTCCTGACTAAGGCATACCTAACATGGGGGGTGGATTGTGTGGCTAAGACCACAGGCCCTATCATCAAGGATATTGCCATTTTCCATTGAACATCGCTGGAAAACCAGCGACGTTCCATGAAAAACACCGGTATTGCTGGAATAATTATCGCCATTGCGCTATGCGTTGTTAATACAGCGCTAGCTTGCCGATAATTTCCAGCTATAAAAATCCTCACGCTAAGAGCGGCCAGCGATAATTATCGCTGACGCTTGATAATATGCCCAAGAGTTCTCCGAAGAAAATTAAAGTCTCCTCCCTCACCCCCAAAACCAGTGATTTTATACACATTTTACACACAGACAATGAGCGAAACTGCAGATTCAACATAGGATGACTAGCGATAGCACATTTTGGACAAATCAGAAGTGTGATCATCATTAAAGGTTTAACAGCACTAACCCATTTCGAAGGTAGTCAGGAATCTTCCATTTGTATCCACAGCAAAAAAAAGTCTGGAAATGTAAATTACAATATGAAATATTCTGAAACAAAGACTCTTCCACCAGTGTGCTAACAAGCCTGCATCAGAGGTTCCAGTGGAAGTGTCCTTCAAAGTGATGCATCAGGAACATGATGAAAAGTTTCATTCACAACACATGCTCTCTAAGGAAAATACCCATTTGTAGCACAGTGTCCTGCGCTCTGCCAAAACTGTGGTGAGAGAAGACTCGCAGATGGAGATTGATTGGGATTGGGATTGAGATTGAGTAGGAGCAGGATGAGCTAAACACTAGCAACTACATCAATCTCAATAAAATGGTGTCTTCACAAAAATGTGGCATAACTAAACTAGGTAAATAATCACACTTCCCATCATATTAACCAAGTTATTTTAAGTGTAAATCATTAATTCATTGATTACTAGTATATTCATCATTAAAGATCATTAGTGTGCACAAATTATTTGTTAACAAAAATTGCACATTTCAAAAATCTTCAACATCCTCTGATTACAAAGTGGCTGTGTTCATGTGCATGTATATAGTGTGTGTTGGAAATACCATTTATGACCAGAATCCCTACCTCATATTTGTGGCAATGAGGAGTGAAGTACAGACCTGGAACTACCTGATCGAGATCCAAAAGCGGTGTCCCCATTTACCATTTGCCCTGAGCAGGTGGTAAATGGAAGTGATGGGACGCACTTGACATGAGCAAATCCTCTCGTGTCTCCCCTCCATTATTTATCAGTGTCATCTGCAAGACTTTTTGGTGCGTCTCATATATTGCAATTTTGGGTCTTTTTTGCATGCATTAGGTATGAAATGTAGTCTGTTTTACAATGGTGCAAAGACCTGTTGCAGGGATTCTGCTTTTGTACAGAACTATGCGCAGGAGACCAGGACCTCAGAGAATTGTGGTGTACCAGAAAATCCTCCTCAGAACCCAGAACCCCTTATCCGACTAGCTTAGTATCTCATTTGTTAACCTAGATCTAGCTAGGTGGTCCCAATGTATAGACAAACCAGAACAAGCGACTTAGATATTTCTCAGGAGTGGTGGGAATCTGAAATACCTGTTCGTACTTATTTATTAGTCCACAACTTAATAATACAGACACGGTAAAGTTTAAAGAGTTTATTTTATAAACCTCGCTTCCTAAGATGCAGTACTTTGGCTAACACTAGCAGACTAACAGTAAAGATCAGAATCATGAACATTGTTACAATACCATATAGAATGAAAGGAGCAATCATACTATTAATGACAGTGGTATACGACCACACTCCTTTCACTATAATCTAATACATTATTATTATTAGACTATTAGAAGGTCTCTTAGGCTAACAGGGGGGACCCCATACTGTATAGATCAGCTTAGTCGAATCACATCAAAGGATCAGCTCTCACAGCATGCATCAGCTCTTCTTGTTCGAATGAATGTAAAATCAAACTGTTCTGCAATATTAAAGACGCTTGTCCTTCAAACATTGGCAGCTGCATGCATGATATGTCTAACAAGTATCTACGATCAATCTAAACACAACACTCTGTACCTTCTAGTGACCCAGACGCGTTCTTTGCATGATGTACAGACCAAGGGCACATTTCACGGTTAAGAATGTATAACAACCGTTTGTTATTCTGTAAAGCAAAGTCGAGTCAGCATTTTACAAAATGAATAACACATAACAACAGTGTCGTGTGCAGCGCAGCAGAAGCGACAAGCTTGCTTGTTAACTATGATTTCGGTTATGCTAACTTAGTGTTGTAAATAGGGCGTGGCTTAGTCCATCTCACAGACCAATCTGTTCACCTTCATCTAGAATGACAAAATATAAACGTGGAAACCCCCCACTCACAAAGTAGTTGCCCCAGTATGGCCTGGTGTAACTTTTGATACATGAAACAGTGTGGCTTGGTGCTCTTATTAACAAATATACACGAAACAGCAAATAGGTTTTGCAGAGAATATTATTGTATCATTTAGTTTGTATCCCCTCTTTTAGAAAAAGTAATGTATTTATTTCGCATTGGTGTCCATACCAGTATTGGTGTCTGTAAGGCCACATAAGCAAGTTTGCAACTATAGCCTTTCATTTTTACTTCTGGCTACAGACAACTTCAGCATGCTATAATGACTTTATATTGCCACAACACACACAATTCACAGAATACAACATACAGGAAGAAGCTTTGGGTTAGTCCTCTTTATCCATTGGTGTGTTTGGTTGAGGCCACCCAAGGCACTGAACTGTCCTTCTCTTGTGGAGTCAACCACAGGCTTTTGTCGGCTGCATAGATTTTCATTTGCAATTACCTTTTCATTGGTGATGGGTAAAAGTAATCCTTTTTTATTTTTGCTTTTGGCAATTTTGTAAATGCAGGCAGTTTCTTGGTAAAATCTAATACTGCTATTGTTGACAGCATGATTTTTCTATGCTTCATAGAGACGTGTGTATTCAAGAGTAGTGCATATAGGTCATGTGAGTCTATCTCATGGCTTATGATACTGCAACCCTCACATCTGCTTGTATTTGGGGAGGCATTAATGGACCTAAGGATGGCATGGTGCGGGTCAATCCATATGCTGTTTTCCGTCCCTTCTCTCACATGATCCTTGTCACATACAGACCACGTGCTAGGCACTTAGCGGCTTGCAGCAGGAGATGTGGCATTCTGTCACCCGCAGTGTCCATCCTACGATCAGAAAGCGGGGAACTCCAAACAGCCTACATTGTAAAAAAAGTGCTTGCCTTAATATTTACCTAATACAAGATGCTATACCAATTAAGGGTGATTGGTGGATAGGCTTTGTTGAATTTC
This sequence comes from Triturus cristatus, assembly GCF_964204655.1. Lineage (NCBI taxonomy): Eukaryota > Metazoa > Chordata > Amphibia > Caudata > Salamandridae > Triturus > Triturus cristatus. The sequence continues at coordinate 792,941,402 of NC_140589.1, forward strand.
TACAGTCCTGACCCCAACATGGCAGCCACGATGGACAATGACTGGCCTTCGTGTTGCAAGTATAGAATAAGCTGGCATCAAGTTTATTGTTCATTGGATCACTTTCTATTTTGATGGTTTTGCTGTGTGGGAATGTGTTGAGTTTCTTAATTATAAGAATACCCTAATTCATGGGATGACCAGACATCGGTGGGACTCCTTGTGCTGTAGTAAGACCAGAGCAGGCGCATATTGTTTGATGTAGGGAGCCCCACAAAACAGAGCTGTGTGGAGGGCTTTTTTTCAGATGGTTCTGTTGGGCTGAGTGCCTACAGTGAAGTCAGGCCTAAAGGATGGCAGTAGAAGGAGGAGCACCCTGTAGCAGGATGTGTTGAACCTACGGAGTTATTGAACCTTCTCACTGTCTTTATCAGGTTAATATGTACACAAAATAAGTTTCAGAGAATTTTGCAATTTATACAGATACGTGATGTATCCCTCCCAACGCTACTCAGTACAAGTGGGCATACAAAATGTGTAACGGATTGTCCTTACACACCACCAGGTGTCATGCTTTATCTTAGGACAATCCTCACTCTCCAAAACCTCCGTTTGATGGAGAGCCGGCCTACACCTTGAGTCAGGGAGACACTTCTAATTAAGAATGGATCCGTGATATAAGTGTGTTAAAAACCCAATGTGGCATTCCGCAACGCACAACATCGTAATAAGGGCCTTAGGGGCATATGTATCAACATCATCATTTGCGATTCTCAAATAGCGATTTTTAAGGAATCGCTATTTGAGAATTGCAAAACGGGATGTATTTAAAAAATTGCAAACTTTTTGCGATTTCTTAAAATTCCTTAATTGCGATTAGCAAATTGCGAAATCGCAATTAAGGAATACCTGCCCATTCATTCCTATCGGCCAGGAGACCCATAGGAATGTATGGGAAGTAATTCTCAAATTGCGAATCGCAATTTGCTAATCGCAATTTGAGAATAATTTCAAAGGTGCAAGGGTGTCAAGATGACACCCTGATACACCCCTGAAATTGGCATGTGTGGTCATATGGCGCACATACATGCCCTAAGGGCATGTATGTGCGTCGCGTGGCACTTTGTAAAATTACAAAACGTGCATTTTTAAAAGAAATAGCAAATTAACACCAACTAGTAGTTGGTGGTAATTTGCGATTTCTTAAGGATTAATCGCAATCCTTTGGTGTGTGTTACATTTCATTTAGGAAATCGCAATTTGCGATTTCTTAAATGCTTACGCAAACTTAAGAAATCGCTAAATTAGCGATTCCTTAAATTTGCGTTGGGAATTAGCCTAATACATCCCGTATTGCGATTTTTTAATCGCAAGCGCTGTATTTTGCGAATCGCAGCGTTTGCGACTAAAAATTCGCTTGATACATATGCCCCTTAGTCTCTCACATACCCACGCATGAATGCACCACAGTGATGACATGCTGTGAACACACGCAGACCCTTGTTCAGAACCGCAAGGTGCATGGGGAATTAATTAATAATGAAGAACATGGAGTGACCAATAGTACAGTCCACTTCGTGAGTTATGTAACCTGAAAATGTACATGCAAAGATGGTGATGCATACCTGTTTAAAGATTCCTGCGCAAGCTCTACTAATCTCACTGCATCACACTCATACATTCAATCACACAACTTATACTCACTACCACAAATGCAGGTGAAGATATACACACCATTACCACACACACCAACTATGCATCCATATACCTTAGAATCTTGCTCACAACTTGCGTACCGATGGTGGAATAGAATTACACCACTTGTTATTCTAAAAGCCTTTCCCATCAACACATATGGATCAGATGTCGGCAGCTACCAGGTGCTACCTTCAATTGTCTATCACCACCTACCAGATGAAGACATAAGCCCCATTTATGTTACCAGTCCTCATATGAGTTAATCTTCATGCATACATAAATTCTTGCCTAGGGGGGTGGAGAGAGTCTTGAGTAGGGGCAGGTCACTATGCTTGTAATAACATTGACAGATACCTATTGCTGTTTTGTACTGCCTGGTTCAGCCCACTTCCTGATCTAACCAAAACATTGCTTCGCCTGGACCTTATAAAAGCGGTGTATACCATATCACTGCAGTCTATGGTAAGCCCATGCAAAATTTCTGTAGTCTTGTGTAATTTTGGTAATTTTGCATTTACACACATTTTATAAAATTACACCATGTCAAGTAATTATGCGCCATTTGTGACAACAATTTAGCACACGGGCATGGGAACAACGCAAACAAACAACCTCCTGTTTGCAGCGCTTGTGTTTTTTGCATTATTTTTAGCATGAAATGTGATCATGCATTCAAAATGGGTGCAAGGATACATTTCAGGCAAAATTATAGCTTCAAATGTTGGTTTTGCCATCACACGTAATTTCAAGTATTTTTTCTGAAATGTAATGTATTTAGACTAAAGCAAATTACTCAAATATGCACACATCCTTAGTCTCTGTACCTCTCAACATTGCCACAATTTCTGCTCAGATTTTACGTTGCAAAGCCTTGACACCGGAATTACATTTCATTCATGCACCACTAATCTCTTCACCATTTACCATTCAGGTACATACACCCACCTATTAATTTCACTCCACTACTTTGTCACCTATTGCTGCTCCACTGACAGTCCTTGCTCTAAAATTCAATCTGCATCTAATTCTGTTACTCAACCCAAACATTTAACTGATTATACCCACAGACCCCACTCCTCACTATAACATTTACACAGGAAACATTTCATTCCAGCCCTCACAGCCACCCACTCTACTCACTACCTTATTGCATACACCAATGCACTCTACCACTGATCCCCTTTTCTTACTGTATCTCTCACTTCTCCTCACTCTCAATCTTTCAACATATTACTTCAACTCCTAAGCTCACCAATCACTCCACTACTTACATCCATGTGTTCTACTTTTCTCTTGACAGCTCAAAGTCAATTACTCCACCAGTAAAATATTCACACCACCGGCCAACCCCACTAGTCATTCTAAGAATTAACATTCCTACCCTACTTTTCAATCCACCTTCAATTCCCCAGTTATTCCACAACTCACATCCACTCACAGCATCACTAACATCCACTACAATCTCACTCCACCACATCCACCCAGTCTATCAACCACTTTCCCCATTGTTCAACTGCTCGCATACCCACAAAGCACACCATTCTTTTGAATATTTCTACCATTAGCCTCCATGTTATTTTCATGGTTTACCAGTGCTTGAAAGGGCTGTCTTTGAAGACCATGACATTCATGGACCGTTCCATTGTTCCATTCAAGTTTACATTAGGTTTTGATGATTGGGAATAACGTTGTCATTTTGTTAAACTGCAGATGTGACAGACGTGCAGCTTGTAATTGAGAGTCAATGTGTGTATTTAGTTTGCAGACCCAGCAACATTTTAATTATTTATTCATTACTTTTTTGTTTAGGAAGTGCATGTTGTTTGGATGTCGGAAACTGTCATACAGACACCATCCCATTCAATTCAATTCAAAATCTTTATTTGGCACAAAGTAGTTCATACAAGTACAAGAATAAAATACGCCAATAAATAATGATGAAACAATTTTTAAAAAAGGCATATTTCCAATATGCAGTGTTAAAAGCAATACAGTTAAGAATCTCTATCTCCGCCCTCATACTACAATTTAAGATAAAATACTTTTCCTAATTCAGATCACGCCCCAAATATAAGAGCAGCGATGCAAAGGCATAAAAAGGGGTCCTCCAGTGCACAGAGATATCATAAAGCAGGAATATTCTTTGCAAGGAGAATAGTATTTCCTTCCATCATTAAGTCTGCAGAATGAAATAAAGTGTTGAGTGCTCTGCTTCGAGTTACAATCTCATGGGCATGGGACCATTCCATAAGGCCCTTGCTTCATGGTAGGGAAGGCGATGAGAAAGTGTGCCATGCCCAGCCGCAACCTAGTTAAAATGAAGCAGTGTTGGGTATTGGTCACTAGAGGCAAATATGATTGGTAACCCTCCTGAAAAGCATTCGACATGCAAGAGATAACCATAGATTTATTTGACTCAGCAAGGGCTCTGTTTTCATATCTGCCACCTAGAAAAGAGGCCTTACCAACACTCTTATGGAAAACAAGCATACCGTGTAGGTCATGGTGCAGAGGAAGCAGTGACGGGTTGCATCTTTGGGGGGTGGGGAGGCACGGGTGGGCGAAGAGCATGAAAACATTTTAAATAAAAAATAAAAAAAATTACCTTAACCCACGTCTTCCGACTTCAGCTCCAGACCTCTTCTCAGCTGCAACCGGATACTGCAGTGCAGGCATCAATCGTGGTGCTGCTCTCACGCTGTGAGAGCAGCCCCCTGATTGGTGGGGGCAGTCTCACTCGCCGCTCCCAGGGACACTCGAGCCCTGCACTTACTCTGACCCAGGTGGGTTAGAGCTTTCAAAGTGTTCATGTGTGGCTGGGTGTCACAAGACGGCTGGCCAAAAAGACATGCACACTTGCAGAACCAGCCCACCCTCTTCCCTGCAGAGTGACATGGTGCTGTTACTCAGCAGCGGCCCTGCCCCATCCTGATGCGAGCGTCAGAATGAGATGATGAAAAATAAAATGGTAATGTATTACCATTTTATTTTTCATTCTTTGGGGGGTAACTTAAATGGGGCGATGCTCCTCCGCTCCACCAGAGGAGCCCCCTGACAGGAAACCCAAATAATGATTTATAAGATTCATTAATGTAAGAAGGCCAGGGCATATGGTCTAGTGCTAAACAATCCAAAATAATTGGTTTTGTAAAAGCTGTTTCGACTTTTTCCCAGATGGAATGCCAATGTAATATAGGTTTCAACCAAAGTAGGTCCTCCGAGTGGGCTAGACCGATCTCCTTGTGAACAACAAAAGATGGAATGAAGGCCGGAGTAATCAGCAGATGCCCAAGGAAAATGTTCTCTTCAACCTGACGAGGACCGCAGGATGTTTAGCCCTAGAGCCCTCCACCGTACATGATAGCCGACAATGCTCTCACCTTGTATATGTTGGTCATTTCATTAGCAGGGCGGCTGCCAAGTTTGTGGGTGAACCTGAAGATGACCTCACAAATTCTGCTCCTTTTCGATCAGGCATTTTGTATATGTTGGGACCATGAGCCATTATTGGGAAAAAGGATTCCCAAATAACAAAATGAATGAACCCTCTCAAGTGATAAGCCCCTAATACAGAAGGTTCTACACTTTTGTGGGGTTTTTTCCACATGACATCGCAAATGTATTAGAGGCAATAATATTCAGTTTTCTGACCTCCATAAAATCAGATAATGTGTCCATCAGTCTCTGCAGGCCGACAGAAGTCCTTGACATCAGCACAGCATCGTCGGCATACAGCAGCACAGGGACCAGAAGTCCAGTGATGATGGGTATGTCGGCTTGCAGAGCCTGTAAGACTGCATCAACCCCGTTAATAAAAAGAGAGAACAAGACAGGTAGCAGAATGCAACCCTGTCTAATTCCCCTCCTGATTTTAAATGATGGGAAACATTCCCCATTGGGGCCATGAACAGATTCTTGAATTGTCAGGACAATAAAAGAACAATGTTCTCAGGGGCTCCAAGCAGAGGTCAGCAAGACAGAAGTAGAGGGACCCTGACCTAGCCTTAGTGTATTTCCCGATGAGCAGGTCAAGATTACCATTCTGCCTCATTGTCCCCAAACCCCTCCTGAATCCATACCGCATCTCCGAAAGAATTGAATTGTCTTCTGCCCACTGTTCCAAATGTCTGTAGGAAAACCCTTCCCATCAGTTTAGCTGAAGAGTCCAGGAGGAGATGGGGCGATAGCACTTCGGGTCTGATCTATTCCCCTTCTTAAAAGTAGCCACTAATATTGAATTGGCCCAGCTAGAAGGGAACATGCCCTCAGAAGCTGCTTGGAAACCCTTGATTCAAAATGGGGCCCCATAGTCCAGCCATTGCTCTAAAATGTTCTATAGCAAGAAGAACCTCATCGAAAGTGACATCAAGTTTGGTTAACACTCTTACCTACATCTAAAGGTGCATCATCGATAAGGGAATAAAAAATGCCAGAAAAACTATCAACTCTTTTTTGAGGGACAAACGAAGTAAATTTGGTTGCAATATCGTTTTTTTAAAAGGAGGAGTTAACTGTACTCCAGAACAGAGTAATGGTGTTAGTCTCAGCTGGCTGGTAGGCCTGGATGTGAAATTCTGCTACGCTCATAGAGTTTTGTTTCCCACTCCGGGCTCTGCGTAGCACGCAGAGTTCCTGTGGAGTGCATTTTTTTTCTCGCTTGCGCTCGCCAAGGTTAAGTTGGCGAGCACGAGAGAGGAAAATCTTACTCCAGACCACCTCCTGGCGAGATTTCTCAACATGGGCGGTCGCAGATGGCCGTTACCGCTCTTGTTGAGAAACCTTCTGTTCATGTTGAGGAAACTGCCGCTCGAGTAGAATATCTACTCGAGCGGCAGAAAGAAGCAGCGCCCTCTTGTGCTGTGCATGATGCAGTTTGTGCTGTTTTTCCAGCGTGCACCAAACACCCAGCAATAAAATTCAGCGCAAACGGCACGACCTAAGGCACTTCAGCAATTGCGGAAATCCTCGTAGAGCAGCTGAGTTTTTTGGTCACTTTGCGGAACTTTGTCCTGGTGGCTAATACCAGGTTATAATTCTTTCTTAACTGCTTAATAACAAGGTAGTTAAGCCTAACTGGAATTGTATTTGCAGCACGGTAAATTTCTGTAGTACTTTCTGCTTGAAGGGACATGGATAGAGCTAATGGTTTATGGTCGCTCACAGTGTTCGTGATTACTCTTAAGATGAGAACAAGATTACTGGCAGCGGAGGATATCCAAATATGGTCAATGCTAGTGTGGGCTCCTCTTCCAATAAATTAAGATGTCTGTTCATTGCCCTTTACATTACAACTCTCCAATAATAAAAGATCATATTTGAAAATTAGAAAATTTAGGGACTTCCCATAAACGTTGTCTGGGAAAGGTGAGTCTCCCACACACACTGAATCAGTCACACCACGCACACGCTCCGCTGAAAAAGGACACATTTGTGTTTAAAAATCTCCCGGCCAAAGGATGGAGCAATTAGAGTGATTTGGGCACAAGAACGAGTCCAAGTCTGCATCAGCGGCAAAGCTAACATACCTACAGGAGGAGGCAAACACATTGTTGTAAAAATGGACTACCACCAAATCAGATCCACCCCTAAATGATAACCATACAAACTGGAGAAACAATAAACGATCTTTTAATTGTGACAAATAGCAAGTTAGAGATCAGAATCAGCAGACCACCTTTAGCTCATCCTGCCTGGGATGGTGTGGCTGCAGTAATAAGGGAGGAAACCCCTTCTACAAGGGTTGGTTCTGCATGGCAAGTTTCCTGAAGGCATATTACATCCAAAGTGGAAGTAATGTTATACCAAACTGGGGAAGTTAATTTATTTTGAAGCCCAGAAATGTTCCATGAAATGAAATGGGAAATCTCTCCGTAGCTGGGTAATATTGATGTTGGAGATAAAATAGGGATACTAGATGAACTAAATTTATCATTCATGAGTGGTGAAAGGGGATTAATAGGAACAGAAACAGTGGATACAGCTATGAGCTCTAAGGGCCTCATTTATGAAGGCTGTCTCATCGCTGCGACAAAACAGTGATGCAACAGTTTTCACAGTGCCCTCCTTGCAACACGATGGATGCGCCGTATTTAATGTAGGGTGCTCCATGTCGCAAGGAGTTACAGCTACATCAGTTTTACTGACGTATCTGTAGGCACAAAAGTGACGCATTACTGCGGTGTCTGAAAACAACACAACTCCAGCAATATGTCCTTTCATATGGGGCAAGACCCATATGAAAGGGCCTGCAACAGTCTTACGTCTGCTGTGACGCAGGCGTGAGGTTTTGGTGCATTGGCGTCCTAGAAGCGGGCAGTTAAATCTCATAGATTTCACTGCACCACTTCTACAAGGCTTTTTACGAGGGAATGCCCACCCTGCATACATTACACCAGACGCATGTATAATGTAGCGCAGGGCTTTACAAAGTGACACATCTTCTTAGATGCATCACATTCTAAATAGGGCACAAAGTGGTGCATTTTTTATGCTGCTGGTGGATCACAAAAAGTAACACAACGGCAGTGCAAAAGTGTTGCAAGGCCTCATAAATAAGGCCCTAAATCGGGGAATGAGGTCGAGTAGCCTGGACAGACAGATCATCCGAACAGATGGAGAAGGGAGATTCCTCGGTGGTATGAAGTTAAAATCAGATCAGTCAAAATCTGGAACCTATTAGATAAGGAGATGTTGGATGGGCAATCAGCAGTAGAGAACTGGTTGAGTAATGGACCATTTGACACTTGTGGGACTTGGTACTGGTGGCAATAAAAAATAACCCAGAGGAAGAAGTGTAATATTTTCTGAATTTGGGGTGTAAGATGAAAACCTAACCAAGGACTCTCCTGCAAACCTAGGTTATTTAAAGTTAATGATAATGCAGTCCCCCTTAAATGTGTTTTTTAATTTGACCAATCCACCCAATCCTTCACGTCAGCAAAATTTGGTCAGCTTTTGAAATTGGGAAAGCAAACTTGGATTGGAGCAAGTGAAGGACTTTATTCCTTAACTGAGCAGGTGATTCGATTGAACCCAGGAGCTGAGAAGAGACATTAGTCATTACTACCACATAAGGTTAAGAAGCGGGAGGTAAGTTGATTGTCATTAAATTGAAAAATTCCCCCTCTTTGCTTTGTATACTCATGTTTTCCTAGACTTGGAGGGGGAATCGCTGGAGAAGGATTTGGGTAGGGGAAAACTGCCAGGGATCCTTGGCAAGTTATTAGAACCGGTCAATTGGGACTGATTAGATGATAACAGGCCCATCCCAGGGCAAACAGCCCTGGTCGTAACTGGCTACCCACTGATGTGAAAAACCCTCCCTCACCACAGGATCCAGAGGGAGCTTGATTTTGACGGGGTTGAAAGGGGTCGTGTGTGGTACAAAGGGGCTGCTGCCCAAATGGCTATCTGTAGGACAGTTGGAGGGAGGAGTTGCTTGACTACAAAAATTTCAGTGCCTGTATACAAGGCCACTGATGCTGTTGTGTAAGTAGATTGAGCCACAAAATTAACTGGTTAACAAGGTGCGAAGACCTGATACTACGTAGAAGTTCATCGATCAGCTCCAACCGTTCAATGAAAGGGTAAAGCAAACTTTCCCTCTCCCTTCTCACATAGTCCAAAAATTTCCCCTGGAATAAGTCCAGGTCCGCTTCAAGAAAGGGCAAAAGGAATCGCTGGGCCAGAGGCAGTAGTTGTGGATTGAAAGTCTAAGGGGAGATGTAATTTTCATGTCGCCTGGTGTCTTTTGCTTTTCGCAGGAGGTGCGCTGTTATCCCATCCAGGGTCAATGAAAGGAGCGGTATGTGGAGACAATAATACTGTAATTGGCAGTGAATCCTGAACAGACGCTAAAGCTGGACCACTTTCATGCTGAGGCACTATCTCAGTAGATGTGGGTATCCCAGGAGCTATTGCAGTACTGCCAGATAAACAACGACCAGCATGCTCTGTTTATGGCACCCACTGCCCTTCTGATATATCCATCCACGGAAGTATGGTTTAAGCCAGGTATAGTTGGAATAGGGGCTCTGAGCTTTACCATTGTAAGGGGAGGCATTAGAGTAGCAGGTAAAAATTTAAAGCTGCAACAGTACTTCAAAGTCCTTGGAAAAAATAGACAAGGGCCCTCTCCAGCCTCCTCTGGGCTCTGACAGGCTCAGACGGGTCTGGTCTTGAACTTGGCTTTGCCCGAGCATGGTCTGCGTACATCCCATGCCGTGGTATGGTAAACGGATATGTAGCACAGAAGTGCTCCCTTCCCTCTCAGCTGTGCAGGTGTCTCCTAGCATGATGGTTTTTGGGGCACAGAGTTCCCAAATGCTGCCAAACACGAGCAGCGGGATGAAGAACAGCGCTATGTAGCGCAGAGGGGCTCCTTCCCCTCTCAGCTGCACTTGCACCTCTTAGCATGATGGGTCCTAGGGTATGGAGTCTCCAAATGTTGCCAAACAAGAGGCCTGAGCAGCTAGATGAACTACAGCGCTATGTAGTACAGAGAAGCTCCTCTCTCAGTTGTGCATGCGCCTCCTAGGACGATGGGTCCTGAGGCTTAGAGTCCCCAAATGCTGCTAAACAAGAGCACCAAGCAGTGGGATGAACAGCAGCGCTATGTAGCTCAGAGGGGCTCCTCCCCTCTCAACTGTGCAGTTGCCTCTTAGCATGATGGGTCCTGGGGCATGAAGTCCCCAAATTCTGCCAAACAATCCTATTTACTAATCTGTCAATTGAGGGTCGCCAATCCTTTAACTATTCGTCTATGGCAGAAGAGTGATAAAGGCGATTCTATCCATGTATCACACTACTGTTCTTTGGAATTTCTGGATGAACAGAAAGGAGGAAACTGGATATGGTACCAAAAGAAAACAGCAACCTGCAGAAAACTGATCAAGATGTTCACAGTAAGGGCTACCCTAGGAAATGAGAAAGCAAGCATACATAAAAAAAAATCTTACAAAATTTTCAAATACTAAACAAAAAGAGTTAACCACAAAATAAAGCAGCAAGAATAATGAGAATAAATTATTTTAAAAAACAAGGAGATAAATATCAAACAAAGAATCCTGAACAGAATAGAAGCAAAGTACTGAAGTAATGATGATTGAACCACAAACATTGTGGTGGAATGACCTAAGTTTTAACACCTTTGTATTGTACTAGTACTCATGATGTCCTTAATAACTCGGAAATAGGGCCAGACCACTTTAAATTGGGATAGTCCAGGGCTCTCCAAAGTCAGTCCTGGAGGGCCGGATCCATGCCAGATTTTTAGCATATCTCCATTTAGATAAATGTTGTTATCGTTAAAATCTGGCCTGGATCCGGCCCTCCAGGACCAACTTTGGAGAACCCTGGGATAACCCAACCGAAAGCAGCAATACTATCAGTAATGATGTCTGTGTGTCATATAGTCCTCCATCCAGCAGATGTGGCTAAGGAGTAGGTCTTCCTCCAAAGTCTGAACACTTTGATTTTCTGCTTCAATTCTTTTAAATGCAAAGATAGTGCGGCCCTTTCAGAATAAACAGCTGAGCGCCAACAGGTAAGGACGCCTTCGTCCCACGTCCTAGAGGCAGCCATGTAACATAATCAGCCTTGCATACACATTTGTTTTGATTGACTCTTATGATATCACGTTAGATTTGTTTGTGCTCCCACATAAGCTTTATTATTGATCCAACAAAAGTGCTGCAAGTTTGTTAAAAGTATCTTCTATGCACTATTTAGCTGTACATATGTTCTAAGGTGCACAGGCCCCCCCTCCTAAGGCTCATTGAGCCCCGGGGATCACCACCCCCAGGACTTTATTGATAAAAAGGAAGGGGGTGCACAGGGCCCCCCTCCATGGGCTCTATAAGCCTCAGGGACCATAACCTGACCAGGGTTAAAGAAAGATTGATGGGGGGCCGAGTAAACCCATTGGGCCCTGGGGACCACTACCTCAGTGGGGCCAAATATTTTTTTTAAATGGGAAAGGGGCCATATATGGCCCTAGTGACCACCACCTCTCTGCGTCCGGCCTGTGCTAATCAAAGTAGAGGGGGCCATGCGGACCCTCTACTGGAGCTAATAATGGGCCCAGGGCCAGCTCCCGCTATGTCCTTGGGAGTCCACTCCCAGGACATAGCTGTATGCTCTGACTAGGTGGGAGCTTTGACAGCTCCCGCCAAGCAAGTGAGAGACGTGAAAGTGCTGTCAAGAGGTCAGGGAAAAAGACAAAATGATTGCTCTGACAGACAGGCAGCTGTATGTTTAGCAGCTCCATGCCCGTGAAAGCAATGCCGGCTCCTGTAGGAGGTGGGGAGGCGTCTGGGACCGAAAAGAAAAGACGAGAAAGAGGCAAAAAAATTATCAGAAGCGAGCAGGAAGAAGCAGAATAAAGGTCAGAAATGAGCAGAGAGAGGCAGAATAAAGGTCAGTAACGAGCAGAAAGAGGCAAGTAATAGGTAAGAAATGAGAAGAAAGAGGCAGAATAAAGGTCAGAAATGTGCAGAAAGAGGCAGAATAAAGGTCACTAACGTGCAGAAAGAGGCAAAATAAAGGTGACAAATGAGCAGAAAGAGGAAAAATAGAGGTGAGAAACGAGTAGTAAGAGACAGAATGAAGGTGGAAAACGAGCAGAAAGATACAGAACAAAGGTGAGAAATGTGCAGAAAGAGGTCAAATAAATGTGAGAAACAAGCAAAAAAAGGAGAACAAAGGGCAGCAACATGCAGAAAGAGGCAAAATGAAGCTGTGAAATGAGCAGAAAGAGGCATAATAAAGGTTAGAAATGAGCAGAAAAGGCAAACTAAAGGTAAGAAGCAAGCAGAAGTAAGCCTTGTAAAGGTATGCAGCGAGCAGAAAGGGGCATGATAAAAATGAGAAACGAGCTGAAAGAGGCAGGATAGAGGTCAGAAACTAGCAGAAAGAGGCAAAATACAGGTCAGACATAGCAGCAAGAGGCAAAATAAAGGTCAAAAAGTAGCAGAAAGAGGCAAGATAAAGGTCAGCAACGAGCAGAGAGAGGCAAATTAATGCCATAAACTAGCAGAAAGCGGAAAAATAAAGGTCAGCAACGATCAGAAAGGCAAAATAACGTACAGAACGAGAAGAGAGAGGCAAAATACAGGTCAAAAACGACCAGAAAGAGGAAAAGTAAAGGTCAGCAACGAGCAGAAAGAGGAAATATAAAGGTCAGATGTGAGCAGAAAATAGGCAGAAAACTGAGGTTGGTCAGTCAACTCTGTTCTGCTGGCGAAGTTTGCGGAGTTTTGCCAATCTGTGCTTCGCTTGGAACACGGAGCTCAGCAAAAAATCTGTCAACCACCGGCGGAGCGGAGTTTATCTGTGTGCTCACCCCTAGACTTCATCCCCCAACCAGTAGTGCATCAGGAGGTGCGTTTGCAGAGTGGTTGAGAAAGGGGGCAAGACCTCTGATGAGGTCTCAGGAATCCCGCTCTGAGGGACTTACTTGTGGCAACAATAGGGATTATTGGCCCCCAATCACCCTTAGCAGCCAAGGGGACAACATCCCCCAACCAGTAGTGCACCAGGAGGCCCCTTTGCAGAGTGGTTGAGAAAGGGAGCAGGGCCATGAAGACGTCATATGAAGATAGGGAATGCACACCCACTAGTCCTACCATGATGGCACCTGAATACTACGTTGCTATATTTTAGGGACGAATCTCCACCCCAATTCCAACCGCACAGCGTGATGCAATTTGCACAAGTCTTCCTTTATACACAATTTTATTCCAGGTTTTCCTTCCATTCATCCTATATTTTCCTCTGATTCCGCATTTAAGATTCACACGTAAGGTAACATGCCAATTTTCAATGTTTTCTCATGTTCGAGTTGGTCCATCCAGACCTTATTACAAGAACAAGTACAGACGCAAAAAGTTCATCCGAAGCAGTATTTTAATAACCCAATGCATTTCGGGCACATCAAGCCCTTCGCCAGGGGTAACTAAAAATGACAATGAAACAAGCGTCGTTATTTTATCCAACATTGCATAATCTGAACAGCAAAAACAAAAGCATAACAGAATAATTGCACCTTAATTCCCTTCTAGACATCGTCTTACACGTTTATTTGAATCGCCCCTTCAAAATTCATTCCGTGTATTATCGCTAAAACCATTAACACTGCCTGATTCCAACTCACTTCCCTCTATTATCTCTCCCTTAACACAAACAGAAAATGCCTCTGACATGCACCTGAATCCTAAACTAAACTTCACATCTTTGCAATCTATGCCTTTCTTATTTTCATCTGCTAACATGTTCCCCTCTCTTCCACAGAATCACACAATCAAAACCACTCCTTACGCAGCTGTTATTCCACCCACTTCTCCCTTTACCGCATCTCAACCACACAACCACCGCATTGGGTTATTAAAATACTGCTTCGGATGAACTTTTTGCGTCTGTACTTGTTCTTATAATAAGGTCTGGATGGACCAACTCGAACATGAGAAAACATTGAAAATTGGCATGTTACCTTACGTGTGAATCTTAAATGCGGAATCAGAGGAAAATATAGGATGGATGGAAGGAAAACCTGGAATAAAATTGTGTATAAAGGAAGAATTGTGCAAATTGCATCACGCTGTGCGGTTGGAATTGGGGCGGAGATTCGTCCCTAAAATATAGCAAAGGGAGCAGGGCCTCCAATGAGGTCTCAGCAATCCCACTGTGGGGGACTTGCTTGTGGCAGCAATAGGGGAACTTGGCCCCCAACGACCCTCAGCAGCGAAGGGAGTTAATCCTCCAATCAATAGTACACGAGGAGGTGAGTTTGCAGTGTGATTGAGAAAGGGGAGGGCGCCTTCGGCGAGGTCTCAGCAGGACTGCTGTGGGGGACTTACTTGTGGCAACTATAGGGGTTCTTGGCCCCCAATGACCCTCAGCAGCTAAGAGGGCTTCATCCCCGAACCAGTAGTGTGCCAAGAGCCCCCTATGCAGAGTGGTTGAGAAAAGGGGCGAGCTTCCGACAAGGTCTCAGCAGTCCTGATGTGAGGGACTTACTTGTGGCAACAATAGGGGTTCTTAGCCCCCAACAACCCTCAGCAGCTAAGTGGGCTTCATCACCCAACCAGTAATGTGCCAGGAGGCTCCTATGCAGAGTTGAGACAGGGGGAGGGCTTCCGACGAGGTCTCAGCAATCCCACTGTGGTGGACTTACTTGTGACAACAATAGGGATTCTTGGCCCCAAAGACCCTCAGCAGCCAAGGGGAGTGCATCTTCCAACCAGTAGTCAGCCAGGAAACGCATAGGGGTTTTTGGTCCCCAATCGCCCTCAGCAGCCAAGGGGACTTCATTAGGGGTGGCTGAGCAATACACCGCCCGCTCACGGAACTCTGCGAAATGTAGCTGACTTTTTCGGTAACTGTGGAATTCCGCAGAATGAAACTCCGTGAGCTCCATACAGGCCTACAGAAAATGAGCAGAAGCCACTCAGGCACTCATGCACCCATTCACAGAACAACTCAGAAACTCTCACAGCCACTCACAGACCAATTCACACATGCACCCACTCACAGATGAACTCAGACACGTACACCCACTCACAGACACAGTCAGACACTCATGCACCCGCTTACAGAATCATTCATACTCTCTCTAACCCACTCACAGATCTACTCAGAGACTCACACACTCACTCACAGACCTTCTCAGAGACTCACACACCCACCCACAGACCCACTCAGACACTTATATACCCACTTACAGACCACTCATACTCTCTCACACCCACTTACAAACCTACTCAGACACTCATACACCCACTGAGACATGCATGCACTCCCTCACACACTCTGTGTCAAACCTTAATGCTTACAGTCAGGAAATATATATTTTTTTAAACCCTTACAAATTCACGTAAAAATCAAAGATTACAGGGACGTTATAGTTCGGAAATAGAATTTAAAAAAACCTTAGAAATTCACTGAAAGAAAATGATATGGTTACAGGGAAATTACAGTTAGGCTGACATTTCAAACATACAAAACCATAGAACTTCAGCAGTTATAGTTACCTGAGCTAACTATAACTTTTGCATTGCTTATGACTTCCAATATCACATCGCTCATGACATGGTCAGTGACATCACTGATGACGTCACTGATGACATTTCAAATTTCATTTGTGTGTTTAACCCATGCGCACCCTGATTTGAGTCTATATGTAGATGAAAATGTACACTCGGAAACTGTTGATAGCAACAAAGTGCAGCATTGCCCCTAGGCATGGTATTAAATAAACACATGAAGAATATTTACATGTATAAATACATTTTGTGAAAGGCCCCCTAAGTTTAAAACCAAAAGAACATTACATTTCTAAAAATTAGTTGACTCGGATAATCACACAGGAAGGATAACAGGAGAATATATCTGCAAGTTGTTAATACTTATATTTAAGAACACTGGTTAATATCCAATAATCTTCCATCATACAATTCCAAAAGTTCATTTCATATCCCATAAAATATGTGCATCTCATCTCCCAGTGTTTACATCACCTTCTCAATATGGGCCCTGTTCACTATTTCTGGAATCCATCAGTAAACCCTAGGTTTACTTTTTGAATTTCAAAATCTCAGTAAGATTTCCTTTGCCACCATCAAAACCTGTTTTTCCCGCTCTTCTTGATTTCTAGTTTGCATGTCAAGTTTGTCAATGTCACTGAACAAAACAATTTTCATTGAAAGATTTATTTCTGTAGATGTTGTACTTAACGTTTCTGACACCTGTTTCGACCACTCACTTATTCTAGATCAGTCTATAAAAATATGTCTATAACAAGCTGGATAATTTTGGCATCCTCAACAGTTGATTTTCTCCAATAATTCTAGCTCTCCCTTTAACAGCTTTCCCTTTTAACCTTGGACATAAATAAAAACTTCACAAAAAAAGAAATGAAATGAATTGTGGTAATTGAACATCTTTGGAAAGCTTCCTTTCCCACATGAGGATGAGCAAATTCTGTATCCAGGGATCAGCCATCTTGCTCACCTTCACCAAACAGATGAAGTTTGGCATACATGTGTAATTTTTTCTAGTTCCCTTCTCCAATCAACCAGTTGCAGGGTATCATGATGATCACAACCTTTTGGCATGTGTAGACAGTAGTGAAGAAGGGGGGAAAAGTGATCCTTGCAGGATTAAAATGAGTAGTAAGAGTGTGGCAGTCAGGTTACCCCATTCCTCTGCCTCAATTTAAAACATGCATAGACAAAGGCACTTGGTTGGACCTTTCTATTTTATATGCACACATTGAGACACACAACTCCCCAGACATTGACCTAGATGACACATGCATGTAAATATGTGGCCAAAGCAACATGCCTACAGACATCCATGCATAGACCAACATGACTACAGCTGTTCACACACAGACACCAGCAAACAGACATCCATATATGCTTACCTATTCGCACTATGTACATGGACTATCTGACATTTAGTGACTCATACACACAGACCAAGATGGATGTGTTATGTTATGTCTGTTGCATGTACAGTTCTTTATGCTGCTCTAGAGTCATCTTGAAGTGCTAAAGGGGTCAAGATCCCAAAAAGGAGGAAACAAAAGAGAGTGAATGAAACAGTAGCATTTTACATGGAAAGGGTGTATTCAGGTCCCAACAAATGGTACTTAATACTATAAAGTAAATTGAACAATACATCAACGTTTCCACCCAAAAAGTACAATTTAAACAGAGCCTTCATCAGGACTATGCAAGTAGACACCTCACAAAGTGTAAGGGAAAGAATCTGTAAGTAATAGCTGTTCTGAATCGATCAGTTTCACAATGCCAATGCGTTTCTGCAGTTGGTGCTGTTAAGTGAACTCCTGCAAAAAGCAATGTCAGTCACCATCGCAGCGTAAAGGAACAATCCTATCAGCAGGAGGACAGTCAGTCTACCAATATTCTGCTGTTAGTATTCTTTTTGAGGTGTCTACTTGCATTATCCTGATTAAGACTCCGTTTAAATGGTTAAATGGTACCAAGAGTCATCTTTTAGGCCCTGAATACAGTGAAACATCATTTTCTGAAACTGTGCAACTATAAGTCAACTGCATGTTTTTTATCCCAGAGCACACTCCTTGTTCACTAAATTTCTCACTAGTCACTACACTGCTCCATTCACCAAGAGTACCTACATTCTTATATTTCTGTGAAGTATTTGAATGATTGTGTTAAATGAATTGTATATATCTACATCCTGCACAGGACTATGCAGAACAGGATACATGGATAGCCAATAAACCGTAGGTTGATCTTAAATCAAATTCTTTACCATGAATATCTATCCTTGCCTAGGAAGCACAAGCTTAAGCTTCCCTCAAGGGAAATATTGCTTTTGATTACATAAAACTCAATACAGACAGCAAAGAAATCCTGATATTACAAAACAAGAGCCCCAGATGGGACTCCTCCCAGTGGCTAGGAGAGCAAGGACCCACACTCACACCTACAGACCACACAAATACCTCAGAGTCATCCTAGACAACAAACTCAAAATGATCAAGCAGGTGAACACGGTGTACTCATCCTGTTTCCTCATACGTAAGGATGCTCCGCAAGAATCCAAGTGGCTCCCCATGCATATAAGACGAACAGTCACCCAAGCCCTTATAAGCAGCAGACTGGACTATAGCAATGCATTCTTCATTGGCATCTCTAACCAACTTATTTAAAGGCCCCAAATGACCCAGAATGACACTACTAGACTCATCCTCAACATTCCCCGCAACGCTCACATCACCCCAACCTTCAGAGAGCTCCACTGGCTACTCATACAGAAACAATACCATTTCAACCTACTCACTCATGCCGAAAAAACCCTAATCACCAAACCTGCATACCTCAACAAACATCTTCACTTCTACCAGCCTTCCAGACCACTACCACTACGCTCAGCAACTTTCCCTCGCACAAGTTCACGAGTTTCCCGCACCCACAAAAGCTGTTCCAGTGGATGGCCTTTCGCTTACATTGCCGCTTAATCCTGGAGAGATCACATGCAACAAATAAGGATGTTCCCATCCCTTCTGTGCTTTAAGAGGAAGCTAAATACCTGGCTATTCAACTAGAAGTTCCATAAGGCCTACACTCTGGGTACCCTCATGGGTGATTAGCCACACTCTAAAAATTGAAATAACATAGCCAAGCAATTAAAGAAATGCAGTGAGGTGTGGCCTGAATAATACTGACTTTGGTTTACACTCTGGTATCAACATTGGCAGCAAGTGTTTGCCCATGCATAGCAGAATCAGGTCACACTCACTGTACCAACAATATTTTGTACTACAACAAGCCGGTGATATTTTGTACTACAACAGTGTGGTGAATTCTGTAAGAGCAGCGACAACACCATCTCGTGCTTGAAAACGAGTCTGGTTCTCATTCTGGGTTGTGGAGGATTTCTGTGACATGGTGGGTATTCTGAACTATCACATTTTCAAAGAATTCTGAAACCCCCTATTACAGTCTAGTCATCAACGAAGCCATTTCGAAGGAACTGATTAAAGTGTGATCTTTGTTTTACAATCAAGGAAGAACTAATTACTGCAACAGTGTGACGTGAGTGCGCATTTTATGTATAATGCACATGTGGAAGATACGTTTTCTATTGATGGATAACTGCCAACCATGTTGTACATGCTCAATGCTGTTACCTCAGGTTTAAAATCTACCACTGTCACCATTAAACAATGTTGTGACATAATCATTTTGCCGCAATTTGTTTTTTTTGTCAACAGTGCCCGTGTCGAAGCTGAGTACTTTTTCGGATCATTTTATTATTTTGTGTTGTTCTAAATGAATAGTACCATGACCTTATAAAAAAATTCCAAGACGTTAAAAAAAATTCAGGCTGTGTCCTCATTCCTCTATCTGTTCATGGAACTCCTCAGTGACTTGCAAGATCCTTATAATGTACGGCAGACAGGTATTAGATCCAATATATAATATTTATTTAATCCAAAGTACTTGAGAAAGCAAATGACACAAAATAAACGATAATAAATTAAGCCACAGGTGAGCAAGAGTTCGAATGATCATAATTGGGAAGGCAAAGAAGCCTTATCGCAAGGGTTTGAAAGAGCAGAGAGTGGGAGCTGGTTCAGTAGATGAATTTAACCAGTGACAAGAGAAGCTAAATAAACAAGAGTGAGTTAGTGATAGAATTGAAGACGAAAGACAGGAAGCTAGATTTAAAGAGCAAAGAGCATAACAGCCAGTGTAACTAAGCAAGATAAGGTAATGTGGGAGCATTAGGTGGAAGAGGGGGAAGAAGACAAATGCAAGCCTTCTGGCTATACGACAATAGGAGGGTGAGGTGACTGGGTAAGCCCACATTCAGTGAGGAGCAGTAGTTTAAACGAAACAGAAAAAGACTAGTCAAGAGAAGTTTTTATTAATGAAAAAAAAAGGAATGGTTTACTTTTACGGATGTTAACCTACTGAAGCCAGCAAGGTATGATTACGGCGATCTGAGGAGTGAAGTTAAGACCAGAGTTAATGATTAAACTGAGGGCATCATTTACAAGCCCATTGCGCTGCCAGTGCGTCACTATTGATGCACCTGCAGCACAATAAATTTGCCCATAGTTACAAGGCCATGTAAAGCCACCCACGCAACATCCATGGAACCTGACACATTACACGATTTACAACGTTTTGAAAAGCTAGGAATGCATCATAAATGTACGCCTCGCCAGGGGCGCAATACTTTTATTTCTCCTTGTTTTTAGGTTTTGCCTGCGTAGGCTGTGTACATGCGCAGTCTCGCTGGTGAGATCTTATGATTTTAAGGGGCTTTGACTATCGGGCTTTAAGCCCCGCCCCTCGTTCCCATTGGCCGGCATCACGGTTTATGGTAAACGGGGGCCAGCCATTGGGAAAGAGCTCTTTGTGACGTACACTTTTCTCTTTTTGAGCTGTCCCTCTTGGACTGGCTCGCCTGCTTTCCTTCTGAAGTAAAAGGTTTCTTATCTTTATGAGCAACACATGGCCCCATAAAGATAATAAACCTTTTACTTCAGAAGGAAAGCAGGCCGTCCAAGTGGGACGGCAGAAACAGAAAAGTCTACATCAGCTGCCTGGCGAGCGCTAAAACATGGGCAGCACGAATGTATTGCTCCCGTTTTTAGTTTGTTTTGTAGTTTTATTTAGAGCAAAATGAATTGCTCCTGTTTTTAGTTTGTTTTATTTAGAGCAAAATGGTCCTGGAGGTATTCGAGCGTGAGCACCAGATACAATAAACAGGGGTTTTAGGCACGGGGAGATTAAGTGATTTGCCCAGGATCACACGATGCTTAGCTGACGCCGAGATTCCAGCCAAGTTTCTGCGCCAGCCTCTTATTGTACATTCTCTGGAGATTCCATTTCACTCGGTTTTACTGGTGAGCGCTAAAACATGGGCAGCACAAATGTATTGCTCCCGTTTTTGATTTGTTTTGTAGTTTTATTTAGAGCAAAATGGTCCCGGAGGTATTGGAGCATGAGCACCAGATACATTAAACAGAGGTTTTAGGCACGGGGAGATTAAGTGATTTGCCCAGAATTACACGATGCTTAGCCGACGCCGAGATTCCAGCCAAGTTTCTGCACCAGCCTCTTATTGCACATTCTCTGGAGATTGCATTTCACTCGGTTTCACTGGCGAGCGCTAAAACATGGGCAGCACAAATAAATTCCTGTTTTTAGTTTGTTTTATGTGGAGCAAAATGGTCCCGGAGCTATTGGAGCGTGAGCACCAGATACATTAAACAGGGGTTTTAGTCACGGGGAGATTAAGTGATTTGCCCAGAATCACACCATGCTTAGCCGACGCCGAGATTCCAGCCAAGTTTCTGCGCCAGCCTCTTCTTGCACATTTTCTGGAGATTGCATTTCACTCTGTTTCACTGGCGAGCGCTAAACCATGGGCAGCAAGAATGTTTTGCTCCCATTTTTAATTTGTTTTGTAGTTTTATTTAGAGAAAAATGGTCCCGGAGTTATTGGAGCGTGAGCACCAGATACATTAAACAGGGGTTTTAGGCACGGGAGATTAAGTGATTTGCACAGAATCACACGGTGCTTAGCCGACGCCGAGATTCCAGCCAAGTTTCTGCGCCAGCCTCTTCTTGCACATTCTTTGGAGATTGCATTTCACTCGGTTTCACTACTAGAAACAAGCTGGGATCTGATTCAAGGCTGGGGTTGCCACCAAAATGTTGCTCAGCGCCTCCCAGGGGTTAGGTTACAGCCCGCAGGGGCCTGGGGGAGGAGAGGTAGGTAATGAAGATAAGCGCATGGACTGCCAGCCGAGACGGCAGGCATGTACGGAGAGAGCAGACTGGCAGAGACAGCACAACTCCACCAAAAAATAAACATGCAGCTACGGCGAGACTCTTAGCGCGCTATAGACTGATCACCAGGGAAAGGAGACCGACAGCTGTACGGAGACACGCACTGCTAGAGACGGGCGACTTGCAGCTGTACAGAGACACTCACCGCCAGAGACGCGCCACTCACAGCTGTACCGAGACTAGTCGCCCACTGCGAGAGATGGACAACCTACAACTCGACGGAGACACCCGGTGACTAGCTGCCTACAACTTGAAGGAGACATCCACCGTCAGAGAGAGCCTAGAGAGACGTCAGCTCACCGTGGCTGCCTAACTTCACCAAGCAATTACTTTCACAATTTAAAAGAGACACCCGCTGCATCCAAAGAGACAGCCACAGGAGGCTGTGGGCAGGAGCCCACAGACGCACTTTGATCGAGAGAAGAGCCTGATACAAACCTCCCGCGCTGACCTGACACTAACAGTGAAAGGGGGACCCTCACTCTCTCAGTGTGAGAGAACTCCCTATACTCTGAGTGTGAGGGAGCCCCTGACTCTCGCAGTGTGAGATAACTCCTTGATACTCTTGAGTGTGAGAGAACCCCTGGCACTCAAAGTGTGAGCCCACACGCTGTGAGACTTCTTGCTTCATTCACATAGTGGGAGAGTGGCAGCTGCAGGAGCCAGGCTGCTTCCCACCCAAAAAGAACTCCATCTTAACGTGGGCTCGGGCATAGTAAGAAAATAATTTCTTCGGGTTGGCCAAATGCCCACTCAGATTAGCAAGGGTGCAAATAAGTGGAACCAGGAGGAAATGCTTCCTTCCTGTGTCTTTTGTGCAAAGACTGCTGTAGCTGTGGTGCCTTGGTGCCACTACACCTGCTGGCCTTTTGTAAATGAGCGTAAATCGCCACAATTTGCATGGCTTTCATTGAATTCCAGAGTTTACAAACTATAATTCTTATCTACATCCTAAAGCCATGTGTTTGACAGGATCGTTCCTTTCTAAATGTGGGCGTTCCATTGGCCACCTGCTTTTTGGCCCATTTTTGCCTGACTTCCGCTTTGGCAGAGCGTGAGATGGGATACCATGTTTTGTGTCGTCCCCCCTCGAGTTCCTCGGTTTGTGCGTGATGGGCGAGGTGTTAGCAGCGTAAGGAATATACATGAATATAGAGGAGCGCGAGAGAGACAGAGCTGGAGGTAAAGCGAGAGATGGACACCTGGAGAGAGGGGAGTAGAGTAAGAGGAGGCAGGGATGGGACCCGAGGAGAGGAAATGAAGGCAAGGAGACAGGGAGCATGAGGAGGAAAAGAGACAGGATAAGAGAGGGGAGGGTGCATAATGAGAGACACAGGTGAAGGAGACATGAAGAGAGCGAGGTAAAAGCAGGGAGAGAGACAAGAAAGGTGAAAAAAGTAAGACGTGAGAAAGAAATATGAGTAAAACTAGTAAAGCTGACATGAAGAGACAGAACTGAAGCAAAGGATGGAAGAGGACTTCAAGAAAAAAAACCTAATATGAGAGAGGGGTGGGGCAGGAAGAGAGACCCGAGAAGCGAGAGAGACAAGAAGAGAGATTCCTAGAGACATAAGCAAGGCAGGAAAAGTGAAAGAGGCAGCGATGAAGGGAGGGAGGGAGACAAAATAATGACAATAAAATAGATCAGAGAAATCCGCAGGTATATCGAGAAGAGGAGCCAGGCCAAGTCGCAAGAGATAGGAAAAGTGAGATTGTAAAAGGCAGAGATTCGTCTGGAAAGAAAGAGTTGGAGACAGGTTAAGAAAGAAAGGCTGGAAAAGAGACACCAAGACATAGGAACAGCATGAGAAATGAAGGCATGAATAGGGAAAGAAGATGGAGAGATGTGTGGGAAGACGGGAAGAAAGGGAGTCACCAGCAGAACAAGAATTAGCAAAGCCAATTGTTAGGGCTTCCCTCTTGGCTTTGCTAATGCAGGCTTATTGGCTTTGCAAATGTGTTTTGCCAATGCTCTTTCAAAGCAGAAAACTAAAAAACAAAAAATTGCCCATGCTAAACAGCATAGCTGTGTCTTTATGCACATGTGTATCATGAGTAGGGCTCCCAGTTACCACCACTTGTATATTTCCATGTAAAGCACTAAACATACAGAGCATGAAATAATAGCTCCAAAAGAGAGAAGGCAGAAAAGTAATTGAGAGCGTAGCAAGCGAGAAGAGCAGAGCAAAAAAGATGGGGAGAGAACAGTAAAAAAGACACAAAGAAATAAAAATGGCGCAAACAGAACAAAAGAAAAGGAGGAAATGGACAGATGGGGAGTGAGCGGTATTAAACAAAGAGAGAAGGAAAACAAGATGAGGAAACAACAGTACAAAAAAGAAAAGATGATAAAGAGACGAAAGAAAACCAGTTTAAACAAGCATTAAAAATGCAATAGGTCTCGCCTTTCATTAAGTTAAAGCCATTTGCTTTGCTATACAATACCATTAGCAAAGCAAATGGCTTTAACTTAATTAAAGGCGAAACCTATTGCATTTTCAATGTTTGTTTCCTCTTTCCCAACATAGAAAGAAAAAAATGCCATCAATGATTGTTTTTGTGCAGGAAGGGCCCTTCCTGCACAAAAACAATTATCCCCGCAATGCAGGCACCATTGCAAAACGATGCAAGAGTGTCTGCATTGGCGCACAGCTGCTGTTTGCACGCTGATGCAGAGGAGAAGGGCAGGAATGTGCCATATCTTGTAGATACGGTGCATTCCTGCCCTTTTATTTTGATGCACGGTAGCACAGCAGGAAGGCTTACTGCCCACCAGTGCATCAAACTATGGTAAATGAGGCCCTAAGTTTACAAGCCGAAGAGAAGAAAGGAATAGGAGACGGAGGTAAAATTACCAAAGGAGGAAAGGTAGAAAAAGAGTGAGCAGGAAAGAAGAAAACCTCAGTTATGCTGCATTTCAGATTGAGAAAGCATACAAATTTAACATAAAGAAAGGTGAGAAGAACAGGGGGTTCAAATCAGCAAGTGAAGGATGGAATTGCCAAAAGTCCAAGGAGGTGGAAAGTGAGATATGTACCATCAAAGGTGCGAGGATGTATCAATTCAAGGAATGAGATTTAGGGGCATACGTACTAAAAAAAAAATCATGCAATGCAACCCAGCAATTAAAATTGCTGCTCTACATAAATGGGAGAGTGCAGAACAGCGCAATATCTACTAAGATGTGACGCTTTTCCGCTCTCTCCCTGCGCTGGTGCATTTTTGGCTACTAGGCACCAATGCAGACATGCTTGCGCTATAGTGCAAGGGTATTTGCATTGTGGTAAGCATCGTTTTTGTACAAGAAAGATTCCCTTCAAGTACAAAGACTATGCTTTATGCTGTTTCCTTCATTATATATGTGCAGTAGAATGCATCACATATGCAAAGAGGGAAAAACAAGGAGAAATTAAAGCATTTCTCACTGTTGCGCCTGCCTCCAGGTGGGCCAGGATTTTGACACAAATCCCTGTCTACTGTTCTTTCCAGAAAGAGGTTTGCATTGAAATCATTAGGCATTTGCATGGGAACACCCATGGACCACCCACAGAACACCTGTTGACGCAAGTAATGCAACATATTGGATTGCGCTGTTTTCTATCACTTTTGGTTACAATCTAAAGCAAATCATGATTTACATTGGATTGTAAATAGCACCACTATACTTTGCATCAGTTTGCGTTAAAAAGGTAATGCAAACCTGATGTAAAGTCTATGAAAAGCTGGGCCTTAGTGTGTATTAAGTTACTAGCGGCCAAGGAGAGAAAAGGAGGTTTAAAATACAGTCCCATGATGGCATAAGAAAAAGTAAGGGGTAATTCTTAGAGACTGATGAATGGTCAGTGGTGCAATTGTGAACATATTGTGAAAACTAAAGATGATAAAGATCTTGGTGCTGTTAGTTGGACTGAGGAGAAAGTCACAAAATATTGTTCAAAAACATTTATTGGGAATAAGCTGGCTAGGGTTGTTTCTACGAAATTCAATGATTTTGCGTTGAGTTCTTTTTGTTTGTCCTCTTTGTGCATACTTTGTTACATCATCTCTTACACAGTAATGTTAGTTCTGGTATTTGTTGCTTGTTATTGGCTTTGGGGTGTTTTGTAATGAGAATGAAAGATGTGTTATACTCTGTCTTGTTGTGTCCTGTCCTGTTCCAAGGTGTTTCAACATTCCATGCCTTCTCATTGGAATTGTTATGAATTCGAAGAATGTAACGTACCTGTTGATGTTCAAGACTGTAAGCTGGAGTTGAAGAGGCACCAGTGACCAGTCATGATGTGGCCTGAATAAACCTGACCTTGCTTTACTTTCAAATTTGACTCTCTCGTTCCCCAATTACTGTACAACATATGAAGTTACGTTCCTGAGACATGACGCTTTCCCACCTCTCTCTTAACCAATCACAAAGCAGCTTCAAAGACTGACACTTTTTGTTGTTTATTGTATGCTACAACTTGTCTGGAATGACATGGGCACTATTACATCAAACCCAAAAACCCTTAACCTAAATGCTTGCAGAGTTTGTGACTAATTATGCACAAATATCTTTTTTGACAGGAGTAAACGGGCTCTTTCATTTACACCAGGAAATTGTACTTCTTGCTTTGACATAGTGCCTCATTTTTCTGGCTCGACTCTTCCCTCTGTGGTGTTTTTACCTAAATGCAGTCGAAGGGATAATATTCCACATTCTATCAAGGCTTGAATTGTATGTTTTTTTTTAATACGTTACAGCTCGTTGGTACCAGTTGTGATGTGTCTGAATTTAATATTATACTATACTGCAACTTTTAATTTCGTTGTAACTAAGGAAGAGGGACGGTGATTGTGCTAATTTTTCCCTGTTACAAAGAACAGGGGCTGCATTGCAAACAGCGGCCAGGGGTGCAATAGGCATTTTTCCCCCTTCTTGTGCCCTTTGGACACTTTGGTAGTATAGAATGGCTTCTTCTAAAATATGGACAGGCACCATCACCATGGGACGCTACCTAATTTGCATGGGTTTTTGGCCCAATGTAAATGTGGGAACAATTTGCTTTTGCGCTCATGCCATATTAGAGACATGGGCGCAGAAGCAAAGAATATTTGGAGAGGGACACGGGTGGTACATCACATGTAAGTGAAACACAGTTTGTGCACTCCAGAGGGCACCCCTGACAGTGAACTAAACAGAGGTCAGAGAGAGCCCCTAGATATCTTTCGTTTTCACATACAAGCCCGTCCACCTCTGCTGAAAGACGAAGCCACAGTTTCAAACTGTGGCTCTGTATTTCACTAATGTCTTGTCCTCTTCGCCGACACAAATCATGTCACATGATTTGTGACACATTGTCAGTGCTCTGCCCATGCTGAGGACACTGATTTCTTTTCTGTAATCACACTGTCTTAGTCTGTGCTAATGTGTAATTTGGGCCCACATACTTTTTCAGTGGCTTGAAATAACCCAGTTTCTCGCTAATATTTCTGTGCAGACCACACCTTTGCAGCGCACACAATGATAATTAGTTCAACAGTACTCCTTATTGAGGTATCCCATCACAACTCAAAATTGGAATGTAAATGTACTTGTATAGCGCACTACTCAACCGCAAGGGTCTCAAGGCGCTTGTACGAATACCGCTGTGGAACCCATCCTGGCTTTCCCTGTGAGGCGTCCACTCCTGGGCACCTCCAAGGTGGAGACCAGGCATCCTTAGCGTTGTGGGGGCCGTTGTGGAGATTAAGCAAGCTATTGCCCAGAGTTGCACTCCGTGATTGGAATAGGCACCAGAGGTGAGAATCAGGTCTGTGGAATTTTTGAGCCCAAGACCCACCGAGGCGGGGAATTGAACCCTGGTCCCGGGCTAGACCTCTGCATTAGGGTCTGCCGCTCTAATCATTGAGCCACACTTCTGCGTCTGGTATTTTGCTTGTTCATAAAAATCATTGTTTAGTCTTGTAAATACCTAATTTAGCAACCTGGTTTTCGTCCCATTTTTTGCTGGCAGTTTTCAAAGGTAATACAATAAACACTTGATTGTGTCCTCATCCCCTCCGGTTAATTTTCAGCAAGTACGTAAAGGGATGACGTCATGGGTGCAGGTGGCCCATTATAGATAAAGGTTAAGACTCTTAACCTTTATCTTTAATGGTCCACCCTCACCCATGACGTCATCCCTGGAGGCTGGAGCGTACAGCTCGCACAACGTTAAAGTGCTGCAGACCCCTGATGAGAAACTGCGTTCAGCACAGTCCAGCAGCAAATCAAATTAACAATTAGGCACGAGCTGAGCCGAGCGCGCACACCTGCAGGACCGGAGATGCCAAAAATTCTCTTTTCCCGCTTGGAAGGAGCCTCCTCAGACGTGAGCTTTTTTTTGCACCAGCTACGCACGCCACAGCTGGAGTGCGCAGTGACGCATGTTCCGAAACAGTGAGAGAAGTCGATAAACCTGTGGTGGCAGCCATTCCATCCGGCAACCATGTGTCCCAAAAGTATCCTTCAGACCTAAATTAAAATGCAGTTAAACCCTGGATATTTATTGCTACGACCTCGCCTGTCAGTATTCACCAAAACAGAGTGACGTCCCAGTTCCGGAACGTGGCAAGGAAAACGTGGGCCTTAATGCAGTCATGGTAAGGTGCCCCACTTCCCTTAGGAGGATAAAAAAAGATGGTCGTAAGTAGAAGTGGGCGAGCCACTAAAAGCTCGAGCCAGATAACCGGCTCTGGCTCAGCTTTAGATCCTCTTGGACCCTCGAGCCCCAAACGAGCTAAGCTTTCATGCTGCTTCTGCCTCCACCCACACTCTAACTGCCTCGGCCGAGAATTAAAGAACATTTCTAACCTTTGATATAAAACATGAATTGGAAAGAAATATCCATCTAGTGTCAGACTGACACAGGTGAAACCAGAAAACCTGGGATTTATGCCAGCTTTCCTGCTTGATCAAATTATGTAATCCAGGCCAAATATTTTATTTTACTATGCTTCCTTTTTCATAATTATTGCATTTGAGAGCACTTAGCAATAGGTGAGTCTTATGGCATGAAAAGAAGATGAAAAGCTCCGCAGCATCAAATAAAGTGCCTTTCATTAGATGCAGCGATACAAGGCAATAGCACATCAACTGACAACCCCCCAACTCTACTGTCATACCTGTTGTGTCCCACTTCAGAGCATTCCAGAATCCTAATGACCTCACACAGGTCATGGATGCTGGAAAGTTCTGACATGAAAATAATGACAGTACATAAAAAATCTCCCTCCTCTGCAAAGTATATAAACTCAATAAACTGTAAAAGAATTAACCTAAATAAAACTGAAAAAAAAACTTAGTACAAAAGAGTATATACAACAAATAAAGCTCATGAGGAAAATTAAATACATCTGTGTAATCAAATAAGAGCAGCTAAATTGCACTGTTACATTATTTAGGTGAAGACAAAATCCTTAAACTTATTTGGCATACACTTCACACCTTGATGAGTCATCTTTCGAAATTATGTCCCAGATGTCTTCCTGTAATTAGATTAATTTTCTTCGCATTTGTCACCTGATGTTTGAGAACTCTCAGCACTCACCTCCTGCTCCTCCACAGATTGAGCACCAACACCTGTCAGATGATCTTTTACAAACACATCCTCAGCATTTCTGTCTTTAACAATCCATTCACAATTCCACCATTGACCATTCTCTAACTTCAGTGCACAAGCATCACTGCTCACTTCAACAACTTTATGTATGATGCCATATTTTAAATGCCCTTTCCTGACCAAAGCGCTAGGCAAATTGACACACACCAGATTTCCACTAGACCAAACACACCTCTCAACCACTTTCATTACATCATATCTTACTTTGCTTAACTTTTGACTATTCAAAGTATTCTCATTGGCACCAGCAATGTCATTATCATGTTCACTGTTCAACGTGACTTTCAAATCTCCCCTGATCTGGCACAATCATCTAGGACATAAATTATCACATCCAATTCCGCCCCTGAGAGCCATGAATGGTGGTATTCGAGTAACACTATAGAGTGTGCTGCGGTATGCCCACAGAATCTTCCTTATGGACTCCACACTGAGGCCCGAAGCAACTACTCCCTCACCAGTCTATTAATTCTTTCTGCATGACCATTGCTTTGGGGGTGATACAGACGGCATTTCTTGCGCTTGATGCAAACATCTTGAAAAAACAGTTTTATTTCACATGAAACAAACTGCACACCATTGTCAGACAGAATTTAAGAAGGAGGCCATCTGTTGAGAATATGCCCGTAAAAAAATATATCACATTTTTAGCGTTGGGTTCTCTCACAAACCTACCTTCCAGCCACTTCAAAACATAATCTGCAAACAAAATCACAAATTTCTGATTGGACAGCAGCACATGTGTTATGTGCCCGAGTTCGGCCCATGTACCAACGCTGCACATTTTCTTACATTGTCCACTCTTCTGCAAAATAACTTTTTTGCTGTTACATTTTGCACATATTCGCATGTGTGACAATGTTAGATACGTTTCTCTGAAACTGCTTTGCTTATACATCTGGCTTTGCACAACATTATCATGATGCCTCGAACACTGTGTACAAGGCCTTTATGCACGATGTAAAAATGTTCTATCTCCAAACACAGGGCGACAGGGTTATATACATATCCATAATAATGCTAATCTATGTGTACATCGCAAGGATGCTTTTTATTATAAATAAAGAAGCATTTCCAAGGGTTGGCAGAGGAGACACTTCCGCTGACATCGAAAGGTCCTGCATGGTGAGGCTCCACCGAGCATCTGCCTGACATCTCCGTCAGGAGTATCCAATTTGTGACCAAGACGGGGTCCTACATTCTTTATCGCCAGGTAATACAGTTGGATCATCCCGTGGGGGGATTCTTGGCTCTACATCTACATACAGTCTAGACATACACAGCGTAGGGATTGCATAGTAGAAGTACACCTGATTACTACCTTGTTTTATATGCCTGCATTAATACATCGTTTTAGCAGCTTGGTGGAACTATATCTACTATTTACTCTTTTGGTGCTTGTAATCACTTTCATCTTCTCTCTTTCATCTTCTCTCGACTGATTATTGCAGCACATTTTTTACTTCTGCCCTAGCCCTACAGCTACTACACACTTTTATCTTTGCGATAGCTGCGCAGACTGGAGCTAGCCCCTAATCCACCCCCTTCTCCCTCCCCTCATCCCATAACCCAACGCACTCTTCCCCCGTCCCAACACCTCCCCCTCATCTCATGCCATACCTCAATCTATACATTCCCAGCCCCGCCTGCACTAAACATGCCCCCTCTATTTGTCCCATACCCACAACCTTGCATACTGCCCCATACCTCTTTACCCTCACTAACTAGCGGCAACCCCACTATGAAGCGCACAGTTCTTCATACTTATACCATTAAATACCCCCCAACCTTACTAAAAAAGCTGCTAAATGCTTTAAACACAATCTACTAAAATCATACTAAGAAACCCCAATGTCAGATCCTTACTTCTCAACAAAAAATGTTTACATAACTACCGACATCATTCTTTACACCAAAAGAAGAGCCCAATGGAGGAAAGCCTTTCTAGCCCTGTTCTCGATCTCCTCTACTAGGAAAACAGCACATGGTCTCATGATCTCTATCTCCCCCTCCCCAATCTACAAAGCTACAGCTACTATCACCATATATCACAATGGGATCATCCTCATTCAATCATCTGATCGTAGCTTAAACCTACTGGATATCATCTTTCCTCTCATTAAGGAAAACATTGTAAAACCACATCCCCACTCCCCAGTGGCTCCCAATCTCAGTTCTCTTCCTAACTCCCCTCCTGACTCCTCTTCAAAACACTCCCCGCTTATGACACAATCGGTATTTACACCCACCCAGACCCACTAGACACCCCTGGTAATGACATACATCCTTCTAATTCCAACTCCTCCCCCTGCAACATCAACATTCTCACTGTCCTAACCACACCACACACACATCCATCCCATACCTCTTCACCTCCCATCAGTCCACCCCCCCCTGTCCTGATAGCCACCCAGGCAGACTGCAAAACAAAAACCCAGACTACGATTTACCTTCAAACCTCATATATGACCCTAGCACACCTCCCTTACCCACACTCCAATCACTAAGCACGCTACCTCCCACACCAGCACACACACACACTTGATGAGCTATTACTATCATTACGACAAGTCAAAGAGGACCTCCAAAGTCTACATGACTTGATTCTACACCAACCACGGCCAAACGATCTGAACAAGAATTTATGACAACCTTCCACAGTAACCACTCCAAATTCACCCAACAGCTGCACGCACATCCCCCAAAACTGCAGCACCCAAGGTGTAGAAGAGTTCCCTACCCCTACACCTCAATCCCTCCAATCCGAAGGTTAAATCTTTTATCGACCAAAGACATACTCTCCCTACTACTTTACTATGATCTCCCGCATTTCACCCTTATCACACTGCACTCAGACAACCTACAGAAACATTCCCTAATCCAAACTATCCCTTCCTATACCCACAGAGTTACAAATCACAATTCTAGAGGTATCATTGAAAATAACCTTAGGCGAGTCCTCCGCACACAAGAACCCAACACAACCTTCATCAAGCCTCGTCTTAAATGCATACTTATAAAATGTAGATCTGCCTCAAGACATGCAGCTGATATAGCTGACCTCACTCTCACTCAGGAACCTGACCCACTAATTTTGACCGAAACTTGGTTAAATGAATCCTCTGCGCCCATCCTCGACATACTGGTACCCCCAAACCATGATATCACCAGACTAGACAGAACTGATAAACCAGGTGGAGGTAGTGCTTGCATACATCTGAGCAATCTCTCGGTTAACCGCTCCCACTCTCCAGTATTCTCCGCGTGCGAATACCTGTGCTTAGACATCACTATTAATAACAAGCCAGTGTGCTCTTTGCACACTCTCTATCACCCTCCAGGTGATAACTTCACCTTCATCGAACATCTCATGGATACTGTCTCTACTAATGCCGGACAACAAAATACTAAAATATTTTTCGGAGACCTCAATCTCCACTGGAATGACCTTAATGATTCAGCGGTCAATAGCCTCAAAGCTTTCCTCTCGGACCTTGACCTCACCCAAATGTGTAACCGCACCACACACGATAAAGGTTCAATCCTTGACTTAGTCATTTCCAAAGCTGAATCCACTCAGCTTGAAATGATCCTACACTGTGATTGGTCGGACCACCACATCATCACATTCTTCATCAATGAATCAGTAAATCTTTACCCTGCTTAACCATGAGAACTAAAATATGGAAGAGGAATTTAAAAAATATTGGTGCCGACCTAGCCACAACTTCCAGCACCAATTCCCTCCTTCCCCCTGAAGGCTTAGCTGATGTTCAAGATCTTACTAACCACTACTTCCACTCCATGAACATGGTATTAGACATAGTTGCTCCCATACAATTGAAGAGAATCTCCACAAAAGCCTCAAAACCATGGTAAGATGGAAGACTCAATGAGGACAGACGATCCCTAAGATTAATCTTACGATGATGGAGATCAGCACCATCTGCAAACCACCTCAAACTGCTAAGAACTACGAGAAACTCCTACTATATAAAGATCAGACGATCAAAAGCAGACTTCTTAAGTAATTAATTAGACCAAGCCAAGAGCCGTCCTCAAAAACTATTTGACCTAATAGAAACACAATCTAAGTGTGCATCTCACTCCCCCACGCTAACCCAGACTCACTACCCAATTGCGAAGATTTTGCCTCCTTCTTCACTATTAACCCCGTCGCTGCTAGGCCTTTTCCCCATCTGTGCTAAGCCTTTTTTGGGCTATTTGGGGTAGTGCGCGCTTAGGCCCCTGTAACTTTTTGACCACATTAGGTATCCACGCCAAATTTGCGTCCTTTTCTTCAGACATCATGCGGATTCTAAAGGTACCCAGGGTTTGTGGATTCTCCTAGAGGGTTCCCAGAAGTTAGTCAAAATACAGCAACATTTTGTTTTTTTTGTGAAAAATGGGGAAAAGTGGCTGCAAATGAAAGCGTCTGGGTTTTTCTCTGCAAATGATATCAAAAAAGGGTTTGTGGGGCTGAAATCACAATTTCTCCAGCTTTTAGGGAATGACAGATTTTTGTCAGAAATCCAACTTTTTTTTTACACAGTTTTGACATATTTCTGGGACATACCCTATTTTTGCAATTTTTTGTGCTTTCAACCTCCTTCCAGATAACGGTAGAAATGGGTAGAAAAGCAATAATGGATCTTTGAAAGCTATACATTTTTGAAAAGTAGACAAAATTCTGAATTCAGCAAGGGTCATTTGTGTAGATCCATCAAGGTTTCTTTATAGAAACTAACAGTTAAATATAGGAAAAATTAAAAATTAGTTGAAAAAAGCAGCCTTTTGTGTCAACGTTTTCACCTGTAACTTCTTCTAATTATGACATCTCTTAGAAAGCAATGTACCGTTACATCCGCTGGACCTTCCTGCTTGTGGGGATATATAGGACTTGTAGGTTCACCAAGAGCCCAACGAACCCAGAGTAAAAAACTGAGCAGCATTTTGTAATGTTTTTTTTTTTAGTTCCGGGTATATAGCAATTATAGTGTGAAAATGTATACATGGAAAAATTGGTATGAAAGACACCTATGTATTTCTGAAATGGGATCACATTACAGAGTTTAGAAACAGTGCATATTTGCACATTTTCGAAATTGGGAATACTCATACTTGCATGACAATTATTGGTCATTTTTCAAAATGACTTTTTTTTTTTCCTCATTTTGCAATACATGTGTCAGGTTTTGATATAGGAGACCAGTGCTACCATTACGAATTCCTAAGGCAACAACTCAGAGTTTCATCAACAAAGAGTTTTCCTTGCAACTGGAGACCTGTTTATCACCTCGACACCTCGGGGGAGACCGATAGCCCTTAATCGTTTGGGGTATTGCCAGAAGTAGAATCATTGGACTCGATTTTGGTCACAAGAATTGTGAAAACACTCCCATATTTCCCAGAAGTTGTATTTTTTTCTAGGTCTTCCACTTCTATCCAATTTATTCACTCTACCAATTGATTTCCACCAGTCTAAATGGTTAGGTGGATTAGTGCAAACCCAGTTTATACATATTTCTCTTCGTGCCAAAAGGATTAATACAAAAAGTAGGTTTTCTTGTTTTAGACCTAGATTACTTGTATTTACCTCTGTTTTATGGATCCCAAAAAAAAACAGTTCCATACTTACAGGTATTTGTTGGCCGAAGAGATCCGTCAGTGTCTTACCAACTTTTATCCAGAAGTCTTCGAGCTGAGGGCACTGCCAGAACATATGGATATCATCCGCCTTATCTTCCCCGCATTTTGGACATTTTTTCACTTTTTGTTGACTTTTGAACTTTGAGAGTTTCTTTGGGGTCCAATAAGCTCTGTGAATAGTGAAAATGTGGTTTCTCCTTAATGCGGCGGACTGGATAATACCCCAACATTTCCCCATTGATACTTGCCATATGTTCGAAAGATCTGTAGTCGGCAGTGAAGTTCCCCAGGTCGAATCTGGAATCGTGAAATTTTCTTCTCCCGCTATTATTAGGGACCAGTACCACAATGAGACTTCTTTTTTCTGGGGGCCAGATCCGAGCATTTTGAGTTCCAGTTGCTGGTTTCCCTTAAGAGGTTCTGTTATTGCGTTTATCCAGCTTGATAGTTGGTAATATTTAAACTTTGATAGGTGAGCTTCTGTGATTTCCGTCAACAGGTCCCAACCAATTAGTTTGCCATTTAGGATTAAATCCCCCCAGGTCATGATGCCTGCTCTCCTTAACGGTAAGGCCAATTGATCTTTAAGGCAATCCGGAGTTCCGGGGGAATCCCAAAGTGGGGCATATTGACTGTAGTAAGGAATTTTTGTAGTTTTCCTAATTTGCAGCCATAACTTAGCTGCCGACTGAAGAATTTTCAGTTTAATCTTTTTGAAGAACTTTTGGTGGCCAAATTTATATAGGAAGTGTCCCCCTGTGTCTACCATCACTTGTAAGTGTGGAGGATATACCTCATAGTTTTGTAGAAGTATCCTAGTATATTTAAATTGGAAGGACTTGCAATATTCTAATATGTCTGGGCTTGCTATTCCGCCTTGGATTTTTGTTCTTCTGAGTTTTTTCCAGGCTATTCTTGGGCTTTTGGAATTCCATATGAAGCCGTTTAGTTCTCCCTGTAATTTGAGTATGGCAGGTTTGTTAAATTCCAGGGGGATTGCACTAATTAGAAAGGTGAATTTTGGGAGTATAGCCATCTTGATAATGTTGGATCTACCTAGAAATGTTAAAGGAAGTCCACTCCATATTCTTAAGAGTTTCTTTACTTCTGTTGCGGCTCTATTAAAATTTGTTTGTGGAAGTACATCTAAATCCTTGACTATATCCAGCCCAAGATATCTAATCTTTGATTTCACCAGCGGCGAGTTGCTCCTAGTATTCCATTCCATGATTTCTGATTTTGTTTGGTTTGTTTGATAGCCTGAGATAATTCCGAAGTCTTTTATCATTTGGTCAATTTCAAGACTTGCTTCGACGAAGTTATCGGTGAAGATCATTAGATCATCGGCGTACAGTGCAACTTTTTTTGTCCAATTTTTGTAGCAGAATGGTTTTATCATTATGTTATTTCTAATGGATAGGGCAAGGGGTTCTAAGTATAGGTTGAAGAGGAGGGGAGAGAGCGGACAGCCCTGTCTAGTGCCTCTTTTGATAGAAATGTTTTCCGACAGGCTGTCATTTACTAGAATCTTGGCTGAAGGGGAGCTATAGATGTTTCTAATGGCCTCCAGAAAATTAGCCCCTAATTTAAATTTCTCTAGGACAGCATGTAGGAAAACCCAGTTAACTCTGTCAGAGGCTTCCCCACTCTCCGGCTCTGCGATGCCTTCCCCGTCATCTCCTAGTATAACCTCTCAGGGATCGAGTCCACTATCCGATCCTACGATGACTTCCTCGTCATATCCAAACATAACTTCTCAGGGGCCGAAGATCTAATGATCTTCACCGATAACTTCGTCGAAGCAAGTCTTGAAATTGACCAAATGATAAAAGACTTCGGAAAAATTACCCCCGATATTCCAGTGACTCTCCCTGTTCCACAACCTCTCCTGATGCCCCCATATCGGGAAACAGCCCTAAATGGGGATGTAGCGCCCGATGCTGACGCAGAATCCACACTTGAAGAAATGAACAGAGGGGGGGCAACTAGCGAGAAAGAAACAGAAAGAGAAGCAAGAGAAGCAAGACAGACATCGAATACGAGAATGGAAGTTGAAGGCGAAGGTGAAGAGGAGGACAGTACCCCCGAGAAAATAGGCAAATCCAATTCGGATAAAGTTCTAGCTCTACTGCTGACGGAAATTAAAAACGGATTCGACGTCTCGGAAAAAAAACAGTCAAAGATTCAAGACACTTGTGAAGCCCTAGACAGCAAATTAACTGCCCTCACAGGGAGGGTCACAGCAGTAGAAAAGGAAATGGAACTCCTCAATAAAGGGATCAAAACACATCAGAAGGACATTGATGTCTTAAAATCCAATGAAGGTTCCTTAAAAGAAAAGATTGAGTCGCTGGAAAATCATTCTAGACGCAATAATCTAAGACTCTTGAACATACCTGAAGGGGTGGAAAATGAGGACATTAAGAAAGTTGTTCTTTCTTTGCTGGAAGAAAGCTTCCCTTGGCTTAAATCTGAGAACCTAGCTGAAGACATTCAAAGAGTACATCGAGATCCTTTTGGGAGAAATAAGTTAAAAAAGAATCCGAGGAAAATATTAGTAAACTTCAAATCTTACACTCTGAAAGAGAGATTATTGTCGGAGGCTCTGAAAAAAGGCAACCTCAGAAATAGTGACTGGACATATAAAATACGCTCAGACATTTCGAAGGCCACGCAGGACAGACAATGGGAGCTGGGCCAGCTGATACCCCAACTTAAAGCCCTAGGGGCCACCGCACAGATGCGTTTCCCAGCCAGCCTGAGAATTATGTGGCGAAATAAAATGTACAACATAAGAGAACCCAGAGAGGTCATCTTGTTAATGGAAAAGATGAAGGACCCATAAGAAACAATAGAGACAGCAGAATCCCACTACACTTATGCAATTAAGGTCCGGAGCCAAGGAGCATGAACAGGGCCTATATGAGGCCCACTAAAGGAAAAAGGGAGGTCCCCCATGGGTGGGCACAAGTGAAGAAACACAAGAAACACAAAAAACAAAACACAAAAAATAATTTCACTAGGGTGGGGTGCAAAGTAGGGAAAAGAATCACATAAAATTGGTCCTCAAGTTGCAGAGTTTACAGAGACCGGAGGAATCCAGTGCTACAGTCACTTTGTTAAGACAACCAAGGCCGAAAAAAAAAAAAAAAATGGCCAATTATGTAAAGACTAGTATTCTATCTTGGAATGTTAATGGCCTAAGAACACAAAAACGGAGAAAAATCATATTCGAATATCTTAAAAACTCGGCATGCGAAATTTTAATTTTACAAGAAACCCATCTGCTAAAGCAAGAATGGGAAGCTCTCACTAAAAATTTAAGGTGGATAGATACCTCAATCTGTACAAACCAGGCATGCAACATAAAAGGTGTGGCAATTATTTTTAAAAAGTCTTTGAACATGAGAATAATTTCTTCGAGGGCAGATAATAAGGGAAGATGGGCAATAGCAGAGGCAATCATATATCAAAAACCATTCACTATAGTGGGATACTATGGCCCCAATTTAGATGATCCAGAACCCCTCCAGAATCTATACTCACAGTTACTTGATTTTACATCACCTATAATCTGGGGGGGGGGGTGGATTTCAACATTACCATTGATCCAAAAATGGACAGAACCCCAGTTAGAAAAGGCATTCCTCTTCTGAAAATGAGAGAATGGTTGAAAATAGTAATGAAAGATCTAGCACTCAGGGACATCTGGAGCCTTAAAGGGGATCAATTAACAAGGTTTACTTTTCAAAATAAAGATTGGGTCACTCTTCTAGGATCGACTTCTTCCTCCTTGATAGTATCCTAGCCACAAAGATAGAAAAAGTGGAACATTTGCCGGCACATCTATCAGACCACTCTGCTGTTAAAATAGATCTGAAGTTAGAACAGTTACCCACTCACAAGAGATGGACGGTTGATAGATCCCTTTTTTTAGATCAGGCTTTTACAAACCACTTGAAGCTAGAAACTACCCAGTTCTTCGTCCAGAATAGCGATGGAATGAGCAGTCAGGTAGCATGGGCCACATACAAGGCGGTGATGAGGGGTAACATCAAGAGTTTTGCTGCTTATAAGAATAAAACGGCGAGACAACTGATAAATAAATTAGAAGGAGAAATAAGAGCGATTGACATACAGCTCCATAGGACTAACCCTGATCCAATAATTAGGTCCCTCAATCAGGAGAGGAAGGAGAAAGAAACATCCCTAAGAGATTCTCTGGAGGCGAGGGTAAAAGAAAAGTGGGAGACGAGTAAACTTGCTCACTACGAATATGGCGAAGGATGTGGTAAGCTACTCGCATGGAAAATAAAATCAGATCAATCTAGAAATAAAATCAAAGAACTATTAGTAGGGAATCCCCCTAAAAAAACTCTAGATGAAACAATCATTAAGGAGGAATTTAGGCAATTCTTTGGGGGCCTCTACTTAGAAGACAGCTTTCCTACAAAATCACAGATTGATCGATATTTAGAAAATCTAAATCTCCCGAGTATTACTACAGCCCAGATCTCAGAGTTAAATGAAGAAATCTCTGAGGAGGAAGTCACTCAAGTACTAAAAGACCTTAAAAAAGCGAAAGCGGCAGGCCCAGACTCCATCCCAAATGAATTCTATACAGCTCTTCAGGAATCTCTACTACCCCACTTAACATCCCTCTTTAACGATATTTTTGTGGACAAAATAAAACAACCAGCCTCATGGAATGAAGCAACAATAACTCTAATCTTAAAATCAGATAAAAATCCTAGTAAATGCGAATCTTACAGACCCATATCACTTTTGAACTGCGACTACAAAATCTATACTCAGATTCTCACAAAAAGGTTGAGCAAATGCGCAGAGAGCATAATTCCCGAAGACCAGAAAGGTTTCATAAAAGGTAGACAGCTACAAGATCTCACTCATCAACTTATTGGAGCAATAGACATCTCAGTCCAACAAAAGGTACCTCTTTCAATTGTAACATTAGACGCCGCGAAATGACTTTTTTTTTACACAATGTCTTTCATTTAGAAGAGAGAAATGCATCAAAAATAATAGGTAATAACAGTTGCTTTACAAACCTGAACTACCCTAAGTCTCCCGATAAAAATGGTACCTCACTTATGTGGATAGGCATAGTGCCCACGACAGGAAGTGGCTCAAAACCTAAGGTGAACACACCACATTTTCACACTGAAAATTTACACATTTTTTGCGAAGAGTCTAGCTGTAGTTTTTGAACCCTAGCTCTGCCGGCACTTAGGGAAACCTAGCAAACCTATACATTTTTGAAAACTAGACACCCAGGGGAATCCAGGATGGGGTGTCTTGAGTGCCTCCCACCATGGTCTGTTACCCAGAATCCCTTGCCAACGTAAAAAATTGACAAAAAAACACATTTTCCCCTCATTTCTGTGATGGAAAGTTCCGGAATCTGCGTGGATCCACAAATTTCCACCCACCCCACGTTCCCCAAACTCCTACAAGACAAATGGTACCTCACTTGTGCGGGTGGGCCTAGTGCCCGCGACAGGAAACGGCACAAAACGCAACGTGGTCACACCTCAATTTTGCAGTGAAAAATGACCCTTTTTTGGCAAAGTGACTAGCTGTAGTTTTTGAACCCTAGCCCTGCCAGGACCTAAGGAAACCTAGAAAACCTATACATTTTTGAAAACTAGACACCCAGGGGAATCCAGGATGGGGTGTCTTGAGTGCCTCCCACCATGGTCTGTTACCCAGAATCCCTTGCAAACGTAAAAAATGGACAAAAAAAACACACTTTCCCCACATTTCTGTGATGGAAAGTTCTGGAATCTGCGTGGATCCACAAATTTCCACCCACCCCTCGTTCCCCAAAGTCCTACAAGAAAAATGGTACCTCACTTGTGCGGGTCGGCCTAGTGCCCGCGACAGGAAACGGCGCAAAACGCAACGTGGTCACACCTCAATTTTGCAGTGAAAAATGACCCTTTTTTGGCAAAGTGACTAGCTGTAGTTTTTGAACCCTAGCCCTGCCGGCACCTAGGGAAACCTAGCAAACCTATACATTTCCGAAAACTAGACACCCAGGGGAATCCAGGATGGGGTGACTTGAGCGCCTCCCACCATGGTCTGTTACCCAGAATCCCTTGCAAACGCAAAAAATGGACAAAAAAACACATTTTCCCCACATTTCTGTGATGGAAAGTTCTGGAATCTGCATGGATCCACAAACTTCCACCCACCCCGCGTTCCCCAAAGTCCTACAAGAAAAATGGTACCTCACTTGTGCGGGTCGGCCTAGTGCCCGCGACAGGAAACGGCGAAAAACGCAACGTGGTCACACCTCAATTTTGCCGTGAAAAATGACCCTTTTTTGGCAAAGTGGCTAGCTGTAGTTTTTGAACCCTAGCCCTGCCGGCACCTAGGGAAACCTAGCAAACCTATACATTTTTTGAAAACTAGACACCCAGGGGAATCCAGGATGGGGTGACTTGAGTGCCTCCCACCATGGTCTGTTACCCAGAATCCCTTGCAAACGTAAAAAATTGACAAAAAAAACACATATTCCCCACATTTCTGTGATGGAAAGTTCCGGAATCTGCGTGGATCCACAAATTTCCACCCACCCCACGTTCCCCAAACTCCTACAAGAAAAATGGTACCTCACTTGTGCGGGTGGGCCTAGTGCCCGCGACAGGAAACGGCGAAAAACGCAACGTGGTCACACCTCAATTTTGCAGTGAAAAATGACCCTTTTTTGGCAAAGTGACTAGCTGTAGTTTTTGAACCCTAGCCCTGCCGGCACCTAGGGAAACCTAGCAAACCTATACATTTCTGAAAACTAGACACCCAGGGGAATCCAGGATGGGGTGACTTGAGTGCCTCCCACCATGGTCTGTTACCCAGAATCCCTTGCAAACGTAAAAAATGGACAAAAAAACACATTTTCCCCACATTTCTGTGATGGAAAGTTCTGGAATCTGCATGGACCCACAAATTTCCACCCACCCCGCGTTCCCCAAAGTCCTACGAGAAAAATGGTACCTCACTTGTGCGGGTCGGCATAGTGCCCGCAACAGGAAATGGCGCAAAACGCAACGTGGTCACACCTCAATTTTGCCGTGAAAAATGACCCTTTTTTGGCAAAGTGACTAGCTGTAGTTTTTTAACCCTAGCCCTGCCGACACCTAGGGAAACCTAGCAAACCTATACATTTTTTGAAAACTAGACACCCAGGGGAATCCAGGATGGGGTGACTTGAGTGCCTCCCACCATGGTGTGTTACCCAGAATCCCTTGCAAACGTAAAAAATTGACAAAAAAAACACATTTTCCCCACATTTCTGTGATGGAGAGTTCCGGAATCTGCGTGGTTCCACAAATTTCCACCCACCCCACATTCCCCAAACTCCTACAAGAAAAATGGTACCTCACTTGTGTGGATGGGCCTAGTGCCCGCGACATGAAACGGCACAAAACGCAACGTGGTCACACCTCAATTTTGCAGTGAAAAATGACCCTTTTTTGGCAAAGTGACTAGCTGTAGTTTTTGAACCCTAGCCCTGCCAGCACCTAGGGAAACCTAGCAAACCTATACATTTTTGAAAACTAGACACCCAGGGGAATCCAGGATGGGGTGACTTGAGTGCCTCCCACCATGGTCTGTTACCCAGAATCCCTTGCAAACGTAAAAAATTGACCAAAAAAATACATTTTCCCCACATTTCTGTGATGGAAAGTTCCGGAATCTGCATGGATCCACAAATTTCCACCCACCCCACGTTCCCCAAAGTCCTACGAGAAAAATTATACCTCACTTGTGCGGGTGGGCCGAGTGCCCACAACAGGAAACGGTGCAAAACGCAACGTGGTCACACCTCAATTTTGCAGTGAAAAATGACCCTTTTTTGGCAAAGTGACTAGCTGTAGTTTGTGAACTCTAGCCCTGCCGGCACCTAGGGAAACCTAGCAAACCTATACATTTCTGAAAACTAGACACCCAGGGGAATCCAGGATGGGGTGACTTGAGTGCCTCCCACCATGGTCTGTTACCCAGAATCCATTGCAAACGTAAAAAATGGAAAAAACCACATTTTCCCCACATTTCTGTGATGGAAAGTTCTAGAATCTGCATGGATCCACAAATTTCCACCCACCCCGCGTTCCCCAAAGTCCTACGAGAAAGATGGTACCTCACTTGTGCGGGTGGGCCTAGTGCCCGCGACAGGAAACGGCACAAAACGCAACGTGGTCACACCTCAATTTTGCCGTGAAA
This sequence comes from Triturus cristatus, assembly GCF_964204655.1. Classification (NCBI taxonomy): domain Eukaryota; kingdom Metazoa; phylum Chordata; class Amphibia; order Caudata; family Salamandridae; genus Triturus; species Triturus cristatus. The sequence continues at coordinate 792,984,966 of NC_140589.1, forward strand.
AATGACCCTTTTTTGGCAAAGTGACTAGCTGTAGTTTTTTAACCCTAGCCCTGCCGGCACCTAGGGAAACCTAGCAAACCTATACATTTTTGAAAACTAGACACCCAGGGTAAACCAGGATGGGGTGACTTGAGTGCCTCCCGCCATGGTCTGTTACCTAGAATCCCTTGCAAACGTAAAAAATTGACCAAAAAAACACATTTTCCCCACATTTCTGTGATGGAAAGTTCCGGAATCTGCATGGATCCACAAATTTCCACCCACCCCATGTTCCCCAAAGTCCTATGAGAAAAATGGTACCTCACTTGTGCGGGTGGGCCTAGTGCCCACGACAGGCAACGGCACAAAACGCAACGTGGTCACACCTCAATTTTGCCGTGAAAAATGACCCTTTTTTGGCAAAGTGACTAGCTGTAGTTTTTTAACCCTAGCCCTGCCGGCACCTAGGGAAACCTAGCAAACCTATACATTTTTGAAAACTAGACACCCAGGGTAAACCAGGATGGGGTGACTTAAGTGCCTCCCGCCATGGTCTGTTACCCAGAATCCCTTGCAAACGTAAAAAATTGACCAAAAAAACAAATTTTCCCCACATTTCTGTGATGGAAAGTTCCGGAATCTGCATGGATCCACAAATTTCCACCCACCCCATGTTCCCCAAAGTCCTACGAGAAAAATGGTACCTCACTTGTGTGGGTGGGCCTAGTGCCCACGACAGGAAACGGCGCAAAACGCAACGTGGTCACACCTCAATTTTGCAGTGAAAAATGACCCTTTTTTGGCAAAGTGACTAGCTGTAGTTTTTTAACCCTAGCCCTGCCGGCACCTAGGGAAACCTAGCAAACCTATACATTTTTGAAAACTAGACACCCAGGGTAAACCAGGATGGGGTGACTTAAGTGCCTCCCGCCATGGTCTGTTGCCCAGAATCCCTTGCAAACGTAAAAAATTGACCAAAAAAACAAATTTTCCCCACATTTCTGTGATGGAAAGTTCCGGAATCTGCATGGATCCACAAATTTCCACCCACCCCATGTTCCCCAAAGTCCTACGAGAAAAATGGTACCTCACTTGTGTGGGTGGGCCTAGTGCCCACGACAGGAAACGGCGCAAAACGCAACGTGGTCACACCTCAATTTTGCAGTGAAAAATGACCCTTTTTTGGCAAAGTGACTAGCTGTAGTTTTTGAACCCTAGCCCTGCCGGCACCTAGGGAAACCTAGCAAACCTATACATTTTTGAAAACTAGACACCCAGGGGAATCCAGGATGGGGTGACTTGAGTGCCTCCCACCATGGTCTGTTACCCAGAATCCCTTGCAAACGTAAAAAATTGACAAAAAAACACATTTTCCCCACATTTCTGTGATGGAAAGTTCCGGAATCTGCGTGGATCCACAAATTTCCACCCACCCCGCATTCCCCAAAGTCCTACGAGAAAAATGGTACCTCACTTGTGCGGGTCGGCCTAGTGCCCGCGACAGGAAACGGCGCAAAACGCAATGTGGTCACAATCCAATTTTGAAGTGAAAAATTACACTTTTTTGGCAAAGTGACTAGCTGTAGTTTTTGAACCCTAGTTCTGCCGGCACATAGGGAAACCTACCAAACCCACACATTTCTGAAAACTAGATACCCGGCGGCTTCCAGGGAGGTATGGCTTGCGTGGATACCCCAACGTTTCCTTACCCAGAATCCTCTGCAAACCTCAATTTTAGCTGAAAACATCACTTTTTTCACACATTTTTATGTGGGAAAGTTGTGGCATCACCGGGCTCACACAAATTTACCACCACCCAGCGTTCCCCCAGCTCTCCCGGTAAAAATGGTGCCTCACTTGTGTTGGAGGCCCAAGTACCCGCGGCAGGCAAGGGCCCAAAACGTTGTGAGGCGACATCAAAATGGCCTATCGCAAAACCACCTGGTTTTGCAAGGGGGGGTCACATGGGTTGTTGGCCTGGTGCTCGGCGGCCATCTAGGGAAACCTAGCAAACCCATGCATTTCTGAAAACTAGACACCTGGCGGCTTCCAGAGAGGTATGGCTTACGTGGATCCCCCAACGTTTCCTTACCCAGACTCCCCTGCAAACCTCAATTTTAGCTGAAAAAATCACTTTTTTCACACATTTTGGTGTGGGAAAGTTGTGGCATCACCGGGCTCACACAAATTTACCACCACCCAGCGTTCCCCCAGGTCTCCCGGTAAAAATGGTGCCTCACTTGTGTGGGAGGCCCAAGTACCCGCGGCAGGCAAGGGCCCAAAACGTTGTGAGGCGAAATCCACATTGCCTATCAAACAAATGGTAGGCAATTTTCATGTCACCTCAATACAATTTGGGCCCTTGCCTGCCATTTTGATGTCGCCTTACTACGTTTCGGGCCCTTGCCTGTCGCGGGTACTTGGGCCTCCCACACAAGTGAGGCACCATTTTTACCGGGAGAGCTGGGGGAACGCTGGGTGGTGGTAAATTTGTGTTAGCCCGGTGATGCCACAACTTTCCCACACCAAAATGTGTGAAAAAAGTGATTTTTTCAGCTAAAATTGAGGTTTGCAGGGGATTCTGGGTAAGGAAACATTGGGGGATCCACGCAAGCCATACCTCCCTGGAAGCCCCCGGGTGTCTAGTTTTCAGAAATGTATGGGTTTGGTAGGTTTCCCTTGATGGCTGCCGAGCACCGGGCCAAAAACCCAGGTGACCCCTCTTGCAAAACCAGGTGGTTTTGAGATAGGCAATTTTGATGTCGCCTCACTACGTTTTGGGCCCTTGCCTGTCGCTGGTACTTGGGCCTCCCACACAAGTGAGGCACCATTTTTACCACTAGACCTAGGGGAACACTGGGTGGTGGGAAATTTGTGTGAGCCCGGTGATGCCACAACTTTCCAACACAAAAATATGTGAAAAAAGTGTTTTTTTCAGCTAAAATTGAGGTTTGCATGGGATTCTGGGTAAGGAAACGTTGGGGGATCCACCCAAGCCATACCTCCCTGGAAGCCCCCGGGTGTCTAGTTTTCAGAAATGTGTGGGTGTGGTAGGTTTCCCTATGTGATGGCTGCGCTAGGGCCCTAAATCCACAGGTAGGCATATTGCTAAAAACAACTCTGTGCCTAGTTGACTTTCTGCCACCCGGGGGGGGCATCGGGGAAGAGGGGAATGCCCTGATATGCCCCCAAGGGGGCAGAAACACTGTGGCTATTTTTTGGGGGGTGGTGGCATTGGTATGCCCATTCTGGGCAGCCCCCACCCCCACACATAAAAAAAGCCAGCGTAATCGTTGGCGCCCAGTGGGCTTTTTGCCCCCCAAGGGGGGCAGATTGAGGGCTACTGCCCATGTCTGCCCCCCGGGGGGGCAGAAAGTCCACTAGATGCCAGGGATTTTTTTGTGCAAATTTTAATTAGGGTGGGGGCTGTTCAAAACGGACATGCCAATGCCCCCACCCTAATTAAAATTTGCGTAAAAAAATCCCTGGTGTCTAGTGGGCTTTTTGCCCCCCAGAGGGGCAGATTGGGGACTACTGCCCCATCTGTCCCCCAGGGGGGCAGGAAGGCTGTAATTTTTGCGGGGAGGGGGTGGGGGCATGGGCATGGCTGTTTTGGGCAACCCCCACCCTAGAGAAAATTTTCCCCAAAAAACTCCCTGGCGTCTAGTGGGCTTTTTGCCCCCCGGTGGGGCAGATTGGGGGATAATGCCCCCATCTGCCCCCCAGGGGAGGCAGAAAGTCCACTAGGCGCCAGAGAGTTTGATGGGTAAATTTTAATTAGGGTGTGGGTTGCCCAAAACGGGCAGGCAAATGCCCCCACCCTAATTAAAATTTTCCCCGAAAAATCTCTGGCGTCTAGTAGGCTTTTTGCCCCCCGGGGGGGCAGATTGGGGGCTACTGCCCCATCTGTCCCCCTTGGGGGGCAGGAAGGCTGTAACTTTTGCAGGGAGGGGGTGGGGGCATGGGAATGTCAGGTTTGGCCAACCCCCAAACTAATTAAAATTTGCCCCAAAATAATCCCTGGCGTCTAGTGGGCTTTTTACCCCTCCAACAGGGCAGATTGGGGGCTGATGCCCCCATCTGCCCCCAGAGGAGGCAGAAAGTCCACTAGACTCCAGGGAGTTTTTGGGGCAAATTTTAATTAGGGTGGGGGCTGCCCAAAACGGGTATGCAAATGCCCCCACCCTAATTAAAATTTGCTTAAAAAAATCCCTGGCGTCTAGTGGGCCTTTTGCCCCCCATGGGGCAGATTGGGGACTACTGCCCCATCTGTTCCCCGGGGAGGCAGGAAGACTGTAATTTTTGCGAGGAGGGGGTGGGGGCATGGGCATGGCCATTTTGGGCAATCCCCACCCTATATAAAATTTTCCCCAAAAAACTCCCTGGCGTCTAGTGGGCTTTTTGCCCCCCCCGGTGGGGCAGATTGGGGGCTAATGCCCCATCTGTCCCCCACAGGGGGCAGGAAGGCTGTAACTTTTGCAGGGAGGGGGTGGGGGCATGGGCATGTCAGTTTTGGCCAACCCCCAACCGAATTAAAATTTGCCCCAAAATAATCCCTGCCGTCTAGTGGGCTTTTTACCCCTCCAACAGGGCAGATTGGGGGCTAATGCCCCCATCTGCCCCCCAGAGGAGGCAGAAAGTCCACTAGACACCAGGGAGTTTTTGGGGCAAATTTTAATTAGAGTGGGGGTTGCCCAAAACGGGCATGCCAATGCCCCCACCCTAATTAAAATTTTCCCCGAAAAATCTCTGGCGTCTAGTAGGCTTTTTGCCCCCGGGGGGGCAGATTGGGGGCTAATGCCCCATCTGTCCCCCACAGGGGGCAGGAAGGCTGTAACTTTTGCAGGGAGGGGGTGGGGGCATGGGCATGTCAGTTTTGGCCAACCCCCAACCTAATTAAAATTTGCCCCAAAATAATCCCTGCCGTCTAGTGGGCTTTTTGCCCCTCCAACAGGGCAGATTGGGGGCTGATGCCCCCATCTGCCCCCCAGAGGAGGCAGAAAGTCCACTAGACACCAGGGAGTTTTTGGGGCAAATTTTAATTAGGGTGGGGGCAACCCAAAACGGGTATGCAAATGCCCCCACCCTAATTAAAATTTGCCCCAAAAAATCCCTGGCGTCTAGTGGGCATTTTGCCCCCCGGGGTGGCAGACTGGGGGCTACTGTCCCATCTACCCCACAGGGGGACAGGAAGGCTGTAATTTTTGTGGGGGTGGGCGCATGGACATGCCCTTTTTGGGACCCCCCACCCTAATACAAATTTGCCCCAAAAAGATCCCTGGCATCTAGTGGGCTTTTTGCCCCCCCGGTGGGGCATATTGGCGGCTAAAGCCCCCATCTGCCCCCAGGGGGAGCAGAAATTCCACTAGACACCAGGGAGTTTTTGGGGCAAATTTTATTAGGTTGGGGGCTGCCCAAAACGGCATGCCAATGTCCCCACCCTAATTAAAATTTGCCTAAAAAATCCCTGGCGTCTAGTTGGCTTTTTGCCCCCCTGGTGGGGCAGATTGGGGACTACTGCCCCATCTGCCCAACAGGGGATCAGGAAGGCTGTTATTTTTGCGGGGGAGGGGGGTGGGGACATGGGCATGCCCGTTTTGCCAATGCCCCCACCCTAATTAAAATTTGGCTAAAAAATCCCTGGTGTCTACTGGGCTTTTTGCCCACCGGGGGGGCAGATTTGGGGCTAATGCCCCCATCTGCCCCCCGGGGGGGCAGAAAGGCTGTCATCTTTGCGGAGGGTGGGTGGGGGCATGGGCATGCCCATATTGGGCAGCCCCCACCACAAATAATAAGAAAAAATTAATCCCTGGCGTATAGTGGGCTTTCTGCCCCCCGGGGGGGCAGATTAGGGGCTACTGCCCCCAACTTCCCCCCAGGGGGGGGCAGAAAGGCTGTACATTATGCGGGGTGGGGACATGGACATGCCCTTCATGGGCAGCCCCCACCCTAAAAATGATGTGCGCAAAGTAAATATCCCTGGTGTCTAGTGGGCTTTTTGCTACTGCCCCCATCTGCCCCCCAGGGGGGGCAAAAAGACTAAATGACACTAAAAATATTTGGGGGGAGCAAAAGCCCTTGCCTAAGGGGCCGCTCCCCCCTCCCTGGTGTCTAGTGGGTGGATCCCAAGCAGGGATCCACTGGGGAGGGGTACCATTGGAAAGGGGAGATTCTCCCCTTTCCAATGATACCTCTCCCGTCTTTCTACGTGCCCGGGGGGCTGAGATAGCCCCCTGAGCACATACAAAGTGAAACTGAAATGAGCCTAAAGGCTCATTTCAGTTTCGTTTTCTGTGCAATGAAGACAGCGCGACCTGCGCGCTGATCTTCATTACACAGAAACCAGGGAGGGGGCCTCGGGAGCTGGGGAAGCTCTTCCCCAGCTCCCAAGGTCAAAGGCATGAAATAGAAATCCTTCTGCTGTCTGCAGCAGAGGGATTTCGTTCCCTGGCCTCATGACGGAATGGTTCCGTCATGAGCACAGGGGCACCGATGCTCATGACGGAACCATTCCGTCATGAGCATCGAAAGGGTTAAGACTGAAATCATAAAGACGGACCTACTCAACGACTTAATAACTCACACTGATACGCACACGGACACTTCATCTCCCCCTCCAGGATTCCCACCCTTATGCTCACCAACAATCGACCTAAAAAATAATGCCTTCTGGGCCTCCTTCAACTCTTACAGTGAAGATGCTATATTCAAAATACTCATGGCTCTAAATCCCTCTAACCACTTCACAGACCCTCTTCCCGCAAACTACTTTAAAGACTTAATTCCACTGTTACTGCCTCTATGGACCAAGATTATAAATATCTCTCTCCTTTAAGGAATCATCCCTGAAATCCTTAAATCTGGCAGGTATCCCCTATCCTAAAGAAGCCAACGGTTGACCCTTCGGACTTAAATAGTTACCGCCTAATATCCAACATCCCTACTTTGGCCAAACTCTTAGAAAAATTTGTTCACATTCAGCTAGGCAACCACATAGACCATTTCAACCTTCTCAACCAATACTAATCCGGCTTCCGCGCAGGGCACAGTACTGAATCAGCCATGACCCACATCATATATGAAGTGCTAAAAATCCTTGACCAAAACGAAGCTTGTCTGCTAATCTTGCTTGACCTTTCTTCGGGCTTTGACACCATCAAACATGGCACACCGCTAGACCTACTGAAACACAGAATGGGATTATCTGGATCAGTGCTTAACTTGTTCATATCGTTCCTTCAAAATAGATCGCAAAGATTCAAGATTAATCAATCCCTGTCCAACTCCGTCCCAGTCATTTTAGGAGTACTGCAGGGATCATCCCTCTCTCTTATACTTTTCAATTTATTAATGGAACTGCTCACTGAAATCCTCAGCTCCCCTAACGTACATTATCACATGTATGCTGATGATACCCAACTATACTTAAAGATCCACTCACTAGAGGACATTAAATCTCTCCTATTAACGCTTCAAAAGATGCAGACCTGGCTAGCTGACAACCACTTGAAGCTAAATACCCTCAAAACCGAATTCCTCCTAATCGCTCCTCCCACACAAGTAACACCTAACAGCACTCAAATGCCAACCTCTTATTATTGACTCAGCAAAATCACTGAGAATAACTCTTGACAGAAATCTAAATATGCAGAAACACATTAGTGCTGCAACAAAAGGAGCTAACTTGCAGATGAACACCTTGAGAAAACTAAAACCCTTTTTACCCGCAAATGAATTCAAACTGGCAGTTCAAGCACTAGTGGAATATGGGAGTGTCTCTCGGTGCGGTCTTCCCATAGCGTCGACGGCCCCGCTAAGAACTTCAATCAAAGCAGCGGCTAGACTCATCACGGGCTCCAAAAGAAACTGTCACATCTCCTCTGACCTCAGATCCCTTAACTCGCTACCTTTCGAAGCCAGAATTCAACAAAAAATCGCATGTATGACGCATAAAGCCATACATCACAACACCCCGAGTTATCTGACACAGAAATTGGTGCCTTCATGTGGCACCAGAGCTTCCAGGAGCTCCAGTAACCTTCTACTGAAACCACAACGATTCGCCAAGAAGAAAACATACAACCGGTCCTTCTCAGGGATGGCGCCCAGGATTTGGAATGCACTGCCCCCAGAAACCAGACTGAATCCCTCTACTGCATCTTTAAAAAAAGGAAGTGAAATCTCTTCATATGTCTAAATTCACCTAATCCATGTATATTACCTGTTATACGATTCTTGATTTGTATGAGACATATTTTTATTACTCTATGCCTGTTGTGTTTATATGATTCTTGATTTGTTTGAGACATATTTTTATTACTCTATGCCTGTTGTATTTCTTATATTTACCCTGTAAAGCACTCTGATACCCACAGGGTCTTGTTTGCGCTATATGAAACCTTCAAAATAAATAAAATAAATAAATACATTCATTTACTAATTTCCCTTTTTCTTCCAAACATAAAACAATGGCTGATGAGGAAGTAGAAGGGGAATTAAACACAGCAGAGAACTGCAGACATGCAATTACTCTCAAATTATTACATTTATGTCTCCCGGCTATGGGTGGAGACGTTACCTTCATGGTTGAGGTGCATGAAGCATTCAAGACAGAGGTATTCTATTCCTGGGTTAAATTCTCAGCTGCAAATGATCGTACACAAATGTTTCATACCTACTTTGCGAACGAAACACAAGAGGAATATACTCAGATATGAAGACATAAAAATTCCTCTCTCTTATCAAGAGCTGATTAATTGGTTTAAAGGCACCCTCCCACACATTACAGAAAAAACGGGACTCAGTCCACTCAGCAAAGAAGGAGCGACATGGCCGGTCTTAGCTGCATACACAACGCATCATGACACTGACGATTTAACTGCAGCAGAAATGCGTACACTATACAGAGAATTAGTGGAAATATATAGAAATCTCACACAGTTCATAATGCATACTCTCACAGTTAACCCTGCACAAGCTGCTCAGGCTGCTCAACCAAAATTGGCTACCATGGGTATCAGCCTATAAACACCGAATGTCGTTATGGGAAAGATTCCCACCAGTCAGGAGCAAATTCCGTTCTTGATAGCACAAAAAACAAACCAGTTGGAAGAATTATTTCTCCATACGGGCCCACAGGAAACACACAGAACACTAACTATTTGCTTGCTGATGGGTATGGCTCCCCCAGTGGAAGACTGCCACACTCAGGGTTCAGTCTCCGCTGCTAATTATACCAGAACACATGGAACCCCTTCACTGGGTATACTTCCTGATGTATTGAAGCAGCTTATGAATGTGTACGGGGCAGCACCTTCCCTGGACTTAGGGATGAAACTGATGGGCAATTTTATCACAGTATCCACCATTATGTTAAGAAACATAAAAGGGGAGTCAGCTGCGTTAGCTATACGCCAACACTTGAGGGATTTTATTCCTGCACAACAGGAACGGGAATTACTGAAGAAACCTATGTTATTTTACGTAGAGATAATTTGGGATCCAGACCTCGGAAACCACAATTTAAGAGTAATTTTGAACAGGATAGCTCTAAGCAAGCACCCCACTCTTCAACAAAGATGAAGTGGGATAATAAACAAAAACATAAAGCCGAACAAAGTTCACAGGGTGGGTCTCCTCATCAGGAAGCCGCTGAAAAAAGATACAATCTCAGAAACTGAAATAACATTAGGAAGTCTGACAGCTAGCAGGATACTCATGCACTTCCCTCTCGCTCCTTTCAGGAGTCATCCGATGCACGTTTGGAATGAGTTTGACAGTCAGAGCGCAGATCGGAAGAGCATGTGAAGCCGATGAAGGAATTACAATGCTCGTCTGACTAAATCATTAATCAGGAAGAAAAACAAAAGAATAACAAACCTCTATTAAAACAGAAGAAGGTAGCTGGGATTAAAGTTAAGCATTCCCAGACTACTGAGAACTCTGCTTCTGAATGGGGGATGGGCATTGAAGATGCTGGACAGCGCAGCAGAAGTCACAATCGCTTCCTGGAACCTGATGGATTATCTGGTGGCAGTAGCGCTGAGTGAACATGTCACGGTGGAAACATTATCATTTATCTTTATCCATGGGACCACACGGCTTTCTACGTATCCATAATAAGGCTAATCTGCGTGTACATCGCAAGGAAGCTTTTTCATTATAAGTAAAGATGCATTTCCGGGGGTTGGCAGAGGAGACACTTCTGCTGCCATCAAAAGGTCCTGCATGCTGAGGCTCCACCGAGCAGCTGCCTGACATCTCCGTGAGGGGTGTCCATTTCATGACCAAGATGGGGGTCCTACATTGTTTCCGCCTGGTAATGGGGTTGGATCATAGCAGGAGTACGCCTGATTACTACCTTGCTGTATATACCTGCATATATACACCACCTTAGTAGCATATTGGAACTGTATCTAATATTTACTCTTTTGGTGCTTTTAAACACTTTCATCTGCTTCTATCTACTGATTATCGCAGCACATGTATTCCACACAAGAGTAACGGTGGTTCAATAAATATATTGAAAATGTCCCATTGTGTATTCTCTGTATATTTCTCTGAGAACAGGAGTGCACAAGTGACTGAGCGGAAGGGTTCTGATCTGTTACCACGATCCCTGAGAGTTCAAGGTTGTCATGTTCAGAGATTGCCAGAAACCATTCGCTCCCTGTTTGGGTTAGGTGGGCTTATGGTGGTGCTGTGAGCTAGCTGGTCTCTAGGTCAACATATACTGCGGGGGTTCTTGGAATCAGTCTAAACACTTCACCTAGGACAACCTGCAATTCCCATGGGTGGCTTCCTGCATTATAAGTTCTTGCCATTACTTCGAGAAACAATAAACTTTTCGACCCATGCCTGAACATCCCTGTTCAAAGTAGGCCACTGGTACATTTCGTTTAATTGCTTCTTATTAATAGTCATGACCAAATGTCCCTCGTGAAAAATTTCTAACAGCTTCATTCTGTTCTTACAAGGTGGGATCAACTTATTGTCACAAAATAATAAACCATCTTCCAATGAAATTACATTTTGCACCTGATTGCACATTTCAAATTGAGGTGGCAAAGAATTCTCTCTTGGCCAAACCCTCACAATGTACTCGGTTTATTAAACTAATCGTCACTGGAGAGTTCTCCTCTCCATTCTTGTTCCCCAACATGCTTGTCACCAATTCAGCACACCCCAGCACCTAGGCATTCTTCATTATCCTTTTATTCTTGTGTGCTAAATTCTTCTCCAGCCAAAGGAAGGCATGAAAGACAATCTGTCATTTTGCTCTATGATGTTCCAACAATTTCGAACTAAGATGAATGAGTCTTGCTGTAGTCTTGGTAGACTCGACATTACAACCACTCAATGTAGGTACAAGAGGGTTATGGTCTGAATGTACGAGAAATTCTATTCCCCACACATATGGCTTGAATTCTTCAGGATGCCATTTGATTTGGCATCTGCAGACACAGTTTTCCAATGCCTTATGGAGCAGATTTTGCATGGTTACCTATTGTTCTAGGAGTTTCTACGGCCAAGGGTGTGAAACCCAGGATAGACAAATGTATTTTGTGGCATGAACAGTGTGGAGTATGTGGGGCATGTGAATACTCGTGGGGGAATTATGCCTAGACCGGGACTTCTGGAGAACATAGAAAAAGTGCCTGCAGCAAAAAATCAAGATCAATTGTTGGCATTCTTAGGGATGTGTGAATTTTACATGAAGTTCTTTGAGAACTTTGCCACTATAGCTGAACCTATATATAGGTTGCTGTGAGGAATGGTGTTGTTGGTTGACTGGGGTGTGAGCCCTGGTCAAGCAACAGCCATAATCCTTGACAGGGTGAACCACAAAAATTCACTAAATTAACCTGCGTTTAACCCTGGGTAGCTTGGCACGAAAAGCAGTCACTCTTAAGTTAGTGGAAATTTGTTAAGTATTATGCAGCATACAAAACAGTAATAAAGTGAACACACACCTCAAGAATATTCCCACACCAATTTCGAAAAATAGAGTGAATGTTAATAACGTATTTGACACCAAAACTACAAAAATCCAATCAGGGAACCCTGCCATGAAAAGGATGGCAGAAAGGGAAGGAAGAGGCACCAAATCGGGCATTTGGGCAATTTCACCCAGGGGGTTAGTGCATAGGGGCTCATGTGCCCCCTCTCCATGCACTGTCGTGCGTGCAGTGACATGGTGCATGGCACAAACTGCACGGATGTACAGAAGGTGCTGCACTACGGTGGCAGCTGCTGTGGCCCTTCTCAATGGCTAAGCAATACCACTGCGGTGGGACTGTCGACGTCAGACCACCAGACCAGTGGTCCATTCGTAATATGGCGGTATGAACACTGCAGGCATTGCAGTGTTCTCCCGACCACGGCGTACAGACTGACGATGTCATAATCAGGCCCTTAGTCTCTTATTTGGAAGTTGAAATTCTCCAGTGGGAAGAGGCAAGAGGCTGTAGCCGAAGACAGTTTCAGGGGCTCAGATACGCCTTTGTCAATGGACCATCGAACAGGCTTTGCTGCTGCAGAAAAGAACATAGCAGGAGTGGTAGAGCTGTCAACCTTAGTTTTTTTGTCTACTTACCTCCAATTATGAGCTGAAATTTGTTTTTGTTGGCCTTAAGACTTTATGCACTTTACCACTGCTAACCAGTACTAAAGTGCTTGTGCTCACTCTCCTAAACATTGTTTGATTGAGTTACACCTAGGTGGCATATTTAATTCATTTATAAGTCCCTTGTAGATTGTATTACCATATAACCAGGGCCTGTAAATTAAAATCTACTAGTGGGCCTGTAGCACTTACTGTGTCACCCACCTAAGTAGCCCTTTAAAACATTTCCCAGGCATGTCATTGCAGCCTGAATGCAGTTTTAAAATGCCAAAGAGACTTTGCAATATAACCCCCTTGCTAAGCTTTAAACTCCCCATTTATTCATACAAGTCACCCTTAAGGTAGGCCCTAGGTAGCTCATATCTATCTCTGCCCTCTACTACAAAGGGTTGTTCCAGCGTTGACCTCCTACAAGAAAACAGGCAGTGGTAAAGGCAAAAGTTCTAATTCAGAGAGTAATTGACTTTGGAAACGATTTTAGCCAAGCTGTACAGTAGAATTGCTGCTGTACACCATGACGAAAAATAATTAAAAAGAAAAAGCGCTGTGAAGCAGTAGCGCTAATGCTCTTTTTTAAAATGAAAATCAAACAAATGGAGAGTGGGTTGGGTGAGGGTGGAGGGGGCGAGGACGGTAGAAAAGGCCACAGGTTGGGGAAAGGACATGCAAGAGACAGTGGGAAGCACATGAACAATGGAGGTGGGAGGGCCGGATGGTGCTGGGGAGGTAAATGGACCACATGCTTTCCTTGAATTTCCACAGGAATAAGGCTCTAATTAGACAAAAATGCTTAACAGATGAAAGACACGAAACCACATTGCTACTTACTGGAGAAGCTAAATTAAAACACTGCTATCTTGTTATCCTATTTTAGATTCCGTGTGCGATTAGAAGGCATGTAGATGTAAATTCGGTTTGCATAATTTCAATTATCTTTGCACACTGAATTACATTTTAATTTTGTAGATGTCGCATAATATGTTGGATTTTATCTTTACAGCAAGTGGTGATGAGTACGTTTTGTCGGTGTTATGTGTGAATTATAACCCTGTTCGCAAAGTGTTCACCTCAGAGAAGACTTGAATAACAATGCATAATACGAGCAAGCATCGGAGGAATGCACGGCTTCCATTAGCAAGTTGCAAACAACTCTTCACCGCACCCTTCACACACATCTCATAATGCTGAAGTGCAGGAATATTTGGGTGTCAAAGTGGTGCTACTGTACTGTCAAGCACTTTTAGGCAGATACATTCATTAGGGTAGCTCATTGAGCCAAACGACAATGTAACGTGGCTGTGATCTTCGGTTCACGAGTTTGAATCCCAGGTAGGCGGGTCCGACGCTCAACCGTCTGAAGGCGGGGGCATAACGCAGGGTGGGGGGAACGCCTCAGAGGCTCCCTATTCATCATACAGCCTATGAGTAAGTGGAGTCCAGCAGCCCCTCACTGCATTCTGCAAGTGGGCCCATCACCTTGTGGTGATTCACTGGTCAGTAAACTGAGTGCCCTTAGTGGGTAATGGGAGTATGTGTTATTTACAGCTCTTAGAAACAGCAGAAATACGCCACTGAGCACTATATAAAAATGCGTTATTACACATTTGATGTTGACGGAAATCCCATGTTATCAGAAAATAAGAGGCATGCATGTAACACGTATGTTCACCTATGGGTGTATTGCATTTGTACCTAAAGGTCTGCAGCTGAAAATATGTCGGATTCCAAATATTCAATATGTGGTGTTAAATTGTATGGAATCAATGTATTTAGTACACTCAGTTCCCAGATGGACTAAAATGTTAGCTCTCCAGCCTAAGCAGGCTGTCTGTTTGCATTGTAACTATGCAACAAAGGAGGCAAGCTTCATCAGTCTTGTTTTGCCTGTGGAAGGAGAGAAGGCAAGGTTCTTTTCAAATTGGACTCGGAATTTAATCCAGATATTGCTGCATATCAGGAGAAGACTTGTCTTGTTTTCTGCCTCTTGAATGTGTTTTACTTGTTGTCTTGTGATGTTGCTGCTAAGATCTTGATTTTGAAAGCTGGGTAAGATAGGCCTTCAAATGAAAGGCCAGAGTTACAAACCTTTTGCGTTGGGTTTTGGTGGATTATTTCTTTCCATTGCAAAACAAGTTTTATGGTGGAAATATGCCTGAAAGTAAGGCAAAGCATTTTAAAGTGCTATTTTGCATCACCAAGGGGTTGTTACATGGGTGGTACATGTGCATTCCCATGCACCCCAGCATTGTTTTTTTCTTTCACTGCAAATTGTATTCGATTTTAGCAATAAATCGAGGCCACACAGAAACCTGCACAGTCAGTCCCATACATCCCACCCACGTACTACATGCCACTATTATTGCCCTTGATCGGAGTCAACATTAGACACACACCTCAATCTCTCGTGCCATGGCGCCATTATTCTGTATTTCTGCATCAAATACGGAGTCGATGGAGTGAACTGGAGCCAGAACTATGCCTCAGTAGACAACCCATCTGCCCCAAATTTTGTGTTGTTTTTGAGGGCATCCCCATGGCGGAATCACAGCTATCTTGAGACCCATAGTATAGTCCATCCCCTTTTTTCAGGCACCGACGGATGGAGGTGTGTCCGCTTTCCATAATCTAGCTATGTCTCTTTTTGCCATGTGAGCCCCAGGAAAAACAGCTGTATTTTAGATCTATTCCCACCATAACCTCTCTACTGTGGAGGATGATCAGCTTAGGATCGAGTGGAATAACCCAGGAGATGACCTCCCCAAGGAAGAACGTCAACCCCTGCGAAAAATGAGTCAATGCCATACAGCTCCACAATGTATGGAGAAAGTTACCATTGTCTGCCCTACAGCGGAGACATATGGGGCAGTCAATTATACCCATGCGCCAGAGGCGACGCCTCGTGTAGTAGGCTCTGTGTAGGTATTTTAGTTGTATCAAGCGGAGGTGGGCTGATAACACTGCCGCACAGCGAGTGCCTATTGCCTCCGTCCAATCATCATCATCCAAAGTCTCAATGTCTGCCTCCTATGCCACCCTTAGTGCAGGTAGTGTGTTGGAGCTGTTTGTGATTAGGGACTAATATATTTTCATGATTTTGTGACTACCTAAGTCTCCCAGAATGAGCTTGCTATCTATTGGACTAAGCTCTGGTAGCCCCTGAAGATCCCAGAGATAGGGGGATATGGCGTGGCGGAATTAAAGGGATTGGTAGAATTGGCTATGGTGTGGCTGATATTCACTTTGCATCTCCTGGAACGATTTTAACACAGTACTCAGCATAACGTGGATATTCCTATGACATCCCATTTCTGGTAGCCACCCAACCGAGCCACCTGTTGTAGGATCCTGCTACAGAGGCGTATACTCTGTCAATTTCCCCTTCCAACCCATCCGTTGGAGGGAGCATCTCCATGTGTCTATGACTACTTGTGTTGCCAGAAGAAGGAACCCTACCCTCTTCCCACTATATAGGTAATGCAGCAGAGAGGTATCGCCCACCTCACAACCGCATACGCCGGGTCTCTCTGACGGGCATATCACCAGTCATTTATAATCAGGAGATGGGAGGTGGGAGGCAGCATGGTAAGAACTTATTTCTGCAGCTGAAATGCCTCCACAGTACGTGGACTGGAAGCATGTCCGAAGGATAATATGTGGGGCTCCTCTCACCCACAGGAATCCACCCAGGATTGCGTTGACCTGGCGAAACCATGTCTGAGGGATAGAGTGAGTAGGGGTTGTTCTGGAACTGATATAGCAATTGAGGTAGGGAGGGAGACCATTTTGAAGATTGCTGATCTACCCATAAAGGACAGCAGCAACAAGGACCAGGCCTTCACTTCCTCCCTGACAAGTGATAGCTCAGTGGCTAGATTACTACCAATGGTTTTTGATGCAAAATCCTATCTACTAAGATTAGTAGTCAGGGTTTTACACCAAAAAGGAACATCATTTTATAGCAGGTGTTAAAATGGAGAAATGCTTTTATTTCTCCTAACGTTTTTCCACTTTGTATGTGTGTTGCACTGTACTGCACACATCCAAAGTGGCAAAAGTTTCAAAGTTAGTCTAAGCGTAGTATTTTGTACTGGAAGGCTACCCTTCCAGTACAAAACATATGCTATACTCACACAGAGTGTTTGAATGGCTTTATGCAATCTGATTGTGGGCTGGTGCTAGGAAGAGAAGTGAGAGTGCCAGATCTCTGTAGATATGACACGTTCTTGCTCTCTCCTTGTTATGTAATGATCTCTTTTATTATAGATGGTAGGATGATGTTGTCTTGGCTGGATGTGGGTGTCAGAGACTCTAGGAGGCTGTCTAGGCCATTGGAGTAGAGGCAATTCATTTAGGTACATTGCAACAAGGCAATGAGGTCAAGATGTCTGGTGGGTCAGATTTGAAGATGAGTTGCCTTATTTTGTCAGGTTTGTTTGTGAAGTATTATTCGATGATTGTGCATTTCTCTATAGAGTTGAATGGAAGAGAAGCTGCAGTGGGCTTCATACAATGCTTCCTTTTTTGGGAAAATTTTTCTTCTGCTGTCAGCTTAGTTGAGGGTATTAGTGTTGTAGATGGTTTAGACTGTGGAGATGAGCTATCAGTGGGTGAAAACAGAGATTAGTTGAGAAGTGGAGAGTGATTGGTTTAAATATGTGGCACTCCTTCTCCTAGCATCAGATATGTGTTTGCTGTTGATAAATTCTTGGTTGTACCACACGTCAGGCGTTTTCTTTCTGTGAAAAGAGTTAGTGTGGTATGTGGGTATCCCAACTCAGCAGTATAGCACAACAGACCATATTCTTTTTTTAAACATGTTTATTGCATTTTACAATAACAGAGATTACACCAATAAACAACAGAATAACACAGAAATAAGAAACCAGAAGACATCGCAATATGCAAAATACTAAGATTCGGTGAGAAAATCAAATATTTTGGTCCATAATAAATCTTAAATCAGTATAGTTGAAGGAAGTGTTGACAGCGTTTGAAGGAGGAAGGTCATATAGTATAATACACAGGGAGAGTGTTGCAGACATAGTGGAGAGATAACACCCAGAAGGGAAGGTGCACATTAAAAAAAAAATTATTAGGTCAATTAGAGTCTTCGGATTCTGAAGAAAGCAAGTAGTCTCTCAGGGGCTGCCTAACATCTTTAGGCCAAGAGGTGTGCTGCTGCAGTTGTGCATAGTTCTCTCTAATCTTGTGGCAACATGAAATGCTCTGTAGCCAGGCTGACTCCATAGGCATTCTCTCACTGCCCCATTGACTGGCTAATTCACGTTTAGCAAGAAGTAATGCAATGGAAACAAATCTGCGGCTGGATTTAGGGATATCATGAGTATACCCCAGAAGTGCCACCATAGGATCTGATGAAATGGTGACATCCGTCATAATGGAGATAAGAGAAAAGATAGAGGACCAATAGCGGCCCACGTGTGGACACGTCCAGATTATATACAGAAAGTCGTCGCCCGGGGCGTGGCACCTGAGACAGTTGGTGAAATGTGAGGGGTCAATACGTGCAATATCTGCAGGGGTGATGTAAGCCCTGTGTAGAAACTTGAAATGAACGAGCTTATGTCTATGATTTACTGAAATGAATTTTGTCTGTGAACAGCAATACAACCACATTTTGTCTCTCAGTGGACGTACGAAATCAGCACCTGAGGCCTCCCTAGAAAGTTTGGTGGAGTCCGTCTTCATGGATAGACATGCACAATCCAATCTTCAAACAAGTCTATTTCCGTTGGTATCCAGTATAACAAGCGTTAATGGGGGGAAAGTGAGAAGGGTCAAGGGGATATGTGGGAATGCAGGAATGGAGCTTGTCCTGTAGGCATTGTAGAATGAAGCAGTCGATGTACAAGGCGTCATGAAAACAGGCGTCATCATCATGTGTAAGCACATGACCATCAGTGAACAAGCCTCCGATGGTATGTAGGCCCTGACGCAATAATGTGTGCTTGACGAGCATCTTGCTAACAAGTGGAAGCCAAGGGTTATCTGCTAGTAGTAAGGCTGGGGAATACAGAAGGCCACCACCCAGGATCCTGCTGAGCTTCCGCCATGCCCAGCAGGTGGTGGATATGGTTTGGATGTCTGAGACATCTAATAGGATGTCTTTGTGCAAAACACATGAGAGGGGTATTGAAGAACCAGAACCAATTGGGCCTGGCGGCGCAGGGTACGCCTTAATCTCCTGGGTTCTCCTGCTTCAGCTAACAGAGACACGGGGACACTCTGTCGGTGTAAAAGATCAGATTTTATTAGCTGCAGCTAGTACAGTTGTCCTAGAAGTACACACGGTATGTTCTCAGGAGACTGCCACTTCACTCCGTGGCGCACAATCTTTTATAGTACATAGGTGACATATACATTAACGAAGGACACACCTAAAACATACATAGAGGACCAGTAAGAATAGTTCAAGAATAAGTCAGAGCCAATAGAAAGATTTGGAAAACAAGGTATTGAGTAACTCGAAGAAGCCTCTCCTCCAACGGTGTTTGCCATCCCTCCCACAGGTTAAGGTATTAACGTGTCCGCAACTGACTTGCAGGTGGCGAGATACGTTCGTGTGTTTTGGAGGACAGTTGTGAAGCAAGAGAATACGAGCGGAGGACAGCGAAGGCCAGAAGATGAGATAAGGTCAGAAGAGAATGGTGTGAACCAATAGATAGTTAAGACAGGGATTAGAAAAAACAGACAGGGATTAGTGTACTCGGCCAGTCTCTAACACCAGCTTCGTAAACAGAGGCACAAGGCTATTTTGACACAATATTGCAGGAAAAGCAGAAAAGACTTTGTTCGTCGTGCTGCCTGAGTGAGGGCAACACAAAATGGCAGTGGAGCACAAAATGGCGGCTCAATGCGATCGTGATCGAAAATCGAATTTCCTCAGACCCTCCTTTTGCCAGAACTCAGGCAAGATACATAGACTCACGTCAATCTGAGTCGATGTCGATGGCCATGAGGTCATCAAGCTGTTGCTGTAACATCATTCTAATATTCTCTGTTCTTTGTGCCTTGGGTTTCGGGATGCACATAGTAGCGCAAAGGTTGCAGATGGCGGGACCACACTGCATACAAAGGCAACAAGAGAAAATGATGGCTAAAACCATACCAAGGAATGTTAGCACCTTCCAACCCCATTTGGACAGTAGTCCCCAAAACCATCCCAATAACGACCAATCTCCTTCGTCCTGATGAATCGAGATTATATGTAATTTAGAGATGGCCTGGTATACTGTCGGAGCGTCATCAGGTATATAAATACAGCAACTCGATTTGATCAATTTACAGACTCCACCACGATCTGCAAGAATAACATCTAGGGCAACTCGGTTCTGTAAAGTCATAAGACGATCCGCTTGTAGTTCTGCTGTAATATTACTTAAAGCTCCTACAGTGATGTCTATGGTAGTCTCTACCACACAAACCAGTTGCCTCATATTCCTGCTGTTTGCCATAGGACCCCAAAAAGGAAGAAATCCCTTTAGGAAGTCTCCTCCCTCTTGACCTGCTGTGTCTTTGGAATCAATAATTCCTCTGCCATATCTGTTTCTATGGAAATTTGAAGAAGCAGTGTATGTAGGGGGATGAAGAAAAGCTATATAGCAAGTTCCAGAAAAACCAGTCGGCCACCACGTATAGGCTCTATCATGACAGATGAAATACGTGCCCTGAGATGGCACTAATGGCGGCGAATTCTGAGAGGAGTGAATGTAAGTATGGGAACAAAAGCTTTTTCTTTGTTCGGGGTCAGTAGTTTGACCATTGATTTGCAAACAGAATTTGCCTTGATGAGGTACAGTCCAAATCGGTGGAGACTTTCCTTGTTTAACCTTACCACTAAGATTTGTGATGTAATTAGTGACATTCCAATTGGCGTATGCTTTTCTTTCATCGACAGCAATTTTGCTATTTTCCATGATTTTAGCCATAGCTGCCATTCCCTTTATCAATGAACTATGACTGAAATCTGGCCCACCAATATAAGAACTGACAGGTCGTTTAAATCGGCTTTGATAGGCGTTAGAGAAAATTACAAAATAAACCCAAGCAGAACCTTCATAAGAGAATGGAAGGACTAAATATGGCATCCCTTTTTCTGTGGTATGAGGCATTAATCCACACACCCAACAATCAGTTGTATTAATTACTAATTGGTGTTGGTGTAATAATTGAATAAACAAATTATTGTAGTATTCGATTCTTCTTACGAGTTCATGTTGAGGAAGTGTATGAAAGAGATGCGAAGAGATAGTAGAATAAGAAGGCATAGAGATAGAAGAAGGGACAACTTTTTGCTGCATAGCATAAACAATCCAACCTATACATGCCAATAAAATACACAATAATATGAAAACACATAAAGTTATACTACAGCGACTGTATATTATTTTACAATGACTGTTTTTCATTTTATTCTTTCTCTCTCTTTCGCCTAATGTAGTTTCCATGTTCTAAATGGATGCTCACGGCAATCTTCCTTAATCACTTGATCACGATTGTCTGCCGTCCTATGACACTGCAAGTCCTGCAGGCCTATTGCCACTACTCAGGTCACAACCAAGACTCCTACCGTGACCCTGCAACCGGGTTAGAAACTACATAGAAGAGAGTTTTTCAAATTTTCTTCTTCAGTCTGGGTCTCAAATCGTAATGGATTTTATCAGGTACAGTCTTATCCTGAAACAGTGTTCGTGGATTTGTGGTGTTCAGACAAAAATGTGATGGTACAGCTTCTTGGAGAATGTCGTCGTTTTCTTTTTCCGACAATGTTCCATTCAAGCGTGCATCACTAAAGGGTACAAATCGGAGAACCTTCTCGCTTTCAGAGTCACTTATACCCTTACGGACACACTGATCAAAGGGCAAAGGCAAAGGAACCTTCTTGCAGTGCACGCCGTGAATCCAGTTTTTCTTTCCTTCAACCTTCACTGCTGTACGAGTTGTTAGGAGGACCTGACGGGGCTCTCTCCAGCGAGGGTCCAAATTCTTCGTCCTTTGAAAATTCTTCACACAAACCCAGTCACCTGGTTGAATGGAATGACCTGAGTCTGTGGAGGCTTCTGGCAGAGCGCTCTGAACCTGTTGATGAAGAACACGCAATTTAGTTGTAAGGTCGTGCAAGTAATCAATCAACATTGGGTATGGCAAGTCTGAATACTTTTTAGGGCGAGGGACTCCCCATATATTAGCTGGGCGTCCAAAAACTACCTCATAAGGGCTAAGTCCCAAACGAGAATGCACAGCCGTTCTGGTAGATAGAAGAGCCAAAGGTAGTGCATCGGGCCAACTAAGGCCTGTACTAGCCTGCACTTTCGCAAGCTTAAGCTTTAAAGTACCATTGTAGCATTCCACTAGACCTGCTGACTCGGGATGGTTTGCCGCATGGAACTTCTGTCTTATACCAAGACCTGCACAAACCTTTTGCATGACTTGGCCCACAAATTCGCTCCCATTGTCACTCCAGACAATGTGCGGCAAACCAAATCTAGGGAAAAACTCTTTTAGAAGTACTTTGGCTGTAGATAAAGCAGTATTATCATTCAGGGGGTAAGCCTCTATCCATCGGGAAAAGGCACATACCACCACTAGAACATATTTGAGATTGTTGCATCGTTCCATGTGAATGTAATCGATTTGCAATACCTCAAATGGATAGGTCGGAGGAGCAAAGTGACCTGCTGGAGTTGGGGTTCCCTTTCCTGCATTATACATTAAGCAAATAATGCAATGTTTCACTGTATTGTCTGCACACTTCGGTATTCCTTCGTTTTGCCATACTGGAGCCAGAAGCTTGCATATTCCTTTCGCACTTAGGTGGGCTGGACCATGCGCCATAGTAAATACAGGTAGTACATAAGCGTCTGGTAACAGCCAACGTTGGTGTTCGGACAATTCCACCCAACACCCCATCTCATCTAATATTCCTGTACTTTCTTTCCACCTACTTAATTCTTTCTCTGTAGCCTCTTCTTGAATTGATTTCACACTTTCTACTGTATCCTCATACATTCCTCTTTCTTTGACCCAATTTGCAGGGCCTGCAACATACATGCGACTTGTAGCATCTCTGGCTGTCTTTTTCGCTACTTCATCCGCAAATGCATTCCCGCGACCAACATCGTCAACAATCTTCTTATGTGCGCTACACTTCACAATTGCTATCTGGGTAGGCAAAGCAAGTGACTCAAGAAGGTCAGTCACCAACTGACCATGTTGTATCTTAGTGCCGTGGGAAGTAAGGAATCCCCTTTCTTTCCACAAACGTCCAAAATTGAACGCCACACCAAAAGCATACTGGCTGTCGATGTACACGTTCACTCTTTTTCCTTTGGATAACACACACGCTCTGGTTAGGGCTATCAGTTCAGCTGCCTGAGCTGAATTATGTCTGATGCGTGCTGTTTCCACGACTGTATGCAAGGTAGTAACAGCATAGGCTGAAGTTGTCTCTCCATTAGGAAGCTTAAAACAAGAACCATCTACCCATAGCGTTCCATCCGGATTCACTAATGGCGTATCTGTTAAGTCAATTCTACCCTTTGTCTCTTCCTCAGTACGAAAGAAACAATCATGTTGTTCCTGAACACCTTTCTCTTCTGGAAGAGGCAACAGAGTAGCTGGATTTAAAGTATTACATCGTTTGATGTGCACGTGACTAGCCAAAAGCGTCAGCTCGTATCCAGACAAACGAACACTCGTAAGATGCTGTGTTTTTGTTCTGTTTAGCAAAGTATCCAATGCATGTGGCACCATAACAATGAGAGTGTTATCTAGCACCACTCCAGCAGACTGTCGAATAGAAATTGCTGCTGCTGCTGTCGCTTTAAGACAACTAGGCAATGCTTTAGCTACTGGATCTAACGTAGCCGAAAAATAGGCACATTGCCGCTGTTTATCTCCAAATCGCTGCGTTAAAACTGACAACGCACAACCTTCTCTTTCATGAACGTAGAGCGTAAAAGGAGTACCTAGTACAGGGGCAGAACACAGAGCAGCACGTAGGTCAGTAAAGCTCCTCTGACACTCATCAGTCCATGGAAGGGGCTGAGGCGTATCTTTTAAAGTGAGTGCCAACAAAGGTTTGGCCAACAGAGAGAAGTTAGGGATCCACTGCCTACAATAGGAAGTAATGCCCAAAAAGGCATGTACCTCTCTTTGTGTGGATGGCACAGACATTTGCACAATAGCTTGGATACGTTCTGGGGTTAATCGTCTTCCCTCCTTTGATAAGAGATGACCCAAGTAGTTAACCTCTCGGCGAACATATTGTAGCTTTGAAGGTAAAACCTTATGATTAAGATTGGATAAGTGTCGCACAAATGCAACTGTCACATTCTTACATATATCCTCTGAATCAGCAGCGATTAACAAATCGTCCATGTACTGAATGAGAGCAGCACCAGACGGCAAAGAAAAAGCATCAAGATGACATTTCAAAGCTTGACTGTAGATAGAGGGACTTTCATAATAGCCTTGAGGTGCGCGCTTGAACCGGAAGCTTCGGCCTCCAAGAGAGAAGCCAAAAATATCCCTACTCTCTTCGGCAATGGGAATACTAAAGAAAGCATTTTTCAGATCGATAACAGAAAACCAAACCGCTGTAGAAGGTATCATCGTCAACAGCGCAGTGATATCTGGGACAACAGGAAATTGTGGTACAACAATTTTGTTTACCTCCCGAAGATCAATTACAAAACGATAAACAGGAGGTTGAGAAGGATCAGTGCGTTTAAGAACAGGAAGAATAGGGCTATTACATGTGTTACCTCTCGTTTCCTCAACCACATCCTTCTGAATCAAATCATGAATGATTTCCAAAAGCGCTCTTTCACCTTCAGTGGAAATTCTATATTGAGGAACACGTGGCAATTCAGCATTGGGCTTGAGAGTAACAACATAAGGTGGAATTTCAAGACAACCAACATCATTTGGACCCGTGGCCCAAAGCGTTGTAGGAAGAGAAAGCAATTCAGGTGGGATTTGATCTTTAGACAAATACATTGGAGAAGTCCGTTTTTGTCCTAAAGTGAGATATACACCAGAAGGAGAACAAGATATTGTGGCATGCAGTCTTTTTAATAGATCCAAGCCCAATAGATTCTCGCCGCAACCATTCGTTAAGAGAAGCGGAACTTCTAAATCATAAGGGCCAATTGAAATGGGCAAAGGGCAAGAAACCGGATAACGAACTGGGGCGCCAGAAAAACCTACAGATACATTCGTTAAGCCAGACAAAGGTGCCCCAGGGAGTTTTGAATGAATGATAGAACTTCTCATCGCACCAGTATCTAAAAGAAATGGCTCTGAAACACCCATTGTAGTGACATTAACATAAGGTCCATTCTGATCTACTGGAATCGACACAACTCCCTTACTTTGTCCATGGCTGTCCTAGTTAACATAAAGACTTTCATTCCCGTCTCCAACATAATAATCCTCATTGTAATACTGTGTTGACCGAGCGTTTTGCTGATCAAAGTAGTTCACAGAATTAGAGGGAGGAAGGGAACGCTGTTCTTCGGTCAATATACCTCGACCTCTACCTCTGTTTGCTGACTGGAGGCCAGCACGACCTCGCGGAGCAGATAGGCTGCAATAAAACCGGACAACTATTCTTGAAATGA
Organism: Triturus cristatus; assembly: GCF_964204655.1. Classification (NCBI taxonomy): domain Eukaryota; kingdom Metazoa; phylum Chordata; class Amphibia; order Caudata; family Salamandridae; genus Triturus; species Triturus cristatus. The sequence goes on from NC_140589.1 coordinate 793,010,214, forward strand.
CCTTCCTCTCTGCAATAGGCACATTGATTAGGACCTAACAAAGGTCGCGGAATATATGGCTCAGGCTTTTGATACACCCTCTGAAACTGCGGAGGCTGTTGAAACTGGGGCTGAGCATAACGAGGTGGATAAGCTTGTTGCAAGAGAACCTTAGTTTTCAATTCTTTAGTCTTTTTCTCTTGCTTATCTTTTTCTTCTTTATCTCTATTTTCATAATATTGAGCAGTAGCCAATATCTGGGCTGAAGAAGAAACAGCCCATGAACTTTCGGAGTCTTTCAGCTTATGCGACAATCCGGGAAGCAAATTAAATACGAACTTATCTACAAATAATCGCTGCCCACCCTCCGTAGTCATGTCCTGACCACTGTGATCAATGAATGTTTCCTCGAAACGAGTGAAGAAATCGGAAACACTCTCATCTTTCTTCTGTTTACACGCGGCTAGTTTATCCCAGTTAACTCTCAAGGCAGGCATCATCGTTTTCATTAATGTAATAATCCTACCAGAGAGTTCTGAAATCAAAGCCTCAGGTTTCGCACCACCCACTTGGTTTCTATCTGCCGCAATTATAGCATCCCAATCTCCACCTAATTCTTGGGCATGATTCTCCTTACGAATCCTAGCCCATAATGCTTGTGGAACTACATTCCCCATCAACATATCAATATCTGCTATATTCATGATGCAGGCTTCAACAGTCTGTGACAATTCTTTATAATAACCTGCAGGGTTTTTACGAGGATCCGGTACAGACTGTTTAAGGGCTAAAACTTCAGATCTTTTCCAGGGCACATGTACCCATATACGCTGGAAATGAGCAGGAATAGCTAGATTAGCACCTGCTGCTGGGACCTCTTCTCTCCATACCGGAGGAACCTCTCTCATTGGATAATTTTTCAGTGTCAACCTGACTGAAGGATCGGAATCAAGAAAAGTCTGTGAAGTAAATAAGGTTCTAAAGGAAACAAGTATCTTTACAGCGTCTTCAACCTTAGAACCCACAATGAGTCCCTTATCAAAATTAGCCTGAATATCTAACAGACCCTGAGGGACCGAACCCAAGTCCATATCCTCCCAACCTTTAACAAGAGTATCACACATAGTATTGAAGACATATCTCTGCGTAGGCGCATTCCACTGTGAGAAGGTAGGCATAATGTCGGGTACGCTATACCGAGGACCCTTCTCAATCCATTTAGAGCGAGAGAGTCCAACCTTTCTCGTTCTTCGGAAGCTGGGAACTGACTACGAGACTGTCTTCGAGAAAAAGCCGGAGACACATTTAATGCCTCAAAGAAAGGAGATAAAAGACCAGAGACCGTTTCTGTGAGTCGTTTACGCATAGACGGAGAATTGGACATAAGGATAGGGGACAAGGTATTAGGCGAACTAACGGAAGGGAAATCAGTAATTACCGGATGAGCGGAAGGCGTAGAAGATGAAGGTAAAGGAGTCGAAGGCAAAGCTGGCAAAGGCGGCAATACTTGAGGGGGCAAATGTGGAAGAGCCGGAGCAAGCGGAGGCGCAACTGGCGGCTGAATAAGCTGTAACAACGGGGTGCATTAGCACCTTGTACATAGGGCGGAGGCAATCTTAATAGGTGAGACATCAAGGAGTCCTCTTCTAAATCCTTTCTTTTATCAGAAGGGGAAGCTGGCAACATCGGATAGCATTTATCTATTGCCATACGATGCTGTCTCTCTGAAATTTCCATCGTATTATCAACTTCATCATCTTTAAACTGCTGAGCAGCCTGTATAATTGTCATACCCTGTGCTTTCTTATCTCGTTTTTCTTGCTTAATTTTTCTCTGTTTGGCTTCCTTACGCCAAAGGCGGAAAGAGTCAAACATTGCCGGCCGGGCTTTTCTTTTAAATAAAATAGTTTCCAAATTATCTGGTATGTCGGGCTCAAAGCTACCATTTTCTGGCCATTTTAAAACACCACCATTCTTCATGTATCGGATCCATGTCTCGTTAAAGGCAATGGGGCCAACACCATGCTTAGAATAGAGCTCGTAAGTGGGAGTTCCAACCGAAGGAATCAGACAAGAGTCCTCCAGCCGGGAATCCCTATTACAACCAAAACAACAAAGTTTCTCAAACTTAGTCAGACCAGGCATCGTTATTTCACTGGACTGTTCACAAACATCAAGGGGGTTAAACACTTAACACAGCACAAGTGTACTTACCCCTCGGCTTCGGTTATTGCAATACCCGAATCAAAGACCCGAAGAACCTAAGAACCAAAGAACCAAAGAACCTATGGACCAAAGAACCAAATGTGGGAGCGACCCACCAATACTTAACTAAGATGTCTTCTTACACCAACTGAGGCCCCGTCCATCGTCTCACTTTACCATACATCATCGAAAAGAGGGCCAAGGCAGGGCGGCAGTCAGGGCAGCAGTCGTCAGTAGCCGTCAGGAGTAACCACGCTGCAAAAGACCTTCGGACCACTTTCGACATACAGGGGTCGCTTGACGTGGCTCGCGATTCCTCCAGAATTTTCTTGCGGGGTTCCTCACGACCTTCAGGCAGAACCACTACCTCTGAAGCCGCCCCATGTTGGGCGCCAGTTGAAGAACCAGAACCAATTGGGCCTGGCGGCGCAGGGTACACCTTAATCTCCTGGGTTCTCCTGCTTCAGCTAACAGAGACACGGGGACACTCTGTCGGCGTAAAATATCAGATTTTATTAGCTGCAGCTAGTACAGTTGTCCTAGAAGTACACACGGTATGTTCTCAGGAGACTGCCACTTCACTCCGTGGCGCACAATCTTTTATAGTACATAGGTGATATATACATTAACGAAGGACACACCTAAAACATACATAGAGGACCAGTAAGAATAGTTCAAGAATAAGTCAGAGCCAATAGAAAGATTTGGAAAACAAGGTATTGAGTAACTCGAAGAAGCCTCTCCTCCAACGGTGTTTGCCATCCCTCCCACAGGTTAAGGTATTAACGTGTCCGCAACTGACTTGCAGGTGGCGAGATACGTTCGTGTGTTTTGGAGGACAGTTGTGAAACAAGAGAATACGAGCGGAGGACAGCGAAGGCCAGAAGATGAGATAAGGTCAGAAGAGAATGGTGTGAACCAATAGATAGTTAAGACAGGGATTAGAAAAACCAGACAGGGATTAGTGTACTCTGCCAGTCTCTAACACCAGCTTCGTAAACAGAGGCACAAGGCTATTTTGACACAATATTTCAGGAAAAGCAGAAAAGACTTCGTTCGTCGTGCTGCCTGAGTGAGGGCAACACAAAATGGCGGCGGAGCGCAAAATGGCGGCTCAATGCGATCGTGATCAAAAATGGAATTTCCTCAGTATGTATGTCACTGAGTTGGTCTCTCTCTGTGCGGAGATAAGGGACATGGGCATCCGGATGATACCAACGATATGTATACTGGCATTGGGCGGTGAGATAATAAAGGTGAAAATCTGGGACTCAGAGGCCTCCATGCTCGTAAGGCAATGGTAAAGTGTCCCAACTGATGCGGTGTTTGTGGCCTGCCCAGGCAAGTCAGAGTAGAAGACTGTGGAGAGAAGTGAAGTAGTGTGGTGTAAGAGAAATCTGGATGTTGAAAATATATATATAAAGATTGAGGGAGGACCATCATTTTAATGATTGCTATAAGGCCCGCCATAGACAAGGGGAGTTTAATCAGGTGCTCTATCTGTGCAGGGAGTTATTAATGGCAGGGCCATAGCTGAGTTGGATCACCTGGTTCTCTATTCCTTTGGAGGTGGATGCCTCAATATCTGGTAGATTCCATGACCCAAGTCAATGGATGATAGTCCATCTGTATCAGGGTGTTGCTGTTGGCAAGTGGGAAGAGTTTGGACTAGGACCAAAAAATGAGGTGACCCGAGAGGCCACCAAAATGAAGGATCTCACAGATTAGGGGAGGAAGGTTGTCAGAGGGGTGGTGGACGAAAAGCAAAATGTCATCTGCATAAAGAGAGAGCCCAAGCAGACCATGGGTAAGTGGTGTGCCATGGTGCAGATGTCATGCTTGTAGATGGCGGACCAGGGGGTCCATTGCTATAATAAAAAGAAGGGGAGACATGGGGCAGCACTACTGTGTACCTCTGGTGATGGTGAAAGTACCTGTGAGAGAGCTGTTGACCCTGAACTGTGCCAACTAATTTGTGTATAGGAGTGTGATCGAGGCGATAAAACAGCTAGCCATACCCAGCTTCGATAGCGTTGCCTTAAGTAAGGGCCACTTCAGGAAGTTGAAAGACTTCTTGGCATCCAACAAAGTTGCAGCCACAGGGGTGGTTGGGGCACCCTATTTAGGACTGTTAATATCAATCGTACATTAGGAGAGGTAGACCTATGTTGGACAAAACCAGACTGCACCGGGGAAAGAATCTGCTCCATCAACAGAGATAGTCTGGGGGTGAGAATCTTGGCCAGGATTTTGTTGTCTAAATTGAGAAGAGAGAGTGGTGATATGAGGAGCATAGACATGGGTCCTTGCCCCGCTTCAGTAGCAACGTGAGTACTGCCTCTCGGAGCGTAGGCGACAGGGAACCCATATCCATGGACTCCGGATATAAGGCAAGAAGGCGTGGGCCAGTAAATGTTTATATGCTTTATAGAACGCTCCGGTGTAACCATCGAGCCCAGGGGCCTTTGTCCCATCAATAGAGTCAATTGCCTGCACTATTTCTTCATTCGTCAATGTCTCTGCCAAAAAATTGCGTTGTCGATCCTTCAACCACACAATTGCAATTTTGGAGAGATAGTGTGTGATCGCAGCCTCGTGGTCAGATGAGTAGGAAGTATATAAAGGCGCACAATAACGTTGCAACCACACCAATATGTCCTCATTGTTTATTACTCTGACCCCGGTGGATGTATGAAGTTGCGACCGGGTCGCTCGCCCTCCCCATGGTGCCTAACAGTGGCCTTTTCTCCCATGTAGGCTATTTCTCTATCCGTCTCGTCATGGAACTCAGTCATCAAAGCAAAGCGTCTATGGAGGCTGGGGAGCCGCTAGGTAATGAAGCAATGTGATCGATATCCAGCAGCTCCGACTCAATCTGGGAGAGTTGTGCGCAAACATCTCTCATTATGCCCACATGTTTAGACAGAAATACGCTGCAAATATAGGCTTTAAAGGCCTCCCAAAATATTCAACAATAGCATCTCGTATCTCCAAGCGAAACACTGGGTCATGGAGGGCATAACCAGAAAACCTCCACGAATGGGCCCTATCACCTCCTAAGGTATGTGCAGTTCTACAGGACAATGGTCAGACAGGGTGCGCGGTAGATGTTGCACATCCGAGGTCCAGATTTAGGCGCCAGCGGAGAGTAGACAGTAATCAATTTGAGTCCACACATTATGTGGAGCAGAATGGAAGGTATATCCTGAGGTATCAGGGTGATGGACGCTCCATACCAGCGGCGTCACTATGGAGGTGCGGGGGGTGCGGACCGCACCGGGTGACACCCTCATATGGGGTGAAACCAACAGGGCTGGTGTGCGCCTAGAAACCTAACCTTTCAGGAGGAGGAGGTGCCTGTGCGCAGCGCGCACTGTCTCCTCTCCTTCCTTTTATTTGCTTCCCTGTGAAATGGATCCAAAAAAGAAAATCACTTTTGCCGGAAATCAATGTCTTATTTTTCTGACATTTAATTCCAAAGTGCAGCATCTGGAATAAAAGTTTAAAAATATGAAAAATAAATAACTAAATAAAGTGAGACAGAGTGGTAGCAAACTAGCCAGATTGATTTTATTCACACCCAAACACATTAGCGCCACTTTTACAGAGTTTGCCAGTGAAGCGCTATTTTTGTTGTCTTGGCTTTGTTTTCCCTGGGCTTGGAACTAGTGCACCTATCCTGGAGGTACTGCAATGTGAGGATTGAAAAACAAAATTTGTACTGCTGCTCTGTATCTAGGGATGTTGTCTTTTTTTTACCATACTGCTTATGTTTTGTAAAGATATAAGCAATGGCCATTGAAATGGGTCCATTCAGGGCCCTGTTGTCATGTCCTTAACTTTTCAGGCAAAAGCACTCACTGATTTCTGAACAGTGAGGGTAAAAGCGTTAAGGTAACCATGTTGTTCCTGCTTACATTTCACATGGTTTGCAAAAATGTTGCATTCCCAATGATTGTTTGCTTTTTCCAGGATGCTGTCACTTTTTTTTGTAGGCCACATTTTGCTTTTGCCCAGTGCGTAATTTAAATTGAGCCGCATCCAGGTGCTTATAGCCGGCAACAATTGGGTTGTAGTTGAAGGCAGTCTGAGTTTTTCTCAGTGGGGCAGTATGGTATTCAGTGGGGGAGAGGATGTGGCACTATGGCCAGAGCTGCTGAATTTGGAACTGGGGAACCAGGTTCAGCCTTAATAACCAGTCCGCCAGACCACTCTCCTGAGAGAGCACTATCTCATGCTAGACCTTAGAAGGCTTCGCAAGACATTAGAAGCCCCGGTGTCATAGCACCAGCAGGTGGACCCTAGCATGACAAGTGTAGGTTAACCTTCAAGGCTTGTCCACCACTATTCATACTGAAGTTCACCTCCAGTCTTGCGGGCAGGCCTATGAAGCAGTACACCCTAGATCACAGGGCCCTTGAGAAGGGCCAGCTCTAGGGCGGTGCAACCGGTGTGACCGCACCAGGTGCTGACTTTAGGTGGAGGCATCATTTTTGCAAGTATATTATGGTTTTAAAAGCACTTGCTGCCACCTTCCTGGACTCCAGTAATTTTCGGCAACAATAAAAATGTCATGATGACTCTGATGATTAATGTTATTCCTAGAGAGAGATCGGAATTTTGTCTAATGGAAGATTTGACTCATGGAAAGGTAGCTCAGAGGGTTAATGTACCTGCTGCAAAGAACATGTACCATGCAGATCACAAAGTGCACATAATGTAAATAGACCAGTGGGCTACTGCTTTTGTCAGAGAGATCATTTTGTTACTTGCAGTTTATAAGTTAAAATCCTAACATAGAACAGTGAGCTATTAACTGTCATCTACTCCGCAGCAACACAAGTCACATTTTTTATTAACTTTTGATACGTTTGAGCTACAAACAATTTATTAGTTTAAATTGTCAGATCATGCTGCAGATCTTGCATTATGAGTCAAATATGGCAGAGCCATTAATATTTAGAAAACATTTGCAAACTAGGATTTTTAGCCATTCATGTTTGAACTGCTGTTGTGGAAAAGGGAGAAGTGCTGATGACAGAAACTCCATGACAAATGGCTTGTGCTTCCACATTTTATCGTATTTGGGGACATTCTGTGATTAGAAGCATATCCCACTTTGTGAATACATTTTACTGTCAATAACTCATTATAACCTTAAATAATCATGTGTATCCATTGGTTGATAAAACTGGGCAGTGAAACCAAACAAATACAAAAAATTGGGATGTTTGCGCATTCTGGCCACGCCTCTGGCACTGCCCACTGATCCAATCCTTGGGTTATTCCCGCCCTCTGATTCTCTGCCCACAGTTCCCCTACTTTTTTTCCCCCACTTCGACCACTGATATATCGTGTTGCTGGATAATGGGAACACCACACCAGTAAAACGTACCATACCTATGATATTATAAATTCCAATAAACTGTTGACTAGCAGGTAGCCCACTGTACAACCTGATTAATGAGTCATTATCACACTGTTGTTAACAGGCACATTTTGTAAATATAGGACCTACATTTACAAACGTTACGAAGGATTCTGTATGGTCCCGTTATTTGCCAACTGTGTCCACTGGCGGACTCGGAGCTGAGGAGGTCCATACGGTAAGTCGTGAGGGGGTGACACCATGAGTTACCCGGACCGGGTGACACCAACCCTAGTGACGCCAATGCTCCATACATCGCTAAGTGTATGTGAATCCATTATTAAACATATGACCTCTCAAATGTGAGGTCTACTACTCAGCTATGCACTGGTGGAGTCTACTGCAGGATTCAGAATGGTATTAAAGTCTACACCCAAAATAATGAAATCTACCTCCTCTCTCGCTTACAGTGCAGAGATGATATGAAATATCTCAGATGAATCGGTGTTTGGGGCATAGCTATTCAAAAGCATGACGTGTTTGCCTGCCAGGAAACCGGGTACCATTCAGCCGCAGTGAACGTGACCAGCGGTAAATACCGTACAATCGCTCATCCTCCTATTGTGAAACCAACATGTACCTGCTACAAGACGGTAACTCCGCCGTAATTTCTTTCAATAGTATTCATCTAAACACGAACTCGTCCCGGAAGTAAATACTTTGTTCCACAGGAAGTGAATCGTGTATCACAATGGATAACAGCAAAAGACTACTCTGTAAAAAGTATCAATAACCACAATGGTATACATATCACCTTTAGTGGTGATACAGATCAGGGTATCAAAAATATGCCCACTACCATGGATAGAGTAATTTCACAGTTACACGCACATGTATTCATCATACGCTAGGGCCCATTTCACTAACATACGCTCCAATACTCTACCAGCAGCAAACCTGTGGGAAGAAAACTCCTAAAGCACCCTGCATCTATATCTAGGCGATAGGACCAGTTTAGTGGCTGTCTAACATAATATAAACAATCTATAAACAGTAATCAATAAGTCTTCAATAAACGACAAGGAAAGAAACAACCAACACCATGTTTAAAAGTTATATTGCTTTATCTAAAATTAGTCAGAATAAAATCAGAATAAATCATTTCTCATAATTACCTATTCTAACTAGTGTCAGAACGGGTCAGGACCAGTCTCTCGAAAAGTCTTTTCAGAATAAGGTCCTCAGCATCAGTCCTCAGCAACGCAAGTTCACGCAGCAAGGCGACGAAAGAAAGTGTGGGGAGAGCCCTCCCTAAGCTAACATTTTTATAATGCAAAATACAATGAAAACCCACATAAACTCTACAAGTAAAATTGTATCACTGAGCAGAACGAGAAGGAAGGGATGTAACTTTGCAACATCCTGAAATCTCCGCTCAGGAAAAGTCATAATACACAAACTTCGGAACAGGAATCAAGGATTTGAAACTATTAAAGTTCATTTCCCTCGGCAAACCGGCTTTAGCACAGAGTTCTTTCTGAGGCTCATTGTTCACCAAGGACAAATCATTTCTTTTGGAGATCCTCCAAACTTGCTGATGTCCTCCCGGAAATTTCCATATAAGGACTACGGTCAGTTGTCTGTAACCGAATTCCAGCAGAGGTCTCCCTTGTCACATCACAGATTTCGCCTGCACCAGAGCTCAGCCAGGCTTCAAATTATTCTCAGTTATTTTCATGAAGGCCTCCATAGGCCACAATAGACCATCTTTAATTAAAGAGACAAAATAAAGATTACTACATCATAATGATTAAACAGTGTTAACCCCACTAACACCCTTATGTGTATGCATTTATCTAGCTTTGCGACATATAGAGCATTAATTCAGACAGCGTTTTGTGCTCAAAATAAACAGCACACAGCAACGTTTAAACATGAAAACTTGCACGTTATTGTGAATACATAAACAGCACACACATGCTAACCCTCGTGTAACCTTCTCTTGTGTTAGGACAAACAGATTGATTAATAGAATGCACTTGCACAAGACAAATAATTAGTTGTTAATTATTAATAAATTAATAAAACGCATAGACATGCCAGAGCTTCAAAAGCCCCAGAATTTTCTAACAGAAAACTCTGCTCCAGCAATCCCCCCTTTGGTGATTTTATCACCAAATAAACCCAAAAAAAAAAATTTAGTGAAAATTTAGTCCCATTTTAGGAGAAATCAGAAATGTCTTTTCCCCTTACACAACATTAAACACCAGTCACTCTTTCATCATCTCTCTTAGTCTCTAAATAAACACTCTCCCTTAATTCTTCTAATTCAATCTCTTCTGGTTCTCTTTTCGAATTTTTCGAATTCTTATTTTTCTTTTCATTTTTCAATTTCTCTTTCCCTCTCCTGTTTTTACAACACACACACACTAATCTCAGTATCAGCAAAGCACCAATCATACAAGACAAGGGAAACAATATTCTACCTACGATAGTACTACCTATTTTTGCAATAAAATCCTTAACAGCTATCATCTTATTAGCTAGTTTAGTCCATAAACTCCCAGTTTCAAGTGGTACTAAATCTTCATGCAAATCAGTAATATTTTTGATATAGACCTTCAGGTCTTTACTTTCATCAGGAATGTAAGTGCAACAATGTTGAACTTTCAAAATTCCACAGACTCCACCCTCCTTGGCCAAAAGAATATCAAGGGCAAGTCGATTTTGCATAGACATGGCACGTACGGCACTTAACTCCGTATTTACCAAAAGAAATCCTCCTGCGGTATTTGTCGATAAACGATCAACCACTGTGGACAATTTCCGAATTCCATAAGCATTTAAAGAAATTCCCACTGCTGGAATCAAAACCCCAAAAATATCACCCACAATTTCAGACCAAGTTTCTCTCTTAAAACGTTTTAATAGGTTAATATCTTCTACATCACTTATTTTATCTGTATGAAAAATCTTAGGAAAAACCAAACCCACATAACATGTGCCATACCAATGGTCAGGCAACTTGTAATAAGCTTTGTTCCCACACACATAGTACACTCCTGGAAAAATAGTATCTTCTCCACCTCTGAAACCCCAACCAGTCGCAACAAAGTATGTATCATGACACTCACTCGTCCCCACAAAATATGTATCATATTGGGATTTCCTTCTGGTAATGCATAGTTTACCCTTCTGCGGTGCATCTAGAGCCAAAGTTGGACTAGCCCCATTTCTCAACTCTTTTCCCATTTCAATGTCCCAAATTGTCTCACTCACTTCATATTTCCCTGCTTTCTCATGCATGTTCACTCTCCTTTCCTCTACCATATCCAGGAAAGCTTTCTCCTCTTCTTTCAAACTGCAAGTTAAATTATTCTTAAAAATGTAATCTAATGTTAGTCCTTTTTCTTCAATAAAAATTTCACCAAAAGTGTTAGCTTCTTTAGCTGGATTCAGCTCTTTGTTCATTGGCAAATGCCCAAAAATACTATCTCTGTTATACATCTTATAATCTATTTTCCCTAACAAATAAAAAACACTACTTAAAATACTACAAGAAATACCATATGTAGCTGGTAAATGATGATAAGTAACACCCTCTGAAACGGATGCAGGTAACTGCATGCAGACATAGCAATCCCTCACTTCCATTGTCTTCACATATTCATATAACAGTTTAGAAAAAGCATTACTATAAAAATTGTTAATTGACCTATCTTTGTGTATGTAACTACTACTTCTAATTGGAACTACTTTTTGTGAATTCTTCTCTATATTAGTCATGTTCTCTGTATCCATCCCAAATTCAACCTTAAAAGTAACTAATAAAACTAAAACACCCCATAGAAGCATTAATATTCCAGTACAACAGCAGCACATCTTGCACCATCTTTTAAAGAAGGCACATCTATTTTGATTATTCTCTATGTTAGCCATTCTGCTTTAACTTCTACTACTCCACTACTGTAATTAGATCTTTTCAATTCTTCAACGTTGGTTCCAAACTTTTCAACTTTTCAAATGAATCTTCCTGTTCACTCAGACCAAGTGAATCCTTCTTTTACTCAGTTTGGATACTCATCATTTTTCACTCCAATTTCTTCAACATCAAATTGTATCAGATCTCCAACATTCAAATCCTCAGTATCTGACTCTTCTCCAATGTCAGTCAAGAGTACTTTCAGGATTTCACCAGTATCTTCCTCAACCACTTCTCTCAAGACCACTTCCGGATTATCTTGAGTCACTGTTTCTTCTTTTCCTTCTTCAGACAGTGTCACATAAGACCATTCCGGTGATCTGTACTTTTGGTTGGGTCTTTTAACTCTTTTTATTTCTACTGGCTCTTTTGTTTTCTTTGATTCTTCTTCTTCAGCTTTTGAAGTTTGACTGGATACCTCATTCACTTGTTCAGCTTCCGATGTATTTGCTTTTATTATCCTGTATCTCAGTCTTTTCACTCTGTTGTTAGGCCAACGATCTCCTTTCACGACCTTTTTCGGCTTTTCTTTAACACTCCTTTCTCCAATCGAAGTTCTCTTTCTCAGAACTCGACCTTCTGTTTGTTCATTTTCATCATCCGATTCTGTTTCAATTGCCTTTTGCTTTCGTTTCTTAGCAGTTCTCTTTTCTTTCACAGATTCTTTCACCACTATTTGAGACTTCCCTACTTCTGTCCCTCCTCGGGTCTCCGACACGCAATCTTCTTGCTGTCTACTTATCCCTTCACCTAGCTCCTCATCAATGTCCCCTACACCTCCTCGGGGGTCTTCCGCAATCTGTCCCTCTCTATCTTTTTCTGACCCTGTTTCTTCAAGAATAATCTCAAGTGGTTCTTCAACCTCCTCCTCTTCTGATTCAGGAGTAGTCTCAATGTGTTTTCTCTTTTCTTTTCTTTTTCCTCCACTGCTACCCGAAACTTCAGGCTCTTTCACAGAATCTGATCTTCCCTCTGATACTCGCAGTGAATCTCTTGAAGCTCTCTCTGCTTCTTTTCTCACTGATTCCGTATCTTCAGGATCTTCACCATCACTGGAATCTGACTCTTCATAATACTCTTCACCAGTTCCCTCTTTCGGGCTTGGAATTCTCAGAGTATGACTTGCATGTACCCAGTGTCTTACTCCAGCACACTTTACTGCAGTCGTTGTAGTCAGAATAACTTGTCTTGGCCTTCCCCACCTTGGAATCAAGCAATTTCTTCTTCTGTGCACCTTAATCCTCACCCAGTCACCTGGACTCAGATCATGGGCTTGCTTCTTCTCAAGTGTGGTAGCTTCTTCTCCAACCTGGTGAAACACAGAATGAACTGCGTCAGCCAGGCCTTTACAGTAATCCAAAATCATGTCATCAGTTATTGTCATCAACTTATTCACAGGCACGAATGCATGGCGCATTGCACGTCCCATAATGATTTCATGCGGACTCAATCCTGTAGTCCTGTCTGGAGTAGATCTCATAGTCATTAAGACTAGAGGCAGAACATCTGGCCATTTCATGCCAGTGGCTAAGCACATTTTTCCAATTCTGTTTTTGATTGTGCCATTAATCTGCTCAACCACACCAGAAGCCTCTGGTCGGTATGCACAATGTAGCTTCTGCTGTATTTTTAATGCTTCACAAATCAAACCAATGAGTTCATTTTGAAAGTGTCTACCTCTGTCTGATTCAACTGTAACTGGAAACCCAAACCTAGGAATCAACTCCCTCAACAGTAATTTTGCCACTGTTAATCCATCATTCCTCCTTGTCGGGTAAGCTTCCACCCACCTTGAAAACAAACAGACTACCACTAGGACATACCTCAGTCTGTTCACTTGAGGCATTTCAATGAAATCAATTTGCATCCTTGTGAAAGGACCTCCTTCTCTGCCAATTGTCCCTAAACTCACCACTGTCTTTTTCCCAGTGTTAAACTGCTGACAAATTAAACACCTTTGACAGATGCTTTCCGCAATTGTCCTAAACTTTGCATTGTACCAGGTTTGTTTAAAGGACCTAATCATCGCGTCCCTCCCCAGATGTCCCTGGCCATGATACATCCTTGCCATTGACGACAAATTTGAGTTTGGCATCACTGGTCTGCCATCTCTGTAGACCCAAACATGGTCTGTTTCTCTTGGAGCACATCCTGCTTTAACCCAATCTCGTTTCTCTTCTTCTCCTGCCTCATCTTGTAACTGTTTCACTTCATCCCACGTTTCTAGGACATTAGTAAACATCACAGAAGGGAAAGACATTTCCTTTTTTTCTCTTTCCCTGTTAATTGACTGATTTAGCTTCGCACAATACTGTGCCACATCGTTAGCATATCTATTGCCAACAGTGATAAAATCCTCTCCTGAAACATGTGCTGCACATTTTACAACTGCTAACTCCTTAGGCAGCTGTATCGCCTCAAGCAATTTTCCAATCAACTCAGCATTCTTTATCGGAGTTCCACCCGATGTCAAGAAACCCCTTTGTAGCCACAGTTGGCCAAAATCATGCACCACTCCAAACCCATACTGACTATCAGTCAACACAGTTGTTCTCAAATCTTTCCCAATCTCACAAGCTCTTGTCAATGCCACTAATTCAGCAACTTGCGCAGATTTTACTCCTTTCAATGGTGATGCTTCCATAACTTCTGAAACTTTGCACACTGCATATGCTGCACATAGCACACCATTATCATTTCTCAGGCATGATCCATCCACAAACAACACATGATCATTCTCAGGCAAGGGAACATCCTTGATATCTGGTCTTGGTTTCGTACAGTACTCAAGCACATCCAAACAATCATGATCATCTTCCATCTTTATACCCACATTCTCAATATCCGGCAAAAGTGTTGCTGGATTCACATTCGTACATCTTTCAAGAGTCACATTTGATGCTCCCAAAATCACTTTCTCATACTTAGTCAACCGACTATTTGACATATGCTGAGTTCTGCTTCTTGTCAAAAGAATTGCCACATTGTGAGGTACGAATACCCTTACAGGATACCCCATTATGATCCCCTCACTCTGTTCCAGGCTTCTGCATGTTGCAGCCACAGATTTTAGACAACCTGGTAAACCCACAGCTACAGGGTCAAGTGTCGATGAGAAGTACGCAATAGGCCTTCTCAATTGTCCATGTTTCTGGATTAACACTGAAAGTGCACATCCATTTCTCTCACTACAGTACAGTTCAAATTCTTTTTCATAGTCTGGCATACCCAGAGCTGGAGCTTCACACATTTTTGTTTTGAGCTCTTCAAATGCTGCCAATTGTTCTGCATCTAGATCCAATGGATCTGTCATGTCACTTTTTGTCAATTTAATCAATGGTTTTGCTATCAGGGAAAAATTAATTATCCACTGACGACAATATCCCACCATACCCAGGAACATTCTCACTTCTCTCTGAGTTTTTGGAGCTTTCATTTCTCTGATTATTTTGATCCTGTCAGTAGTCACTTTTCTCAGACCCTTCTCAATATTATGTCAAGGATAATGCACCTCTTTCTTGCAAAACTGTAATTTGGCTGGGGATACCTTTAACCCTCCATCTGCCAGATGATTCAGTAAAGCTATGGTATCCACTTCACAAGCTTCACATGTCTTTGATGCCACCAGTAGGTCATCAATGTATTGTACTAGCACTGAGCTTTCAGGCATGATCAGACTTTCCAACGATCTTTTCAATAACTGATTGAATATCGAAGGACTCTCCGTATACCCCTGTGGGATACGACACCATGCTAAAATACGCTGGCCAAACCTAAATGCAAAAATCGGCTGGCTGTCATGATGCAATGGAATTGAAAAGAATGCATGACACAAATCAATCACTGTATACCACTCAGCATCATGTGGAATTTGATACAGAATCACTGATGGATTTGGCACGATGGGACAACATGCCACCACAATCTGATTAACTTTTCTCAGATCCTGCACGATCCTGAACTTACCATTAGGCTTTTTCAGTCCCATTATCGGTGAATTACACGGACTACTCAGTAGTTCTCTTAGGACTCCTTGCTGAATCATTTTCTCAATTATAGGAGTTATCCCTTCAATTATCTCTGGTGTCATTTTGTACTGAGGAATGTTAGGATATGCAATTCCCTCTTTCACTGCAATTTTCACTGGATCTACATTATTCATCAATCCCACATCCTCTCCTGTAAAATCCCAAACTGCTCTTTTCACTGTGTCTCTCAGCACTTGAGGCAGATCCTCCGGATTGAACACTGGAAATGTACCAATTAATTCACTTTCTCTATTTTCTAGAGTCATGCGGTAGAAAACATCATCATCTGGTGTCTCAAAAGCTATTCCATCTGGTGTACAGAAAATTGTGCAGTTCATCTTGCATAATAAGTCCCTACCTAACAGGTTCACTGGACTTGTGTCACAGACAATAAATCTGTGCATGTCTGAAAATTTCCCTATCTGTACTTTCACTGGTTCAGTAAGACGTGTTCTGATTTGTGTATTGGCTACACCAACTACTTGGATTGCTTCATCCGAGAGAGGAAGATTTCTAACATCTGTTGACCTGACAGTTGATCTTGTCGCACCTGTGTCTACTAAAAAGGTAACACCCTCTTCATTAATTTTCCCATCCACAAATGGTCCTGCCTGGTCTATTTCTAGAGTTGCACCAAGTATGCACTCTTCTTCCTCTCCTCGGCACCGTCAATAATCACCCTCAGACTCACTCCCTTCACTCTTTAACAAGTACTGCTGTACTTTGTTAGTACGTCTCGGTTTGTTTACCTGCTCATCATTGAAGAATCCTGAATCCTGACTGTACTTTTGTACCCCTCTATTCTGCGGTAAAGGTGGTTTTGGCTCTTGACTCTGCTGCTGTCTCACAACTTTCTGCTGTTGTTGCTGTTGCTGCTGGTTATTCCCTTCATTCTGCACCTGTTGATTTAAGGATTTACCCTCATTTAATGGTGGATTAGGACATTCAGATCTCCAGTGTCCCAGTTGGCCACAGTTGTGACACGGGAACTTTTTCTTTGCTTCCTCAAGACTTCCCCTTCCTTTACCTGCAAATCTTGATCTATTTCCTGTATTATTTCCTGTATTATTTGCCTGTTCCACCAACTGTGCTTCCTGTCTTTCTGCAACTTTCACCTGTGCCCACATTGCTTTTTCTTTCAGCTTTCTTTGTTTTGCTTCAATTTCATCACTGAAATATTTTGCATGTCTCAGAATCTCATCTACTTTCTTACTCTGCCAATCCACTGTGTGCTCACGAATTCTCTCACCAATTTCAGGTCTAAGACCATATACAAATCTGTATACAAAATGACTCAAATCCTTGTCACCCAGGTGTTCATCTCCACTGAATTGTTTAAAAGCCAGTATCAGCCTTTCGTAAAAAGCATGAACTGATTATTTTGCTTCCTGTTGTGTCCGATCTATTTTAACCCAGTCTGTCTCTTTTGGAGGAACTTTACTCTTCAGGTATACCATCACCTGATCGTACTTCCTCATCACTTCTGGATCTGGTGCCCCTGTTCTCGGATCTCTTGGATATTCCTCACTAGGCCAACTCACAACTATTTTACACTCAGTCCACAAGTCTGCTGGAACAATTATATCAAACAGACTATTCAGGTCAACCCACAGCACTTTTGACAATTTCACAAACCTGTCTACCTGCCTATACCACTCAACGGGCTTTTCTCTCAATCGAGGGAAATCATTCGTAAATGATAAAATATCCTGCCTGGTCCATGGAACATGTACATATCCTCCTCCAGGTATTTCTCTCATGGGAAACTGCTCCACTGGTTTCTCTTTTTCTCTCACTGGAAATGCTGAGTAAGTTGTTCTATCTTCAGATTCATCCCTTTTCTTATACCACCTATCCTTCCACTTTTCCACATCACCCCATCTACACAATAATGCCACCATTTCTTTAATCTGTCCTGTTCTACCAGAATTATTCAAATTTTCTATGTCCTTCTCAGTGAAATCCATCCTGTACGTTTTCTGTAAAGCCTTTACTTTATCAATGTCAACTCCTTGCTCATTTGCTATCGCTCTCAGTCTATCATGTGTATTTCTTGCCCTCCATGTTATGCTCTTGCACATGAACAATAATTCACCATCATGATGACTTTTCAGGATTTCTGTCGGAACTGTTCCTGTCACAAGCTCTTCTAATTCTATACGTAATTTAACCACATCAACAACTTGTGAATCTTTATCCTTTTTCTGAAGAACCTTCATCCAGTCATTTAGGTCGTCAACTGTTATTTCCGCAGTTTTTCTCGCTGAAACTATTTTTTTCTGCGGTTCTAAAATTGGCATCCCTGAACTACTAGAATCACTAACATCCATTAATTCACTACCTGTGTCATGTCTTGTTTGTCTCAGGTCATTTCTCCCTGTTCTTTTTCCTGAATCTCCTGAAGGACCAGCTGAATTATTTGCAATATATGGAACTACCAGCCCATTTTCACCTGCTCTCTGTCCGTCAAACATAGGAATTACCGGACCTATAGTAACAGGCACTGTAACAGCTTCCATATTCATCGTTAACTCTCTAATTTTCTCAGTCAGTTCTGTTGTCGTCTTTGCTAATTGTCTGGCATTTCTGGCATTTTCCTCTCTGAAAGAACTATTATTTCTTGATTCAGGTGTCATTTTTTCTTTCTCAACTGTATCTCTTATCGGAGAAACAACTGGTGTACTCTCTTCCGATTCTGATCTATATGGAGGTGGTCTCTTGTACATCATATCATTCAATACCTCATCCTCATACTCTCCATATCTTCTCCTATCTGACTCAGAAACCCTTTCTTCTGAAGGAGCCGAAGCTTCAACTGTTCTCATAGGATATAATCCATCTGACATGGTAGCATCTCGCCATCTTTTCATTCGATCCTGATGTGTCTCACGATCATGTCTCCTCCCAAACATATACCTGTAGTACCCTCCAGACCTTTGCTTTTCTCGGTCATGAACTTCCTCTTCCCATTCCACTAAAGCCTCAAACTGTGTAGGTCTCGGCTTCGGATCTAAGCATAACATCTTTTCCCGTAAATTTCTCAACACGGCCAGATTAAATGAACCATGTTCTGGGAATGCTAAAACACCATCTTCTTTAGTATACCTAACCCAATTCTGCAACCATATACAGGTATGTAATCCATATTTCGCAACCATGAAGGATGCAGGTGTTTTCGCTGGAGGTAGCAATTCACCTTCTCTTGTCTTAACCTCTTTATCCTTGCTAAACCACTTCTTAACCTTTCCAAAGAAGGTTTTCTTCTTTTTCTCTTCTTGGTAATACATCTTAGCTAATACTTATTAAACTCTCTACTTTTAAGTCGAAAACTCAATTTTCGTTAACGCACCAGTCCTGGAGCGTCTACGTCACTAAGCAGCTCTTCCAATCCCTGCGCGACTCACACTAACGCACCAATCCTAGCGCGAACCCTATTCTGAGTCACTATCCAATCAGTGCGCGAACCTTCTGACGTCAGTAACCGCTGCAGTCTCTGTCTCCTGTCTCTGTCACTCGTCTACCCCTCCTTTACAAAAACTCTCAGTAGACTTCGTGTGTCACAATTTCTACAAAATCTATTAGTTACAACATGAAAACATCTCCATTGTCTGCTTCGCTAACCACAGAATAGTAAAAGAGTGTCTATTTCTCAAGAGTTAACAACTTTACATACATCTCATAACTGTTTCCTCTAGGACGTATCCAAAAGAGTCTTACAATCAATAAATGTATATGCATTCACGCACATTCATACGAGAAAAATATAGTACATATGTGGTAAATAAAAATTCCTTTACCGGGACTGAATTTGATACAGAAACATTACAAAATAGCTCAGTAAAATGAGAGGCAGAATCCGTGATATTAGAGTTTCGGAATGGGCTTTATTCCAGTGATCGATTATAATCGGATGCTCCAAGTTCCATCACCACGGGGGTTCAGGAAGTGAAGTACCTACTTTATTGACAAGAAGTAACTTTTATAATACATACATTACAATGAAGCGAATGCAGTAGGCGTAACAATTGATAAGGACATTGACGTTTCTCCTGCGTAACCGAAAATGGGTGTAATAAGGAATAAAAAAGGAACATGATTGGTTATGATGTCATACATAGGTGGATCTATAAGATAATACTTGGCATAGATGCGCGCGCAGCAGTATGACGTGTAATTGACGTGTAACTAGGGGGTGAAGGGGACTTGACATTTAGCTCTACATGTGGAGACGAAAAGTCTGGGGTTATGTCAACCTAATCCCAAATCATATCTAATATCCTATGTTTAAAGAACTATGTTATCCACAAAAGAAGGACTCTCGGACAGAATCTATTCTATACTGACTGTGCGTGCGTGTACAAGCGTCCAAGTGTCTACACTGAATGCGAGGGGGTAGGAATATTCCATGGTAACAGGGCTATGAATTACTTGCATGAGGACAGAGAAGCCGGGCCTTTTGCTCGGTAACTGGAAGAATGTTTACTTAAACTACTAGGCAGGAATGCATCGGCTGAGGGGGAAGCAGATAATTCGAAGGTGAAATACAGTTCTTGGCAGAGAATAGGCTGATGTCAGGCTTCGTGAGCCGCGCAGAGAATGAGACAAAGTTCATGGTCACAGATGCAGGCTCAGACTGGAGCTTTCAGAGGCAGAAGGCAAGAGGAGTTTTGATGACAGAATCAGGGCCTACTTGCCTGGACTGTAAAATGGCATAAGTGAACCATAAAAGCCGGTGGCCTTTCATATTTAGGAATGGAATATCCGGCCTATTCATGGCGGATCTGACAGAGGACATGTTGACGGTGGACGCACATGTATTTGCGTCTTCATAACTGGAACTGGAGGGAACATACATGTACTTGTGACATGCACATGGAACCGTTGGGGTCCAAGATAGGGGACATAACTGACCAGAAAAATCCATATTTCCACATTCCCTCCTTGTCCCCTACTTGCCCTTCAAGAGATATCAATCTTCATCAATCCATTGATCTGTTCATATAGCATCATTTGTTCTTCTTTCTTCTTCCGTGACGAATGAAATCTTGGTGGTGGAATACACGATGTGGCACACAGACCACAGATCGCTGGTCCACATTGTAGACATAGACAGCAACTGAATAGTAGGAGAAGGCCGATACCTAGGAAGGATAAAACTCTCCATCCCCAGGCTGATACCACATTCCAAAACCAACTGGACCAAGTCCAAGTGCCTGGGTTCTGGTGTATCTGGCTTACAATCTTATGAAGGCGAGTGATGGCTTTATATACAGATGGCGAATTTTCTGGTATGAATACGCAGCAGCTTGATCCGATGACCCTACAAGCTCCGCCCCTATCAGCCAGGATGACGTCAAGGACAAGACGATTTTGAAGCACAACAATCCGCATAGCAGACTGCTCTTCTGTTAAATTGCCTAAGGCGGAAATAGTCTCATTCACTACTGCTTCAAGGGTTCTAGTTAATCTACGTATCAGCTTACTATTAGTAACAGTACCTATATAGGGAAAGATACCTTTATTAAAATCTACATACTTGTCCCATGCTGTCTCAGTGTAATCGACAATGGGGAGATCTCTCCGCTCTCTGTTGTGTACTAAATGAATATTTCTGTAATAATCAGGAGGAGCTAGGAAAACAGGTGGCAAAAGGAATGCAATGTAGCAGGTACCATCCCAATCTTGAGGTAAACGCATATATGCAGTCTGACCACATACAAAGTAGGAATGGCGAGAAGCTCTAAATGAAGATTTGCCTTGATCACTGAATTCTACTATAGTAGTGCATTTACTATGGCCCATATGTATGGAACCAACCTTTCTTACACACAATTCACCCTTCGCTGGGAATACTGACATGGTGGGTAAGACTAGTTCAATTTCGGATACGACATTTAGAATCATGAGATTAGGTGTAAAATTACCTAATCCATATACTTCATTTTCTAGATCAGTTCCTGTTCTTTTGGGGCGACCCTCCTTGTCAGGGTAGCAGACCTTGAGTAAAACTAGGTTCAGGTTTCCCCATACCCAATGATCTTGGTAAACTGCTGTGTCTGAGTCCATGGAATTGATTAAACTGAACCATGCTCCACAGGAGCCATTATGTGTAAATGGATGTGGAAAGAAAGGCAGGACTCCTTCATAATTCTGGTAGGGAGGGAGTCGGCCACACACCCAACAATTGGTGGCATTACTAGTCTGATGGGAATGATGTAGCATACTAATGAAAGTGTTATTGCGCAGCGCAAGTCTATAAGACAATTCATGCGGAGGTAAGTCACTAAAAGAATGTTCAGCAGCAACATTATAAACATGTCTAGGAATAGGGTAATATATGTGCAACAACATACTTGTAATAATTATTAAAAGACTCAATAAAAACAGAATTAATAATGTCACTATGCAGTGGCTACGCAGTAATTTACAATACGCCTGTCGTTTCAACATTTTCTGCGACTGTCCATGATTCAGGTCTAGAGGATACATGTCAGGGACAAATTCAACCGCTTCACCTTGGAGAGGACTTAAACAATCAAATTGTCTGACGTTCTAGGCCTCAATTTTACTTTATAGAGTTCGGTTTCAGTTTTTTCAACCAAAGGAAGTTTTGAATCAGTCTGTGAGGGAGTGCAGGGCACAATGTCTATATCCGAGGATAGTCCATGAAATTTCTTGATATGACTTGAATGAATCCAGCCCTTGCGGCCCTCGATCTTCACGGCTGTCCTTGTGGTCAGCAGGACCAACTTGGGTGCTTTCCACCTGGGCTCCAGCTGAGTCTTTCGGTCGAAATTCCTCACAAAGACAAGATCACCCGGAACAACGTCATGGGGTTTCACCTCAGTGTTGTCGGGAAAGGCTGCAGCTACCTGTGAACGACAAGATTGTAGTGCAGACATCAAGGAAGCCAAGTAATCTGTCAGCATATTACAGTCAATATCAGTTATTTTACGAGGTATAGGCGTCCCCCACATATTCGGTGGTCTGCCGAAGATCACCTCATACGGGGATAGCCCTGTTCGTGAGTGTGCTACCATTCTCATGTAAAACAGTGCAACTGGTAGCGCTACCACCCAGTCGACACCTTTCTCTCTGCATATTTTGGACATTCTTATTTTCAGTATCTGGTTATGTCTTTCTACGAGACCTGCTGCCTCGGGGTGTCGGACACAGTGGAATTTCCACTGATATCCTAACAGAAGTGAAACGTGTTTCATTAATTCGGATGAGAACGGCTGGCCGTTATCTGAGTGAACAGCACGTGGTAAACCGTATCGTGGGAAGAATTCTCGAACCAACTGTTTGGCAGTAGTCGGGGCAGTGTAATCTGAAACCGGGTATGCCTCTGTCCAACGGGACAGAGTGCAGACAACTACGAGAACATATTTGAATCCTCGACATCGTTCCATCTGGATATAATCCATCTGGAGTACTTCAAAAGGATGATTAGGAGTATGAAATCCACCCTGTTCTACGGGAACGCTTTTTCCTGGGTTGAACTGACAACAGATCATACAGGTACGGACCTTTTGTTTGGCTGCTGCTCGTAAATGTTTATTGAACCAAATGTGTTGAATGCTGTCTAGCATAGCTTTCTCTCCTAGATGTGCTGGACTATGTATAGTGTTAATAATGACTTGGACCATTGAATCAGGAAGGAACCATACAGACTTTTCCTTCATCATCCATCCTTGGTCCGTTTGAATCCCTCCTAATTCAGTCCATTTCTTTATTTCGTCTGGTGTAGCATGTGTCTGTATGTCAATTACGTCAAGAGTAGGATCTTTAACTGTCATACAATGTGTCGGTGTCGGGACTATTGTCTTTGTCATGTCGGGGGTTTGAGTTTGAGCAGTCTGTTTAGCTGTTCTGTCGGCTAGATCATTGCCTTGGGAAATGATATCAGTAACCTTCGTATGAGCCTTACATTTCATAATTGATATTGCAGTGGGTAGATGTATTGCATCTAATAAGGCATGAATGAGGGGTCCGTGCTGAATGTGGGCACCGTGAGAAGTTAAATAACCTCTCTCTCGCCACAGCACGCCGAAGTCATGTACAACTCCGAATGCATAACGTGAGTCAGTGTATATGTTGACTTTTTTATTTGTGGCTTGAATACAGGCTTGTGTTAGAGCGATAAGCTCTGCGGCTTGAGCTGACAAGGTGTTTATACGATTAGTTTCAATGACTTCAGTATCTGTTGTGACTGCGTAAGCGGCCACTAACTCTCCTGTACTTGTTCTCATACATGAACCATCTACATACAATGTTAGGTCTGGATCTGACAATGGGACATCGGTCAAGTCTTGTCTGGGTTTCGTCGTTATTGTAATAACTTCAATACAGTCATGGGCTAGTGGGTCTGTTCCGGTTACTGGCAAAAGTGTGGCAGGATTCAATGTGTTACAGCGTCTGATTTCTATATGTGGCTGAAACAATGTAAGTTCA
Source organism: Triturus cristatus (assembly GCF_964204655.1). NCBI lineage: Eukaryota > Metazoa > Chordata > Amphibia > Caudata > Salamandridae > Triturus > Triturus cristatus. The sequence goes on from NC_140589.1 coordinate 793,034,230, forward strand.
TATCCTGTAAGTCGCGCTATAGTCAAGTGTTGTGTTTGCGTTCGATTCACAAGAACCTCTACTGCGTGTGGTACTTGAACTGTCAATGGATGTCCTAACACTATGGCATCGCTTTGTCTGATTGCTAAAGCTGTCGCTGCTACTGATTTTAGGCATGCAGGCAAAGCCTGAGCTACGGGGTCTAATGTACTAGAAAAATAAGCACATGGTTTGTGTGCTCTTGCTTGTTCCTGTGTGAGTACTGACAAGGCAGTACCTTCGCGTTCTGTAACAAAGAGTGTAAACTGTTTTCTGTAACATGGCGTTGCTAAAACGGGTGCTTGACATAAAGCTTTCTTTAGGCTTTCAAAAGCTTGTGTATGTTCCTGAGTCCAAGGGAGAACAGTCGGTGTGGCTGCCTCCTGTGTGGTTAACTGAATGAGTGGTTTTGCTAGAAATGCATATTGAGGGATCCACTGCCTACAATATGAAGTGAGGCCTATGAAAGCTCGTACCTCCTTTTGTGTCTTGGGTATTGGCATGTTAGCTATTAACTGAATGCGGTCGGGTGTAAGCTGCCTTCCCTCCTTGGACAGCGAGTGTCCAAGATAAACAACTCGCTGGACACAGAATTGCAGCTTAGAAGGGGACACCTTGTGCCCCTTTTCGGCTAGAAATTGTAAAACTGTCAGTGATGCTTTCTCACATTCCGGTTCGCTTCTCGCGGTGATCAGCAGATCATCGACATATTGAAGCAAGGCAGTGTTAACTGGCATGTGGATACTGTCAAGTTCTCGTTTCAGTGCTTGGCTATAGATGCTGGGGCTTTCTGTAAATCCTTGAGGTGCGCGTGAGAATTTAAAGCTACGCCCATTTAAACTAAATCCGAACAAATATTGGCTTTCCGGATCTATTGGGACGCTGAAAAAGGCATTCTTGAGATCAATTACAGTAAAGAATGTTGCTTCGGAATCAATAGCTGTCAATAATGACGAGATATCAGGGACCACAGGAAATTGTGGCACAATGCATTTGTTTAACTCGCGCAGATCAATAACCAATCGATATACTGGCGGGGCTGTAGGATCTGTTCGTTTAAGAATAGGAATTATCGGTGAATTACATACATTGGAGTCTGTTTCTACAACTACTCCTTGGGCAATGAGCTCGTCAATGATTTGTAGTAAAGCCACTACAGCATCTGGTGGTAACTTGTATTGTCGCATTCGTGGTAGCACCACTCCTGCCTTTAGTGTGACTCGATATGGTGTAATATTCATGCAACCAACATCAGTAGGGCCTTGTGCCCATAGATGTGTAGGTAAAGTCTGCAGTCGGGGATCCATGTCTCTAGATACATAGTGACCTTTAAAATCACGTAAAAACAACCTTACACCTTCCGGAGAACAACATATTATGGCTCCTAGAGCTTTCAGGGTCTTTATTCCTAACAAGTTTTCTGGACATGATTTAGTAAGCAATAAATCTGTAGTTCGGGTCAGAGGTCCTATCGTAAGTGGAAGAGGCTGTGATACTTCATTAACAATAGGTTTTCCTGAAAAACCAAGGGAAATATTCTGAGAGCCTGAGAGGGGTGCCCCTGGAACTTCACTACGTTTTATAGTTGTTCGACTTGCCCCTGTATCGAGTAAAAATTTTCTATCTTGACCTAATAATTCACTATGTACATAAGGTCCTTCTTGATCTACCGGAATCTCGATAAGGGGTAAGTCAACTTCCCTCTCTAGGCTAGTTCATGCGTAACGCTGATACTCAGGATATTCATACTGTGCGGTCTGATACATTTGTCGTGTTGTTGTCTGTGTGGCAGCAGCAGGCAACGGTGGTGCAGCTGGCACAAACTGTATTGGCTGTTGTGCGGCTGGCATGGCCTGGGCATGCTGCATAGCTCCTTGTTCATTCTGATCTTGTCTTAGCGGCCGTGATCTTTCTTGTGTTTTACCTATGGCGATATTATGTTTTAAAACTGGACAATCGTGTACGTAATGACCTGGCTTTTTACAATAATTGCATGTCCCTTTTACAGGTCCTGCTGAATCGGAATGTGTCATACCCTTTTTATGTCCTTCAGCTGGAACTGTCTGGGAAACTAGCATTTTCATTTTCGTGTCTTTCATGCGTCTGTGTTCATGTTCTTGTTCCTCTCTAATTCTATTGTGATGGTACTGTAACATTTGTAACATTTGTGATGGAGTGTTACCTTGCCAGGTACTCTCGAATTTTAACACTCTATTCTTTACTGGGGGCAGGGCATTTTCCACTAATTTTGTTACAAATAGATGCGGGTATGATTCGCTACTTGCTTTTATGCCACTATTTATACCAAAACATTTTTCAAATCGGGCATAGTAATCACTAGTGTCTTCATCTTGCTTCTGTTTACAGGCTGAAATTGTACCCCAATCTTCCTTTTTCGTAGTTAATAAACGTGGCAGTACCTGTACTAGTAGACCTGGTAGTGCTTTAGTTTTGTCCCCAAGCCCCGAACCTGGACCTCGGGCCCTTTCTTCTGCTTCTAATACTGACCATTCTATCTTTTGGTCTCATACCTCCCACTCCTTTTCCTTGAGTTTTTCATAAATGCCAGCAGGCATCAACACCTTTAATATTGTCATAATGTCGGGGTAGGTATACTCTCCCATGAGTAACATGTCTTTGATTTCTCGGTGAAAACCCGCTGGATCTTTGTCATGACTGGGTACCACTTTCTTCATTTGTAACAATTCTATTTTTGATATGGGCGTATATACAAATACGCGCCTAAACTCGTTGTCCTCGCCTTTTATTGGGTGCACTTCTCGTAAGGGATTCTGTCTATCCATGTGATACATGGTTCTTTCCTTGCCGGGCAATGAGGCATGCTCTGAGCATACAAAAAGAATATACTGCTTTCTTGATACTAGAATTTCTTTAATTAATTTAGTACCTGGGCCTCTCCATTTATTCGTAAGCAATTCAGTCAATATGTCAGGTAAGGGACCAGGGTCCGAATGCTGACTCCGATATAGTATAATGAGTTGTTGAATCATATAGATCCCAGCCAACCTCTGTTCATCTGGGGTAAGATTCAAAAATGTGCGTACTACTGTATCATCACTATATTTTCCGGGACTGTCCACCCAATGGACAGCTGCCCTGGCTAAATCTTGTTCGTCCATAGAATCGAGAAAATGATAACCCCTTCGCTCTCGGAGTAGCTTGTCGGCGGTTTGGAACGAATGCTCGTTAGACCTTATATTAATTATAGGTATCTGGAAATTCTTGTTATTATCTGGACATATCGGACGTATTGAGTCAGTATGATATCTAGTCTGATTCCTATTACAAGATCTTCCTCTACCTACATAGGCTATAGTGTCCGACTGTCCTGCGGGCAGTCCTGCCCCTTCTTCCTCGCTTTGTTCGAACTCGTCTGTCTCTAATCTCTCTTCGTGTAGGCGTTCTATTTCTTTACGGATCTTTCGGCACATGGCTATTATACAATTTTGTTTATCGTGTCTCCCTTCTGATATATTCTGGCTCCACCTTGTAAGAATTTGTATTACTTCCGGGTCTACCCCTGGTCGGTCTATATTTCTGATCACACAGTTTATGAGGAAACGTAACAGTTCCCCCTGTATCTCTACTTTCTGGTATTCCATAGCTCTGTAAATACATTCTGGATCTCGCCCTGTTTGGACAAAATGGTATATATTATCTAGATGCGCAGTCATTCCTGGTAACTTCGCTAAATACACTGCGGCTCGTCTGATACGCAATGATGCCAGGATCATTTCGTCCTCTATACCGGGCACTGGGTCATATCTACAATCTACAAGAAGTTCTTTAAGCGCACGGGCACTTACGAATTTGGGTGTACGTGAATGCGCTGACTCTTGAAAAGTAAGTTTATTTATTCTAGGTGGCGTAGAAAAAATATTGGTAGCACCTCCCGTGGCCCCATCCGGGGCGTCGGGTGTGAAAGGATTCGTCGAACGTGACACAGCAACTATAGGTGTGGACACAGCTATAGAAGTACCTGTAGGAACAGATGCAGAAACAGATGTGCTTGCCGGAACTTGTGACTCGATTTGTTGCTGTAGGGATACGGGTGCAGGGTCTTGGCGTCGGATCTCCCTGGTATGCGGTCTATGTGGGGCGGAATTAGCATACTCGGGAGCTGCGTCATCTAAATATGAGGAAAGAAAAACATCTTCTGCGGTTCTAGGATGCCCCTTAGGATGTACCTTGATTGGGAATAATGGGGGTGGCAAGTCTTTCGGTATCTCTGGAGTAGCCTTAGGTAATCCTTCGGCCAGAAGGGGATACATACCATTCATAAGGGCATTTCTCTGTCTGTCTACTTGTTCTGATTTCACTCGGATACCTTCCTCAATTAATAGATTTTCTCGATCTTTGTTTGAACTTTCTCTACTCTTCTCTTCCTGTCTACGTGCTTTTTCTGTACGTCTATGAGATTCTTTACGCCATAACTCAACGGCGTCCTTCTGTGACTGTCTGACTTTCCTTTTCCATAACTCTTCCTCGACTTTCATGATGCACTCTGCATCCCAGGTCCCCGCTGCGGGCCACCTCTGACTTTCTGGTAATCCCTTGGTGTAGTCTACCCATAAATCAAGAAATAATATAGCGTCTAAGCCATGTTTGTGATACATGAAGTACCCTGGAGTGTCCCTAGGAGGAATAGGGACGGCTTCTTCGAGAACCCCTTTTCTAGTAGTGATCTGTCTTAATTTCGAAAAGAGCGGCATATTGACAATTTGATCTGACACTTAATCTTGAACACACTTAATACAAAAGCACAATAATGAACAACCATTCAAACCACAATATGCAGGACGTTTAACACATTTAACATTAAAACATCAAACTTTTAATTGAAACAACAATGATGATCGTCTGCATAACTAATCACCATGCTTAATTCTTGACACTAACTAGATACTTCGGAATACTTGATATACTGCTGAACAGTACAGATACACTGCTAAAACAGTGCAGACCGGATTTGTGTACCCAAACCCGTCTTGACCGGCACAACCTATGTGCACGTCAGAAATGCCTCCCCAGTAATGGTACTCACCGGGTAGCTTCGGAAACAGAAGGCCTCGGTAACTTGAACTTGAACCGGACTGGACTCGACTCGTCTCGTCGGAAACTGGGCTTGACTTCGAACTGGTGGGTCTCTGTATACCTCGGATCTTGCTCTCTCAGCTAGGCTCTGGTCGGGATACTTCGCACTTCTCACCGCCTCGTCTGGGTGTTGGTCGCAGTCTCAGTCGCCCCCGCTTGACCGGAGGGAGATACAGGAAATCCTGCTGGTACGCGTAATTGTCCGTCCAGTTGTGGCAGGAGACCGGGCCTGCTACTCACCGCCGGCGCGTGAGATGAGAAAGTGTCCCTGTTCGGGCGCCATCATGTGGTAAATAAAAATTCCTTTACCGGGACTGAATTTGATACAGAAACATTACAAAATAGCTCAGTAAAATGAGAGGCAGAATCCGTGATATTAGAGTTTCGGAATGGGCTTTATTCCAGTGATCGATTATAATCGGATGCTCCAAGTTCCATCACCACGGGGGTTCAGGAAGTGAAGTACCTACTTTATTGACAAGAAGTAACTTTTATAATACATACATTACAATGAAGCGAATGCAGTAGGCGTAACAATTGATAAGGACATTGACGTTTCTCCTGCGTAACCGAAAATGGGTGTAATAAGGAATAAAAAAGGAACATGATTGGTTATGATGTCATACATAGGTGGATCTATAAGATAATACTTGGCATAGATGCGCGCGCAGCAGTATGACGTGTAATTGACGTGTAACTAGGGGGTGAAGGGGACTTGACATTTAGCTCTACATGTGGAGACGAAAAGTCTGGGGTTATGTCAACCTAATCCCAAATCATATCTAATATCCTATGTTTAAAGAACTATGTTATCCACAAAAGAAGGACTCTCGGACAGAATCTATTCTATACTGACTGTGCGTGCGTGTACAAGCGTCCAAGTGTCTACACTGAATGCGAGGGGGTAGGAATATTCCATGGTAACAGGGCTATGAATTACTTGCATGAGGACAGAGAAGCCGGGCCTTTTGCTCGGTAACTGGAAGAATGTTTACTTAAACTACTAGGCAGGAATGCATCGGCTGAGGGGGAAGCAGATAATTCGAAGGTGAAATACAGTTCTTGGCAGAGAATAGGCTGATGTCAGGCTTCGTGAGCCGCGCAGAGAATGAGACAAAGTTCATGGTCACAGATGCAGGCTCAGACTGGAGCTTTCAGAGGCAGAAGGCAAGAGGAGTTTTGATGACAGAATCAGGGCCTACTTGCCTGGACTGTAAAATGGCATAAGTGAACCATAAAAGCCGGTGGCCTTTCATATTTAGGAATGGAATATCCGGCCTATTCATGGCGGATCTGACAGAGGACATGTTGACGGTGGACGCACATGTATTTGCGTCTTCATAACTGGAACTGGAGGGAACATACATGTACTTGTGACATGCACATGGAACCGTTGGGGTCCAAGATAGGGGACATAACTGACCAGAAAAATCCATATTTCCACACATACACACAGAATCCTGCTTCTCGAGAACAGCGCACAATCTGCCTCTGTACAGAATTATAACTCACAACAACTAAGCAGCTTACCACTGCCCAGTTCTGCAAACAAGCTCAGAGAATACCTATTACTCCTCCCGCAATAAGCTTTAACGGCAATCCTTACGGATCCCTGGGACTTAAGACCAGAGTTTCACAGATAACCTTCACTACGATACACACTCCTTATATACCAGAAATGTCTAAATAGTAACATACAATGTCACTGATTCCGAACCCAGACAATGTGAACGCGCAACTTCAATTGTCACACGTAATTCCTTACAATCCCGTCTTTCCCGAGAGCAGCATACCTTCCTCTGCCCTACTACGGAACTGTTTCCAGCTTCCAAGTTCCAGAAGCACTACATATAACTCAACATTACGACTCCGACATATAGTATTAGTACATATACCAAAAACATCAAAATAAATCAAAAAATCAATAAGCTAATTTACAAGCAATCTTATCTTATCAGATCAAGACAACCATCTAAACCATCCTCTGCTACCAGAGAAATTGATACAGATCAGGGTATCAAAAATATGCCCACTACCATGGATAGAGTAATTTCACAGTTACACGCACATGTATTCATCATACGCTAGGGCCCATTTCACTAACATACGCTCCAATACTCTACCAGCAGCAAACCTGTGGGAAGAAAACTCCTAAAGCACCCTGCATCTATATCTAGGCGATAGGACCAGTTTAGTGGCTGTCTAACATAATATAAACAATCTATAAACAGTTAAACAGTAATCAATAAGTCTTCAATAAACGACAAGGAAAGAAACAACCAACACCATGTTTAAAAGTTATATTGCTTTATCTAAAATTAGTCCGAATAAAATCAGAATAAATCATTTCTCATAATTACCTATTCTAACTAGTGTCAGAACGGGTCAGGACCAGTCTCTCGAAAAGTCTTTTCAGAATAAGGTCCTCAGCATCAGTCCTCAGCAACGCAAGTTCACGCAGCAAGGCGACGAAAGAAAGTGTGGGGAGAGCCCTCCCTAAGCTAACATTTTTATAATGCAAAATACAATGAAAACCCACATAAACTCTACAAGTAAAATTGTATCACTGAGCAGAACGAGAAGGAAGGGATGTAACTTTGCAACATCCTGAAATCTCCGCTCAGGAAAAGTCATAATACACAAACTTCGGAACAGGAATCAAGGATTTGAAACTATTAAAGTTCATTTCCCTCGGCAAACCGGCTTTAGCACAGAGTTCTTTCTGAGGCTCATTGTTCACCAAGGACAAATCATTTCTTTTGGATATCCTCCAAACTTGCTGATGTCCTCCCGGAAATTTCCATATAAGGACTACGGTCAGTTGTCTGTAACCGAATTCCAGCAGAGGTCTCCCTTGTCACATCACAGATTTCGCCTGCACCAGAGCTCAGCCAGGCTTCAAATTATTCTCAGTTATTTTCATGAAGGCCTCCATAGGCCACAATAGACCATCTTTAATTAAAGAGACAAAATAAAGATTACTACATCATAATGATTAAACAGTGTTAACCCCACTAACACCCTTATGTGTATGCATTTATCTAGCTTTGCGACATATAGAGCATTAATTCAGACAGCGTTTTGTGCTCAAAATAAACAGCACACAGCAACGTTTAAACATGAAAACTTGCACGTTATTGTGAATACATAAACAGCACACACATGCTAACCCTCGTGTAACCTTCTCTTGTGTTAGGACAAACAGATTGATTAATAGAATGCACTTGCACAAGACAAATAATTAGTTGTTAATTATTAATAAATTAATAAAACGCATAGACATGCCAGAGCTTCAAAAGCCCCAGAATTTTCTAACAGAAAACTCTGCTCCAGCAGTGGGTTATTTACTAATGTTTTGTGCAGAAACCTTTTTAGTGCAAGGCAGCATAAAGCAGAGAAAAGCAGCGCATAGCTTTACGTTCTCCTCAACAGGCAAGCGTCCTAAACGTAGTGCGCCTCACTACGTTTTGGGCCCTTGCCTCTGGCGGGTCCTTAGGCCTCCCATACGAGTGAGGCACCGTTTTTATCAGGAGAACCGGGGGAACGCTGGGTGGTAGGAAATTTGTGTCAGCCTGGTGATGCCACAACTTTCCCACACAAAAATGTGTGAAAAAGGTGAATTTTTCAGCTAAATTTGAGGTTTGCAGGGCATTCTGGGTAAGGAAACGTTGGGGGATCCACGCAAGCCATACCTCCCTGGAATCGCCCGGGCGTCTAGTTTTCAGAAATGTGTGGGTTTGGTAGGTCCCCCTAGGTGGCCACCGAGCACCGGGCCAAAAACCCAGGTGACCTCCCCTTGCAAAACCAGGTCGTTTTGAGGTAGGCAATTTTCATGTCGCCTCACTACATTTTGGGCCTTTGCCTGTCGTGGGTATTTGGGCCTCCCACACGAGTGAGGCACCGTTTTTATCGGGAGACCTGGGGAAACACTGGGTGGTAGGAAATTTGTGTCAGCCCGGTGATGCCACAACTTTCCCACACAAAAATGTGTGAAAAAGGTGATTTTATTCAGCTAAATTTGAGGTTTGCAGGGCATTCTGGGTAAGGAAACGTTGGGGGATCCATGCAAGCCATACCTCCCTGGAATCGCCCGGGCGTCTAGTTTTCAGAAATGTGTGGGTTTGGTAGGTTCCCCTAGGTGGCCACCGAGCACCGGGCCAAAAACCCAGGTGACCTCCCCTTGCAAAACCAGGTCGTTTTGAGGTAGGCAATTTTCATGTCGCCTCACTCCATTTTGGGCCCTTGCCTGTCGTGGGTATTTGGGCCTCCCACACGAGTGAGGCACCGTTTTTATCGGGAGACCTGGGGGAACACTGGGTGGTAGGAAATTTGTGTCAGCCCGGTGATGCCACAACTTTCCCACACAAAAATGTGTGAAAAAGGTGATTTTATTCAGCTAAATTTGAGGTTTGCAGGGCATTCTGGGTAAGGAAACGTTGGGCGATCCACGCTAGCCATACCTCCCTGGAATCCCCCGGGTGTCTAGTTTTCAGAAATGTGTGGGTTTGGTAGGTTCCCCTAGGTGGCCGCCGAGCACCAAGCCAAAAACCCAGGTGACCCCCCTTGCAAAACCAGGTCGTTTTGAGGTAGGCAATTTTCATGTCGCCTCACTACGTTTTGGGCCCTTGCCTGTCGTGGGTATTTGGGCCTCCCACACGAGTGAGGCACCGTTTTTATCGGGAGACCTGGGGGAACACTGGGTGGTAAGAAATTTGTGTCAGCCCGGTGATGCCACAACTTTCCCACACAAAAATGTGTGAAAAAGGTGATTTTTTTCAGCTAAATTTGAGGTTTGCAGGGCATTCTGGGTAAGGAAACGTTGGGGGATCCACGCAAGCCATACCTCCCTGGAATCCCCCGGGTGTCTAGTTTTCAGAAATGTGAGGGGGGGCAGACAGACTGTAATAATTGGGGGGTGGGGTGGGGGCATGGGCCTGCCTGTTTTGGGCAGCCCCCACCCCTATTTTTATTTTTTGTAAAATTCCCTGGTGTCTAGTGGTCTTTTTGCCCCCCCTGGGAGGCAGATGGGGGGCCAATGCCCCATCTGCCCCCAGTGGGGGCAGAAAGGCTGTAATGGTGGCGGGTGGGTGGGGGCATTGGCGTGCCCGTTTCGGGCAGCCCCCACTCTAAAAAAAACTGAAAACAAATCCCTGGTGTATAGTGGGCTTTCTGCCCCCCCCGAAGGGTCAGATTAGGGGCCAATGCCCCATCTGCCCCCCGGGGGGGGAGAAAGACTGTGATAATTGGGGGGTGGGGTGGGGGCATGGGCCTGCCCATTTTGGGCAGCCCCCACCCCTATTTTTATTTTTTTTACAATTCCCTGGTGTCTAGTGGTCTTTTTGCCCCCCCGGGGGGGCAGATTGGGGGCCAATACCCCATCTGCCCCCCGGGGGGGCAGAAATGCTGTATGGTGGTGGGTGGATGGCGGCATTGGCGTGCCCGTTTCGGGCAGCCCCCACCCTAAAAAAAAATGAAAAGAAATCCCTGGTGTATAGTGGGCTTTCTGTCCCCCCCGAAGGGGCAGATTAGGGGCCAATGTCCCATCTGCCCCCCGGGGGGGGGGCAGAAAGACTGTGATAACTGGGGGGTGGGGTGGGGGCATGGGCCTGCCCTTTTTGGGCAGCCCCCACCCCTATTTTTTTTTTTTTTAATTCCCAGGTGCCTAGTGGGCTTTTTGCCCACGCCGGGGGGGGCAGATTGGGGGCTACTGCCCCCATCTGCCCCCCGGCGGGGCAAAAAACCTAAATTAGGCCAAAATTGTTTGGGGGGAGCTAAGGCCCTTGCCCAAGGGGCCGCTCCCCCCTCCCTGGTGTCTAGTGGGTGGATCCCTGCTTGGGGATCGCCCTCCTGTGGTGATCCCCAAGCAGGGATGCACTGGGGAGGGGTACCATTGGAAAGGGGAGATTCACCCCTTTCCAACGCTACCTCTCCCGTCTTTCTACGTGCTCAGGGGGAGGAGATAGCCCCCTGAGCACGTACAAAGTGAAACTGAAATGAGCCTCTTGGCTCATTTCAGTTTCAGTTTCAGTGTAATGACGTCGGCGCGACGTGCGCGCCGATCGTCATTACACTGAAAGCAGGGGGGGGGCCTCGGGAGCTGGGGAAGCTCTTCCCCAGCTCCCGAGGCTATTTTCAGTAAAAGGGAATCCCTCTGGTGCCCGCACCAGAGGGATTCCCCAGGGAATGCCTCATGACGAGCTGGACTCGTCATGGGCACAGCGCGACTGTGCTCCATGACGAGTCCAGCTCATCATGGGCACACAAGGGGTTAAGTTTCAGGCAGCTGTTATCCTACCGCTCTGCTAACTCAACCGCACAGGATCTGACCTGGGCTGCAGTGGCTCCCTCATCTTGTGTTATCGGGGTATGGTAAAATGTTAAAACCATGACGCTTGATGAACCCTGCTTGGGGAAACATATACAGATTGAACAAGGTAGGGCTCGAAGCAGAGCCCTGTGGCAAACCTTGCTGCACCAGATAGATCTTTGATGAGAAGGGTTGTTGAGCCACCTGGAAGGTGCGGTTCTGAATGAACAAGGCTAGAGAATTTAAAGCTAGTTCAGCTATGCCACATTCCCACAGCCGTTCTAGGAGAAGACCATGAGATTCAGTGTTGAATGCTGCATTTAAGTCAAAAATAATCAGTGTAGCAATTTTGTCACCATCCACAATCATTCTAAGGGATTCAGAAACCAGTAGCAGCACAGATTCCGTGCTATACTGTGGACGGAAACCTTATTGGGTCACACACATTAAATCCTGAGCTTCGATAAAGTTCATCAACTGAGTATTGATGTGCTTCTTGGCTAGTTTGGGGAAACATGGAAGGAGAGATATGGGCCTGAAAGTTTTAGGCTTTGCAGCGTCCAGGGCAGGCTTTTTTAAAAAGAGGCACTACCATGGCATGTTAACATCTTACGGGCAACACACCATCTTCCAAGGACTTATTGAGCAAATTACAAAGTCTAGGTAAGATAGCCTCCATCCCGCGATCCAGCCTCATAGGTGAGGCAGGAACACCTGGTGATGCCCATTTCACATTTGGCCACAAGGGGCATAGCTCTTCTATGGGGAGTAAATTGAAATTAGAGAGTCATAAAGTAGAGTCCAAAGGTTGGAAGCAAAATTCTAAGCACAGAACATTTCTAACTGTCTCTGGAAAAGTTGTGTAGATATTAACAACTTTATCGAACAAGAATTGAGCAATCAAATTGCAGACCTCCAAAGAGGGGTTGACAGACAGAGAAACACATTCCAGAGAGGAACGGGTGTCTCTATAGAAAAATACTCTCTGGATGAGTTATGGGCTAACTCTATCTTACTCTCATAGAAAAGGCTACGTGTGACTCTAATGTGCCTATGATAATCTTTCAAAGCCTTCCCATAAAAAATGTTGTCCGCCGCATCATACTTTTAGTGCCAAGGCATTCTAGATGCTTACAAGTCTTTTTTATGCAGAAAAAGTTCCTCATTAAACCATTTAGCTGAAGGTCTGGCTTGCTTCACAATCCGATTAGTCAGAGGCGCAATCCCATGAAGTGCTTCGGTGAGCCAATTCTCTATGTGTTGATTAGCTTCTTCAACACACTCACTTGGAGTTGGATAGTTCAAGGTTCGAGCCTCGTGAGGGTCACAGATGTTACCTTGGCACACTCCTTTGACTTACTCTACTTACAGCCATTCAGTGGAGGTCTGGAGTGGGTCAGAGCATATTAGAAGGGATATCATAATGGTCTGACCATATCACAGGAATAGGAGTGCCCACTGTCACTTCAACAGAGTTAGAAAAAATAGGGTCTAGCATATGTCCCAAAATATGCATTGGAGTGCATACTAATTAGGTAAATTGGAGTGTTTTCAAATCCTCAGTGAGGGTAGAAACCAGATGCATGTTTTTTCCTCAAAATGAAAGTTAAGGTCTCCTCGAACAAGAAAATTTAGATATCGCACATAAAAGGAAGGTAAGATATCCGATACTGCAGTAAATACATTAGAAGTTGGACCATGTAGGCAATAGATTAAGAACCCCGCAAGAGTGAGATTACCTGATAGTGTCAGCATAAAAGAGGCTGCATCATAGCCAACAATATTTATATCCTAAAAAAACTCTTTGAGGCTGCACCTCAAAATGATTTAATATGCAAAACTGATTGAGAATGTACTAAAGTTAGATAGTGAAAGTATATTAAAAAGTATTGAAGTAAATATATTTATTAATTTACAGAATGTATTAATGTATACAAACTAAAACGGTGATTGTAAAAATGTAAAAATAATGTTTTTGTGAAAAATACTTCTTTTGTGAAAAGATATAGTATACAAATATAATAAAAACGTATAATATGTAAAAATGTAAAGCACATGTAAAATGTTATATTGAAAAAGTAATAATATGAAGATGTAAACAAATGCAAAAACAAGTTTTACAATTATTTGTTTATAATAATGAGTATTAAAAAGTGATATAAAAATCATAAAAAGTAAAATTATGGAAAAGTATTAAAAATGAAATACTGTCTGTATAAAGAATTATTGCTACTGTAAATTTGAAAGTGACAAGTAACAATGTGTCACAATTACTCAAAAAATTCTGTAACACTCCACTCCAAGCTACATTGAGAAATCTTTTGCATTTTAAAAATAGTTCATTTACTTTTCCAAGTCCAATGTAAGATACATTGGGACATGCGCTGGACATTAAGAGGGTTAGATGAACTATTCCCACTTCAATCTAAGCTACATTGGTGACAACAATGGACATAGAGAGGATACATTCACTATCCCCACTCCACTCTTTAGTGGAGACAGGGTTGGACATTGGGGGGAAAACCTACTATTTCAACTCCAATCTAAGCTACAGTGGGGAGAATGATGGACTTTAATGGGTTAGATTTACCATTTCTACTCGAATCTAAACTACATTGGTGAAAGTGTTAGGCTAAGAGGAGGTTAGATTTACTTATCTCACTCCAATCTAGGGGCCTGATTACAAGTTTGGCAGTCAATAGGAATGCCAAACTCGTGTTGGAGCTCCAGTGGTGGTCAGGGACTGCCGCACCAGCGTTCCAACCGTCATATTACGAGTACAGCAGTCGGAGCACTTTGAGAGTGGCACAACCGCCAAGGATCCACAATCCATGGAGGTCGTGCAGCGGTCTGAGGAAGCAATATGCATGGCGGTGTCGCTGCGACACCACTATGCATATTACGACTTTCCCCCGCCAACCTTTTCATGGAGGTGAGCCCGCCATTAAAGGCTGGCGGTGGGGGAAAAAAGGGGGCCCTCCCTCTGTTGCCCCTATGCATGAGGGTGCATGTTGTGCCCCCACTGTGTGCATGCAGCACTGTCACTACTCAGTCCATGCCATGCAGGGACGTGCATTGGTGGTCCTGCGGTGATGCAATTCTAAGGCACACTTATGAGCCTTTGAACTGCACCGCCACTGGCCGTCCGCCAGACCACGAAAATACTCGAAATTGGGTGGGTAGGGGGCAGTTGACTTTGGCGATCCTGGAGCAGGGCACTGGCATGGCGGCCCACTCAAGGAACATCAAAGTCGTTATCAGTCCCTTAGCAACTTTAAGGAAGGCGATGGACATTGAGGAGGGTAGATTTACTATGCCCACTTCAATCTTAGCTGCACTGGGGAAACCATTAGACAGTGAAGCAGTTAAATTTACGATTCCTGTTCCAATCGAAGCTACACTGGGAAAAGTGCTGGACATGGTTGGGATTGGATTTACTATTCCAGCTCCAGTCTAAGCAACACTGGGGAATGCTTTAGACATTGAGGTGATTGGATTTATTATTCCCACTCCAATAAAAGCTACAATGGGGAAAGTATTTGACTCTAAAGGGGATAGATTTACTCCAATTTAAGCTGCATTAAGGAAGGCTTTGGACATTGAGGTTAAATTTACTATTGCCATGTCATTCTAAGCTACATTGGGAAAGGGGAGTGACATTAAGAGTGGTAGAGTCACTATTCCCGCTGAAATCTAAGATACATTGGGGAAGTGTTGCACTTTAAATGGGTTACATTTACTATTCACACACCAATCTAAACCACACTGGACATTGAGGAGGTTAGATGTACTATTCCTTTTACAATCTAAGCTACATTGGGGAGGATATTGAACATTGAGTGGGGTAGATTTACTATTCCCACTCCAATCTAAGCTACATATGGGAATGTGTTACAGAATGAGGGGTTTACATTTAATATTCTCACTTCAATCTAAGCTACATTAAGTAAGGTGTTGGACTTTAAAGAGGGTAGATTTACTGTTCAAACTCCATTATAAGCCACATTCAGGATGACGTTAAAACATCAAAGGGGGCAGATTTACTATTCCCTATGACTGCCAGTATTGTTATACGGCGGAAGGACGGAAACCAATGATTTTGGGCGATAAGCCTCCGACTAGCTGTCATGTGGCTATCCATCCGACATGATAAACAGGCCCATTGTAATTTCAACTAGTATTACACCAAAAACGTATGTAAACATGTCAATTTTGAAAAAGCTAATAGGGGGATATGTTTTTTTTCTTTTTAAGATAGACAAAGTATATACTGTTTCAAAGTTTTAAACCTTGAAGTTTTTATATGTATTCTGTGTCAAACTTTTGCATAAGTTTTTATGAATACCTAATTATTTTATGTATGTATGCAAATTTTTATGATTCGAATGAATCGAATAAAGTTATTTGATTGACCGACAAAGCTCATAAACAGAAGAAAACTAAAAATTTGAAATAGTTGCTAAATATTTCTAAAAATTAGTTATACAATTTATTTTAGAATATCTATTTTATTTAAATATTTGTAAACATTTCAAATAATATTATTTATTGTATTATTTTAAATTATTAATTTAAATAAATGTACTAATAACTATTGTTTCCAATAATCTAATAAGAAAACGACATTACAGCTAAACATTATTTCCTTAAACACATAATTAAAACATAAAAACAAGCGAAACAGTATTTTCTTTGTTATTACAATTAAATTTAAAAAGCAACAACCTTAATCATTAGATAAATAAAATTTAATTAGGTAAATAAAATGTAAATATTTAACATAAAATAGTTCTAACATATTTCACAAATATTTAAAAACGTCTATTAAAAAACATTTCCTTTAGCAACATTAAAAAAGTACTGAAGTAATTAGTTTAAATTACTATCACCATAAAATATAAAGAAAATAACATTAAATTGAAAATATATATTTTTAGAAAATTCTAAAAAAACGAATTTTAAAATACTTCTCACCCTTTTTTGTATAAACAAATAATTTAACAATCATTAAAAGTTACATTTAAATATAAAAATGTTTTAAAAATAATGAAACAATTTTTTAAAAAGTACTCATACCATACATCTTTTAATACAGCAACCCACTACTAAAAATGTAAAATGTTTTAATACAAAAAACAAGCAATACATACAGGATTTATGATGCTACAATAATTTAGGAAAAAACAGTATTACGTACATCTATATAATATACAACAATATTGTTAACAACAATATTAAATACAATATTGAAAAAGGATATTCGTACATGTGATATTCTGA
The DNA here is from genome assembly GCF_964204655.1 of Triturus cristatus. Classification (NCBI taxonomy): domain Eukaryota; kingdom Metazoa; phylum Chordata; class Amphibia; order Caudata; family Salamandridae; genus Triturus; species Triturus cristatus. The sequence goes on from NC_140589.1 coordinate 793,050,950, forward strand.
ACCACAATATTTTGGAAATCATGATATTAAGGTAAAATTATTATGGTAGAACAATATTTACTATTCAATATTTTGTTAAATAAAAAAGTTACATACAAACACAAGTCTTAATCTACAGCCCCATCAATGATCCTGGGGTTGGACAGGGAATAGAGGATGGGTTGTCCAGGTGCGGGATCGACTTTTGGCCTCATGTTTTAACTGAGGTGCTCTTTTAGCTACTGCATTATTGTTGTTTGACAGCGTTTGTTGGGATGATGAATGGTGGAATACACTACTCTCAACTTGCATCATTCTGAAACAATAATTTTGCACTACCATAATGTCATAAGCAAGGATGTTGTGCTCAGTTTATTAATATGTGTATACATTACTTTCCCAATCATGAATCATAATCACATTTTAACTTAAGCAAAATTATATACATACATTAAATGAGTATTTATCCTTTACATTTTGATCGCCATAATAGAAATCACCTTCTGTTAACATGTAACCTCACTCCCTATGTTTTTGAAGACCTCCATATGTGTGGTGGAACACTCCATATGCGGACCAACGACCTCTGTGAGTAGGGAGGAGATCTCTGCCTACCACAACAAACAGCAAATGTGTGCAGGTGTTGTATTGGTATTGACATAGAGTGATACTCAAAGTGGTCATTAAAAATTACATAAATTAAAATGTCCTCTTACATTACAGAACTATCATATTTAAAAATCCTCAATATGTTTATACATACCTTCAGTGATCATTATTTCAACTTTCTCCAATGTAGAATTTATTTTTTGCAGATATAAGTGTATATGAGGCTGACATTATATAATTTATTTACCTCATGCATCATATAATGGTGTTATTCTTGCCAGACTAAAGTACTTTACAAATATTTTGTTGTAGGATGCTATAGCATATCATTACGGTGTATATTTATTTTTCATATAAAAACTTAAATACACAAACCTTCTTCTGTAGCATTACCATGGTAGACAGCATGTTGGATCTCTGCCAAGATCCAATCTTAACTATGTGTCTCAATTCTATGAAGCCCTTCTTGCATTTATTGAAAGGCTAGTATTCCTTTAATACCATGGCTGAAAATGTTTGTAACTTTTAGACACCTCTACACCACTGACAAACTACCAATGCTTTAAGAAAGTCAATACCATACTAAAGGGTTGAATGCTTAACAATGTCAGTCTTTGTCTTTCTTCAAGTTGTTATTTTCTTGTAAATGTATTACAGTTTTGACTTATATACTCATCAATTCTTTTTTTTGTCTACATTCCTTTTCAGCGGACAGAGCTGAAAATCAGCCAGTCCCAGGGCTAAGGAGAACAAGATCCTCAGTTACTAGTCGGGCACCAGATCTTTCTACTAACAGTGAGGAGGGATTTTCCTCCACCAACAGGGAGAATTGCAATGACTGTAGAGTAACTCACTCTGTACAGAAGAGTCCTGGTGGCATATTGAGAGACCACTGAGGGGTTAGAAGATACAGACAACACAAGTCAAGAGGCTTCTCTTGGCCAAGAGAAAAAACTAACAGTAATGTCAATATCAGGGCCCTCTATCACCTGGGCTTGCTTCCATCCACTCCATCTTGAGAATGCATCAAACTAAAATGGCTTCTACCTGCACTCCCTGATTCATCGTTTCCTCCTTCACCAAGTGCTGTTCAGATAGTGCTCTCTTGGGATGAGTGAGAAAGTACATAGGAAATGAGAGCCATCTAAGAGATACTCCCGGAGCAACGTAGAGAACTATGGGGCTTATTTCCAAGCCCTTTGCGCTGCCACTACACCACTTTTAATATAGGAGAAAGTGACATACTGGTGGTGCAAGGGGCTTGTAACTAGGCCCCTATGTTTACTCTTGCCCTCCTTTATTGCAGGCATTACATTTCACCTGCCTCCCTAACTTGCTGTTGTGACTGCTCCCAGTTCTACTGTCCAAATTGCTTCCCCTAAAACCTCTGCATTTTACAACCCTCGTGGGATGTCCCATCTGAACCTGAGCATCTAACTGTATGTATCAGAGGAGATAAATATTGTTGTGGTGAAGTCCAAGCTGGAGGATAGACAGGAACTTTCACCCCAACCCAAGACTCAGACACTCCATCTAGGTTGAGAGATTCACTTTCAATTTAATTTGGAAAGTTTACTCTTTTTATGCATTTGACTTTGTTTTATGACTTTTTGACTATTGTATATCACTGTTTAGCTTGGACTTCATTTTAAATGAATATTTTAGTAACCTTTTCCCTTACAATCCCAACATTTTCTTATGATTTTCCCATCCTCATCCAAATTAATTTTACCCATCTGCCAATACAAATTATATTAGTTCATTTCAACTTATTCTGGGGTCTCCAAAATTCTAAATTTCTTACATTTTTCTTTTTCTTAAATCTAATATAACAAAATGTGTAGCTCGTCTTTTCTGAGTAAGTGGGTGGGCAAGCACTTGAATGAAACTGTATGACATTAATGTGAAATTGCAAGATACAAGGATGGTTTTAAAAATTGGATTATACATACACAAATAAATAAGAACTTAATATAGAAAAAACACATTGAAGCACACTGAAGTAGATGTTAGGTGCTATGAATTTTTATTTGCAAAGGTGCTCATATGTAAACGTATTAAGTAAAATATTTAGGGATGGTTCTTTCAAAGGTCTATCTAAATGTGTTTGAATGAGTGATGTAGTGCGAGAAGTATTGCAATTTGAGGAATGGTATTAACGTCCATTGGGGGTGGTCATTCACATCTTTGGATATTCAAAACTGGTTCCATTAGACCTTATGGTTGTGCCTTTGATTGAGAACGATATTGTGTAGGTGGAGTTCTGAGTGTAGGTGGTGGTATATGGGTGTAGCAGGTTAATCGCCATTAGGATTTGTGGTTGGTGTGGGTCTGACAGGCTGTGCCTCAGTTGAGTCTAGTGGATGCCTTGGCCTTGCAGAATTGGTATTCACACTTATTTATTATTGTCTTTAACATCTGCATGGTCAAGGCATGTTGTCTTGCACCCTCCTCCTTTGAAAGTCACAAATGCTCTTTGTGCAACTTTGCCATGTCTTGATAACATTTCTCAGTGTTCTGAAAGGCACAGGCCTGTGTGCCAAGCATCTGAGGGATTTAATGTTACCTATAATTTAATATAGGATCGTATCCATGTCACCAATATTACCCCATACAGATGACTATTGCCTTAAAAACTGATCCTCGTAAAGAATATAATTTGGCCAAGTCACCCAACCCACCACCCATATGACTAGTTGTCTAACAAAGCCAGCAGGTTTTCCCATAATGTACAGGGTTGCCCTCTGAGAGACTGCCATGTAGAGATAGATGAGTGAGAGTTAGTTGTTCCGCATCAGAGTTATCCTCTTCCTTAAGACAGCCTTCTACCTCCTGGGGAGTCATGAGAAGTAATCCAAGGCTCAGGAACAAGAAAAGCCTGCTACAGACAGAGGTGTTACCTCCGCCTTATAGGAAGCCAAACCAGGTGTTTATCTCAAACTGTGAGCTTGAAAGGCGAAGCGCCTTTGAAGGGTAAATAGCAATCCCACTCCTAAAGGGTTGTTCAGGTAAACAGACTGGCAATGGTAACAGAGACGGGAGACCAGTGCCCAACCCGATTTTCCTGTGGTAGTGTAGTCCACAGGTAGCCACACCCCTAGGGTGGGCTTCCAATCTCTTAAAATCCAAGGAAGGGTTCAGACATCTTGGAAGTGGGCAGAATGGTGCACTCTGGGACTGCTTGATGCCATACTAAAGCAATTACTCCAGGGGTCAGTTGGCTGTCCTCCTGGGACCATCATAGGGCCATCAAAGCTGAAGTAGCCTATTCCGGCATGTCAGTAGCCACTTTCTGCAAATCGCAGCTGACCGCCGCTGAGCGACTATTAGACTTGGGGGTCTTTAGTTGGCACAGGTATGCACTTGTGACAAATAGGGACCCTCTCCTCTAGTCAGGGTAAGGGGGTACACTCCTAAAATTGCCCCTGCTCACCCCCTTGGTAGCTTGGCACGAGCAGACAGGCTTATCTCAGAGGCAGTGTGCAAAGCATTTGTGAACATATACAGTAACCAAGTGACAACACTACATATGGACACCACACAGGATTTATATCAAAAATAAGTATTCTTTATATAGATTTACCACAAGACCATTAAACGACAAAAACACACAATACTGTTACTTTAGATGGTAGGATTTTTCTTAGTTCTCTTAAGTTCTTAAATGCGACACTTTAAGTCAATGTACCTTTTAGATGCGACACGCAGGGCAACAAAAGTGTTGCAACGATGTTGATGCGTTGAAGATTTTAGTGCAAAGAAATAAAGACGTGAAGATCTTCCAGATGCGGTACGCTTCTCCGATATTGCGAGAAGACTCGACTCAATGCTTCAGCTGCAGCGGCGACACACTTTACGTGATGCGATGACAGCGGCCTTGGCAGCGACATTCTTCTCCGACGTTGCGAGACGCTTCCGCTCGATGCGATGTTGCAGTGGCGACACCCCTTTACGCGATGCGACGACAGCAGCTCCGATGGCGGCACGCTTCTCCGTGGATGCGAGGCGCTTTTATTGATGCGGTGCAATGCGACAACTACGATGGCTGCGATTGCGACACGCTTCTTCCTCGATGCGAGACTCTTCTCTTGATGCGGTGCAATGCAATGGCTGCGATGGCGACACGCTTCTTCGGCGTTGCGAGACACTTGCTGTATGATGCGAGACGCTTCCGCTCGATGCAATGCTGCAGCGGCGACACACATTACGCGATGCGACGACAACAGCTCCGTCGGCGGCACACTTCTCCTTCTTGAGTCGCGCTTCCAGCTCCTTGCGACACGCAGTCCCTCAGAAGGCCCAACAACAGCAGTAGGCACTTCCAAAGAACTCTGGGGATATGGGGGGTGAAGTCTGTTGTTCCTGAGACTTCAGCAGGAGGCAAGCTCTTTTCCAAGCCCTTGGAGATCCTTCACAAGTTGAGCAAAAGTACACACAAAGTTCCTTTCTCCTCTCTTTGGCAGTAAGGCAACCACTGCAGGCCAATGCCCCAGTTTCAGGGATAGTTTCCTCCTCAGCTTCTTCTGGTTCCTCCCTCAGCAGAGGTTCTGCTTGTTTTCCCAAAGTGATCTAAATTCTTGGGATCAGGGTCCCAATATTTATACCCAGAAATCCTTTGTCCTCTGAAGGCAGAAGGGCCTTTGCCCAGTAGTCCAAACCAGTTCCTGAGCACTCTGTTTACCAGACTTCTCCTTTCCTTTCACAGTGTAGGGCAGAAACATTAGACGCCCCACAGGAGGTGGAGCCAGCATTGTGGAAGGCAAGTACAGCCCTGGAGCACTTTGTTGACAGGATTCCTTCTCTCCTTTCACAGTGCAGGGCAGAGACATCAGACACACCACAGTGGGTGGAGCCAGCACTGTGGGGGGCAGGCACTATCCTATTCACGTCCCAGGTGCAACTCCTCCCTTCCATCTAGATGCAGATCTCTCTATTCACCACTGGGCGGACTCACCCTGTCTCCTGGAATTCCCCAGCCCTGTCACTCAAACTCCAGACAAGGAATAGGCAACCTAGCAGAGGCAGGTTTGAATGGTTAGACAAGAAAATACCTGCTTTCTAAAATTGGCATTTTCAAACACAGAATGTTAAAACCAACTTCACTAAAAGATGCATTTTATCATCCTGAGTTCAGGCATACTAAATTCGAATTTCTACCATGTTCCCTGAGTCAGTTAGGATTATAAGATGTAATAACCAAACTGCCCATTCTGGCCTATGGAGAACAGGTAGCCTTGCAATAGTGAAAAACGAAAATGGCTGTAATTCACTATTAGAACATGCCACACACACCAGGGCATGTCCTACCTTATCCTTACAATGCACCCTGCCCTTGGGCCTACCATAGGGGTGTCTGATATGAAGAAAAGGGAAGGTTTAGGGACTGGCAAGTGGGTGCACTTGCTCAGTCAGCATGACAGTACCGGACTGCACGCAGGCTCTGCAATGGCAGGCCTTAGACACACTTTTACAGGCTGCTTCTGTGGGTGGCACAACCCGTGCTGCAAGCCCACCAGCAGCATTTGGATTTACAAGCCCTGGGCACTCCTGGTGCACTGTACTAGGGTCTGACAGGTAAACCAAACCAACCAATCATGAAATTACTAATTCGTACAATAATTTACAATAGGGAGAGCATATGCACTTTAGCACTGATCAGCAGTGGTAAAGTGACCAGAGTCATAAAACAGCCAACAACAGGTCAGAAAAAATATAGGAGGAAGTTATGTAATGTTATGTTAAAATTATTTGTAAAGCGCTCTTACACCAAGCGGTTTCATGGCGCTAGTGGAGGGGATACAGCAGAGGTGTGGTGACAGGGGCTTACTCGTATGCCTGAAAGAATAGAAGGGTTTTAAGGAGAGTTCTGAATCGGAATATGAGGTTACTGACCTAAGCTCAGTAGGAAGGGAATTCCAAAGTTGAGGGGCCAAGAGAGAAAATCTGAGGCCACCGTGTTTTTTTCGCTTGAAGGAAGGGACGACGAGCAGATTCAAGTGTGAGGAGTGAAGTGCACGTGAGGGAGTATAGCGGAGTTTCAAGGATGAAATAAAGGCCGGGCTTTAAAAATAGTGCAACCCAATTTGAATGCGCAGCGGTTTGCAACCGGAAGCCAATGGAGACTCTTCATCAGGGGGCGGACATGTTGGTGTCTAGGTTGGTGGAAGATGAGCCTAGCTGCTTGGTTCTGGACCAATTGTAGGCGGCGAAGCTGGTAGGCCGGGATGCCAACATAGAGTGAATTGGCGTAGTCAATACGGGAGATGACCAAAGCCAGAAGAACCAAGGTGAGGGCCTCGGTGGTAAGAAATCTAGAGCTCTTTCGGATTCTGCGTAGGTGGAAGAAGCAGGATGATACGACTGCGCCAATTTGGGCTTTCATGGACAGATCTTTACTTATGATGACCCCTAGGCTTTTCACAGAGTCAGGAAGGCAAAAAGTTCAGGGATGACTCTGCAAAAAGGGCCAAGTCCAACAGCGACCCAAGGCCAGAAGTTCCACACGAGTCTGCCGAACCCAGGAGTGTCATTTGAGTCCAGAAAGAGGTACAACAGCCTTTACCAAAGGATACTGCTGGACCCACTGTGCACAGAGATCAGTAGCCTAGTTGCAGCTGGCCCTCTACTTGCTCAAAGAGGACTTCGAGGAACACTGACCTCTGTTGCCAAAGTCACTCCACCACTGTGGACCAAGGAATAACAACTGCTTTAGTGACCAAGTGACTCTCCATAGTGGGCCCCCTCATCTTCACCTTGTCAGATTAGGTGCCCACTTGGGCTGGAGTAGCCGAACACAGCTCTTTCAAACCTTTCAAAGTTTCTAAACTTTACTGTTACCAATGCTTGTTTGTGCTTTGGACTAAGAAGCTGAGATTTATATTTTTCTTAAAAATCTATACCTCCGAAAACCTCTCTTGCTCATCTTGTTGTCTAACAATTTACAAAAATCGAACCTATTTTTTATAAATTGGTGTCAGATCTCTTTCGTGTTATATGACTTCCTTCTTTCGTTGTTTGATGCTTCTAAATTATTTACTAGTTCCTTTGTTTAAGCCTTGCTGTTTGAATCCAAAGCATCTCATGGTTGAGCTAAAGATTTTACAAATAGGCCTCACTGGACCCAAGACAGTTTTGCGAGTGTATTACATGGTAAGATAACACAACCATACCATATAATTCACAATTCTCGCACCTCTGCTGTCTGTTTTCCTCCTCTTCGCGTCTCCTGCTTGCACCCACAGCCCCTACCATTCCGTTTTCAGCCCCACAACCCTGCTGTCCATTTCCCCCTACCACTCCACCATCGGTTTTCACCCCCTGTCTGTTTTCACAGCTGCACCGTCTGTTTTGTTTCCCCTACACTTACCACCTTCATGCTTGTTAACCAGGCCCTCCCCATGCTATTTTTACACATGTTGCACATCAGCAAAAGCTGATGTGCAACAAGTTTTAAAAGAAAGGAAAGGGCCATTATGTGAGCAGTGTTGGGTATGTCATAGAACTTTTTGTTTTAACTTTAAGCCATGTGTTCAACGTCTAAAAAAAACATTGACAAAACCAATTGATTTTTACCCTATTACCTTTGTCAATGCCTGTTGTATGTGTGGCAGCACACATGCAAAACAAGGAGAAATAAAATATGTCTCCTTGTTACGCGAGCCTCAGGGAGTAGCACGATTTTGGCACAAACCCATGTTTACAAGTCTGTGTAAATATGGGTTTGTGTCAAAATAGCTGGGTGGACGTATGGGAACACACATGCGCCACTCATTTAATACCTACCCAAGGCAAGGTAACCCAAGGTAGCGTTATGTGCTCCCTTAACTAACTTTTTTGTTTAACAAAGCCATACAAAGTGGCTTTTTAAATCCCCAAATAGATTTTGCATCTGGGATGTGCCACAAAAGTGATGCAAATCCAACGCAAAATCTTAGAAAATCTGGGCCTTAGTCTGCCGACCCTTTGCTCTAGTTTGGGGGCATATCTACAAGGCGGCGATAGAAAATTATCGCCGCTTTTGCGGCCGTTTTCGGACGAAAAGCGGCTATAATTTTATCGCTATATCAGCAAGGTCACGCTATCGCGTGAAACCTTGCCTTAGCGTCTGAATTTCGAACGCCCATCTTTGCATCTCTAATGAGATGCAAAGTGGGCGTTCCTCCCCAGGATAACGTAAAAAATGTTGCTATGCGACATTTTTCCTATTATCAAGCACGCAAAGCAGCATAGCGACAAGAAAAGTAACGATAACCTATGTTATCGCTACTTTCCTTACGCCTGCTTTGAAACTGATTTAGCCATGATATCCTATGGAAGGTGGATATCATGGCTAAGTATGTGAGGCTCTATCAGCAAGCTATCACCAATCTTCGTGGGATTATCGCTGGGTTTCAAGCGATATTTTCACGTTTGGCAGTTAGCGCTAGGATATTTATCGCTTTTGAGATAAGCGTTGCTAATAGCACGCTATCTCAGCGATAGAAATCCACGCTAGCCGGCGATGATTATACTAGCGCTAAGTGCGCTTAGCGATAATTATCGCCGGTTGTTGCTGATATGCCCCAGAGTTGGATTCGACACAATCTTTGCCTTGCTCCATGGTTCTTGTCACATTTGTTTCACCTAATATAAGTTTCTGTTGACACGCCTGTGAGTACCAAGGACAGGTATATGCACAGCTGTTTCATTTTTGGAGAAAAGCACACGATTGACATTCAGCACAGTACAGGCATCAACAATTTATTTTTTACAGCACTGGCAGAATGGAGCAGAACTGTGCAAGTTAGTAACTAGATGCACGCTGACAGAACAGGAAATTGAGTCTTTGCAGGATTATAGTAAATCATTTTTAAAATTGACACACATGCTCATTTTCACACCCAGGCAACAGGTTTTGGCGGTAATTTGGGTACGCTTAATGGGAATTCGTATATATTTATTTTATGTAAAATATGCAGCCATCGAAAACGTCAGTAAAGAGAAATATGCTCAGAGCAAGAAATAGTTTTCATGTCTCGGGAACGGATACAAGAAATTGCCTCCAAAGGGCAATCTCTTCTCTCTCACAGTGACTCAACCACTTGTGAGGTTTCCCTGAAGCCAACTTAATGCCAAGACATCTGCCGCCTTCAGCTGTGATGGTAGAAAAGAAAATGAAAAACATTTCAGACAGATGCTGGAAAAGAAAATGAGTCTCAATCAACTACGTGATTTACATTTTGGGTTCGATAACGTAAATTTCACCTGGCGGCGTGAGTGTATTTTTCAACAATATGGTGTCTGTATAGTGTGCTTTTCCTCGTTTCCTTTATGGTACACTGCACGTTGCAGCAGCACAATTTGCAAAGATGACTTTTAGTGGCGAAATGGAACACCTTAGTGTGTATTTCATTAAAAAACAGATGTCTTTGATATACAATAACATATCAGCTGACCAGTGGCTCTCTTTAAAAACTATGGGCAGCATGTACAAACCTCTTTTGTGGTCACAAACCCCGCGATTCACAAAATTACACTTCTTGTGGCAGCACAGGGGCCTTGTACAATGTGCAAAAGGGAAGTATGATGTTACAACGCATGCTTTTACAACGCATGCTGTTACAACGAAATTTTTACAACGCAAATGCAGTGACAACGCAAGTCTTTACAACGCAAGTCTTTACATCGACTTGCACTAGATGGCGTGCTAACATTAAAAAAGTGTAATTTACTATTCTAACTCCAGTCCACGTAACAGTAGGGAAGGTGTTTGGATAGTAAACTACACTATTTTTAATGTTAGCACGCCATCTAGTGCAAGTCGATGTAAAGACTTGCGTTGTAATGGCATGCGTTGTCAATGCATTTGCGTTGTAACAGTTTCGTTGTAATGGTAGTGCGTTGTAAAAGTTGCGTTGTAAAGGTTGTTCCCCGTGCAAAAGTATTTCCAACTCCTAAATGGGATTTTGCAAATGTTTCCAAATCTCAAGGAGGGGGAATGAAAAAGGGCCCACGGCCCTCCTATTTGTGACCTGGTAAGCTAAGTAACAGTGGTTTGTGATCGTGACTGCCGTTGGAGGCTTACAAATCCACACCCGGAAGGTGTTTTTTTTTAATTTAAACTTGTTTTATTTCAATACTGCACAGGTAGGACATTACATATCGACCCATCAGGCTGTAATACAGCAAAGAGTGATAAAGAGTCAAGAATCAGCGTACACTCCAGATAAGCTGTGCAGGGTGTCACAGCGGCCTAAATGTTTGCCCATGTGTTCTGCTCATAAGCGTCATTGCTGGCCACCCGTTGTCTTGTACGACATACAGACAACTCCCATACAGGGAGATTATGTGCAGTAGAAGCCAACATAAACTATAATTAAAAAACTTGGCAGCGACAGGTGGCGGGCAATAGTCTCTAATAGGAGAGACGAGGAGACCTAAAAAGGATCACCAAGGAGCAGGCAGAGTAACAGGCATTGATGGAAGTAAAGCCCCTCAGTTCCCTGGGGGTGCTGCAATAGTGCATCTGAGTGGGGGGTTAGTGAAAGACGTACCCAGGGTGGCGACCCAGAACAGCGCAGTCTGTTGAAATAAGGGCATACAGTGTCAGCTGTGTTGAGATGCCAGTTATGGGCGTGTGTGAGGAGACTACTCTCTTTTGTTCCCCTGAACTCATCCTCTGAGTCATCGGCTCACTCTGCTGTCTGCCCTGTCTCCAGTGCTCCTACCCAGCAGTTGGGGATTTCTAATTAGGATGGGCCATTCTCTATTGGAGGCAGTGGCCAGAGCCTCTGATGACCTCGAAGCTGTGTGCCAGCAGCCAATTGTTAAACGATACCCTAAAAAATGTTCTCGACATTCAACCATTATTATGGCGGGGGAGGTTATTCTCAGGTAGCTATTAACTGTTAGGGAGTTAGAGTGTTGGAGGCAAACCTGAAGGACCTACTCCACCCCAGTCAATAACTACTTCAGAGTGCCTTCCCAATCAGGTTAAAAGGATACTGTAAATCAAACCCTTAAAATGTTGGGTGAAATTCACAAAATGTGTTAAATGGTGTATTTGTCATGGGACTATTTAAGTGGAAGGTTACAAGAACCATATGTGTTGGATTTTTTTTGTGATGCAGGGATTCCATTTTTGCCCCATTAAATTGCATTGCAGTGAATGCCTGGTATTGCGGTAAGGAACATATAGAAAGGATAACAATGGATTTTAGTTCACAATGTAAATCATTTGTTGGTAGTGCTGTACTACTTTTAGGAATTGTGGTGAGTTCTAAGTTGATTTCAACATGTGAAAAATGCAGGTCCTCTGCTGCGAGTTGAACAATTTTTGAGATAAAATACTTTTTTCTCATGATGTCCTCCTGAAAATGATGGTAAGTGCTCCACAAATTATATGAGGGTACATTATAAATAAATTCACAATTAATTCCCTCAGCCATGTGAGGAACAAAAATGGACAAGCTGAGTAAAATGTGTACCTCCAATCGCAGCGGGAGTACTTTGATTCCCCAGTGTTCTACTGTACCTTCAACACAGAGGTACTAGTGAGCATCCAGAGTGCTAATGTTCTTTAATCATGATTCATGACAAACATGAAGCAGACCTGAATGCATTTCGCTCGAATAGGAAATGTGGAAGTGTTTTGCCTATGGAAGATATGGCTCTAAATTAACAAAGTAAGGGGTTTCATTTTGTCATTGATATTCTGATCAGCCGAGAAGAAAAGTAAAATGAAGATATATTTCTATACATTCTCAAACATTGTCTTAATTCTTATCAGAAAAAAAGTCTTGCAATCTGAGTGAAACAAGTACTTCCAACAGCAGCAACATCCTGTCACTTGATTCCCTAATGTTCTACTGAACCTTCACCACATAGCACTAAAGAAGAACTTAAGAGCTAACGTTCTGTGTTCAAGATAAAGATGAAGCACTCCTGAAAACATTTTGCTGGAAAAGAAGCTGCTGAATTGAAAGACTTTCCCATGGAGCAGGCTGAAGTAAATGAGCATTCAGATGTAAATGGACATACGAAATTAACCGTTTTAAAGCTAATGTGATGTTAAGTTTTTTTAATTCATTTATGGTATATTAGAACATTGGAATGTTGGAAGCTCCATTGAAAACAATGGAGTGCTCCGGGCTTATAATGCCTGGTATAAGCCCGGAGCTCCAACATTCCAATGCTTTTTTGTTCACAGCTGCGGCTGTGAACAAAGGCTTTAGGGAACCTGAGGGGATTTCAATCCCCTCGTGCTTCCTAAAGCCTGTGTTTAATTTGTTAGAACATTCTGCCCTCTAGTGGCAGAATGTTCTAATAGCCTTATAGCCCTTAGTAGCTGGGCTATACCGGCTATTAAAGTCCCGCTCACTTGTTACAGTCCCTCGCCTTCGGCTCGGGCCTTTAACGCTGGAGCGAGCCTTTAATAGCTGGTATAGCCCTCTATGGCGGGCTATAAGGCTATATTAGAGCATTGGCATGTTCGGAGCTCCATTGAAGACAATGGAGTGCTCCGGGCTTCCAATGGCTGGTAGAAGCCCGGAGCATCAACATTCCAATGTTTGCCTTTGTTCACAGCTGTTGCTGTGAACAAAGGCCTCAGAGCCACAGGGATTTCAACCCCCTTAGGCTGCATGAGTCTTTTGTTTTATTATTTAGAACATTCTGAACTGTAGGAGTGGAATGTTCTTATAGCCCTCCATAGCGGGCAAAACCGGCCAATAAAGGCCCATTCCCTTGTTAAAGTCCCTCGCCTTCGGCTCAGGCCTTTAACCCTGAAGCAGGCCTTTAATGGCCGGTACAGCCCACTACCATGGCCTATAAGGCTATAATAAATTTCTAAATGCCTAAAACACTTCATGAGAAAGATCATACCTAAGTTAGGATTCCACTTTCCACATCTGGTTCCTCAGATTATCCATTGTTTCTGTTGATTAATGCAGACTTTGTAGAAAAGTAACATTTTGGTAGGCATAGAAGTTTTTTTTTTTAAACTTCCATTTGAATACATGGCGGTAGATCTTTAGAGGTGAAGCAAGATATTTACAAACAGGTCTCATACTTAAAATGAATAGATTTGTACTTCTACATGTTGTGGAATCCTCCAAATTAAATGCTCTTTAGACATTATTTTTTCTTTTAACTTTTCCCCCACTTCCTTTTGTCACACGCTGTATCTAACTGCATGAATGTGCACTGGCTCAGAAATCATTCTTATTTTGAGCTAATTATAACATTTAAAAATATATATTTATTGACTAAAAATCGATTTTTCTATGTATCTTAAGAACAACTACATTTTACAGTAAAGTATGATTGTAAATCAGCAGACGTTTTAAAACTCAGAGAAAACTTCATTAGAATGCAAAATGTTAACAGGCTTGGAACGCTTTAATCATATAATATGCACAAGTGGAAAGGATTATTTTGGAAGATGGTTTATACTATGAGCTTGCAGTAGCAGAGATAGGAACTATTTTCATGTACTTTTCTGGCAACTGCATAGAAAATTAAATGATTCTAAAGCTGTCTTCTGCAGCAGCATTCCTCACAGTGAGCTAAGTGAATGTTCTAGGTCTTTATTAAAACTCTATCATCTCCCGAGTAAGCTGTCATGAGAATAAGGTGTAATGTGTGGGTTGGTTCTATAATAAGATTTTTCCCAGGTATTAGCTATAATGCCAAAGGCTAGATATCGACCAGCTAGGAGCCAATACAAATGTCATACTTTGTTAGTGTACAGCTGTCTGATTTATACTTTCAATTAAATACCAGGCAGATCAAGCTTCTTCTAACAAGCTTCCATATTCTATTGATATGACATGGGACAGTTGGAAGCCTTCCAGTAATCCATATTTTTTTTAACAACCGGTGGCAATAATTACAGTGAAACTCTGATTATAACTGATTTAAATAATACAATACTCAAGTATATTGTGGGCGCAGTACTAGAATATCATGCCTAAAACATTGTCTGACTCATGTACTAAATAGTGTTTGCAAAAATATCACCCCATTGGAGCTAATAGTAGCAACTCCTCTGCACCCAGTAGGATGGTGTTTTTGTAAACAATATTTAGGATACAATGTTTCTGTCAAACATTTTTGCTAAGGATATTCTGTCATACTATCAGACTGAGAAAGTGCTAGGCCTTTCTGTCAGTTTCAATCTCATTCATGCTTTACAAAATAATGTGTACCAATGGGAGAGGATCCACATGATGTATTTCTGGGCCAGGAAGAGAAAAGGTATTTAAAGGCACTTTTGTCTACACGATCATAAAACACAAGTGTGGACACAATAAAAGATGCATTCTCATTTCCAATCTCAGCGACCTAGAATTAACAACAGCTTTAAGGAATTATAGCAGCCAAAAGGACCAATTAGCAACAGTCTCAACAGAGTTCTTGTAAAGTTCCTCTCAAACCATCCCTCCCTCAATCTTGACACTCTCAGGAGAGTGCCTAGGATGGATGCCAGTACGACATGCATGTGGATGTTGGGTTCTTCTTCACACCAAGGTCTCCGTGACAGGAGTTGCATATGTAAAGATTCATTTTTCAAACTATTTTGCAAACGTTGCTGTGCTTTTCGTCAAAGCTTCACTCACAAACACACCACAAATATCTGAGCACTATAGCAGTAATTCCAGGCGTTCAGTACAATGAACTTGAGATCTATGTGTTAGGTAAATGTGGTACTCTCATGCCCCTGCATGGATGAGGAAAGCTTAAAACACACTCACAGTCCCATCTGCTCCACAGCTATGCAGGGTAAATCATGGTCTCCTCCCTGGCACACTCTTCAAACACAACAAGGCCTATACATACATAACAAGAAATAGTTCAGTTTGGGTAGAAAAGCGCTCAAGAAAAGCGGAAAATGTTTGTTGGAATGGGTGAATACAATGTCAGTGAATACCAAGATATGCGCAGACCCGACAACAGCAATACCAATAAATGCAATGTCAATGTATGCCATAACCTGTCAATGCATAACAATGTTGATACTCATAAATGCAATATCAATGTATGCCATACTCTATGCCCGCAGAACAGAGTTGATACAAGCCTTAACAATGTCAATGTATGCCATAAACCAGTCAAGCTTAACAATGTTGTTACCATTAGAAACAATGTCGAAGTATGCCATGATCTAGGCATGCATAACTCTGTCAATATCAGTAAAAACAGTGTTCATGTACACTATGAAAACTGTATGTACGATATTGAGAATGTCAGTAAAATGATACTAATGCATGCCATAATAGTTTCAGACGTTCTAATGAACTTGTATCATCCATGGTGACCTCCCCATCAACCGTGAGTCAGAGATACCTTGTCAGACAGATCCTGTGACCCCAACCAATGCCTATCGAGTGACATGTCAGAGGTGGGGTCTCAGCCTAGAGACAAACATGCATTCCAGGGAAAACTCTGATCGATCGCACAGATGGATAGTTGCACCACAAACAGGTCAGAGGAAATTGGCCCCAATAAAACCCATTTGGCTAAGGGTGCTGCTCCCCCAAAATACCACAAAGCTAGGTGACTGAGGTGCCACATGTAGGTAGGAGCACACCGCCAGTCAGAACATGACATGAACACCAGACGCAGTGATCACACGCTCCCCACTCCAAACATATGCACTACGTACACACTGGCCCACACTAGCTCTTCTCAAGGTTGAGAGCCATCTGTGTCTTTATCTGATGCCCAAACTTGTTAATGTTAGACTGAGATGCTTTTTCAAGAGTGCAGAATTGTTTTATTATACCTCACAAGATGTATATATTTTTAGCCAAAACTTGTACAAAGTGAGACTTTCCTTAGATACACTCTGTCTAGACTCTCCTGGCCGCTGCTTTTAATTAAAGCAAATTGTTCCTGTTTTGCCAAACACCTCTTGTCTTTTCATTTATTTAAGATAAAATCATATCTGAGCAATATGTTCAAGGGCATGCATGTGAAGGTCTACTCTTGTAAAACCACCTAACTGTGTCCTCTCATTTCCTACATGTAGTAAAAGTGAGATCTTCTTCTAAGCTTTTGAATGCTTAATGCAGGGCAAGGACAAAGGTACAAAGCCAAATAGCAGACATGTTCATGTAGAACATGTTCACTTCTCAGGAGGCCTTTTGGTGCTTTATATACATCATTATTGTTTTTTTTTAACCCACATCAATGGTACTCAATTTATCAACTTCAAAATGATGAACGTCTGAGTGAACCCATGAGGGTTCAAAACTGTGGCTACATGGTCAAGCACAGATCCTTGCAGTTTATGTATTAGTGCACTGATCCACCAGACTGGGACTGGTATTTGCTCCCTGTGTATAAACTAATCTGTATCAACTTTTCTTGAATTAAAGGTTGGTTTGCAAGGATTCAAAGAATCCTCCTCTCCCTGAGATCCCTCATTGGATCTCGACTTCCATTGTTTTTTTATTTTTTTTATCAGCTAGATTACTATTTTGGTATTTACCTGGGGTTCCTTCCTTCATTTTATAAAGGCTTCAGCGGATCAAGAACTCACTCACAAGACACCTCAGGCATCAGTGATTCTGAGACCACTACAATGAGGTCCTAAAAGCCAATCACAAGCCTTCTGTGGTCAGATAAAGCTTCTTCAAGACTTCTAGCACCGTGCATATTCCAATTCTAAGTGTGGACTCTAACGTACTGTATTTCAAGCTTCAAGCACAGCAGCTATATAGGAGCCTGAGACCAAAGGCAGCATCTTTAGCACCTTTCAGACATGTGAGATTGACTATCTGACCACTAGGCTTTGGAACACCTTCCTGTCATGAATTAGAAAGCTTGCATACCGCCTCAAATTCCATAGAGCTATAAAGCCATGACTGTTCCCTGCACCTGCAGGAACCAACATGGCATCCACCTGTGAGGTGTGAAATAGCACAACTCCTTGTAATACTCTTTTAAGCTACTTAGGAAGGGCATATTTGAGTTGTCAAGGGTAGCAACAGAGCACAACTTCCCTTATTCTTCCCTGCAGCATGATTATACCTATCTGCAGAACCAAGTTTGCAGTGACAAGAATGGTGCACCTTTCAGGTCCTCCTACAAAACACCTTTCGCTTCCCACATAGGAGATCTGACAACTTTTAATGCAGGTCCCTGTTTTCAAAGACAAGTACTCCAAAGTACTACAGGGTCTCACTCGTGGTAGTGATATACCATGCTAATGCCAACCATTATACCCTCAGGGACCTCAAGGCACACATCTTTAAGGCAGTACTGTTAGAACATATGCAAATTCAAAGGCTTCTTGAAGTAGTCCTTTAATAGAAAGGACTGTATGGTGTTGATATCTCACAGTGTATTGGTCGTCAGATCACCAACATGCCAGGGGTAGCAGGCAGTGATATCACAAATCTGCTGAAGTCCTTTGACCAGTGCCGGCCTTGGGCATGGGTGAGCTGGACCCAGGGCACCAAATATTCAGAGCGGCACTGCAGGGAGCTGCCTAACTTAATTTCATGCAAACAACAGCTTGTCCATTGCTCTTGTTCTCAATCGGGTCCCATTAAAGAAGTTGCAATCAGCCCTTAATGTACCTCAGCCTAATTCCTCCGTCTTCCTCGCAACTTCAAAATTCAGGAAGCCCCACAAGCCTGTCACGTACACCCAGGACAGGGCACGGTCCAGACTCTCAACTGAGGACTGGGCCAGAGCTCTGGAATCGACGACCTACGCCCCCTCGGAGGACCTTGTCGTAGCTGATAGCAATTTTAGGAAGTGGATTTCCGACTCACTTGACTCTATCATACCTATAAAAACCCGTGAAGACAAGAGCGGAAAGACACGCTCGGCCCCCTGGTTTAGCCTGGAACTCAGAGCCCTCCGCAAGGAATGTAAAAAAGCGGAGCGATTGTGGAGGAAGGACTGGCTCCACTCTAGTAAAGACTCCTACCGGAAGATTGTGAGAGTATACAAATCTGCCTTAAAACTTTCTAAGGCCTCTTACTATGACAATAGGATAAAAAATGCCACAAACCCCGCGAGAGAATCCTATCTCATCGTCAAGGAACTCCTAAAGATACCACAACTCCCTTCACTGACCAGGGCCCCACCGGACAGGAGTAATGAACTGGCAAAATATTTTGACTCTAAAGTCTCCCACATTTTAACTTCACTTCCACTGCCTAACCAGCTACCCTGCTGGGACAATGTGACGCCTGACACTTGTCCAGTAGGTGACCCTCGCCCGCAGCTCAATGCTTTTAGGGCGGTCTCATCGGACGAAGTTGAAAAAACTCTGGCCAAGATGAAAAGTGGCTCCCTGTGACCCTGCTCCTATGAGGTTTTTAAAAGTAGTCGCCTCTGTGATTGTTCCTCCAGTTTTGGAGTTGATTAATGCCTCACTGTCCCAAGGCTCCGTCCCTCCTAGTTGGAAGGGGGCGGTAGTTAAAGCCCTTCTCAAAAAACCACAATTGGATCCCGCTGATCTGGCCAACTACAGGCCGATCTCGCTCCTCCCGGGCATCAGCAAAATTGCTGAAAAACTGGTTAACGTCCAGCTCTCCCAGTATCTGGAATCTAACAATCTGCTGCGACACTCCCAAACGGGTTTTCGCCCTGGCCAAGGTACGGACACTGCCCTCCTCACCGTCATTGAGGAGGCAAGGTGCATTTTGGATTCAGGGGGGTCAGTGGCAGTGATCCTCCTGGACCTTAGTGCAGCCTTTGACACGGTGGATCACCGTGTCTTGCTACACCGGCTGGCCGGGGCAGGACTCGGGGGCACTGCGCTGGCCTGGATAGAGTCATTCCTGTCGGACCGTTCGTTCCAGGTCTGGGATGGCAACTCCCGTTCTGACTCTCTTCCTTTGACAACTGGGGTTCCCCAAGGCTCCTCACTTAGTCCCACTCTTTTTAACGCATATATGGCCCCTCTGGAGGATGTAGTCGCCCCCTTCGGCATCAAGATTGTGAGTTATGCGGACGACACGCAACTGGTCGTCTCTCTCTCACATCTTGATCAATGCCCAGATAATCTCCTGCATTGCCTCCAGAAAATCCATCTCTGGATGTGCGAGTCCTCACTCAAACTTAATGGGTCCAAAACAGAAGTTATGCTGATGGGCAAGAAGTGGTCAGCAATTCCATCATCTGTCTGGCCCGATATTATGGGTGAGGTTCCCGCCCCTAAGAAAGAAATTAAGAGTCTTGGGGTCTGGCTCGAACCGGACTTATCAATGAAAACTCAGGCAACTAAAACAGCTGGAACCTGCTTTGGACTTATGCGGTCAGTCCGCAAGATCCTTCCTTTGCTTCCCCTTCAATCCAGGAAACTCCTGGTTCAAGGACTGGTCCTTGCACGATTGGACTACAGGAATGCTGTCTATTTAGGAGCCCCTGAAGCTACTCTGGGCAAGCTACAACGAACCCAAAATGCGGCCGCCCGGATGCTGATGGGTCTTCCTTCCAGAACCTCTGCCAGACCTGCGCTTAAGGCTCTGCACTGGTTACCAGTGCGAGAGAGGATCGAGTTCAAGACAATGTGCATCGCTTACAAGCTCCTCAATGGACAAGGTCCTTCGATCCTAGGAGATATGGTTACCCCGTACAAAGCTTCGAGATCTCTGCGCTCGGACAATGAGCGACTGGCAATTGTTCCCAAGTTTAGGAGGGTGCGTGCTGGAGGCCGTCGCTTCTCCGTAAAGGCAGCCACTCGCTGGAATTCGCTTCCCCGCAGTTTGCGGTTGGAACCCTGCTACCTGCGTTTTCGCAAGCAGCTTAAAACTCTGCTTTTCCCTAAATAAGTTTTTTCCCCCCCTTCTTGGCCTACTTCAAGCTCTCACAGCGCGGGGATGCCTCCGGGTCACCAGGCGCTCTACAAATCTCTAAATAAATAATAAATAAATAACTCCTGTCGTCACACTGGAACGACCACCTGCCCCCACAACTTATACCAAATTTTCTTTCTGCCCAGGTCGCTGTCACGGTGAATCTAATTTAGGGCTGACCCAGCCTATGTATGACGTCACTATGTAGGCCCCCTATTGTCCCACCCACAGCTCCTTAATAGACTCCCATCACTGCCTT
Organism: Triturus cristatus; assembly: GCF_964204655.1. NCBI lineage: Eukaryota > Metazoa > Chordata > Amphibia > Caudata > Salamandridae > Triturus > Triturus cristatus. Next base: position 793,071,593 of record NC_140589.1, read on the forward strand.
CATGACCCCGGAAAACAGGGTGTAGTAGTGGCAGTGACAGAAGCACCAAAGTGCGTGGCAAGGGCAGTAGCTGCAACCCATGCCTGCTCCTAATGGATGCTCATGACAACATAATATATGGCCTACTGCACAGCTTGTGTGACCCCTAACTAGATTAGACCCGAGTATAGTTGAACAGAAGCTGAAAACTCAGGGGCATATGTACAAAAGAATGAAGGAGTGTGGCATTAAGCAAAACTTGGAAACGCCATGCTCCGCCATTCTGAAAAGAAATGGATGCATCGTATGTACAAAGATATGGTGCACCCCTGTGTTTCCCCTAGTGCTGGTGCTAAATTAAGCTGCCTGGCACCAACGCAGGCACCCTTGCACCATATTGCAAGGGTGCCTGCATTGGGGGGAATGATTGTTTATGTGCAGGAAGGTTCTCATCATGGAATCATAGCATTTTGCTGTTTCTATGTGTGCTGCACTATGCAGCACACATAGATATGGCAAAAACAAGGAGAAATAAAGCCTTTCTCCTCGTTTTGTCATGGTAAGACCTGGTTTTCCCCATATTTACACCACCCTTGTAAATATGGAGCAGCATCAAAATCAATGGGTGTTGCGGCGAAACGCCCACCGCAACACCCATTGCGCACCCTTTCACGCTAAGTATAGCGTTAAAGGATGCGCTATTTACAAGGCCGTGTTAAGCCACGTAACCACTGTAAAGAAGGCGAAGCATCTATCATCACAGGAATGTCCTAAAAAGTGACTTTCCTATGGGGATAGGGGCTTGTAAATATGCTCCTTAGGGGTAGATTTACAATAACTGGCGCATCCCTGCATATCAGCAGGGATGCGGCAGTTATTTTGCGTCACGCCAGACACCTCTTGCGCCACCATGGATGCGCCGCATTTAAAATGCGGCACACCATGGGGCAAAAATAGACAGATGCGTGGCGCATCTGCTGCCGTAAAGGTGACGCATTGCTGGAGTCGCGTAGTAAGCGCGATGCAGCTCCAGCAAGGCTCGGGGTGCCCCTATGCCTAACATGCTGCGTCAATCCTTACGCCTGCTTCAAGCAGGTGCAGGGTTTTGACGCAGCATGGCCGTAAAGGTAACTGAGTGAAATCTTGTAGATTTCACTCAGCCACTTTTAGGAGGCGTTCCTGCGCCGGAACGCCCCCACCCTGCGCCGGAACGCCCACATGTGACGGAACGCCCACATGTGACGCAGGACTTTACAACGTGACGCATCTCCCTAGATGCGTCACGTTGTAAATACCCCGCAGCATGGCGCTGGCTTTGCACCGCCGCTGCGTCACAAAAGTGACGCAACGGTGGCGCAAATGTGGCGTACGGGGCTTGTAAATCTGCCCCTTAGTATGTTAGAGTCTGCATTCAGAAGTTGGGTTTGGCAGCTTTTGTCTTACTTTGCTTCCTGTAGAATATCATGAGGTGCACTCATTTTGTCTTAGGTTGACTCCACTCCCCACGTTAATCCCCAGAGCACTCACCAGTTTGCATCATTGGATATCCGGCAAGGCACTCAGGGGCGCTACCCCAACATGTATCAGAACTGATGCACACTGCACAACACTCACGCTTCGCACGTACGATCAGTCCGCAGAAGGTTTGCTTTAGAGCACGGAGAATTTTAACTAGCTATTAATTCCTTTTCAACAGGGTTGCTACAATTTAAATGTAATTATGTAAGTACAAAAATACCGTTTTTGCAGTTTTTCTAATAACGTGCAAAAACCATCAGATACATAACTGGCCGGAGGGCAAAATTAAACATTTGTGTACTCTTTTTTTTTTTCTCGGAGTTCTATTTAGAGCGAACTTGACCCGAAGGTATCAGAGCGCTTTACATTAAATAGATAATAACAACGGAAACATAGCATTCATTATGTGGCCACAATTGACGCCTATAATGCTGCGAGAATTTTCCATGAATTTTGCAATGCATGGAAATTGTGCACGAAACATATCAGCTCATGCTGGTGCAGTAAAACAAGAGACTGCTTTGAGAAATGCGCCACTTGGACTGCTAACATTCCTGGTCCAGATGTTCAGCCGCCAAATATTTTCTCAACTGGCTGGGAAACGCGCTCAAGCTGCAGACAGCAGTGATGGGAATAGTCGCCATCAATGGAGCACTTATTTTCTATTTTTCACGTGGGAGAATCTCTCAGAAGAATTTGAAATATGACTCCTTGGCTTGCCCCTCATTTCCTTTCGCGCATTCCAGCTCTGCCATGCTAAGCGTAAACATGCCAGCGCGCTGCTCAGCCAGTGTAAAACACGAGGAACACATTCAAAGGTCATTACATGGGGTTCTGCTTCCGGTTATAAATGGGTTGTGTCCTGATTTGATAAATGGCGATTTGGTTTACGGTTGCTCTGCCATTTATGAGTGGCAATAATAAATGGAAAAAGCTGACTTTTTCCTTTTATCAGAAAGGTCTCAGACTATATTTACAATGCAAAAAGTTGAACTTTTGTAATACGACGGTTGTGTTCAGCATGTCACCTCAACCCAGGCGTGTTCCGTCGTTTTCGTGCAAGTGAGATGGTTGTTCTTTGACAGACGTGTATAGAATCTCCAAAATGTCACTTTGTCGATTCACTAAAATGCTGTTCGTACTGGATGCAACACAATGCAACATTACAGTCATAAACTTAACCCTTGACGTAACCGGAAACCTGCTACAGCCTTCTATTTACTTCCTCTTCCTGCCATTGCCCTCATGATTCCAAAGCACTGAAAGGGATGCTAAGTGGCAATTCCTATACGCAATTGGCAATGACCACGTTTGTTGCTCACACAATGGCAAACTTATTACAGTCTCCTAGTAGCAAGGGAAACTGAGTAGCAAAAGGATACAAATTGTTCAAAATGTGTCAGCACTCATTCTCCTGAAGATTACCATGTACCATCCTGTCTCGTCACCTGTGGTAGGTCTACACGGGCTGCCAGTCCTCAAAATAACCAAATTTAAATCTCTCTGTCTGGCCCACCGAGTGATTTATACAAAGAGTTACCCGCTAATTCAGCGGCTGCTAATCCCTTACAGCCCTAAAAGATGACTACAATTCGCAAATCAGAGATTCCTTACTGTGCCAAAAATAAAGAAATCTAGGAGTTGAGGGTGGTCTTTTGCACATCTGGCACCAAAGATATGGAAATCAATGGTTTTACCCTTGAGGATGCTGAGGGAGAAACAACATTTTGGAAACTTTATAAACCTATCTTTTCGAATGAACAGCTTGCTTGGTCCTTTGTTCAAACAATCTTGTTTCTCAGCGCTGGGAAGTCCGCTGGGTAGCCATGCTCTTTACAAAACTTTAGCATAGCATAGTATACTTCTCTACCTTTAATCCGACCTCCCATCATAAAATAATCTCACCCACATTCAAACATGAAGCGTAATAGGGTAAGCCCACTTTATTAGGACAGATTTGTATCAACTACCTGACTTTAAATTGAACATATTAAACATGTTATCAACTTTATCAATACACCAACACATTGCCAAACCCCCTTTCACCATACTACCCTCTCCAGATGTACCAAGCATTCCCAAACACCAACCTCATTCCTCAAGTTCCATTAACTGCCCCGCGCAACCCTAAGTCTCTCTCTGTCTTACTCTACCCATAGCCCTTTCAATGAAGCCTGATTGCCCTTGTTCAAAGCCCCAAGTCTTGTCTTCCTCCCCTCCGTGGTCCCTCTGTCCACTCCCGAAGTGCGGATACACCCGCTTCTGAACGGGGATAAAACGGAGCTTATGGTCCCCGGTAACAAGGCAGTCCCCAGGCCTCTGTTCAGCTGGCCCAACTGCCTAGGTACCCCACCCACCTGAAGGAGTCTATCAAAAATCTTGGTTTCTGGCTTGACAAGGACCTAACAATGGTGATCCAAGCCAAGAAACTAGCTAGCACATGTTTTGGTCTACTTAGAATGCTCTGCAAAGTTCTGGAGCTTATGCCCAAACTGCTCAGAAAGATAGTAGTCCACTCCTTGGTCACATCACATTTGGACTACAGAAATTCACTCTTTTTAGGGGCTTTCTGAGTGACTGAATTTCCCTTGCACATGTCTACCTATATCTAAAAAATAATTCCCCTGGAATAAAACATTTTAAAACTACCACCATGCGTACGTATGCCTACATATAAATAATAGTTCCCCTAGAATAGAACTTTTTAACACTACCACTAACCACACCCTAAACAACTTATCAAAATCAATTGAACTTACCAGTAAATGGTGGTTCCTACAAATGCCAGTGTGCCATCAAGAAATGTATTGAAATCTGCAATTTTGGTTCATTATTATCAACCAGCTTTAGAAATGTAATTTATCTTATGGGAAAAAGCATAAATCATTACAAATAGCAAAAGTGGGTATGCAAATTTATATATTAGCATCACACCCCCTCAGGTTTGTGAAGATCAGTTAAGCAGTTGCAACAGACTTGAGTGGGCCCTCTAGTAACAACTTGAATGAATTTTAATGCTTTTTCATTTGACTTGAGAGCGGCACCTAGTAGCGACTAGTGGTACTGTAACTTCATGAAAATATTTCAAAGCTTTTGCATTTGATTTGAGATGAACACCTAGTAAAAACTAGTTTCTTCATGAAAGAAATTGAGGATTTTGAACCTGACTCGAGAGGGACATCTAGTAATGACCTGAGGAATTGCAGCTTTATCAAAGAAGTTTAAATTTTTTGAATCTGACTCGAGAGGGACATCTAGTAATGCCTTGAGGAATTGCAGCCCTGTGAAAGAATTTTGAAGATTTTGCATCTGACTTGGGTGAAACCTCTAGCAGTGATTTGAGGCACTCAAGCATCATGAAATAATTTCAATGCTTTTGCATCCGACTTTAAAGGGACACCTGCTAACAACTAATGATACAGCAGCTTTATGGAACAATTTCAGTAGTTTTGCAGTTGACATGAGAGGTACCTCTAGAAATAACTATTGGAACAGGAGCTTCATGAAAGAATTTTGTGGCTTGTGTATCAGACTCGCAAGGGGACATATGCCATGATGAATTCAGCTCAGTTAAATTTTTTAAAAAAATATTTGCATCTGACTAGAGTAGGAGCTGAGGAACTCGATGCTTCATGAATGAATTTCAGTTCTTTTGCATCTGACTTGAAATGGACTTCTAGGAACAACTTAATGAAATGCAGACTTGTGTAATTATAGCTATATGCATATATATATATATATATATATATATAATTCACTTAAAAAACCATAGGTTTCACACATGTTATAGTTAGCTGGACATTTCACTCGTGAAAAACCATTGAAATTCCCCCGTTATAGTTAGTGCAGGCAACTATAACTCACGCGACCGCAATCCTCTGCTGATGACGTAAGATATTACATCACTGATTACATATGTGTCTTTCTGAAAAAAAAATATTTGTAATATATGTATAGCTAAAAATTTATGGAAGAAGACATGGGTAAATAAGTGTCTAAATACAGTATTAGCATCAGCAGAGGATTGCGGTCGCGTGAGTTATAGTTGCCTGCACTAACTATAACGGGGGAATTTCAATGGTTTTTCACGAGTGAAATGTCCAGCTAACTATAACATGTGTGAAACCTATGGTTTTTTAAGTGAATTTGCAAGGTTTTTTAAATGCTAATTCCTAACTATAACGTGTGTGAAACCTATGGTTTTTTCAGTGAATTTGTACGTTTTTTTAAATGCTAAGTTATGTATTTATTTTTAATTTTTGCGCGCACGGTGCGCCCACGTGGCGCATTTCGTACCGTGCACGCCTCGCCATTTTTTACAAAATATCAATTGTTTTTTTCTCTCTTGGGGGTCCTTAGATTTATATATTAAATGTGATTGTTAATTCTTTTTTTATTTTTTTTTACCGTACGCGTACGGTAAGCTTACCGTACGCGCACCCCGCGATTTTTTAAAAAAATGTTTAAATTCATTTTTCATACTTTTTGGTCCTTCGTGAACCCCCTGACGAACGCTAGGGGGTCTGCAACTCTCTTCATGGCCCCCTTTTTGTGTTATCAACCTTTTTTTCTCAGTGCGAGAGACAGAAAATGGCGGCCGCTACTTCCTGGTTTCGACCGATTCGAATGTTTACTTTGATCTAACAACCAATCAGAAACGCGCTCGCGCACGGCACCGTACGCGTACGGTAAGCTTACGGTAAGCGCACGGAGCGCGCTTACAGATATATATATTGATTTAAATGCTATTTTCTCAGGAACTACTGAACAGATTTACACCAGACCTACAAAAGGCACTTCCTTGACCTTATGGCTACCTCTCTGCCAAATTACAAGTAATTCTGTTCAGCCGTTCGGGCTGTAGCTGTGTCTAAAGGTCCTATGGAAAAATGCATGGGGAAAACGCGTTTTGGGACCCCCCTTTTTTCTCAGCCCCCGCTTGACGAATCACCCCGATACTTTCAGGGTAGGAGCGGAGCGTAGCGCCCCATTAGTTTTGAAAATTTCGCGAGGATTCGTCAACCGGTGCCAAAGTTATTCCAAATAGAATGTTGCGGATTTCCTATGGAAACAGGGTCCTAACTATAACTATCTACTGGTGACCGCCAGTAGATAATATATATATATATATAATCTATATATATATATTTTAATATATATTCCACAAGAAACTCCAAACAATGTTCGTATGCTCTCAGTAGTAAAGGCACAGCAACAACGTAGTTCAGGTCAGAGTGTTTATTACACTCTGACCTGAACTACGTTGTTGCTGTGCCTTTACTACTGAGAGCATACGAACATTGTTTGGAGTTTCTTGTGGAATATTGGATTCACCGGTGCGCTTCGCCGGCATGTATGCCACTCTCCATGGGTCCCTACACCCCAGAAGAAGCATCGTCTAATTTTGGTATATTTTACTAGAACCATAATGCATTGTCATTTAACGCCCACTGGGGCGGGGCTTGTTACTTAATAAAGCAGTTGTCCCAGAATGCTTGCTCTCTTCGTTGCTGTAACATGCAAAAGCCAGTGATCAAGGAGAAATCTGAAACGCGTTTGGCTGCATATCAGAAGGCGAGAGGTAGCGGCAGCACTGCAACCGCCTGTGGCATCGTGTGCTAATCCCTTCAGTGTGCGGCATCTTCAAGGGGGCAACCTGTTGTTTTTGATATATATATATATATATATATATATATATATATATATATATATATATATATATACTACACATTAGTTCTATATATATTAAATATCATTATTTATTGTGTTGTTTCCGCCTACTTCCACATAGAGTTGAAGGCTTTAATGTGAGGGACTGGAATGATTGGCAAACATATGTAGAGTGCGACTCAAAAGCAAGAGTAAGTTTGAAAGCATTTACATTTTCTAGTGACTTCTAGTATTTTATACTTGAACTATTACAACCTCTTATTTAACAAAAACATTATAATAATAATATGTAAGAACTTTTAGTCAACCATCTCTATCCATTAAATTGCTCAGTTGTTACTCAAATGATGCTCACTCACAACACAACTTATATAATTGGGTAAGCCCACATCTACCACAGAATGCATTTATGCCAGGACATGGTTTACAAAACTGTGGGTCGCGAAAGTCCAAGCAATAAATAAAGATTCCTTTCGATACTGTATTTATTTTGTCAAATTGGCTTCACTTCAAAGACAGAGGTCAAATATCAGGCTATATCTTCTGACAAATGTCTGCTTTTTTAACAAGGGGATTGGTAGTGAATTATGTGACTATCTTGGTAGGGTACAGTCAGTGTGAAAGAAAAGGCTGTATGATGTCATCTTTTGTAACACGCAACAAAATGTATATACCTGTAAATGAACTGTACAGATTCAGCAGTTAGGAAAGCAAAAGTTAAGCAAATTTTTTGTAATTCTGAAGTGTGATGCAAACAAACATTTTATTAGGATCAAAACAAATCAAGACACTTTACTTGGTGATGCACAAATTATATATGTTCAATGAAATCCGATTTCCACTCTTTAACATTTATGCACAGTATAGTTTTCTCAGTAAAACTGTATGTCTGTGCAACTTCAGTGGTCTTTTCAGTGAAAAATTTGCTGTCTGTAAATGAAACTGCTCTATCCCATGATGCTTTTGTTACATTATAATATTGCTTACCTCATGCCCATTAAAGCGAGGTGTGTTGAAAAAGTTGTTCATTCTAAAAAGTAAGTTGTGGTTCTAAAAAGTTTGGGAAGCACTGCAGTAGAAGGCTTGATTATATCCTTCCACTCCCACTTTAAACCTATAAAGCCAAGATCAGTTATTAGAAGGCACTTGTATTTACCAATGGATGCTAGTTCCTAGTGGCATTGCTTACTTTGAAAAAAATAAAGAAGTTTATTAACCTCTGTAATTTTGAATTGTTATTACAAACTGTCTTTGGCAAATTAATTTATGTTAGGGAAAGCAAGCACAAATCATTAAAATAGCAAAAGTGTGCATGCAATTGTATATGTTAAAACCAAACACCCTCAGCTTTGTGGAGGTCATTTGAATCAGTTGCATCTGACTTAAGAGGGATCTCTAATAATAACCTGCGGAATTGCAGCTCAATGAAAGTATTTCAGTGATTTTGCATCTGACTTAAAGGGGAAACATCCTTTACCACCCAGTCACTACCACGATTTGCATTTACAATGTAGTCAGTATCCCGAAAGCGACGTTACCAAGCATTCCTTTACTCCAGAAGTCATTACAATGACTTGCTTTAAGGGTCTCGTTGTTGGACTGGTGTTGGACTTTAAGTCCAACACCCTCCCTACTGTTGCGTAGACTGGAGTTGGAATAGTAAAGTATACTATTCCAAATTCCATTGTCCGCCTAAGGCAAGCCATTGTAATGACTTGCGTAGTAAAGGAACACGTGGTAACGTCACAGTCGGGATCAAGACTGCATTGTAAAGGCATGCATGGTAAATGCATGCAGTGTTTCGTCATTCAACAGACTCAGAGGCACATCCAGGAATGGCTTAATGAAATAGAGGTTTGTAAAAAATAATATATATATAGTAGTCATCAGTGAAGGCATTGTCATCTCAGATGTCATTGGTGTTATCAATTATGTCATAGAACATGCTGTGAGTGTTGTAATATGTGAGGTAATGAGGAGTGCATGGGGAGGGCATGAGTTATGGTTACTTCCTTTAACCATAACTGATTAAGTTCAGTAGAATATGTTTGTTTGTTTTTTAATTTCTGTAATCCATTTTTTGTTTGACAGCACAAAATTATATAGCATATTACACTGTGAGGTTAAATCCATACTTTCTTCTTTTTTTTAACAATCAAAAATAAAATTCATCATATTTCAAATTATGATTAAGGAAGAGCTCAGCCATATATCAATTCATAGGTCACACTATAAAACTTACAAGATTTATTGGCAGATGTAGTCAATAAAATCTCCTGCCCCCCTCATCATCTAGTTCAGGGCTCATTAACAATCTATGTCTCCTTCCACCTCACTATAGGAGCCCAGATGCGTCGACCAAAGAGTCTCCCTCTTTTACCCTTTCTCTCATAGATAGTTCTTTCCATGGCAAACATTGATAACAACCGCGCAAGCCACTGCTGGAATGTTGGGGGTACGTGGTCCAGCCAGGCAGAGGCAATACACATCCGTACTACAGCCATAGCCAAGAAAAGAAATTGATAAGAAGAATCTTGTGCTTCATTGCTGACAACTCCAAGAAGTATCAGAGCCGGGTTAACCGTACCTTTCAAACCAAGGGGCTTATTAACAAAGGCCCTTGCATCACTGTTGCGTCATTTTTAACATGGGAAAAGTGACGCATAAGTGGCGCAAGCGGCTTGTAAATCTGCCCCCTAGTGTCAAATCAAAAAATTTCATAATCGAGGCTTTCAGGGTTTCAAGGTGAGAGCAGGTCGCAAAAATATGTTGAAGATCAGCATCTGGTGAATCGCACCGCGGACATCTGATTACTACCTGCTCCCCTCAATGTGCAATCCGCTACTAGTTCGGCATATATTAATCTTATAATGCACTTCCTGCTGTCTCTGATGGTATCGATAACTTTGATTTTACCAAACCCATTAAGACCCCCAGCTACTTATTTAAAAAGCTTCGCAGTTCCAAGAACTTCAAAAAGTTACACCTATCTAGCCCATACTCCTTCTGAATATCACTAAACTGCCGAAACCCTTCCGTCTGTATTAGATCCCCAACATTCTGAATCCCCCACCCCACTCAATCCGCCATAGTTCCATCAGAGAATATTTCAGGGAACATAGGATTTTTATAGAGCTGAGTGTAATAATTAATCCTCCAGAGCCCAGTCTTCTTTTTAAGTGCGGCACAAATTTTAAAGGCGGCCAATGGAGTCTTAAATTTAGTCTTCTTATAATAACTGGGCTCGCTAAATTTCATAAAACAATTCACTGCTTGGTCCCCGAGCAATAGCTTATACACATCAGGGAGCCCGGCATCGTTCGCAGGATTAGTGGGGCATGCACTAAATAAGATACTCATATACTGGAGAGCCGCTGCCCAATAATAAGTTTTAAAATCAGGTATGGCAAAGGCCCCTCTTTCTCTAGGGAGTGAAATAAACCTAAGGGCCCTCCTAGTTTTCCCGCCCGCCCAAATAAACCGGTTTACTATGTTCTCCAAGGCTGCAAACCAGTGTTTTTCTAATGCAATCGGTATTGCCCTAAACATGTAAAGTATTTTCGGTAAAAACATCATTTTAACCACATTGCAGCGGCCCACTAGTGACATATGTAAATTATTAAATCTATCAAAATCAGTTTTCGCCTTCCTGATTACCGGCTCGATGTTCTTTGCAACCAAGTTCCCCAGCTCCGGAGTAATGTTAATACCGAGATACACAGCTGAATCAGTTACTCGCGAGTCAGCCATAATAACATGCCTATTGTTAATAATCTGAGTTTTGGACTTGTTTAGTGCGTACCCTGAAAATCTACCAAATTCCTGTGCTACCACCTCCACCACTGTAAGCGCAGTTGAAGGATTTGCCGTGACGATGTTAACATCGTCCGCGTAGGCCAATACTTTGGATTCCAGACCATGACACACAATAGGCTTAATTCCATTATTGGACTCCAGTAGACGTATTAAGGGATCTATGTACATAGCAAAAAGTAGGGGTGAGCATGGGCAGCCCTGCCTTGTTCCACGCTCAATAAAGAAAGGTGCTGTGAAGCCCCCATTCAGTCTTAGGCGCGCTATAGGTGCTCTGTATAAAACCTGGATGGCTTTGATAAAACCTTCCCCCAAACCAAACCATTTCAGAGTCTCCCACAGGAAGTCCCAGGAGACCCTATCAAATGCCTTCTTGGCATCCAAAAGCATAGCAGCCATAGGGTCCCCTGAGACCTCTGTTACATCAAAAAGGGTTATTACTCGGTGAATATGCTGCGTTGTTCCCCGCCCAGGTATAAACCGTGTTGGCAGGGGTGAATTATTTTCCTAATCATACCATTTAGTCTTGTTGCCATAGCCTTGGAGAACATTTTAACATTGCTATTTAAAAGGGTTATTGGCCTATATGAGCCTGGCTCCCTGGGTGGTTCATCTTTTTTTAAAAAGATTACTATATCCGCCCCTGCCCATGATTCAGGAGCAGAGCCACCCTTTTGAGCTTGATGGATAATCAAAGTCAAGTCAGGTCCGATAATATCTACAAAGGTTTTGTAAAACTCTAGAGGAATCTGATCTGGGCCTGCAGCCTTGTTAGATGGTAAACTTTGCAATGCAGCCGTTATCTCCTCCTGAGTCAGAACACCCTCAAGAGTCTCCTTATCTACAGAATCAATCCCCTCCAAAGGTATTTTATCTAAATACTCTTGGATTATATTCAGCGCCTTCGAGGGTTCCTTACTATTAAGCCATTGGTAAAATTGCCGGAACGTCTCCCGAATCCCCGATGAATCAGCTACTATACTCTCATTGTTATCCAAAATTTCAGATATCTCTCCTGCAGTAATCCTTTGTTTTAACCTTACCGCAAAGGTATGCCCCACCCGATCGCTGAACTAGTGGCAGTGCTCTCTTTTTGCCAAAAAGGTTTCTGCAGCTTTAACCACTATCTGTTCTCCAGCATCAGCCATAATCGAGGCCAATTGAAGCAGTATATCCTCAATTGGACTGCCCATATTGATGGCTGTTGCAAGATCCTCCTCAATCCTAATCAAGTTATCCTTATTACTTCCTCTTGCTGTGCCGCCTTCTTCTGCCGGTGCATACTATAGCTCATTGTTTCACCTCTGACCCCTGTTTGAAGGCATCCCACACTATCCCTGTGCGTGCGCTCTCCCTATTAAAATCCCAGAATTCTTTAATTCACCCCTTCATAGGAGACACATATTCTGGATCTTGTAAGAGCCCCCGCTCAAAGGTCCAACCCTGTTCTTGCCTAACCCCCCCAGTGAGGGTGACTGTGAGAACTAGCGGATTGTGATCCGAGAGTATCCGGGGGTACTTCTCTATCCTGAGCTTCGAAATAAAATGGTGCGACACGAAAAAATAATCGAGTCGTGAGATAGCCTTATGAGGTGCAGAGAAAAATGTACTACCAGGATCTTCGGGTTTTAAATAAGCCCATGCGTCAGTGAGGCCATTATTCCTAATTAAATTTGTGCGAGCAACGGAGACCCTTCTTTTCCTACCATAATATCCACCACTCAGGTTGCTCCATCGCACACCCAACCCATTAATGTTAAATCCCCGCAGACTATTACTGGCATGGGCCAGGATGCAAGTTCAGTATCCAAAAATTCGAGAGCCTCAGAGTCATCACCAGTTGATCCATACACGGAGCAGATTGTGAAAATTTCCCCACCCATCGAGCATTCAGCCTTGGCCCAACGGCACCATCTATCGGCTAGCTTTCTTTTAACCTTAATATCACTCCTACGAGTAAGAATTGCAACCCCTCTTGTACGGGTGCCTTGTTTAGTATTCACCATGAGCTTATATCCTAACTGTTCTAGGATGCTGCCTCTAATGCCCTCTGTGTAAGTTTCTTGAACACAGAGAATATCGATTCGCCATGTTTTATACAGGATCGCAGTCCTTTGCCTTTTACCTTGATCATTTAACCCACAAACATTAACTGAAGCTATTCGCAGACTCATTATGTTATGCTTTGACAGTTCCTGCATGCAACCACCAGACCTCCCGTCATGGTTTCACTTTTGGATATATCAAAGTTTAATCTTACACAGCTTACTTTCTTCCCCTTCGTATTCCCAAAGCTCTTCTCTGAAACTTCCCTCACGTGTTGTACTGTGCAGTATTGTGCTGTGCCCTTGTCCGCCCCCCTCTTACTCCCCTCTCCACTAGAAGAACCCACCCCACCCCCACACCCCCCCCCCACCCTTACAGGCAGATAGGTCAAGCATGACCTATGTATGGCAGCCAATCTCACATCTCGAGCCGCAGCCATCCTCCAACCCCCTGAGGCCCCCTAGACCAGTGTGCACCCACCCCAACATACCATCTAAGTCTACAGCAAAAAACAGACATATGAAAAGAAGGATAGGGTATCGGTCCAATACAGATATAAGCTTCAGGTCCCCAGAAACCAATCATCATTCAGCAGTTGAGCCCCCATGCGGTATGAGGCCCGTTCCACTCATCTCCCTTGCATCCTTAAGCTCAGTCATGTATTTGTGTGCTTTAATGTCAGAGGTAAACATTTGCACCCTCCCTTTCAGGATAACCTTGAGCCGGGCGGGGAATAACAGAAAAGTCTCGCAGCCCAACCCCTGAAAGAGAGTTATCAGCTGATGGAGTCTCCACCTCCGCTCGGCCATAGTGTGGCAAAAAGTCAGGGCGAGCGAAGAAAGTATGGCCCTCATAAGACCATTTCGAGTCTGGTCTAGCCCGATCGATTATGACCTGCCTTGGAAGAAAGTTCCCGACATAAATCAAGATTGCTCTGGGTCACTCCCCCTGGCTGGTTGCGTTAATCCTCCAAGTCATTGGAAAGCGATGAGCCCGCTGGACCTCCATCTCCCAGTTCCAATGGGCAAGGTCGGGAAAGGCACCTTTCAGCAAGGAGACGACAAAGGCCATAATGTTTTCTCCTTCCATATTTTCGGCCAGACCCAGTAGCCGTACATTATTTCGGCGTTTCCTGTTTTCAAAATCTTCAAGCTTCCCGCACATATCCAAAGATTGCTTTTCCTATGCCTCCTTAAATGCCTGAAGATTGTCGACTTCCACCTCCAAGGCAACAGCTCTCTCTTCCACATGGGTTACCGGTTCAGTCATGTCAGAACACAGTTTGTTGATTTTGCGGATAGACCCCTGCAATTTTTTTGTAGTCTGGAGTGCCCTTCGGCTCTCTTGTCTGGCCTCCCCCTGCATCTGCTTAAGGGATGCATACAATACCTCTAGTGTGGGAGGGGAAGCAACAGATTCAGAGCCGATAGAGCCACTAGATCCACCTTGCACAATATTCGCTGTATTAGATCCATAATCCAAACTCGTAGTCATAGTTGTTGCGGAGTAGTCCCATTCAAGCTTACGAGCTGTGGCTGAATCTGATCTAGAAGATCTAGCTCTGGACCTTGCCTGTCGCTTTGAGTTGGAGGATCTACTGCGATGTGTTTTTTGCGTAGCAGACGATTCCCCCGAAACAGTCTCGTCAGACGTGTTAAGATCACTGGGCCCAGATGAGTCGGAGTCATCGTTTAATGATTAAAACTTATCCCCATCAGGGGACGGCAGGGGCGCGCTGGACCAGTTTCCAAAAGTCTTTCCACCATATTCGCAGTCTCACCCAGTCCCCCAGGAAGCCACTGTAGTTGTAGCCCCACTATTGAATTCTCATCGTTGTCAGTATTTTCAGTTTCTTGGATTCTGGGGAAATTCGGCTCCAGTCCAGGTTGTGCAGCCAGCCCTGCACCTGGCTGAGGTCGAGGAGTAAGCGGCATAGAGCTCTCGTCCTCGACCGCATCCCCGGACGCCACAGTGACTGCCGGGTCATATCCGATGTCCAACGCTGCACTCTCCATAATGCTGGGGGTTTCCTGATTCCCTAGAGTGGCGGAAAGGGTGCAGGAGGCCGCTGCTGTCCTGAAAGCCTCAACTACGGTCGGCTGCATGACTGCATGACTCGGTCCTTGAACCGCATCAGTTGAGGCATCCTTGGCAGCCTCTTTGGCCACCTTGTTAGTCTTGGGTGCCATGATTTGCCGTCGAAACCAGCAATACCTCTGAGACAATAATGATAGCAGCCGGAGGACCAGACCAAGCCCCCTTGACCAGAGCAGAAAATACCCGCGACTCCTGGGTCCCAGCAATCAAGTCTCCGAGCAAAGTGGGTGAGTACACAAGACCATATTATTCCATCCACCAGTACATCATTAGGTGCTTCAAGAGGGGTGAAAGCGGCTGCGGCTCTCACTGAGATCAGTCAGCAGTGATCTTGCCTCCTCCTCTTGAGAGTTCAGTAGATTACGAGTGTAAACTGGTATTCTTAATTGACCTTTTCACCTAACTATAAGATCACTTTAACCTTTGTTTTTTTCAGTGACATTTTAACCTTTGTTTTTTTACAGTGAATGTATGTGGTTTTTTAATGGTGTAGTGACAGCATAAATGGGTGATGTTTTAATGAGGGCAGACCTACTGTTTTTTTCAACGAGTCAGAATACCAAAATATAAAAGTCGGGCCTATTGGCTTTATCAGGGGATAAGTCCACACGCGCCTTGTGTAAAGCAAAACTATTGGTTTGATCAAAATAATGTATAAATAACCATAATGTCATATATTCTTTATTAATACACACATACCTAGGGGTAATAATATTAGCTGTCTCAAAAATAATTAAAATAAAGCTTTTTTTATTCGGAATATTTTTTTAACTCTCTTCAGGCCACATAATGCAGCCATGGAACCAATCATAAAGAGTCCCTGCACTTAAGCTAAAGGCAGACAATTCCAGCTTAGAGCACTTTAAAAATGATGGTAAGTTCTGCTGAGGTCATGCTTTTAGTGATCCAGGAAACGTAGGCCCTAATTTCGAGTACAGTGGTCCATAGGACCGCCAAACCAGTGGTGGGGGTCCAACCACCGCCTCACTGCAGGACCGCCCAGAATATTACAATTGCAGCGGTCAGGGATCAAGGATCCTGCAGGGCCGATGGTCTTTAAACTGCAGGAATATGCTGGCGGTGCTGCAGCCTGCACCACTGAGCATATTGCTCGTTGCCATTTCACCACCCTTTTCAGGGCGGTAAAACCGCCATGAAAAGTCTGACGGAATGGCAACAAAGGGGGCCTTACAGGAACGGCAACAAAAGGGACCCTTACAAGCCCTCTGTCAGATTTAGGCCTGGGTGTGCATGAGGGGGAGCACTGGCTGTTAGGCTCCTTTATGAGCCTAACAGACTGCCGCTTTCATACCACTGCAGAATCGCCCGTCAGACCAAAAAAATAAAATCCTGATCTGACGGGTGGTCGCACTGTGGGTTTGGTGGTCCCACAGTACACGGCGCGTTGCTGTGGGACTGCCAAACTCGTAATTAGGCCTTAAGAGGTTTTTTAATTCCTAGGGGGCTGTGTTCCTTACAGCCCCCGAAAATACGTTTAAACATTAATGGTGGTGCCTCTGCACTCCTTGGAGCACCACACAAGTTGAATATATGCAACCAAAGCCCATGCAGGGCTTTATGGGGCGGGAGGGAGCAGTGAATCTTTAATGAGTGGACTTGCCGCTTATTAGTCCTGGAATCCTTGGTGTGGTTTCACTCTAACTTTTTGCCTTCAGACCGGTTTTTGCTGACTTCGTTTTTTCTGGCGTTAGGACTCTGCACACTTTACCACTGCTAACCAGTACTAAAGTGCTTGTGCTCTCTGCTCAAATATGGCAGAGTTAATTTACCTATATGTCCCTAGTAAAGTGCACCACATGTGCCCAAGCCCTGTGAATTAAATGCTACTCGTGGGCCTCCAGCACTGATTGTACCGTCCACTTAAGTAGTCCTCTAAACATGTCTCATGCCTGACATTGCAGAGCCTGTGAGGGCAGTTTTAACCTGCCATGTCGACCTGGCAAAATAAATCTTTTGAAAAGAGTGGAATACATTGCACTCTTGGTGTACAACTAAACACTATTACCCAAGTAAACCTTGATTGTGTGCAGTCCTGGAACAGAACCTGCCTGGGTTTGTTAGAAATTAGAGACACTTGGGTGGTCAAAAACCCAACTGACAGGAATAATACCTTGCACTTCACCAGTGTTCACCTCCTTTCACTGAAACAGCATTTACCTTATTTTACAATTAATTCCAATTAAGAGAATAACATCCGATCCAGTTACATGTGAACAGTCCCTGGCAGCGTACAAATCCCAATTCAAACAGCGTGGTTATTCCGAGTAGATACTGGACTCTGCATCACAACGTACAGGTATTTTGAATTGAGCTCCATTACTACAACATACTACAACTGATAAATTTGCATGAGAAATGTTTGTCTCGAAGATTTCCACCAGATCAGTATCGATAAAACACAGTATTTGTAAACAATGGGATCTCCTCCATATTGAACTTTATTTCAGAGGACTTTTTAGGCACAAGTGCATCCTCCCACATTTACATTCCAAAAATTTGAAAGAATATCTTTTATCAACCAAGCGTACACACTCTGTTTACAATAAAGGCATGCAGAAATGTCACAACTACATCCACATTACATCATTCTTCATACTGTAATTCACAGGACGTGATATATGCCATCAAACGCCCCTGTGGCTTAATTTACGTGGACAAAACGGAAAGATAAGTGAAGGTTTGAATGACACTATATAAGAGTATGATCAGGAACAGAAACAGGATTTCCAATCTGGTGGTGAACTGGTTGGATAATAACCATAACATTGCTCAACTTCGCTTCACTGTATTGGAGAATCTTTTGGTCAATCCGGATACTAACACTCAGAGGGCTCTCGCCCACAGAGAAACATTTTGAAACAAGTACTTAGACACCTTGTCGCAAAACGGTCTCAATGATAAACTGGAAATGACATGTTTTCTTCAAATGTAGGTTTCATGCTGGGACCTTTCCACAGTTGTTATTTAGTTCTACCACAATTACGTTTGTACGACCAATACTTACAGTCTAGGATCTTGATGCGACTAACATATGCAGAGCATACCGCACATGTTATTGGTATATTATTGGCTCACCACATTTTGTACATGTTTTCGTAATTATGTGGTGGTACTGTGAACCTGCTTTTGGTTGTAACTAGTCCTTCTTAGTACACAACATGTTATTTTCTCAATGATAAACATTATTGCATTGCATCATGGCTGTTACATTATTGATATAAGGTACCTTTTTTGTTCTCTAACAGGTCTCTGCATCATATGGCAGTACACGTTTCTCACAGGTGTTGTATTTTCCACTCAATCTTTCTCCTGTATAAACATTATGCATTTTTGCTACTTGGCACTCTGCATGAAGCTTTTATTTTCTGTCAGTTTCTATCATGTTACAACACACTGTTATCTTCAGGCCATGAATACATGAATCTTGTAACCCATTATAAATGTACCAGAATTCAATAATCTATTGCCGTGATCAATCAGTTAATTTTTAGACATTACTGTATGGTAGTACACACAACTGAAATCAGCCTTGATACACTCACAAAGCAATTTTCGCATTTCTGCATTTTTGCTGATGTGCCCCAATGAATTGGGGTCAGGGTGCAGTGTTCATACATTTTTTAATTGTTTAGATCTTCACAGGGATTGGCCCATGGAAGTAGGTGATTTACTAGTGCGAGTCTGCTTTCATTTGCACATTTTGTTAACACACAGGGGTCTGTTCGCTATGACTATTGAGTGGGTGTGTCCAGAGGATGGTCAGCACTCCTTAAGACGTAATCGCACACCATGTTCATGGGTTTCAAACTAATGCAGCAACTTCTTATCCTCGGCTCCTTTTTTTCAACCATAACAAGGTAATTGATCATTATTTTGTGCAGTTTCTTTGAGGCCTTTTCGCATGCATGTGTGTACCCAGGATATTTGAATATCATTTTCTATGTGCTAGGTTGGTGTTTTTGACTGAGGACTCTTGGGCTTCTTAAATAAATTAGTGGTGGCTTGAATGTTGTGGCAACATGTTGTTTACGGCGTTTTCCAGGTATTCGTTTTGTTAATCAAATTCACACATAGCAGGAGACGGGGCATTAACCACTGCAATCATAAGAGTTGTAATCCAGTTCTTACTATTTTATACAGACGTGTTGCTGTTTCCTAAATGGTCCACAGGGTCGTGCAGAGGTTAGTAGAACAAAGGGCCTGATTTAGATCTTGGTGGACCGGTTACTCTGTCACAACGGTGATGGATATCCCGTCCGCTGAAATATAAATCCCATTATATCCTATGGGATTTATATTTTGGCGGACGGGATATCCGTCACCGATGTGATGAAGTAACCCGTCCACCAAGATCTAAATCGGGCCCATACTTTTTAATTGCTTCGCACACAGCATGGAATGAGTGAGTATACTGCTCTATTAGATGCATTTATTATATATACTGGTCTTGGTATTTGCAAACAGGTGGGGATGCAGGGGACTTGTTTACTATTTGGGAGATGGCACTTTCATGTTCATTTCCAGGTTTTCTTTCACTGGTTGTTTGACTGAACAGGTCCACACACAGTCTTTTGGGTCACATTTTAACTGAGCACCAAAACATGATGCTTCACCTCTTTGGACACGGTGTATCTTGGTTATTGTAGTTTTTGGGTTTGAGGGCAGTTGAGGCATAACTTTTAACATGCACGTTTTGAACCAACCAGGTTCCTCACTGTTACTACACAATTGCATATAACCTCACTTTTCTCTGAGATCACATTTTTTTAGCCTAAACTCGGAGTAATCTCATTTAGATACTATTTTCTTATCTTGTCAATATACTGGATGTAGATTGATTGCTAAGTTATTTTAGTTAACCTCGATGACAATATTTCATTCACAGCTACCCCTGACGAAGGGTGCTCACACCCAAAATGCATTGGCTCACTTCAGAGAAATCGTTCCAGAAGCTTGCATAGTAATTTGGGTCATGTAACAACTGTAAAACAAATGTGAAAGAACATTTATATGACATTTTAAGTATATGCATTGTTTTGTTGAAGTAACAGACATATTGTCAGCAATAAATTGTATGCATTAACACTCCTTACACTTTTTGTATTATTGTTTTATAGGCACAAATAATTTAGGAGGATTTGTACAAAAAGTTAGCCCACAGGCTCATTGTTGTCCAGGCTGATAATAGTTAACCTTCTAATTGTATCCAAAATGAACCTATTGTGAGGCCTAAACCTTCCTTTTTTAATGAACATAAGTCACCCCTCAGGTAGCCCCTAGACAGCCCCAAGGGCAGGGTGCAGTGTATTTAAAAAGTTGGACATGTACTTTTAAGTTTTACATATCATGGTCCTGAAAGACACTTAAGCTCGTTTTTCACTACTGCAAGGCCTATCTCTCCCGTAGGATAACATTGGAGTTGCCTTATTATATTTTATAAGTGTAATTTCTAAATGGGAAGAGATAACTAGTTCATGTTTGGTGTCTCTGGAATACTAATTTAAAATCCTAACTTATGGTGGAGTCGGATTTTAAATTACAATTCTAAAAACGCCACTTTTAGAAAGTTGCAAAAAGAACAATGTCAAACACTCATCCAAGTCAGAGATCTGGGACTAAATCCATCATCTTTTAGCTGGGTCTGGTGGCTTAGTGGACTAGGTTCCAATCCCGGTGGGTGCACTCAGCCTTTCATCCATTTCAAGACAATAAAATGAGTACCGTTGGGTAACAATAAACATCTGTTATTCAGTGCCTTGATACCTTTGGTGATACGTGTGCTTTACAAATACACATGTTATGTTTTGCTCACCATGCCACACCACCAGCCATATGCAAATCAGTCTCGACCCTGCTCCCCATGAGAACAGTCCAGCCCAAATGGCCAGGTCCTCCGTGGACTGGAAAAAAAGCATCCAAGGACCAGTTTCGTGGTATCTCCCCTCATCAGCCAGGATAGCTTGAATCTAGTGGCATGGCAAGCATAGAATCCACGTCTGGGCATCCCCATCCTACGTAGGATGACAAATGCAATAGGAAAACATTTATGGATGGAATATTGAACAATGTCAAACACTCACCCCCAGTCAGAGATGTGGGCCTAAATTAATTATTTGTTTGCTCACCATGCCAAACCAGTTTGGACCCAGTCATATTCAAATAAGTCTTGACCCTGCTCCCCATGAGAACAGTCCATTCTGAACTGCTAGGCCAGGTCCTCCCTAGACCGGAAACAAGCATTCTTTATTTTCAGAAAGTTGGCATTTTCTTGCCTTATCCTTTTGTTGCCTGCAGCCTGTGTCTGGCCACTTGACTAGGGGTAGTTGGGAGTTGGGCTTTGTGTATTCCTCCTAGACAGCCATACAATGGGTGCTTAGGTGTGACTGGATGGGACCTCACTGACAGGATGGATGGGAGGAGCTGGGCACAGCCTCGCTTACACCTGAATAGACTGCGTCCTGTCTCCATACAAAGGGGTACATACCCCATTGTAGTTAATCTGGAGCCAGGGCCAGGAAGGCAGGGCATCCGTGCACTTCAAAGGCATGCCTCTAGAAGCCTCTCCCCACTTCAATTCTGGAACTGTGGCTACTCTGCCAGGAAGAAGGAAGGCTGTGCTACTGAAGGACTGTCTCTCTGCTGGACTGCCCTCTGCTCGACTCCTGCTTCAATTAGCTCTTGTCTGGGTGAGAAGGACTGGGGCTACATTACCTTCGGAAACACCGCTGTGTGATGCATCTTCGGTGCAGGCTCTTGCATCTCTCGTTGATAGCAGCTTTGACGAACATCAGAATGCAGTCTTGCAGCTCCACAGAACCGCTGCCTCGTCCCCCCTGTGCGATGCATTCACGACTCTGGACTTCACATCTCAAATCCTCGTTGATGGGACCATGATGTCGATCTAACAGGCCCTCGCACTGCAGCCTTGCTGCATCTTGGAACCAACACACCATCTTGTCTGTATGAAGCATCTTTGACACAGACCACCGCAATGCTCTGCATACTAGAACTTAACATACTTTGTTCAATGGGCCTAATTGGGTCCCTGTAGCCAGACCGCATTCCACCGTGGGCAGCCTGAACTTGTGATTTAGTCCCGGTCTGGTGCGACTAGATATCCACGTTTGGAGCTTGATAGAAATTGGGTTTCTGGTTGGCAGAGGTATGCACCCTGTCTGAGCAGGAATCACAATCCTAGTCAGAGTAAGTCAGATACACACCCTAAATTAACCTGTGTTCAACCTCTGATAGCTTGGCACAGAGCAGTCAGCCTTAACTCAAGAGGCAATGTGTAAAGTATTTGTGCAGCACCTCAAACAGTAACACAGTTAAAACCGCACATAATGATTCCACAGCAGGTTAGGAAAATAGACATTAATTTAATGAACAACACAAGACCAAAACGAGAAAAATCTAATAAGCAGTACCAGAGTTATGAGTTTTTGAAGATTAAACTGAAATGTAGTGCTTAAAAGTATAAAGCGTCAACCGTGCTATCTGGTTGCGTTAGACCAGGTCAAATGCAAAAGTTCAGGCCGGCCACAATGGAGAGCGTGTCAGATACAGGGACCAGCCAGACCTTGTACCTTGGTTTACAGTTGCGTCGACATCGAAGACGAAATGCAAGGAGGAAAGGCGGTGGTGCAGCAGCGTGGATCCTTTGTCGGATATGTGTCGGAAATGGAGGCGATGTGCCGTGCCATTGGCGATACGATGTCCTTGATCCTCACAGCAGCAGTGATTTATCAGGGTCGATAGTGATGCAGTGTCCTTGATTCTTGCAGCAGCGGCAATCTGTCGGTGTGGATGGAGATGCTCTAATTCTGAGCTGTGCAATAGCATTGATGCGTGGAGTTTGGCAGTTGCAGCACTTTATACACACTTCCAAAGGCCCAGGACTGGATTGACTCCACTTGGCAGCGCAAGACTCTTAGATGGCATAGTCCAGGTGCTGTAGGCAGGTGATATGGAAGTATTTGATGCCCCTGAGACTTCAAACAAGAGCCAAGCTAGCAAGCCCTTGGAGTCCCTTTGGCTTTGGGTTGGAGAGATGCCGGTCCAGGGCTTCTCATTCCCAGGCAAGGAGGGCAGCAGACAGAAAGTCAGCACAACAGAGCAGGAATTTAACAGAGTCTAGCCGAGTGGCAGTCCTTTCAGCAGCACCACTGAGTTGGTGGTGTCAGAGTTCCAGTACTTATACTCAGTTGTGGCTTTGAAGTGGGGAGACATCAAAGAGAGGCCTTTGAAGTGCAGAGTCCCTACCCTGCCTGCTCTGGCTCCAGACTCAATACAGGGGGGGGGGGGTACACAGCATTTTGTGCAGGGACATGACACAGCCTATTCAGGGGTAAGTGTCAGCTCCTCTCTCCCATCCTGCCCAGGAAGGCCCACCAGGATGTGAATGCCCCATCAGTCACACCTAAGCTCCCTTTGTGTGTGGCTGTCCAGAAGGAATGTACAAAGCCCAGCAGTCACCCACTGTAGGAAATTCCAACTTTTGAAAAGTGGCCTTTCCAGAATTACAATTTAAAATCTAACTTCACCATAAATTCTGATTTTAAATTGTTATTCCAGATACACCAAACATTGGGGTCCCATCTCTTCCCAATTTGATATTTACACTTATAAGATATAATAAGGTAACCCAGATGTTAACCTATGGGAGAGAAAGGACTTGCAGTACAGAAAAATGAATTTAAAGAGTTTTTCACCACTAAGACATGTAAAATTAAAAGTACATGCCCTACTTTTTAAACACACTGCACCGTACCCATGGGCTGTCCGGGGTCTACCTTAGCGGAGACTTATATGTATTAAAAAGGAAGGCCAGGCAAGAGGGTTAACTTTCAAGGTCGGCATGGCAATTTGGAACTGCCCACGGAGGCTCTGCACTGGCAGGCCTGAGACATGTTTTAAGGGCTACTGAAGTGGGTAGCACAATCAGTGCAGCAGAACCACTAGTAGCATTTAATTTGCAGGCCCTGGGCACATGTAATGCACTTTACTAGGGACTTATAAGTAAATTAAATATGCCAATTGTGGATACGCCAATGCTACCATTTTTAAAGCATAGAGCACATGCACTTTAGCACTGGTTAGGAATGTTAAAGTGCCCAGAGTCCTAAAGTCAGCAAAAACAGCAGGTCTGAAGGCAAAAGGTCAGGGAAAACCACACCAAGGAGGCCAGACCTAACAGCGCTGTGATCCTTTCGGCTCTATTTTCTCCATAAAATATAAAACTCAATATCCCTGATTCGAATGATTGGGTGTTTGTTGCTTTGGTCTTGTATTTTTTTTAAATAAAATTAAGCTTTATTTTTCTAACCTGGTGTGGGATCTTTCTGTGTGGTGTTTGCACTGTTTTACTGTTTGAAGTGTTGCACAAATACTTTACACATTGCCTCTAAGTTAAGCCTGACTGCTCTGTATGGAGCTACCAGGGGGTGAGCACTGGTTAATTTGGGGTTTGTTCGTGCCTTACCCTGACTAGAATTGTGGTTGCTGCTTGACCAGGGCTCACACCACACTCATAAGTAACCCAATTTCTAAATCCTGAAGCAGTGAGACCGCAATTATGTTTTTTCTTTTATTAAAATGTTGGTGTTCTAGTCTCCCAGGGGCACCTAAAGCTTCCATTTTTTCAATCACAATAACAGGGAGAAATACTAGCAAGATTGGAAACCTGAGCCATAGAGAATTGAATTCTCTGTAAGGCCTAGTATGGTTTCTGCTGAGGGATGGGGACTATTGAGCAGTACATCAAGCTATACTTGCTGATTGGCAGATGCACAAAAGCCAAGGGGAGGGTGGTACAATTGACATTTATGGACCTGAGTTGTGCTTTTGATATAGTCAACAGAAAAGACTCAGATCCACTCTGGTAGATATGAGGGTAGAGGAGTCCTTAATTTCCCTGCTGAGAGTCATGAATACTGATGTCACAGCTAGGGTATGTTACAGCCTAATGGTGAATGTACTGGTACTAACAAGGCTGAAAGAGAAATGCGCAAAGGCTGTGTCCTGGGGCCTTTCCTATTTACTTTATGCATTAACTGGCTAGATAAACACTAAGTAAACACTTGGAAAGAGGTACCCCAACTGGGCAAGCGCCCAATTACCGTCCCACGGTAGGAAGACAACGCAGTCTTGGTGGCCAGGACTGCCAATGGCGTCCAGGGCCTTCTGGACGGTTTTACTGGTTTTATGAGGGACCTGGATTTAACTATAAATTTAACTAAGTAATTCTCAATGATATGTGGGCCAAAAAATAAAATACTAGAAAGAATGCCTAATATGTTGATACCACTAGAGTTGGGCAGATAAACATCTTTACATACTTATGCATCCCACCCCACTCCACACTTGGTTTGGGCCACTTACAGAACATAAAGCATCAACATTTCTCTAGATCTTCTGGGGCTGTTTTCATATTCACCTTTAAAGTAGGAAACACGCTGTCAGAACCCCTTTCAGAGGGCCATGGGCATACAGGGGCTACTGGGTCCAACCATGGTTATTGAGGCCTTTTACTCCTGATGTCCCAGGGCCCGATCTACTATGGATCCTGTACAACTGGGTCAAGTAACCCTCCTGCACTTGACACTCAGTGATAACTTGGATGAGAAGTCAAAGGCTCCTTAAAGGGGGAAGTGTGAATACAGATAAATGAATACGAATATTAACTCTAAGTGCACAAAGTACAAACAATAAATGAATGTCTGCCCCTTACTTACTTGCATAAGTAGAGCAATATTTTATTTCTAACTCTACACATTCAAAGAAATATGACATTCACATACAATAACCCAATATCCTTGAGTTTAGGGCTCCAGTAGTTGTCAGGCAAATCTTTGTCCCACCCTCTTCCTTATAAGTTAGCCAGGATTATTCCCCATTTACTGGTGACCACATCCAAGGAAGGCTCACTTAAAAGGCCTTACTCAAGGGTACCTCTTTGACTCTTCAGGAATTAGTCAAAAGTGTCTATGTTGCTCGGGCACCATTAGCAGTGAGTCCCATGGGTCCTCACATACCAAGTTCCAGAGTTACCCGTTCCGACGGTATGGAATCCTTTAGCGGTGCAGCAAGTGCCCTCTCCACGGGCGCTCCTGAGACCTGATCCTGTTTGGTGAAGTCAGGATACTTGTGGAACACGCAGCAGCACCCACCTCCACAGACTCTATCCTTTGAGCAGTGCTGCACATTGGTTCCAAATGCAAAAACAACAGTTGATGGACAGAATGCAGAACAATGTCATACATTCACCCCAGTACAGAGATCTGGGCCTAAATCCATAGTTTTTTGCTCACCATGCCATTCCAGTTTGAACCTAGCCATATGTAAATCAGTCTTGATCCTGTCCCTCATGGGAACAGTCCAGCTTGAACTGCCAAGCCAGGTCCTCCCTTTACTGGAAGCAAGCATCCTAGAACCGGTTTCGGGGTTTCACCCCTCTTCAGCCAGGATAGCTTGATTCCAGTGGCATGGAGAGCACAGGACTCACGTCTGGAGTCAAGCTATCCTGGCTGAAGAGGGGTGAAACCCCGAAACCGGTCCTAGGATGCTTGATTCTAATCGATGGGAAGACATGGCTTGGCAGTTCGGGCTGGACTGTTCCCATGAGGCACAGGATCAAGACTGATTTGCATATGGCCATGTCTGAACTGGGGTGGCGTGGTGAGCAAAATAACGATGGATTAAACCCAGATCTGTGACCGGGGGTGAATGTTTTGCCAATGTGCAACATTCCGTCCATCATCTTGTGTGTTTTGCTGTTCGCCCTATGTGGGAAGGGTATGCCCAGACGTGGGTCCCGTGCTCACTATGCCACTGGAGTCAAGCTATCCTGGCTGAAGAGGGGTGAAACCCCGAAACCGGTCCTAGGATGCTTGATTCCGATCCAGGGAAGACATGGCTTGGCAGTTCAGGCTGGTCTGTTCCCATGAGCCACGGGGTCAAGACTGATTTGCATATGGCCATGTCTGAACTGGGGTGGCGTGGTGAGCAAAATAACGATGGATTAAACCCAGATATGTGACTGGGGGGTGAATGTTTTGCCAATGTGCAACATTCCGTCCATCATCTTGTGTGTTTTGCACGTTGGTTCCAGCAATTGGAGCTGCTCCCACTCGGCAAACACAAGGTAAGTTTATTTTCTCCTAATGGGGGAAGAGAGAATTCTTTGGCTCTCAACTGAAGCCCCACTGAGAGTGCGATGTCATCATTGGTGACCTTGAGGTACTCCGCAAATCTGTCAGATGCAGATCACAGTGTGTGGGCTTGACCTGCCGGTCATGGCAGTAATGCTCTCATCCAGGCTACGACCTGAACTCTTTGCCAAAGTGATACCTGCCATTTGCAGCTGCTGCGTTACTCATGGTCTGCCCGTAGATTCTCTTGGCACTACTGCCCTCACTGCAGCTGCCCCTCCAGACATACGGGGTCACCAACATCGACGAACACAAGACTCCTGGCCCAAATAACTTTAACAGTGGCCCACTCTGGCATTTAGGGCCACTACAGCGAGGCAGTGCGGGCCTGGTGCTTCTCAAATGGCACTCCTTACATAGCTAAGATCACGGGGTGCACTCCTGGCATACGGGGGTCACAGGACCATTTCTGCACATGTGTAACAACCCAGTTGGTGCTCAGCCTTTCTACTCACACCTTGCTTAGAGAGACCTCTCGGTTGGGCTCCTCACTGGATCTCACTCCCTTCAATACTCTCCTCTTGTTCACAGGGCACCCCTGGTCTTGGCAAGGTGGCAGGCACTCATGCTCCAGGCTCTAGGGCAAGTGGCCTTGGTTCCCTGGGTGATGTTCCCTCAAACAGCAGGGAGACTAGCATACTTTGCCCCCAGTCCTTGTCACAGACAGAAATACTACAGAGCTTCCCCTTCTCACACAGCTCATCCGACTGCTTGTCAGATGACGAATTTTGGGGTCTGAGCCTCCACTTCTTATAGTCCGACACAGCATGCTCCAAAGCTGATTGACCCACAACACAATTCATGGGAGGGACCAGATTTTACACCTGGATGTCAGCCACAGTTATATGTGCATCAAAAGGTTGATACCGAGCTCTCAGCCTACCCTTTATGATTCCCTTATCAGCTCCATCTCCTTTAAGGAAATGTGTCCAGGCCCCTCTCTTGTGATCTATCACTGAATCAAAGAGAGAGCTTTTGAAGTGTAGAGTCCTTTCCTCTCTTCCAGCTCACAGGAATGCAGCATTACGCTTCTCTGTCTGGGGGGATTCCTCCCCTCCTCATGTCTTCATTAGGCAGTCCTGAGCTTTCCAGTATGGAACCCAGGACCTTCCATGTAATGTACCATTGAAGGCACACTTGTACTCAGTGTACATTACCAGCACACTTACTCACCAGTAGTTATCTCCATGCATTGTGCCGCTACAGACACACATTCATTTAGCACACATGTATTGTACTTCATGCAAGCACACATACACCCAGCACATGCTTTCATTGCACAGCACTACATCTCTCATCTAATGTATTCCACTTGAGCATACATATGCCCAGTACATGCACTAACCACATATGTACTGCACAGGACTGCTCTATCCCAGTACTGTACCCTTCCCAGGCATCTAGCACAGAGTCGGTACTCCTGCACTGTGCAGCACTCCTCCTCTACCTTATATAGGCCATGGGTGGGTTAAGCACACAACTGTGAAACTTTTAAAGAGGTGAGTGAGCATGTAGGCCTCAGAGATACATGGTAAAAAAAAGACCAGTTCTATTCTACTGATCACTGTACGATATGCTGCCACCTCTGCGCTCATTTTGCTTAACCCTTGGTGAAAGCGGTAGACTTCCACCAGTATGAGAATAGTGCTTTGGGCATCCCTCCTGGTCCAATAAGACATCAATCAGTGAGACAGGCCTATGTCATGGTGCACATGCATAATTCATGTTCACCTCTAACAAAACAAATCAGCATTAGGGATCCAGACAACAGTACAGTTGGGCACTCAGGGAAGAGGTAGACATCTCCTACCATGCAGAGGACTTTTCCGTGAGCTTTTGACCATTTACAATAGTAAATGTCTGTGTGTGGTATTCTTTGGAGAAGAGCTTTGGGGGTGCTCAGATGTTGCGCTTTTGCAGTGTGCAGAGAACCACTTTTGTAGAAGGTTACTTTCAGTGTCCTGTGGGTGTTCCACCTTTGTCTGCCACAGTAAGTTGGGGCTCACTTAGAGATCAAATAAAAATAATCCTGCCTTTACTGTGGATCTCTACATTGGTTAAAGGTGAGATACATTTCTCTTGGGTTACATTAAGGGGTTTTAATCTCTATCCAAGGCACTATCTAACCCTTGGTTGGGCTATTTAAAATACACTTTTGAGATGTTGGAAGCTCTGAAGCAGTTATCGGTCCCGAAACCTATGGGCATAATACAAAGGAGAATTTGAAACAACTGTGTTTCAATTGCTGTGAAAGTGTTAGACTTTTCATGCAAAGCCTCTGCACTCTCCCACATCGACTTGTTGACATCTAACAACCCAGAGCCATATCTCCTTCTTGTAAAGGATATTTAGCACAGGTTTTACCTGACACATTTCAGACTGAATACACTCCATAAAATCGTGTTTCGTTTTGTGATAGAGCCCGCCGTTCCAGGGACCATGTTTTAGGCCCATGTGATAACAATTCAGAACAAAGCACAATGCACTTTGTCCTATTTTTCACATTATATTCTGCTGCAAGCAAACGCTATTTTTCTCCGGAATTAAAGTTAATAACATTAAACAGTGCAAGCCAGCACCAATGGCACTGCAGCAGCTTCCAACAGAAACGTGCTGTTTAGCTGTCATACATTTTATTCAAAGTGCTTTAGAAACAAGAATGTTTCATGGTAAAAGGGACCAGTGATAACTGGTTGACTTGTATACAGATGTTAAATCCTTTACAAGTTATTCAAGTGACAACGTCTTTCTGGAGGGTTTACGAGAAAATGCTTATGATTTAAAATTTTACTGTTTACAAATACTGTGTCAAATTATACTTTTAGTATTGTTTGTATTTTATCCCGAATTCATCCTTTAATGACTACTTAAGTCGAATAGAGATGTTGATTTATTGACTCAAGAAAGTCCTCTAGTAATGACTTGAAGGGCTGCAAGGCTGTGAATGTATGCATGCATGTTTGTATATATGTATGTTCATATAAGTTAAAGGAGCTTTCACCAAAATACTTCAGCTTCTGGCTTGTCTTTAGCTTTTACTTACCATTGCCCAAAGCATACGACAGTGGGCATTTTACTGGGACACTCAGAAAACAGTTTCCCAACAATACATTTGAAGGCACTTGACTTAACAAACAGTGACTGTTAGTACCTATACATACTAGCTTGTCTACACAGTTCTTCCATAGTGATCAATATATTAATTGAAAGTTGCGATATTGATTCATCAGCATGAGCCACCGCTGGCAAATTTACCTATGCTATACAAAATAATTTATTAGAGTAGCAAAAGTTTATATGTACATTTTCATATATTTGAAGCAGCCGCATCTGACTTAAGAGGGACATTAGAGATGGAGCAGGGTTTCACAAAAATGAAACCTGCTCGAATGAATACCCCCATAATACGTACTAACAGTAAGTAGATGTAGTAAAACTAACGCACACCCACATAAACATAAGGGAACTGCTTTGCGCATGCCTAACCTAACACGTAAATGAATAATATAGTAATAACTCTTGTGCTTTGAAAGAAAACAAAGAAATTGCATGAATAGGCCGCATGTGCATCAGTATTTTGCATGTTGCATCCTACTTTAAAAGTATTAATTAATGCCGCTTTTGTACTAAGCTTATGCTAGGTAACATTAATGGGGAATAGTGGGAAACATCCTTTACCACGCAACCATTACAACGCGGTATGGTTACATCGTGGTTTTGAGAACGCAAGTCGTTACACCGACTTGCACTGGAGGGTGCTCTAGACTAAGGAATAGTGTGAATTACTATTCCAACACCTTCCCTACTGTATGTAGACTGGAGTTGGAATAGTAATTCACACTATTCCTAAGTCCAGCGCCCTCCAACGCAAGTCGATGTAACAACTTGAGTTGTCAAAACCACGATATAACATACTGCGTTGTGATGGTACGCGTTGCATCATCATAAATCCGGGAATAGTGCAAGGTGGGTGGGAAACAGTAAAGGTTTCATTCTCATATAATTGATAAATGTTAGTTTTCATCTACTTTAGTGTGCCGGATGGAGCCCCCATCTTCCTAAATTTGTCCAATGTGGGAGGGGGAAAGCTTCAATGAGTGAGGCAAGCAAGACGCGCTGTGCACCGCAGATGACATGAAAGAGTGAAGGCTAGAGTGTCAGACGGCTGCCAAATACTGTACCCAGTTGTGGGACCGGAGATGTACTCTGTGAAAATGTTACTATATGAAAGAAGAACGTTATAAAATTGTATCTTGTATGGAGAATGTGAGAACAAACTGAGATTCAGACCATGGGAATTAATTTACACAATGAAGTTGTTGAATGAAGGGTGAAATCATCGTGGTGTGACAGTGCCACCCCCCAAGCCCACCAATCCCTGTACGAGTTTGATGCTAGGTTGCAGCATTATCGGGATGGACATGTCAATTTTAGGATATAACTGGGGTGCCTTTAGGGGTGTGGTTTAGAGCTTAGGCTGGCAGGAAAGAGGAGGGGAGATGCGTCGCTGTTCGTCGGTTTGCAGAGAGGCCTAGCTGTCCCTGACCTGTCCTGTTCCTGTCCTTATATCCTTTGTTTCCCTGATTCTGTTTCGGGGAAGCACCACCATTTCCTAGGGCAAGAGGATGGTTTTCCTACAGACCAATAGGTTTGTATTCAGCCTAAATCATTCTCAGAATCTAAATATCAATGTATTTTGTCTCTGAAACTTTGGTCTCTTCACCTATCCACTACGTCAATGATTTATTGATATGTATTATTTAGATGAAACTATTGTCTCTTCATCTATCCCTCCATTAGGTATATTATGTTTGGCATAAATATTTGCTGAAACTTTTGTCTCTTACTCTATCCACTCCTTCATTGCATAAAGTCATTGTTTAATTTGGATGAGTTTGAATAATATATATAAATTTGTTCTTCTTGAGATTCAGTGTTTGTAATCTGTGACCAAATGCAACTGAGCATTAACTCTTGATCATCTGAGATAAAAAATCATTATTAACTTTAACGAGAGTCTGTGATCATTTTATTGACTAAATGGTGGTAAGCTAGTAGTCGTCATTGCTATCAACTATTCAACTAATTGGTCCATTGACCAAATAGAAGGAAAGTTGATATTAAAGATTAGTTATTAAACGGTGTCTCATTTGAATCAATAAATAGAAAGAATTGTTG
Source organism: Triturus cristatus (assembly GCF_964204655.1). Classification (NCBI taxonomy): domain Eukaryota; kingdom Metazoa; phylum Chordata; class Amphibia; order Caudata; family Salamandridae; genus Triturus; species Triturus cristatus. The sequence goes on from NC_140589.1 coordinate 793,104,124, forward strand.
GAACGGATATATTGAGCCCAGCGCAACAGGGATTCTGGGTGAATGTGTATGGGCCATTGTAGTGTGATGTTGTTGAGTATGGATCCCTGATCAATTATTGGTATTGGTGCTGGATCAGTTTCTTGGTAGCAGAGGACGGTTTAATTATTGATTAGTTGATAATGATTATTGAATATTGATTATATGTTCGTAACACGAAAAGTTAGTGTCATGATCTATGTTGTCTAGAAGTACAGGTACGGAGCTACCTGAGGAATCCTGGGAAGGAATTTGCCTGAAGTAGGCAGAAGAAGAGTGTGGTAAAGAAATCAAACTGCAGAAGTACTTTGTCTGTTGAAATAATACCTAAAAGCTACGGAGGGCGGTAGGTGTTATATTAGGGTATTTTTGTATGTGAGTAGAATGTTTGAATAGTGAAGGGTCCACTTCCGAAATTCTAGCCTTATTTCCAGGAGAATAGCAAGACTCGTTTCACACCAAAAAGTCATCTTGTGAAATTCTGGTTTTATCCCTAGAGGAGTAATAGGTCCACCTGGAGCTTGTCTGAAGGGTAAAATTAGCGCTATTAGGACTCGTAGCGAGAACATCTCTTGAAGAGTGAAAACTATCTCTTCATTTAGTGGAACAGACAAGGTAGCATGTTGTTACTAATAGAATATTGACTGAAGAAAACACAGAAAAGTATTTTCTTAAAATTTTGTAAAGGGAGGGTTAGTAGAAGGAGTACTACTGAGGTCAGAAAAAGCCGCGCTGACATTGGTCAGGCTGCGGGCATGTACTGAGTTGTGATTGGTTGGTTGGTGTGAGCCGTGCTAGTATTGGCTGAGACTTTGCTTACGTGGCAGTGCTCTGATTGGTTGGTTGGTGTGAGCTGCGCTGGTATAGGACGAAAGTTAACCAATAGAATAACTGGAATTACGGAAAGGTTGTTTTTGTTTATTCATGATAAGACCCATTAGTGGAGGAAGTCAGAAAATGAAGTTGATGAAGAAAATAAAGAATTTCTTCAAGAAAGACAAACCAATTGTGACTAGAGAGGGAATTCTGATTCCGCCTCCAAAAACGCCTACTTCTTTTATGATGTTGGAACGAGGATATCACACGTGTAAGTGGTTGGAAAATTGGATAGAGTATACAAAAGGTGATGGTGTTTTAGCTTTTCCGCAACATGGTACATTTAATGTGAGGATATTGCAGAATTTGAGAAACCGAATTAATTCATTAGTTCCAAGCTCTAGATTGACTCAGTACGAGGATTTGAAAGAATGGGAAGTAGAGGCATTTGAGATAGAAAAATATAGAATTGGTAACAGAGGTTACAGGAGTATAATGTTCGGATACCATTTTGAGAACAGGGAAGAAAAGCTGAAAAGATGGAGGAGAGCTGTGGTAATGGAAGGGTTGTACCCAGTATTAAGAGTTGATCAGCAGACTGGAGGTAAATGTAAGTAGAAGAGGAACCATTTAAAGATTCCAAGTGTAAGAGGCGATATAAATGATTCCAATGGCAATTAATTGATAGAGGTTATCATGAACAAAAGACCTCCACCATATGAAGAGAATGTAGAGGTGGTGACTCCGAGTGCACCACAAATGGGAACTCCATTGACTCCGCAAGTCTCAGATATAGCGAAAGTAATGAAAGAAAACTAAGCAAAAATGATGAATAAGGTCAGACTAGAACTGGTTCAGAAATTGAATCAGTTGAGTTTGAATGCAGAAGCATTGATGGTACCTGTAACAACTGGACCTGTAGTTCCGTTGTATGGAGATAGACAGAATGTGTCCAAAGTACATGCATTGGCTGTGTCAGGAAGTAGCGTCAGGAGTGGTATGAATGAGGATGGACAGGCAAATGCGAATAATACATTGTTAGTTCTTCCTGTTAGTGAGTTGATAACATAGACCCCGCAGAGAAGTATACAATTAGAGCCAAGAAAAATAGGGCCAAATGTCACTCCAATACCAGGGAGTTCAGCAGGTCCTTCACCAGAAGAATTAAATAATTGGATAAAAGAAATGACAAAACCGAAACCTCAACCACAGAGTATAAATGTGAGTCAGTTGGAAGAAATGATTATTGGAACAATAAGTCCAGACAGATTAGGGACCTATCGTGATGAAGAATTGTTGTTTTTGTGTAAGAGTATTACTCGGAGGGCAAAGAATTTACATGAGAAAATATCTGAAGCTGCTAGTGAGTATGGAGTAGACATAGAAAAGTCGAAGGAATTGCAGAAATCGTACAGGTTGTCTTTCACTGACAAGGACCTAGAAAGTTTGAATGCGTCTGGAAGAAGGTTACAGATAAAGGAAATAATGAATATTTGAAAGAAATGGGGAGATGTAGATCGCTGGTAAGTTAGGTGGACGAAAAAGAAGGAAGAAGCAGCTAATAAAGGAGCATCTATGTTTCCCATGAAAGAAACAGAACAGGTTGAAAGGGCGTGTCCAATAAGAGAAGTACCAGGTGGTGGATATTTTCATGTTCCTTGGTCAAGACATGATATATTACCTTTTACAAATGATTTTCCCATACTAAGAGAGAAACCCGTTGAATAGTACAAACAGGTAGAAAGGTTTGTAAAGGTCTCGAACGTTCTGCTAAAGGATTTAGATGGGCTGTTTGAGATTGTTGTATCAGCCGATTTATGGACAGAGTGTAAGTTCACTGTCAACTGGCCCAAGGATGAATATCCCAGAGATGCTAAAACAGGTGCTCCATCAGAGGAGGTGATCAAAAAGTACAATCAGGGGGGGGCGTGGCCTGCAGCCAAGCAAGATGGCCGCAGCCTAGTTGGGCTCCGGGGGAACGATCGACTCCCCCTCTCATCCGTAACTTATCCGGGCAGCGATCCGATCCCTAAGGTCTGGAATCGTGCAGCGGACACACAGCGTTGCACCCCGGTCCAACTCCGGGGTCCCTCGGACGCCCACGACGGAATCGGCGGGACCTGGACCTCTGCGGCCTGCCTCAGCGTGTGCGACCGGGGCCTCGAGTGACGGGGCGGCCCTGGGCGAGGCGTGCCCGAACAGATCTACACTGCGGCGGTAGCGGAGGCTGGACGCCGGCGGCAAATACTGGCGACGGCGACACCTGAGGTGGCCGAGGCGGGAGTGAGGCGAACGCTGGACGACCCCCATCGGCCCGTGACAAGGGGACTGCGAGAGGCGCCAGGATCCGCTGTCCATCCGGTGGGCCTGCCCGCGCTAAAGCGAGCTGCTGCCGGCCCCCGGGCCTGCGCTGCACCGGAGACTACGATCCGGACCTGTATCGGGCCCCGCCGAGACGTGAGGCCGGCCCCTGCTGATCCGTGCCGACCCCCCCCCCTCTCGGGGACGACCAGAGACGGGGACCGCTCCCTAGGCTGCCTGAAAGGTTCGGGCCCGGCCTGGGGGGCCCCTGGTGCATCGCTCCCCCGTTGATCTGCGGGAGTGACATTTAGGAGGTATCATTAACGCCATGAGCGGGAAAGGAACCAAGGGGCACCACCAAGGCAAGCTTGCTAAGTTCGCCTACACCAGGGACTCCGAGGTGTCGGACCGCGGCGGCCCCACCGGGAAGATGGCGACGACCACCGACACGCCGAAGGTGACGCTGGAGGACATCATGATGGCCTTAACGCAGGTACAATCCACAGTGGGGTCAATCTCTACGGACGTATCCCTGCTCCGCGCAGACTTCCAGAAGATGTCCGCCAGAGTAGCAGAGGTGGAGCAGGCAACGGAGACTTTGGCGAAGGACTCCAAAGGCCTCCTACAGAGAGTGTCGCAGTTGGAGTCAGAGAACAAACGCATGGCGGCCCGGCTGGACGACCAAGAAGTGCGCTCTCGCCGCAACAACGTGCGCATTATTGGGATTCCCGAAAGTGAGGGGCACCCGGCCATGGACCTCTATGTGGAAGAATTGATTAAGTCCAAGTTGCAACCCCGGGGCCTCTCGACATTCTTTTCAGTGGAGCGCGCACATAGGGTACCGGGAGGGCGCCCGAAGGTTGGGGCGCCTCCGAGGCCTGTCCTGGCCCGCCTGTTTAATTTTAGAGACAGGGATGCCATTCTACAGGCGGCGCGGGTGGCACCGCCGATTCGGCTTCAAAACTCCACAGTGTCCTTCTTTCCAGACTATACGGCTGCGGTGGCGGCGCAGCGGCGGAGCTTTGTGGAGGTCAAGAAGAAACTACGGGCTCGCGAACTTCCATATGCAATGCTCTTCCCAGCGCGTCTCCGGGTGGCGGCGGAGGGCAAGACTTTCTTCTTCGACACACCGGAGGAGGCTCATGACTGGTTGGAGGGGTGGCGCCGTGCTGGTGGCGCAGGGCGTTCGAGCCGAGGGACAAGGCGTCCCGGGAGTGAGGTCGATCCTACTGGACATGAACAGCGCCTTGAGGAGGTTGAGGAGGGACCCACGGGTTGATGCGGCGGCTCGCATCCTGACCGAACTGCAGTTCAAGACTACCCGCTGGGAACTGATGTTGATGTAGTGTCCGCATACTGGCTGATTTGGGACATGAACGATGAGACCTGGGGACGGGGGATGTCCTGGTCCCCCTCGGACTCCACGCTCCCTAAAAAGCGCAAGTACTGTTCGGGGTTCAAGGGACTGAGCACTCTGCTAAGTTGGGGTGGCGGGCAGTTCTGAGTCCGTGTGGCAGGGAGGCAGGGAGGGGGGTGGGGGGACGGGGTATGTTCTTTGGTTTTGTTTCTTTGTTTTGGTTTGGTAGGACACGGCTCTTTGACTTACATCATACACATGTTCTGCACACAACCTGGGCCACACTATGCTCTATCCGCCTATTGCTTTATCTCCTCTCCCACCCGCCGTGAAGTCAGATTTGACTACTCCAATAGCCCCTGACACTGACTTGACCCCGGTGCAGCCCCTCTCTTTACTGACCTGGAATGTACGGGGTTTAGGAGACAAAATCAAACGAGGCCTGGTCCTGCATAGTATTAAACGGTGCGCCCCGGCGCTGGTCTTGCTTCAGGAGACCCATCTCACCGGCACGGCTACTAAAGCGCTGGACAGATGGGGATATAAGATGGTGGTCCACTCTGAGTTTACTTCTGGGTCCCGAGGGGTTGGCATCTGGCTGCGCAAACAGTCCCAATTAATAGTGCTCGATGTACAAACGGACGGAGCCGGGTGGTTTGCCGCGGCTCACATACAATGGGAAGGGCATCTTTATAATGTAGTGTCGGTCTACATCCCTCCTGGGTTGCATGCCACGGCGTTCCCGGTACTTAGTGAATTTCTCCTTACCCTACCGGAGGGAGAGGTGCTGCTTGGGGGTGACTTTAATGCGGTGATGAATGATCACATTGACCGGTCTCCGCCGCGGGCACAGGGTAGCGGCGCAACGCGACTTGCAGGCTTCGTGGCGGCGCTAGGGTTCACAGATCTTTGGCGCTGGCACCACCCAGAGACACGCTCCTATACATTCCACTCCGGGGTGCACAACAGTCTAACCCGCATTGATCATTTTCTGGGCTCCCCCGGATGCCTCCATAACGTTGAAAGTATTGACATTAGACCCAGAGGCATCTCTGACCATTCCCCGATCCTTCTGCACTACCACAGTTCCCACCTGATGCGCCGCCGCGTTTACCCGATACGCCCCAGCTATCTGCGTCTCCCGAAGATTAGTAAATCCATCACACAGGGGTCGAAACTCTACTTCCACGAGAACGCCGCTTCGGTCGACTCTCCCACAATTCTTTGGGAAGCGTACAAAACGGTGCTGCGAGGCCAGGCGATGGCGGCCATCACAGGATATAAGCGCATGCAAACGTCTGAGTTGCAGACGCTGGAGCTTGAGCTCCGGGCTGCGGAGGCTCGTCAGGCCGAAACCCCCTCCCGTGAAACCTCCCATGACCTGCGAGTGGCTCAGGTAAAACACAGGGAGCACCTGGCAGACCGTGTTAAACAGCGACTTGAGGCCTCACGGCATACGGTCTACGATGTCGGCGTTAAAACCGGCAGGCTACTGGCGTGGTTGGACAGGCGAGACAGCGGAGCCCGATGGATCGCGCAGCTGGCCACGGCCGAGGGGTCGACAACGTCAGACCCACGAGAAATAGTGCGCACCCTGGCGGGGCATTTTCGTGGTGTGTATTCCTCCAACTCCTCCATGTCGGAGGAGGTGGCGCTGACATACATTAGTGACCTGCAGATGCCTAAGCTCTCCCCTGAAGCTAGGGAGTCCCTGGAGGCCGATCTTACGGTCGAGGAGCTACAGGTGGCTATTGCGGCATTACAACCTTGCAAGGCACTGGGTCCTAATGGCATCCCGATTGAGCTGTATCAACGGCTGCCCGAGATGCTGACCCCACACTTGCTGAATATGTACAAACACGGCCTGGAGATGGGGGAGCTCCCCGCGGACCAGCGAACGGCCACCATCGTGGTACTGCCAAAGCCGGGTAAGCCGGCGGACAAATGCGCCTCCTATCGCCCCATCTCACTGCCTAATGCAGAGGCCAAGATCCTTGCGAAACTGTTGGCCCTCCGACTCACGCCACACTTGACTGACATAGTGCACCCGGTCCAGTCGGGCTTTATGCCCAGGAGGAGTACCTCCCACAATCTGAGGCGCTTACATAGCGTGCTGGCCCGAGTGGACCGAATTCAAGAACCCGCTGTTATTCTCTCCCTTGATGCCCGTATGGCATTCGATATGGTGGAGTGGCCCTTTCTCTTCGCAGTATTGTCTCATCTGGGGTTTGGGCCGAAATTCTGTGCCTGGATCCGACTCCTATATACCAAGCCGCTGGCCCATGTCGCGGCCAACGGGCACATGTCGGAAGATTTCCCCCTGGGGCGAGGTACGCGACAGGGCTGCCCGCTCTCGCCGCTGCTTTTCGCCCTAGTACTCGAGCCCCTCGCGACATGGATACGGTGGGAGCCTATGATGAGAGGCCTTCGATGGTCGGCGAACTGGGAAGACCGCGTCTCCCTATACGCGGATGACATACTGCTTTACTTGTCATCTCCGAGGCGATCCATCCTTACATTACTTAATATTTGCGAGGTGTTTGGCCGGGCATCCGGCTATACGATCAACTGGTCGAAGTCGGTCCTCATGGTGCTGAGGGGCCCCCCCCCTCGACTGTCGGAGGGCTGCCAGATACAGGTGGCAAAGGGGTCGTTCAAATACCTGGGGATACATGTTGCCTTGGATCAGATGGAATTTTTCAGGCACAACTTAAGCCCTCAACTGGACCGCCTCAAGCAGGATGTGCGGCACTGGGGAACGTTGCCCTTGACCCTGGTGGGGAGGGCGGCGCTCTTTAAAATGATGGCCCTGCCGAGGTTTCTCTATGTGTTGGAAAATACTCCTTATCCGGTGCCACCGGCTTATTTCCGAGCGGTTGCAGCGCAAGTCTCTAATTTACTCTGGGGCAACAAACCAGCACGCATTGCACAAGCGAAACTGGTCTGTGGGTGGTACGATGGGGGAATTGCTCTCCCAGATATCCAGTTGTATTATTGGGCGGCGCAGCTCAAGGTGATCAACCAGTGGCTCCATGCGCCGCAGTCAGATCCAGCGTATAAGGCAGATAGGGATATACTGGGCGAAAGGGGTATGCTAACCCCATTGTATGATGCCCGGCTGGCCCCGCAGCTGATTGGCCCTCTGCGTCAGACTGTGTCTATCTGGCATGTGGCACAGGCCAGGCTGGGGTGGCGCGGAGTCCTGACGCAGCTTACGCCTCTCTGGGACACGAGGCGGCTGGGACGGCTCAGGGACAGCAAGGGCTTTGCCGCTTGGGACGCTATCGGGATCTCGGTGATAGGCGACGTGTGGCACAAAGGGGAGGTTGTTCAATTCGCTCGTTTGCAACAACAGTATGAGCTGGCTCCCTTAGAATGGTTCCGATACCTACAGATGAAACACGCCTTAACGACACAGTTAACCCCAGGTGTGCAGGTTCCAGAGGCATCTCCGCTGGAAGACAGGCTGCTGACCGAATACATGCCTAAGCGGGCCACATCTTTCACATACCGCAAACTGATCAACAATTTGCCGGACCCTATGGGGGTCTTGCGGGAGAAATGGGCTGACGAGGTCGGCGATTTCGATGACCCAGATTGGCGGGAGGCGCTGGCGTCACCGCGCGAGGCGGGTATACCCTCACGGCTGCGTCTTGTGCAACTTCGTATTCTACATCGCTCATATTTCACCAGAAGCCTATTGCATAAACTGGGCAGAGCACCACATCCCTTCTGCCTGCGGGGTTGCGGGGAGGAGGGAACCTTCTATCACCTGCTCTGGGACTGTCCGGTTCTTCAACTCTTCTGGAGGCGAGTGCTGCGAACGATGTCGCAGGTGTGCGGGGTATCACTGCTGCCAGAACCCAGACGCTGTCTTTTGAATGTGTGGGAGCCCACGGATCTTAATCGCCAGGCGCAGGGCTGGGTGACGGTAGGGAACATGATGGCTAAACGGATCATAGCCCAAAAATGGGGAGCGGTGGAGACACCGCTACTGTCGATGTGGAAAAAGGAAATGGATGGGGCTATGTTTGCTGAGCGTTTTGTATTTATCAGGCGGGGTTGTCCTCGAAAATGGGTCAGAGTGTGGGGAGCATGGAACAAATATAGGGGCAACATATGTGATCCACCACCTCTTTCTGATGAGGAGTCTTCTGACTCAGATGACTAGAGAAACTGAAGGGAAGAGGGGGAGGGTGGCTGATAATGATGGCCTCAGGAGGCCCGATCTAGGTCTACTTGGAGAAATGATGATTATGTATGGTGTTTTGTCTACCACAATGTGTATACGATCTGATTTCGTGTCCTTTTGTTATAGTTTTTGTGAAAACAATAAAACTTTTTTTTTTTTTAAAAAAGTACAATCAGGTGATAAGGTTTCTGAAAGGGAAAATTTCCCCCGAAAGAAACAGATTGGGTTAAAATTGACAGAACCAACAAGTAACCAAATGAATCAGTTCAAGCCAACTATGAACGATTGTTACAAGTATTTAAACAGTATAGTGGATTTGAAAACATTGGAGATAAAGATATGGGACATTTCGTATATCGTTTTGTGTTTGGATTAAGATCAGAAATTAGTAATATGATTCAAAAGCATTTGATATGTTGGCAAAGCAAAACGATAGATGAAATTCTGCGGTATTCTAAATATTGTAGTGATGACATTGAATCTAGACATAAAAAGTCAAAGGAGAAAATGATGTGGGCACAGGTGAAAGTGGCAGAACAGCAAGAAGCAAATAATGGCCCTCAAACTAATAATCAGGCAAGTGGTCAGAGTCAGAATGGACAGAATTACAATGGAGGAAAAGGAAAGGGAAAGATGAGTAAAGAAGAAGCTATGAATAAATGTCCTTGTCATGCGTGCGGAAAGATTGTACATTCGCGGAATGAGTGTAGATCTGCTAAATCAACAGGGGAAATCAAAATTTAATTCCATAGATGCAGAATGAGGTGGGTGTAAATCAACAGCAGCAGCAGCAGATAGTTAATCAACAGTTACAGGTGCCACAAGCTCCCATGCAAAACAATGTGAATGCTCAAGTGCAGAGGTACAGTGCGAACACTGGATATCTCTGAGGTGACCAGCTGGGTAAGAATCAAGGTGTGATTCCGTAGTATTGGGTGCAATGCAATTGGAGTGATTCAAACTCATCTTAATGACAGTGCCTGAGGGGGGTAGGAAGAGTGCGTACTTGGCACATCCTTGGCGGTAGATCAGTCAGGTCCATTTGTTGACAGAAAGGTGGAAGGTAATGATGTTACATTCTTAGTGGACACTGGTGCTACCCGCTCTACTGAGATAGCAGCAGAAATTCCAAATCTACCCCTCTCGGGAGAAACTATCCAAGTTGTAGGAATCTCGGATAACGCCGAGACACCCATGGGTATTTGAGCGCTCTATAAATCTCATAAACATAAACATAAGCATATTAGTACGCCAGTCACAACCCCAATAGAAGTTCATATTGGAAACTTCAAAGACATTCATCAGTTTGTGGTGTGTGACTTAAGCCCAGTAAATCTTTTGGGAAGGGTTTTGTACACCAGATGGTATTGCATTTCAGACCCCGGATGAGGATGTAGAATTCAAGATGATGCTAGCGAAGCAAGGGACAGATGTGAATGAGTTGTTTTCACTTCTTACAGAAGAGAATCTGCCTGAAGAATTTTAGAGTGCAGTGAATACAGATGTGTGGGATTTTACAGGAAAAGAAATTGGCCTAATGACAAAAGTAGGTCCGATTCAGGTAATAGTGAAGGATGGTGCTGTGTATCCAAACACACCTCAGTACAAAATGAGTCTAGAAGTGATTGCAGGAGTTGCTCCAGTAATTGATCAAATGATTGAACAAGGAATCCTAAAAGAAATACTGAGCAGTCCTTGTAATTCGCCTATCATAGTTATCAAAAAGCCCAATGGGAAATACCAGATAGTGCGGGATTTACGTAAAATTAATAATATCGTAGTGCCCTGTTGTCCAGTAGTGCCAAATCAAGCAGTGATTCTTTATCAAATTCCATGTGGTGCTGAATGGTACACAGTGATTGATTTGTGCCAAGCATGCTTTTCGATTCCTTTGCATCCAGAATGACAGTATTTGTTTGCATTCCGGTTCGCAGACAGTATTTTGGCATGGTGCCGAGTTCCTCAAGGGTACACAGTGAGTCCCTCAATCTTTAATCAGATCTTGAAGAAAGGTCTGAAGACTCTAGTCATGCCAGGAAATTCGGTGTTGGTTCAATATATTGATGACCTACTGGTGGCATCAAAGAAACGAGAGGCATGTGTGACAGACACAGTTGCCCTATTGAACCATCTGGCTGAAGGAGGGCACAAAGTGTCCCCAGCGAAATTGTAATTTTGTAAACAGGAAGTACAGTATTTTTGACACAAAATAGAAAAAGGAGTCAGAAAAGTAACCCCAGAGAGAATGAGTTTGATCAAACAGATGAGTCCACCCAAAACTCAGAAAGAAGTACAAATGTTTTTGGGAAAGGTTGGATACTGTCGTCAGTGGATATGTGGTTTCTCACTGATTGCAAAACCTCTAAAGAGGTTGACACGAAAGGATGTGAAAGATCCGATATTTTGGGATGATGAAAGTATGGATGCTTTTATAAAACTGAGAAGCAGTCTTTGTCGAGCGCCTGCATTAGGAATACCAGACTATGCAATGGAATTTGCATTGTGCTGTTGTGAGACAGATGGATGTGCACTTTCAGTCCTAACTCAGAAATTTGGAATGGCACGACGTCCAGTAGCATATTTTTCTGCTACTTTGGATTCAGTGGCTGCAGCATTGCCAGGATGTTTGAAAGCAGTATCTGCTACTTGTATGAGTCTGGAACAGAGTAAACCAATTGCCATGAGTTATCCAGTCAAAGTGCATGTGCCACATTCTGTTGAATTTCTTTTGACCCACACCAGGACCCAATACCTTACTTCTAGTCGGCTGACTAAGTATGAAAGAGTGATTCTGGGTGCTGAAAATGTGACTGTGGTCAGGTGCACTACAGTAAATCCGGCAACTCTATTGCTTAATTCTCACGGTGAGGAAGTGAGAGAGGAAGCGGATCATGATTGTCTGGATGTGACAGAGTTATGCACCAAACCTAGGCCAGATATAAAACATAGTCCTTTGGAAGAATCAGATTGTGAGATGTTTGTTGATGGGTCATGTCTGAGGAATGAAAGAGGTGAATTTTGCACTGCCTATGCTGTTTGCACCCTAGAAGGAGTCCTTGAAGCATCCTGTTTGAAAGAAGTAAACTCCGCTCAAGTAGCTGAGCTGATAGCTCTGATGAGAGCATGCAAAATTGCCAAAAGCTTGAAAGTAACAATATTCACAGACAGCCAATATGGATTCGGAATTGTACATGATTTCATCCAGCTATGGATGCAAAGGGGATTTCTGACTTCCTCAGGTTCCCCTATTCAAAATAGTAAAACTGTAAAAGAACTATTGGATGCCTTACAATTGCCCAAAAGAATTGCAGTAGTCAAATGTGCTGCACATCAATCAGGAGATGATTATGTGACAAAAGGCAACAGATATGCAGTCCAAATTGCACGTTATTGTGCACGAAACACAATGGTTCTAAACAGATCAATTGAAAAAGGAAATACCGAATGCCATATTATGTGCACAACAACATTTGAAACTTGGGATGAAGTGAGGCAGATGCAAGAAGAGGCAAGTGAGGAGGAAAAAGAGATTGGAAACTTACAGGTTGTAGAAAAAGAGCAGAGGATGAATTGTGGGTTTATCAGGATGAAAGACCAGTTTTACCACACTCTTTACTTTCCCACATGGCCAGGGTTTACCATGGAAATGCACATATTAGAAGAGATGCAATGATCAGACTCTTCAAGCAGACATGGTATAATCCGAAGTTCAGGGTCATTGCAGAGAGCCTTTGTCAGAGGTGCATTATCTGTCAGCAGCAGAATCCAGGCAGAAAGACAGTTGTCAGTTGGGGAAGAATTGGGAGAGGAGGAGTTCCATTTACCCGACTTCAGCATGATTTTATTGAGCTTCCCCCTTGCAATGGGCTTAAATATGTGCTCGTCATTGTTTGCTTATTCTCTCGCTGGGTGGAAGCCTATCCCATGAGAAGGAGTGACAGCCTTACAGTAGCAAAACTACTTTTGAGAAAACTGATCCCTAGATTTGGAATTCCAGTCACTTTGGAAACAGATAGAGGAACACATTTTAATATTGAGATAGTTCGGCTGATTTGTGCAGCATTTAAGATTGAACAGAAGCTCCATTGTGCCTATCGACCTGAAGCATCTGAAGTGGTTGAGCAAATCAATAGCACTATAAAATCTAGGTTAGGGAAAGTGTGTGCATCCACATCACTGAAATGGCCTGACGCTTTACCCCTTGTGCTGATGAGTCTGAGAAGCATTCCTGACAAAAAGACTGGATTAAGTCCCCATGAAATCCTCATGGGAAGAGCAATGAGACAGGCATATATACCAGCGAACAAACTGATGAGTATATCTGAGGATCTGGTGCTTGACTATTGCAGAGGATTGGCTGAACTAGTACGTTCTGGGTCTCACCAGGTTGGAGAAGATGCCGCAACAATACATCGGAATCAAGCTCATGATCTGAGTCATGGTGAATGGGTTTACATCAAGAAGCACATAAGAAAATCGTGTTTAGAACCCAGGTATCACGGACCTTATCAAATCATCCTGGTGACGACAACGGCAGTGAAGTGTGCTGGCTTGTCAAATTGGATTCACGCGAGCCACACTAAACGAACCCTAGATCCACCTGAAAGACCGAAAGAGCCACAACTGGTAAATCAAAATCAAAGACCGGTGGCTGAAGTGTGTGAAGCTGATGAATCTAGAGTGAGAGATTCTGACAAACAAATAGATGGTAAACAGCTGAGCACAAGTCAAGTAAAGTGGACGCAAGATTCTGGAGTTCCAAAGACTGCCGTTGAACCCGAAAGGAGTGAGTTCACTGATGATCCAGAAGAAAGTGAACTTCCGGCTGAAACTGAAACAGGTGAAATGGCATTTGAACCAGAAGAAAGTGAGTTCACAGTTGAAAGAGAAGTTATTATTGAAACAGAAGAATCTGAAGAAACTAAAAATTAAGATGAAAAACAGCCAGAAGAAAGGGCAAGCAAAAGAGCCTGTGAACCAGATGTAGAAGGTGAAAAAGTGGTCAAAGCAAGGAAACCAAGAAAAGGTGATAATTGGTCAAGTGGAGTGAAAAGACTAAAGTACACACTAGTAAAAAGAAGGTTAAGAAAAAGACCATAACAAAATAATGAGGTCTCAAGTCAAACAGATCAAGAAGAGTCAGGGAAAGAATTAGTACGAAAAACACGAAGAGTAAGAATGCCAAGTAGGAAATACAGAGCACTTGAATGGACTTACGAAATTTTGGAAGAACTTGAAAGCTCAGAAGAAAAAGAAAATTCAGACACTGAGCAAGTTGATGACAGCAAACTAAGACCCCCTTAAAAGAACTGTGACATAATAAGGTGCAACCTTGCTGATAGAAAGAAAACTAAATAAAAGTTTCAAAGCAGACTGAAAAAAAAGAATAAAAGAAGGGGGTAAAAAAGAAAGCCTTGAAGTGTAGGATTACACTACTATTTTATTTTAAATTTTTAGAAATTTAGAAGCATAGATACATTTTTATTTTTATAGAAACAAAATGGCTGAAGCAGAAGTGCCTGAGCTTCCAAAATCTAGTCTAAAGCGTAGGTGTATTGAAACCTGCTTATGTAGCGTCTGGTTATTAACAGTTATGTGGTTATTATTAACTGTTCTTGTACCTAAACTAATGGTAACTGATAAAAGAAACAATACTAATGATGTAATAAGTGAAAGAATGACTGATGTTACTAATGAAACCCCAAATACAAATATAGTGCCCTTCGATGGAAGCATTCTCCATCATGATAAATCAATTAGTGATTTCTCGTTAAATGTCTTTACTAAATTACTCTATGAATATATCAAAACAATGAATGTGAGTGATTGTTATGTGTGCATGCAATTACCTTTGTCTGTCTCAGAAGGGGTGACCTATCACCACCTTCCATTAAGCTATGGTGTGTCTTGCAGTATACTTACAAGCTTTTTTTTATGTAACAGGGAAACTAGAGTATCACTTCTCCAAAATACATTTAGTATTTTCTGAAATTCCTTTTATTAAAGAACTGAACAAGGTATTAAGTGGTAAGAATGTACGATACATGGGAGAATTTTTCCATATTACTTAAACCTTAGACATAGAGTATGTTTTAATAAGAATAATTTGACATGTAGTTTGCGAATCGGGGAGAAGATTTTTATAGAGATGGTAGAAGATAGAAGAGAGAGTTTCCAAAAGAAAGCTGCTGAACAGAAGTCAAGAGTACCACCATGGGATTTTAGAGAAGGAAATTATGAGAAAGGCAAGAAACACGCTGCAATGTCCCTGGACTGGTCACAGAAAGGAAAGATTTGTTTGCTTAGAACAAAAACTAATTATAATAATTATTTTATTGGTTCTAGTGAGTGTGAAAATACCTTCCAAATTACTGGAGGTTGGGGATTGAAAGGTGGAACTGATCCTGTTTTTCCAGGAGTGTATTATGTGTGTGGCAAGAAAGCTTATTATAGGTTGCCTGCACATTGATATGGAAGTTGTTATTTTGCTATAGTTTTCCCCAACGTGTACCACATGGACTGAAGCAGTCATAAATTGAACGAAATGAAGCAAGGGCTAACACGTAACAAAAGAGCAAGTTTCTCATAAATAGTAGGTGATATTTTTGGTGCACTGATACCCTCAGTTGGAGTGGTTCTGAATTCACACAAAATTCGAAAATTGTCCACAGTGGTTGAGCGTTTATCTACGGATACTGCTGGTGGGTTCTTGATGATTGACACAGAATGGTTGCAATCAGATCAAAGGTTTGGCAAAATAGACTTGCCCTTGATATTCTAATGGCAAAAAAGGGTGGAGTCTGGTATGTTGAAAGTTCAACATTGCTACACATATATCCCTGATAAGAGTAAAGGAATTGAGGGATATATAAAGAATATTACAAAATTACATGAAGATTTCACCCAACTGGAGGTTGACAGTGTTTGGGAGAGACTTGGTAAGAGTTTCTACTCTATAGTTAAATGGTTTTCTACCTTTGGAAGTAGTCTATTAGAAAAAATAGTAATATCAGTTGTCTCTATAGCAATAATAGTTTTAATGATAATAACAACATATAAATGTTGTAAATGGAAGGGTGAAAGAAATGAAGTGACAGAAATAAAGAATAAATGAAGAGCAAGAAAGAGAAAAAGAGAAAAGATAGAATTAGAGGAGATGAAAGGAGAGTATTATGACTTAATGAAAGATTTAGATGGGGTGCCATAAAAAGAGAGAAGAATACGGAGTTTTAAATTGAATAAAGATGGCACTTGGTATGGTAGGTATTTTATGATGGCTCCTAAAAGCCATCAAAGGGGGGAATTGATGGAGCAGGGTTTTGCAAAAATGAAATCTGCTCGATGAATACCCCCATAATACGTACTAACAGTAAGTAGATGTAGTAAAACATACGCACAGCCACATAAACATAAGGGAATAGTTTCGCGCATACCTAAACTAACACTTAAATGAATAATATTGTAATAACTCCAACTACTGTACCCAGGTGTGGGACCGGAGATGTACTCTTTGAAAATGTTAATATATGAAAGGAGAACGTTATAAAATTGTATCTTGTATGGTGAACGAGTGAAAAAAAATGAGATTCAGACCATGGGAATTAATTTACACAATGAAGTTGTTGAATGAAGGGTGAAATCCTCGTGGTGTGACAGTGCCACCCCCCACGCCCACCAATCCCTATACGAGTTCGATGTTAGTTTACAACATTAGTGTGATGGATATGTCAGTTTTAGGGTATAACTGGGGTGACTTTAGGGGTGTCGTTTAGAGCTTAGGCTGACAGGAAAGAAGAGGAAAGATGCGTCACTGTTCGTCGGTTTGCAGAGAGGCCTAGTTGTTCGTGACCTGTCCTGTTCCTGTCATTATATCCTTTGTTTCCCTGATTCTGTTTCGTGGAACCCCCACCATTTCCTAGGCCAAGGGGGTGATTTTCCTACAGACCAATAGGTTTGTATTTAGCCTAAACCATTCTTAGAATCTAAATATCAATGTATTTTGTCTCTGAAACTTTTTTCTCTGCACCTATCCACTACGTCAATGATTTATTGATATGTATTATTTAGATGAAACTATTGTCTCTTCATCTATCCCTCCGTTAGGTATATTATGTTTGGCATAAATATTTGCTGAAACTTTTGTCTCTTACTCAATCCACTCCTTCATTGCATAAAGTCATTGTTTAATTTGGATGAGTTTGAATAACATATATAAAGGTGTTCTTCTTGAGATATAGTGTTAATAATCTGTGACCAAATGCAACTGAGCATTAACTCTTGATCATCTGAGATAAAAATTAATTATTAACTTTAACGAGAGTCTGTGATCATTTTATTGACTAAATGGTTGGTAAGTTAGTAGTCATTCTAATTGGTCCATCGACCAAATAGAAGGAAAGGTGATCTTAACGATTAGTTATTAAAATGTGTCTCATTTGAATCAATAAAGGGAACGAATTGTTGGAACATATAAATTGACCCCAGCCCATCAGGGATTCTGGGTAAATGTGTATGGGCCATTGTAGTGTGATTTTGTTGAGTATTGATCCCTGATCAATTATTGGTATTGGCGCTGGATCATTAGTAACCCGTGATTTATTGTTCCTTTGTGACAGACTGTTTAAGCAGTTTCTTCTGACTTGAAAGGGATTTTAGGGTAATTTTGATGGGCTGCATACTTAATAAAGACTTGAAGCTGTTGCTTCTGGCTCAAGAAGGAAATCTACTTAATACATAATTTAGGGGCCGATTATGATGGCGGGCGGCATTCACACAGTAAAGACCCCCCGCCATATTATAATGGCTGGGGGGTCTGCGGCGGACGGAAAGACTGTGCCTGCTTATGGTGGCGGTGTCTGAAAGACACCGCCATCCATATTACAATGCTGGCGGTCATATGCCTTTCTGTGGAAAGGCATACAGTCTTTGCTTTGGGGGCCCGTTGCCGGCCCCCAGGGTGAAGGTGGGTGGGGGGTTGCACATGGGGGGTACCTATGGTACCCCCCTCATTGCCATGGCAGGCACCATGTGCACAGTCCTCTTCCATTGCGGGCGGATCTGTAGCCTGCAGATCCACCCGCAATGGAAAAGGCACAGGATACGCCCACCACATCCGGGCGCATCCGGATGGACTATGTCTGCCCGCCATCTTAATTGGCCCCTTAGTGTTGCGTTGTGAAAGGTCAGACCAATTGGATTTGATATGTTTGGTTCAGTAGCATCTATTTTCAATTTTCTCTGTGCTCCATCCCCAGGATTGTTCGGAAATAAACTTTAGTAAAGCCAATATGTTTGATGTTTATTTGGCATGCTCATTCTAGATCTGCATCTGCACACCTTGCAAAAGTCAAATAATATGGCTTTGCTAATGGTTGTATAAGTTTCTGGTAATTGCGCTACATCTTATTCAAGGTTTCTGCCTTATCATTTATGCATTTTTGTTACTTGTATTGTGCAATATTATTATTTAATGATGTTATTAATAAAGAGGCCCCATCAGCCAACAGCTTTGAATAATTTGTCTGCCTCTTTACCTTTTTTAATAATAGAAAATGCATTGGATTGAAGTGCTAGAGAAATCTAACAAATGAAATGAAAAATTCAATGACTCAACAAAGAAACAGTGATCTTTATTTAAAGCACCTTTACCATAATGAATGGCTTCCTACACTCCCCTCCAAAGCATGCTCATTTTGTAAAGTGACCTAGGTTGACTATGAATGAACAAGAGCAAAAAGCCCTTTCAGTAATACAAAAACAACTAATAGCAGCATGCCAAACCAAAATAGCAAAGCCAGAAGTGCACTGGTGCTGCAGGAAAGGGAAATCATTCTGCCTCATGTGTGGATAACCACAGAGTGCAGTATCTACCCGCTGATTCTGTAATTTCAAGTTGTCGAGCTCTGTTGTAACTCAAATGTATCAATGCTGGGAGGCTGGCATACTAATAATAGAAGTTCACATCATTTCTTGGCATTGACATTAGCATTGTAAAAACGATACCTTTATTTAATTTTATGCTGCAATATTCTACTATTGAGGCAGGATTCCTTCTTATGAAAGGATTGGAATTGTGTGCATAATAAAGTGGTTCCTATGAATTCATAGCGTAACCCTAGAGTTACCCACTCTTTCACCTTCAAAACAGTGTGTGAATAATAAAATATAATGATTGTGAGAAATTGGGTTATTGGTTGAGGGTGGAAACCCTACTCATACAGCTACCACAATTCTTGACAGGGTGAACCACAAAATTCACTAAATGAACCTCTGCTTAACGCTCTGGAAGCTTGGCACAAAAGCAGTTAGGCTTAACTTAGAGGCACTGTGTTAATTGTTTATGCAGCGCACAAACAGTAATAAAGGGAAAAAACGAAACACAATATAAAATTGCAAACTTATTTAGAAAAATGTGATATATTTTGGTAAATACAATGATACCAAAATGACACAAGTCCAATCAGTAGACCTGGATATATGCAATTAAAAAAATTTAGGGTGATATTGCCCCTAATAGCACATAGCGCCACTCACGGTCATCTCATCATGCTAGCAATAATGGGAAAATCACAAGTTTAGGCCGACCGGGATGGCGCATGGGCCAGATACAGAGACCACGTCAGTCCAGCTGAAGAGGTTGCCTTCTCAAAGTCTGGTGCGAAGAGTCCAGTTTGCAGTGGATGAGGCCATGAGGAACAGGGAGTGTCGTGGATGGTCATTGCTGTAGCACAAAGAGAAGACCAGGTGGCAAAGACTGTTGTCATTGCAGTGCAAAAACCCGATTATGCATTGTGGACAGTCATTACTGGGGCTTCACGTTGGCAGCCACCGTGGGCTGCTGTTGCTGTAGCATGAAGTGCAGATCTTGCATTGCTGTGGTTACTCGCAGTTCCTGTTGGTTAATAGTCAGGCTCTTTATAACACACAAAATGGATAGAGGGGGTCCAAGGGAACAAATTTTAAGACCTGCGAGAAGTTTTTTCCCCTAATACGTAATATGCAACACACAAACATAAACTCTCGGGTCTGAGCAACTTTAGAACTAGAGCATGAAAGGAGAGATACTATAGTCAAGCTGTGTCTGAAATGACAGTGATCTAATCAGGAAGGAAAGGAATCGCTTTTAGGATGAATGCCCTCACTCACCCGAAGGTGACATGCTTCATCATTTGGGCTTTCTCCTCTCAGTGGGAAAACCTAGTCCCACTGAGGGCTACAACCACCGCACTGAGAAGTGGGAGCTCAGGGATGTTTTTTTAGGATTTTAGGATACTCAGATCCCAAAGATGAGCACTAATGTGAGATGAGGGCGCAGCGCAAAGAAATGCAAAAATGTGTGAAATGTGAGCTAAAACTGGCTAGCGCTATTGAAAAAATGATTTTTATTGACTCATTAGCCCTGCCAGAGATAAAAACAGTGCAAAGCAGTTACTATTGAAAACTGCTTGATGACAAAGGTCAACATGTTTCAGCCAATGACCAGCTCGAAAGTATGTGTGGCTTTCATCAGGACCGAAAAACAAAGCTGCTGCTAGAAAGTGTTACACACGTGCAAATAAAGTTTGAAAAAAAGACCAAACCAGTTAATGCTCTTGCGGATACAATCTCGCTGGAACTTGTCCAATCTGTGGGACAAGTAGGCCCACCTCAACCTGGTTACAACTCAGGGAAGGGAGCCCCGCTCCCTCCGTCCGTACTCCGTTGATGTACAGAAATTGCAACCGGAAGTGAGTCCCTTGCTCACTTTGCCACTGGATTCAAGCAAGCCTGGCTGAAGACGGCTGAAATGACAGAAACCGGTCCTAGGAAGCTTGTTTCCGGTCCAGGGAAGGCATGGCTTGGCAGTTCGGGCTGGACTGTTCCCATGAGGCACAGGGTCAGACTGATTTGCATATGGCCACGTCTGAACTGGGGTGGCAGAGTGGGCTAAAGAACGGTGATGGATCAAACCCAGATCTGTTGACTGGGTGTGAGTGTTTGATTGGTTCTGATGCTCCGTCCATCACCACCCCCTTTTGTACCGCTTTGTTCGCCATAAGTTGGCAGGGTATGCTCAGACGTGAGTCCCTTGCTCACTTTGCCACTGGATTCAAGCAAGCCTGGCTGAAGACGGCTGAAATGCCAGAAACCGGTCCCAGGAAGCTTGTTTCCGCTCCAGGGAAGGCATGGCTTGGCAGTTCGGGCTGGACTCTTCCCATGAGGCACAGGGTCAGACTGATTTGCATATGGCCATGTCTAAACTGGGGTGGCAGAGTGGGCTAAAGAACGGTGATGGATCAAACCCAGATCTGTTGACTGGGTGTGAGTGTTTGATTGGTTCTGATGCTCCGTCCATCACCACCCCCTTTTGTACCGCTTTGTTCACCATAAGTTGGCAGGGTATGCTCAGATGTGAGTCCCTTGCTCACTTTCCCACTGGATTCAAGCAAGCCTGGCTGAAGACGGCTGACATGCCAGAAACCGCTCCCAGGAAGCTTGTTTCCGGTCCAGGGAAGGCATGGTTTGGCAGTTCGGGCTGGACTGTTCCCATGAGGCACAGAGTCAGACTGATTTGCATATGGCCATGTCTGAACTGGGGTGGCAGAGTGGGCTAAAGAACGGTGATGGATCAAACCCAGATCTGTTGACTGGGTGTGGGTGTTTGATTGGTTCTGATGCTCCGTCCATCACCACCCCCTTTTGTACCGCTTTGTTCGCCAAGTTGGCAGGGTATGCTCAGACGTGAGTCCCTTGCTCACTTTGCCACTGGATTCAAGCAAGCCTGGCTGAAGACGGCTGAAATGCCATAAACCGGTCCCAGGAAGCTTGTTTCCGGTCCAGGGAAGGCATGGCTTGGCAGTTCGGGCTGGACTGTTCCCATGAGACACAGGGTCAGACTGATTTGAATATGGCCATGTCTGAACTGGGGTGGCAGAGTGGGCTAAAGAACGGTGATGGATCAAACCCAGATCTGTTGACTGGGTGTGAGTGTTTGATTGGTTCTGATGCTCCGTCCATCACCACCCCCTTTTGTACCGCTTTGTTCGCCATAAGTTGGCAGGGTATGCTCAGACGTGAGTCCCTTGCTCACTTTGCCACTGGATTCAAGCAAGTCTGGCTGAAGACGGCTGAAATGCCAGAAACCGGTCCCAGGAAGCTTGTTTCCGGTCCAGGGAAGGCATGGCTTGGCAGTTCGGGCTGGACTGTTCCCATGAGGCACAGGGTCAGACTGATTTGCATATGGCCATGTCTGAACTGGGGTGGCAGAGTGGGCTAAAGAACGGTGATGGATCAAACCCAGATCTGTTGACTGGGTGTGAGTGTTTGATTGGTTCTGATGCTCAGTCCATCACCACCCCCTTTTGTACCGCTTTGTGCACCATAAGTTGGCAGGGTATGCTCAGACGTGAGTCCCTTGCTCACTTTGCCACTGGATTCAAGCAAGCCTGGCTGAAGACAGCTGAAATGCCAGAAACTGGTCCCAGGAAGCTTGTTTCCGGTACAGGGAAGGCATGGCTTGGCATTTCGGGCTGGGCTGTTCCCATGAGGCACAGGGTCAGACTGATTTGCATATGGCCATGTCTGAACTGGGGTGGCAGAGTGGGCTAAAGAACGGTGATGGATCAAACCCAGATCTGTTGACTGGGTGTGAGTGTTTGATTGGTTCTGATGCTCCGTCCATCACCACCCCCTTTTGTACCGCTTTGTTCGCCATAAGTTGGCAGGGTATGCTCAGACGTGAGTCCCTTGCTCACTTTGCCACTGGATTCAAGCAAGCCTGCCTGAAGACGGCTGAAATGCCAGAAACCGGTCCCAGGAAGCTTGTTTCCGGTCCAGGGAAGGCATGGCTTGGCAGTTCGGGCTGGACTGCTCCCATGAGGCACAGGGTCAGACTGATTTGCATATGGCCATGTCTGAACTGGGGTGGCAGAGTGGGCTAAAGAACGGTGATGGATCAAACCCAGATCTGTTGACTGGGTGTGAGTGTTTGATTGGTTCTGATGCTCCGTCCATCACCACCCCCTTTTGTACCGCTTTGTTCGCCATAAGCTGGCAGGGTATGCTCAGACGTGAGTCCTTTGCTCACTTTGCCACTGGATTCAAGCAAGCCTGGCTGAAGACGGCTGAAATGCCAGAAGCCGGTCCCAGGAAGCTTGTTTCCGGTCCAGGGAAGGCATGGCTTGGCAGTTCGGGCTGGACTGTTCCCATGAGGCACTGGGTCAGACTGATTTGCATATGGCCATGTCTGAACTGGGGTGGCAGAGTGGGCTAAAGAACGGTGATGGATCAAACCCAGATCTGTTGACTGGGTGTGAGTGTTTGATTGGTTCTGATGCTCCGTCCATCACCACCCCCTTTTGTACCGCTTTGTTCGCCATAAGTTGGCAGGGTATGCTCAGACGTGAGTCCCTTGCTCACTTTGCCACTGGATTCAAGCAAGCCTGGCTGAAGACGGCTGAAATGCCAGAAACCAGTCCCAGGAAGCTTGTTTCCGGTCCAGGGAAGGCGTGGCTTGGCAGTTCGGGCTGGACTGTTCCCATGAGGCACTGGGTCAGACTGATTTGCATATGGCCATGTCTGAACTGGGGTGGCAGAGTGGGCTAAAGAACGGTGATGGATAAAACCCAGATCTGTTGACTGGGTGTGAGTGTTTGATTGGTTCTGATGCTCTGTCCATCACCACCCCCTTTTGTACCGCTTTGTTCACCATAAGTTGGCAGGGTATGCTCAGACGTGAGTCCCTTGCTCACTTTGCCACTGGATTCAAGCAAGCCTGGCTGAAGACGGCTGAAATGCCAGAACCCGGTCCCAGGAAGCTTGTTTCCGGTCCAGGGAAGGCATGGCTTGGCAGTTCGGGCTGGACTGTTCCATGAGGCACAGGGTCAGACTGATTTGCATATGGCCATGTCTGAACTGGGGTGGCAGAGTGGGCTAAAGAACGGTGATGGATCAAACCCAGATCTGTTGACTGGGTGTGAGTGTTTGATTGGTTCTGATTCTCCGTCCATCACCACCCCCTTTTGTACCATCCAGCTACATACTGGCACGGTGCAATATGGCACATGTAACCTTTTGGTTCATTACAACACATTTTTGGTACGCCTTTTGCATAAAGGAATTTATTGAAGGTATTATTTAATGACCATTTTCCCAGAGACCTTGGTTGCCTTTAGAATGCTAATAAGGTTCCATTAATATATGGCAAGCATTCAATTGACTATGATTGAGAATAAACAGAAAGTAACACATCGAGAATTCATCAAATAAAGAACTTCGCATTATTTTACATACTGTTATTATTATAATATTTTGTTTTTTAATATATAAGTCATTCAGCTAACACACTGCATATTCCTTATCGGATTGATTAAGACTACTACTTGAGTCCCCTAAAGGAAGCTACATAAGTTTAAAGCAAAGTGAGTATAAACTCTAGGGCTCTCTCAATTATATGCAAACAATCTTAAGGAGGTCCTGATTTTTTCCTTGTTGGATACTTACAGGTCTGCTTCCATTTATTAGAGACCATTCTCAACATATTTCAGTTTACGACTCATTGACCTGTAAGTTTTTAATTGTTGGCTGAATGCATTTCAGTAAGAAAAAATCTTGTTCTCTACATCTGAGTTCTGACCTTCTTTATTCCTTAATTAATTGTAAGGTTTATGATTACTCTAGACAACCTACTTAAAGAAACCTTTCAATCAATAGTTATTCAGTGGTGGGGGGTCTGTCAACACAAATCTGCTTTCAATAAATAGACCTTATTCACCAGATTCCTGGTGTTTATCTGATAAGCCACTGTCCAGTGGTTCTGTCTGGTTTTGATCTTTTGTTTTTGTTATAAATTGTTCCTTTTGAGGTCTTGGATCTTCACACAAATGTTGTGTCCTGATGGTCTCACAGATACATTACAACAGAGACCAAAATGTCCACATATGACCCAATCTTCCTTTTAGTTATTGTTAAATTCATTGAGGGAGTCTAGATCCTATTTATAGGACAGACTCCATGTTTGACTTTAAGGAGATGGGTATTCATGCATTGATTAAGCCTGGGCGGTGAACTACGCTCCGCTCGTGGAGCTTGCGAAGTTCAGGTAACTTCGCGATTCGTGTAGAGCGCGAAGTTGCAGATTGCTACGCATTCTACCGCGTAGCGTAGTTGTTTTGCTTCCTCGCGCGCTCAATATTCATTCCCGCGCGCGCGGTAACGTCTTACCGTGATTCTGCGTTCGCCAACTCCCTTTTCTGTCCGTTCACGTGTGCCACGAGATTTGTAATATCCGATACCGCGAGAGTGTGCGAACGCGAATACGTCATTCGGACACGCAAGCTGACTTCCGGTGGCTGTCTTGGTAAGATCGCGATCCCGAACATGCAAAAACTACAATCTGGCGAAGAATATCTCTCGAGCATCATAAAACCTTCTCGAAAATGATCATTTTGCTCAGAAAAACTCCTCAGATTGTGATTTGGCTGTAGTCTTTTGTGCAAGGAGTCCTTTTTTTTTTACTCTTTTTTGTAAGAGGAAGGAAGTGCCCCTGAGTCTCCAACTTCCTGTTCCTGTCCAGCAGGCTCCTCCCAGTGCTTTGTCCATGTGCTGTTCAATTTCATTTGGATTTGGAGCCGGAAGGATCACTTTTTGTGTCTGTCTGCTGCATCACATCATTGGATTGGATTTATTTGAGGACTTTTTGATTTGAGATTTAATTTTACAAGTAAGTTGGAGAATTGGTGTACATGTTTGTTTCATTGGGGCTTGTTTGCACCTACATTTTTCTGGGATTTTCATTGTTTTTAAAATTTATTGTTGTGGGTGGCCTGTACTTTCAATAGGGGCCTAGTTGGTTTTCTTTGCAATTTCAGCCAGTAGCGTACCCATGGGTCCATGTTTCTGTGGTGTCTGTTGAATTTAAACATCATGGTGCCGATTCCGATCCTGGAAAAACCGGGTACGAACCGTCGGTCGGAGGGTTTTCTCCGTCCGACTCGTACCCGGTCGTAACACTTTACAAATATGCAAGTACGATTCGCACGGAAATACTATTTCCGTACGAATCGTACAAAACACCGACCGACGAAAATTAACATACAAATGTGATCCGGGAAAGCGCCGACGTGACGTTGGGACGCATGCAGCCTGCATTTCACGAACCAGGAAGTACGATTCAAACCCACAGCAGTCCGGACGGCAATATTTTTATGGCACCCAAAAAGTGCCGGGAAAGCGAAGTACGCCGCGAAACGACCATATTAGGGGTCCCGGTACGCGCCATACCCCCCCACCCCCCCGCAGGTACGCGCCGTACCCCCCCAGCCCCCGCATGTACGCGCCGTAACCCCACCCGCATATGTACACCAGTGTACGTCGCACCGTACCCCCACCTGTGTATGTACACCAGTGTACGTACACACCGTACCCCCACCCGTGTATGTACACCAGTGTACGTACGCACCGTACCCCCACCTGTGTATGTACACCAGTGTACGTAGACACCATACCCCCACCCGTGTATGTACACCAGTGTACGTACGCACCGTACCCCCACCCGTGTATGTACACCAGTGTACGTACGCACCGTACCCCCACCTGTGTATGTACACCAGTGTACGTACGCACCGTACCCCCACCTGTGTATGTACACCAGTGTACGTATGCACCGTACCCCCACCCGTGTATGTACGGCGCGAACCCCCAGCGCTACGCGCTGGGGGTTCGCGCCGTACATACACAGGTGGGGTTCGCGCTGGGGGTTCGCGCCGTACATACACAGGTGGGGGTACGGTGCGTACGTATACTGGTGTTCATACACAGGTGGGGGTACGGTGCGTACGTACACTGGTGTACATTCACAGGTGGTGGTACGGTGCGTACGTACACTGGTGTACATACACAGGTGGGGGTACGGTGCGTACGTACACTGGTGTACATACACGGGTGGGGGTACGGTGCGTACATGCGGGGGCTGGGGTGGGTACGGCGCGTACATGCAGGGGCGGGGGGGTACGGCGCGTATGCGGGCACATGTCTCCATGGTTGCTATGGGAGTTCGGTGCGGACAGTGTTTTTTCCATACGGTTGTAACATCGGACGCACGGGATGGATCGTACTTGCGCGGTCGGACTTCACTTTTCACATTTGTACGGTAAATCGTCCGGGGACGTGTCGGACACGTTTTCCGACCCGAGGACGTGTGGGGAATTATTCCCAATGCGATTCGTATGGACTTTTTCCCATGCGAATCGTACTTGGCAGTTTGTACGGCACTTGTACGAATCGTACGGTAAAAAGACCGGATACGAGTCGTACGGGGAAATTTTTTCCAGGATCCGAATCGGCACCCATGTAGGGCATGGATGGCATAGGATTGAAATGCTAAATGTGGTTGTTGTGTATTTCACTGTTTGGGTCTGTGTGTGTTAAATACCTTTGTTGGATGTGTGTGTGTGCTTGTTGTGTAACTTCTTTCCAATCCTTTCGTAGCCCTGATGATTTTCATTTTTGTATTAAAGCTGTGTTGTTTAGCAGGCCTCCTTTGTCCGGTCATATATAGGCCTGCTTCAGTTCATTGTTTTCCATGGCCTGTTGTGACTGTGAGTGCCCATGTGGCTTGTGGCAATTTTGTGGTGGTAGTTTAGTAGTGTGTGCTTCTTTTTCCATAGAGGTCTGCATGTCTTTTCTTTGTTCCCCTTGGCTTATGCTTGTTGTTGTTGTATCCTGGTCATGTGTGTGGCGGCCATTTTGTGAAGAAAGGCAGTGTGCTTTTGGCATAGGCGTACATTGTCTGTCTTCCATTTCTTGTTGTTGTGGGTGGCTAGCGGCCATTTTGTGGAGCCATCCAAGCAGTGTGCTTGCTTTTGCCATTCTGTTCCAAGCTTGTGGCCTAGTCTGCCAGTAGGCCCAGAGGTAGTCATCATCAAATCATGGGTACATAAAAACTGTTTGTGTTGTCTGTTGAATTTTAACACCATGGATGGCTTTGGATTGAATTGCAAAAGGTGGTTTTTGTGGTGGAATTGCAGTTTTTGGGTGTGTGTTAAATAAATAGGGCTTTTCAGCCAGTAGGTAACCCTAGGAATTCAGCTCACGTACTTTTGGCAACTCTGCACAGCGCGACAACGCGGACTTACAGTTTTTGTCATTTTCGCGCTCTCAATATGCGTGTTCGCGCACGCGATAACGACTTTTTGTACAGTTCGCGATGCCGAACACGCAGAATTTGCAATCTGGCAAACAATATCCCGCGAGCAATATAAAACCTTCTCGAAAACGCTGAATTTGTGCATTTTGCTAAAAAAAACTCCTCAGGTTGTCATTTTGCTGTAGTTTTGGAGCACGGAGTCAGTTTATTTTTAAAAAAAAATTTTTAGAAGAGGAAGTAAGTTCCACAGAGACTCCAACTTCCTGTTCTTGTCCTTTGTATTTACTTTTTTGTTATTATTGTGGTGGGTGGCCTGAGCATGTGGGTGGTGGCCATTTTGTGAAGGTCGGCATTGTGCTTTTGCCATAGGCCTGCATTGTCTTTCTTGTATTCCTGACCTTTTTTGTTTTTGTGAGTGGCCTGGCCATGTGGTGGCGGCCATTTTGTGGGACCAGCCACTGTGCTTTTTCCATAGGCCTCCAAGCTTGTGGCCTAGTCTGCCAGTAGGCCCAAGGGTACTTCTCATCAATCATCACGGGTGCATGGAAGTTAAACAACTGTTTTTGTGTTGTGCGTGGAATTTCAACATCATGTATGGCATGGATGGCTTTGGATTGAATTGCAAAAGGTGGTTTTTGTGGCGGAATTGCAGTTTTTGGTTGTGTGTTAAATAAATAGGGCTTTTCAGCCAGTAGGTATCCCTAGGAATTCAGCCCGCGTATTTTTGGCAACTCTGCACAGCGCGACAACGCGGACTTACAGTTATTGTCATTTTCGCGCTCTCAATATGCGTGTTCACGCACGCGATAACGACTTTTTGTACAGTTCGCGATGCCGAACACGCAGAATTTGCAATCTGGCAAACAATAACTCGCGAGCAATATAAAACCTTCTCGAAAACGCTGAATTTGTGCATTTTGCTAAAAAAACTCCTCAGGTTGTCATTTTGCTGTAGTTTTGGAGCACGGAGTCACTTTTATTTTTTTACATTTTTTTTTAGAAGAGGGAGTAAGTTCCACAGAGACTCCAACTTCCTGTTCCTGTCCTTTGTATTCACTTTTTTGTTATTATTGTGTTGGGTGGCCTGAGCATGTGGGTGGCGGCCATTTTGTGAAGGCCGGCATTGTGCTTTTGCCATAGGCCTGCATTATCTGTCTTGTATTCCTGACCTTTTCTTATTTTTGTGAGTGGCCTGGCCATGTGGTGGCAGACATTTTGTGGGACCAGCCACTGTGCTTTTTCCATAGGCCTCCAAGCTTGTGGCCAAGTCTGCCAGTAGGCCCAGGGGTACTAGTACTACTCATCAATCATCACGGTGCATGGAAGTTAAACAACTGTTTTTGTGTTATACGTTGAATTTCAACATCATGTATGGCTTTGGATTGAATTGCAAAATGTGGGCTTTACTTTTTTTCTGGGGTATATTTCACTTTTTGGGTGTTTTTATGATATGTTCGTTGTTGTTTCTCCCTGATGCTGCATCCATCCCATGTGATGCACACATTTTTATTTAGGGCAAACATGCTACACTACATTTATGTTTTTGTTCTTTGCTATTCTTATTCTTCCTGAGTGTACACAGTACAGTAGTACACCAGGAGCCCTGGCCTTGTTGTCAGTCTCATAAAGGGCACACTGTTGTTGTTCACTGACTTAATAAAATTTAATAATTGTGACCACCCACCACACACTAAGACGTTATATACTATATTAGTTTGATTGTACTATCTTTTGACTGATGTTCTTCTGGCTTCTTTGCTTTTAGGTGCACAAAAGACGGAGGAGGCGTGTCATCATCGCCCGTTGTGGTGCCAGACTGACGTCCTGCTGCTGTACACGACGTGACGTGTCAGTGACCTGACCAGCCATCTCTGCAACTTGTGCAACTGAGTTCTGTTGACATCTGAAGAAGATGCCCCCAAAGAAAGCAGGTAGCAGGTCCTCCGGTACCAAGAAAGTTGCCATGGAGAAGAAGGAACAGAAGAAGAAGGAAGTGTCACTTAAGTCTGGTGTGCCACCCAAAACCTTTTTTGGGATACCAAAAATGACGCCTGCAGCAGCGGTGTCCGGGGGCCAAGCTGGGGGCAGCACCTCCGCATCAGTGGGCCCAACCCACCAACCCAGGCCAAAGCAGATGAGTGTGGAAGAGGTAGCCAGCCTAATGGTGGAAAGCAGTGATGCTGAGCCTGAACTAAACTTATCGCTATCTCAAAGTAGTACACAATCAACACAGGAGGGAACAGAGCAGATAAGTGGTCAACAACAACAGCCGCAACCACCACCCGCAATAGTAGCTGCTGTTCCTCCCGAAGTAGGGGCAGTTCAGGAAATTGAGCCTCATGCAGAGGAAGAAGAGGAAGCCACTCCTTCAGAAGTTCCATTGTCTTCCAAATCCCCAGCAAGGAAAAGGAGGGTTAGTACATCAAGTTCTTCACAAAGCCCCCCTTCTGATGATCTAGATGCCACTTGGAAGCCACAAACTGAGTCTGAGAGGGAAACACGTCACAAGAGCAGGCATGGGAAAAGGAAGGTTCCAGAAAGCCTTACACTTATGGATGTTGATGTAGAAGAGCAGGATGTTGATGATGATGAGCCAGTCATCATGAACATCACTTCTTGCCCAGAGGAGATGGAGACCAACATTTTTACCCTATCCAAAATGGCTGCGAGGGATGTAGCACGCATACCTCCAACACAGGTAACACCAACCCGACCTCCAGCTTCCATATTTACATTAGCAAAGGGCCGGCAGCATCCTACATCCAGCACAAGCACCACCTCAGCAGAAGTAGGTAGTGGTACTGCACAGAGTCAAATTCAACGCACACCCTCCAGTTCATCCGGCATTGGAAGTGGCACCTCCAGCAGGAGACAAAAGTTAAGCTCCCCAGTGTGGGACTTCTTTACGGTTAGCGAAAAGGAAGAGAACATTGCTATATGCTCCATTTGTCATACCTCTGTTAGTCATGGTAAGCTTGGTACAAACTATGGTACCGGAGGCCAAATGACCCATCTGAAAAAACACCATGCAATCCAGTGGGAGGAGCATCTTCGTCGCATAAAAACTGGAACCATTGCTGTTGGTGGGGATACACAAAGTAGCCCTGTCCCCAGCACTGCAGTGGTAACGCCCACATCCTCAGCAACATCTCAGTGGCACAAAAGTAAAAGTCAGCCTGAGACACCAAGGAGTACTGCTTTTAAAAAAACTGCGACGTTGAGCACAGGAAGGAATACCACGCAGCCTACCATTCTTAGCATGTTTACTAGGCCGGAGAGGCAGTACGAACGCAACCACCCAATAGCACGTTTGTACAATGTGAACCTGGCTAAAATGTTAGCACTGGACCTTCTCCCTTTTTCTTTTGTTGAAGGGGTGGGTTTTCTGGAATTTGTGACAACCATCTGCCCAAAATGGAAGGTTCCCAGCCGCTACTATTTCGCCAGAGTTGCTGTTCCAGCACTACATCACGACGTGCTGGAATTGCTTGGAAAAGCCTTAAAACAGAGTGCTGTTCAGAGTATCCACCTGACAACAGACATGTGGACCAGTTGCCAAGCCACTGATTACATGTGCATCACTGCACACTATGGTGCCGATTAGGATCCTGGAAAAAATTTCCCCAACCGAATTGAATCTGGACTTTTTTCCGTACAAATGGTAAAAGCGCCGTACAAACTGCCAAGTACGATTCGTATGGGAAAAAGTCCATACAAATCGCATTGGGAAAATTCCCCCACACGTCCTCGGGTCGGGAAAAGTCTCCGACACGTCCCCGGACAGTTTTACGTACAAATGGGAAAACTGAAGTCCCAATGCGCAATTACGATCCGTCCCATCCGTCCGATTGTACAACTGTATGGAAAAAAGACCGTCCGGAGCGAACTCCCATAGCAACCATGGAGATGTCCAAACAAGTGCCTGGTACGCACCGTACCCCCCCCGCCCCCCATATGTTCGCGCCGTACCCCCAGCCCCCCCGCGGATGGGCGCACCGTACCCCCAGCCCCCCGTATGTACGGAGCGTACCCCCCAGCCCCCCGTATGTACGGAGCGTACCCCCGTACCCCCCAGCCCCCCGTATGTACGGAGCGTACCCCCCAGCCCCCCGTATGTATGGGGCGTACCCCCGTACCCCCCAGCCCCCCGTATGTACGGAGCGTACCCCCACCCCCATATGTACGGTGCGGACCCCCACCCAATAGCACGTTTGTACAATGTGAAGCTGGCTAAAATGTTAGCACTGGACCTTCTCCCTTTTTCTTTTGTTGAAGGGGTGGGTTTTCTGGAATTTGTGACAACCATCTGCCCAAAATGGAAGGTTCCCAGCCGCTACTATTTCACCAGAGTTGCTGTTCCAGCACTACATCACGACATGCTGGAATTGCTTGGAAAAGCCTTAAAACAGAGTGCTGTTCAGAGTATCCACCTGACAACAGACATGTGGACCAGTTGCCAAGCCACTGATTACATGTGCATCACTGCACACTATGGTGCCGATTAGGATCCTGGAAAAAATTTCCCCAACCGAATTGAATCTGGACTTTTTTCCGTACAAATGGTAAAAGCGCCGTACAAACTGCCAAGTATGATTCGTATGGGAAAAAGTCCATACAAATCGCATTGGGAAAAATCCCCCACACGTCCTCGGGTCGGGAAAAGTCTCCGACACGTCCCCGGACAGTTTTACGTACAAATGGGAAAACTGAAGTCCCAATGCGCAATTACGATCCGTCCCATCCGTCCGATTGTACAACTGTATGGAAAAAAGACCGTCCGGAGCGAACTCCCATAGCAACCATGGAGATGTCCAAACAAGTGCCTGGTACGCGCCGTACCCCCCCCGCCCCCCGTATGTTCGCGCCGTACCCCCAGCCCCCCCCGCGGATGGGCGCGCCGTACCCCCAGCCCCCCGCTACGCGCTGGGGGTCCGCACCGTACATACGGGGGTGGGGGTACGCTCCGTACATACGGGGGGCTGGGGGGTACGGGGGTACGCTCCGTACATACGGGGGGCTGGGGGGTACGCTCCGTACATACGGGGGGCTGGGGGGTACGGGGGTCCACACCGTACATACGGGGGGCTGGGGGGTACGCTCTGTACGTATGGGGGGCGGGGGGGGGTACGGCACGTACCGGGCCCCTATTCAGCTCGCATCGCTGCGTACTTAGCTTTTCCGGCACTTTTTAGGTGCCGTAAAAATTTTCCCATCCGGACTGCAGTCGGTGCGAATCGTAATTGCTGGTACGTAAAAACATGCCTAACTCCGTCCGGACGTCACGTCCGCGGTGTCCCGGATCACATTTGTATGTATTTTTCTGTCGGTTGGTCTTTTTTCCGAATCGTACGGGAATGGTGTTTCCATACGAATCGTAATTGCATGTTTGTAAAGTTTTACAACCCGGTACGAGTCGGACGGAGAAAAAGCTCCGACCCACGGTTTGTACCGGGTTTTTCCAGGATCGTAATCGGCCCCTGGGTCTCTTTTTCAGGTGTTAAAGATAAGATATCTGGAGATGTTGTTGACACTGCTGAGATTTTTAAAGACACTCGCAAACATGCAACTGTAGCCATGTTTGCTATGGAGAAATCTCATACTGCTGCAAACATTTTGGATGAGTTTAACAGCAAGGTGTTTGAGTGGCTGTGACCAAGAGGGCTTAACATTGGTTTTGTTGCCACGGACAATGGCAGTAATGTAGCTAGGGCCATGAAAGATGGTGGCTATTTCAGGGTCCTGTGTTTGGCACACTACATTAACTTTGTTGTTCAAGACTTTCTGAAAAATGAAAGCAAAGTCAGCAACTTACTGACCACCTGCAGAAGAATATGCACACATTTCAACCATTCTTTTAAAGCCCGGAAGCAGCTGAGGGTCATTCAACGTGAGCATAAAATGCCAGTCAAAGCACTCATCCAGGAGGTTCCAACACATTGGAACTCAACTTATTACATGCTTGAGCGTCTGTTTGAGCAGTACATATCACTCAATGCTTATGTCATGAAAAGGTCAGGAGATCCTACTGTGAAAGGCATGACTGTTGAGATGGCCCAATGGGACCTCGTTAAATGCCTGACAGAGATACTACTTCCTTTTGAGGTCTTCACACGTGAAGTCAGCAAGGAGGACTGTACTATGGGCCAAGCTATCCCATTGTTGTACATGCTAGAGCAAGAGCTGAAGGAGGTGTCAGAAATGTACGCAGGTGTGGATGACAAAGTAGACGCATATTACTTGGCGGACACCTTAGCCGTTAGCGTATCTGACAATACAAGGATTCAAAATAACATTGTGTCACATCGACATTACATTACTGCCTCAATTTTGGATCCACATTACAAATTATTGCCGAGCAGTAATGAAGTAATTCCTTTTTCAGAAGTGGATGTTGCCAAGTACAAAACTTGGATAGCTGAGGAAGCCACTGACTTTGAAAACGAACGGATCTTAATTAGAGGCCCGCCACCCCAGGCCAGAAAAAGTACTACAGGGCACCCAGAGTCAAGTTCTACTTGAGAGCCCGAGAGCAGTGCATTTGCCTCCCAGCAGTCACCAAGACTAACAGCAATAACATCAACAACAGCACCAACAGGATCATAAGCCACATTTAAAAAAACGCGCTGGGGGTACGCACCGTACATACACGGGTGGGGGTACGACTCGAACGTAAATGGGTGTACATACACGGGGGTTCGACACGTACAGTTCGACACATACACGGGTGTACATACACGGGGGGTACGACACGTACACGGGTGTACATACACGGGGGGTACGACTTGAACGTACGGGGGCTGGGTCGACTCGAACGTACGGACTGCTGTCGGTTCGAATCGTACTTCCTGGGTCGTAAAACGCTGCCTGGAAGCGTCTCGACGTCACGTCGCAGCATTCCCGGATCACATTCGTATGCATATTTTCGTCGGTCGGTGTTTTTTACGATTCGTACGGAAATGGTGTTTCCGTGCGAATCGTAATTCCATGTTTGTAAAGTTTTACAACCGGGTACGAGTCGGACGGAGAATACGCTCCGACCGACGGTTCGTACCCGGTTTTTACCGGATCGTAATCGGCACCTATGTATCCAAGCCGCCTCCGTCTGAAAGTGTTCTCTCAAGAGTCTTGTCTTCTGTTCTTCCACTCCACTGTAATTGAGTTTATTTTTTTTAATTCAGTTATTTTTCAATACCCCTTTTGTTTTTCCATCTAAACTTACAGGCCGGCCTTTACCCTGTGCTATAGTGGGAGAAACAACTCACACTTACCTTACCAATCCGCATCAGGCAGGCAGTGGTACCCAAGATTGATGTGCGGAGTGTCCATGGAAGGGAGGACCAAGATGAATGACGAGAATGATGCAACTCCACATTTGGACCAGGATAATACAGTAACTTTAGTATCATTCATCCTTCGTCTTTAAATTTATTTGATTCCTTTTTTCTCTTCAATCATTACGACTGTGTGTTGTGGTTTGTTTGGTAATTGATCCCTACAACTATTTTTTCATTTCCTTTGCTAGCTTGAAAAATAAAAGTAAGCCCGGTACAGCATGTAATTTGGTTCGCTCTGAGGGCAGACAGGCAAGGTAAATTTCATATTAATAATTTCTGCCCTGTACTGTCTAATTGTGTAGTAGTAGTTAGTAAGTACAACTCATTAACCAACAAGTTCTCTTCATCATCATGCATGCAT
Organism: Triturus cristatus; assembly: GCF_964204655.1. NCBI lineage: Eukaryota > Metazoa > Chordata > Amphibia > Caudata > Salamandridae > Triturus > Triturus cristatus. Next base: position 793,139,626 of record NC_140589.1, read on the forward strand.
TTCCTTTTTCTCACTTTATAGATTTCTTTGATAATGGATCATGGTCGTCTTCCAAGATTGTGTTTTACTTTTGTTGTGTCCATGCATACTGTCTGTTTTTCTTTGTCAAACCTTTCCCCAAACCCCCCTTCCCATCCATTCATCAATCCCTAACCCTATTCCCCCGGGCTGTGTGATTTATATTGAGGTGTGATGTGACTACACTAAATGTACACCAACAATTGATCGCACGCTTGCTGGGGCAGATGGGGTGAAAGCAACACTAATTGAATTTCAAGGCAGGGCAAGGATCTTCTTCTGCTTGACCACCCATGCTGTACTTTACTTTGTTCTACTACTCCTCCCACAGTCTCTCTCAGTCAAGTGACTTTCTCTTTCTTTTTTCAAATGCTATTGCCAGTGTCTACTGCTACCACCACAATAATGGCATCTTCTCCATTCATTTGGGAAAAGCCATCACTGTGCCGAACTTCATCATCATCAATCACAGGTAAGATACGTTTGGTGGGAGGTATAATTGACTAGGAGGAGAGACTGACAGTACTAGTATGACAAATAAAATAACTCAGTGAGGGGTACCGCATCTATCTGTTTGTGTGTTACAAAATCGGCAGATCTTTTAAATCAAACACTGGCTGCGGGCATGCAGCAGCAAGGAAATAAAGTAACAAACCATGTGACGTAAATTGAATTCGTAAAACAGTAACCCACCACAAAACATTAAAATCGTATTTTTAAGTAAATAATATATAATATATTATACCCTAACAAAAATAAACTATCCCACTCTGACCTGACCCACCCCCCTCCCTAACCCCAACCAATGTCCAAGTCAAAGTCCAAAATGTCTGTAAAAAAGTTAAACCCCAAAGCCCAAAACCCACCCACCAACAAAAGGAATTAAAAAAGGGGCAAATTGACAAGGTCCTAAAGTCGGCGGGCTTTCAGGTGTTTGTACACCAGGATTTTGACACGCTCCTCTAGGTGCTCCTCCAAGTGGGCCATCCGGCGGAGCATCTAGCGGCAAAATGCCCTGCAGTTACATACAGGGTGGGGGCAGCAGTGCTAGATATCGAGGCACGGCAGCGGGCGGCTGCCAGACCACGGCACCGTAAAACTGGAGGCAGAGCCTGACTGGGGCCCAGGGCATAGGAGGAGGCTGCAGCTGCAGCCTCCTCCTCCTCCTCCTCCGCCTGAGCCACCATCTGCCGATATTCCCTGCAAATGGCCTCCAGTTTATGGCGCCTGGCCCTGGCTGCCACCTCCTTCCTCGTAGGTTTTGGTTGGGAAGGAGTATCTATATAAAGAGAGAAAAAGAACATGTTGTAACCAATACTCTTAGCAAAACAGAAACACAAAATTCATTCAACACATAGTGGCACAGTATCACTAGCAAGCACAGTACATAACATTTGTGATTTTGTGGTAAGTATCTATACTCCTACTTCCTTGGACTCTAACATTTGTGGGAGGTTCCGACATTATACTAGCAATATGTACTCCAGTACACACCAGTCGTCTTGTTCTTATCTCTAGTTTAGCAAAATTCCATAACCTTGTTGCAGCCGGCATGCCAGCTCAGTCAGCTAAGCTTGCACCCAAGAGAAACAGATATGAGTCACATGATGCAGACTCACGTTAGTTTTATTTACTACTACTGTCTGCAGGTGGGGAAGCTCATATTTTTGTATTACGGGTGGCACTGGCCATACTCTGTCTGTTACATGAGGGCAATTGCTCAATTTCACTTTCACCCTGCCCTGGGTACTACAAAAAGGCTGATTATTTATCGGATCCAGTGATCATTGCTTATATTATAGATGGTAATATGACATCAGGTCAGTAGCGGTCGGTGGTGGGAGTGCTGCCGGGCGGTGACGTGGGAAGGTACAGGGTGGGGGTAGTAAACTATGGATTACGGACAATCACAGGTAATTAACCAATACATATAAATAAATAAAACAAATTTCGTTGCACGCACTACATCGCATTTGGCAGTGCAGTGCGCACCATGAAAATAATGTTATTTATTTTTATGTTTACTTACCTGTATTTGGCCGTAATACATAGTTTACTTACCACCCACCCTGCCCATCCCCATGTCACCGCCCACCAGCACTCCCACCACCGACCGCTACTGCATAGGGTACTTTGCTTTCATTGATTGTGTAACCAACAGATAGGCCACCCTTTGCAGGCTTGCTGACACAATCGAAAATACATTAACATAGGTAGGGAGTGGTCCTCGGAGTCGGAGGAAGGCGCTTAGGCTTGATAATATATATATATAAGATGTGCTTGCAAACTACTGCGAGTCAACTGTATTCTGAAAATACTACTTATATATTCCCCTCCGCTTTGCTACTCTGGAGCAGTTTCTTTTACATTTTCTTCAAAGTAAGACTCTCCGGTGACAGTCTCCACCTATGCTGTCTATTGATGATAGTACATCCAGGCATACATCCATTAAAGTAAATGTCTATCATTCTTTTTTATATATCTCTTAACATCAACAACCACCCATGTGTCCGCTCCGGTGAGCAGCCAAAATATCGAAACTAAAATATCTACCTACACTAATATCGAGTTTTAAATATCGAAGGGACAGAATATCGATGTCAATAATATCTATGGACAGAATATCGATCCTAAGGTAAGTATTTTAATATCGATGTTAGTAATATCGAAATTAGTAATATCGACATCAAATATATCGATTTTACTAATATTGATGTTACTAATATCGATATTTATATTATTGTTATGTATTTTATTATGTATTTAATATGTATGTGTTATATGTTTTTAGTTAAGTGTTCTACTGGTTTTAACATATATGTATACAATTTTTATATGTTAACAATGGTTTTTTAAGTCAATTTTGTGTTTTAGTACCGTAGCGGGTTGTGGGTTTATAGGGGAATAGGGTGGGAAGTAATTTAATTATATGGAATTAATTATACATTTTTAGGAATTATCAATTAATTTTAATTAATGTTTGCGTTTAAGTTCTGTAGCGGGTTGTGGGTTTATAGGGGAATAGGGTGGGAAGTAATTTATTATATGGAATTAATTATACATTTTTAGGAGTTATAAATTGATTTTAATAAATGTTTGCGTTTAAGTTCTGTAGCGGGTTGTGGGTTTATAGGGGAATAGGGTGGGAAGTAATTTAATTGTAATTAATTAATAATTTATTTTCATTTATTGGTATTGATAATTATATTATTGTTAATTAAGTATTAATTGGTAGTTAATTTTTATTAATTGGCAATTAGTTTTAATTAGTTGATTAATTGATAATTATGTTAAGTGTATTATTTTATTAGTGGAGTGTGTCGTGCGTTTATAGGGGAATAGTGTTGGAAGTAATTGAAATCTAATTAAGTAATTATTAAATTAGTTGTTGGGTATTGATAATTAATTAATTGGACAATAATTAATAATTGGTAAATATTTTAAATTATAATATTTTGGTTAGGAAAAATAATTAATTGTTGATTAATCATTAATTGTGAATTAAATATAATTAAATATTATGCATTGATATTTCTAATTAATATATTAATAAGTAATTATTAATTGGTAATTAATGTGTAATATTTAATATTTTGGCGTATGAAAAATATTTAATAGTTCAATATTTTTTAATTGGTAATTAATGTTTCATAATTATTATTTTGCTGTATATTTTTTTTTAAATTGTTAAATATATTTTAATTGGTATTTACTTTTTAATAATTCATATGTTTTTGGTTATGAAAAATATTTTATCGTTCAATATTTATTATTTGGTAATTAATATTTATTAATTATTATTTATTGCTATTTATTATTAATGTATTGTTAATTAATTATTCTTTGGTAGTTATGTTTGTAATAATTATTTATTGGTATTTGTAAATAATTTTGAGTTATTTAATAATTAAATCACTAATTATTTTAAATAATTATTTTATTTACAACTATGTTATTTTTAACTTCTACGCTATCCAACACTTTCCCTACTGTTGCACCCTCTGGAGTTGGAATAGTAAATTTCATCCCTATGCTATCCAACACTTTCCGTACTGTTGCATTCTCTGGAGTTGGAATAGTAATTTTTACCCCTACGCTATCCAACACTTTCCCTACTGTTGCACTCTCTGGAGTGGGAATAGTAATTTTTATCCCTACGCTATCCAACACTTTCCCTTCTGTTGCACTCTTTGGAGTTGGAATAGTAATTTTTACACCTTCGCTATCCAACACTTTCCCTACTGTTGCACTCTGTGGAGTTGGAATAGTAATTTTTACCCCTACACTATCCAACACTTTCCCTACTGTTACACTCTTTGGAGTGGGAATAGTAATTTTCACCCCTACGCTATCCAACACTTTCCCTACTGTTGCACTCTCTGGAGTTGGAATAGTAATTTTTACCCCTACGCTATCCAACACTTTCCCTACTGTTGCACTCTCTGGAGTTGGAAGAGTAATTTTTACCCCTACGCTATCCAACACTTTCCCCACTGTTGCACTCTCTGGAGTTGGAATAGTAATTTTTACCCTTACCCTATCCAACACTTTCCCTACTGTTGCACTCTCTGGAGTTGGAATAGTAATTTGTACCCCTACGCTATCCAACACTTTCCCTACTGTTGCACTCTCTGGAGTGGGAATAGTAATTTTTCCCCTTCGCTATCCAACATTTTCCCTACTGTTGCACTCTCTGGAGTGGGAATAGTAATTTTTACCCCTACGCTATCCAACACTTTCCCTACTGTTGCACTCTGTGGAGTTGGAATAGTAATTTTTACCCCTACGCTATCCAACACTTTCCCTACTGTTGCACTCTCTGCAGTGGGAATAGTCATTTTTACCCCTACGCTATTCAACACTTTCCCTACTGTTGCACTCTCTGGAGTGGCAATAGTAATTTTTACCCCTACGCTATCCAACACTTTCCCTACTGTTGCACTCTGTGGAGTTGGAATAGTAATTTTTACCCCTACGCTATCCAACACTTTCCCTACTGTTGCACTCTCTGGAGTGGGAATAGTAATTTTTACCCCTACGCTATCCAACACTTTCCCTTCTGTTGCACTCTCTGGAGTGAGAATAGTAATTTTTACCCCTACGCTATCCAACACTTTCCCTACTGTTGCACTCTTTGGAGTTGATATAGTCATTTTTACCCCTACGCTATCCAACACTTTCCTTACTGTTGCACTCCCTGCAGTGGGTATAGTAATTTATACCTGTACGTTATCCAACACTTTCCCTATTGTTACACTCCCTGGAGTGGAAATAGTAATTTTTAGCTCTACGCTATCCAACATTTTCTTTACTTTTTTTTTTTGGAGCTGGAGTAGTAGTTTTATTGTCGGTGCTATTTAATATTTTTTGTATTATTTTAGCTAATGTAATATATAATTAATTTTAACAATATTCAAATTAAATGTAATTTTTTAAATGTGTTATATATAATTATTTAATTTGTATTCATGTTATTGTTTTATGTGTATGATGTATTTGTAATTTATATTAATTTTTAACAAGTTATACGTTATTAAAACAATTATTAAAATGTATTATTAAGTAAGTATATATATTATATATTATATGTTTAATTAATGTTTTATTACATTATATATATTAATTATTAATTTTAAACATTATAAAATATATTTAATTATGTTTATTTTATTTATAAGTATTATTTGGTTATTTTACATATTTTTTTGTAACTAAAAAATACTTTATATTTTTAATAACGATATTTTTGTCATTCTATATTTTATTTTCGATATTTTTGTACTTACCATGTTGTAGATAGGATCTCGATATTCTTGTCATCGAAATTTTTGTGTCGATATTTTTGTAGGTCGATTTTCTGTCCGTCGATATTCTGTCAGACATTCGTCCGCTCCTTCCTTGCTTGCCTTGGCTTTGAGTTTGAACCAAACACCTCTGATTCTTGCTATCTAGAACTATCCACCCATACTGTGTCGCCCACCCAGGCAAGCATCCTCTTTCACCTTCCACCCATCCTTCAACAACCCATGCATCTGATCTGCTTACTATCAGCCACCTATGCATGCTTCCAACATATCCTTCTCTGCCAGTCAGTCATATTATCTCGCCCGTCCTTCCACCCTTCTTTCCCTCTTTGTTCAACACATCCATCAAGGTCATCTGATCTGAGTTCGTCTTCTCCATAAAACCTTCACAGCTGAGTTGGTCAGATAGAAGAGGCCATTGGTCACTCAACTCACGCTGCTAATGCTAAGTAAAGGGTGTCTTCTTCAACCGTTGTATAATCTTCACTGCAACTTAATAAGTCGCACAGTACAGTGAGTGAAGTGAACACACTTCCATCTAGTAGTAATAATGTCAAGAAGTAATAAATATAATTTACCACTGCCTGCCACTGCTGCTGGCTGCCCCCCTGTAGCTCCTGCCCCGCCTGTTCTCGCGACCCCTCCGGAATGGCTGCATCGCCATCGCCGCTGGCCCCGCCGGCACTGGTGGTTGGTAGTATGCCTAGAAAAAACATTGCACATTTTTAGATGCCTGGAAACATCCCCCTATTTTATTAGTGTTCACTTGGAAGATTTAAAAAAAAAAGGTAATACAACATACATCAGCACTAGAGTAGTACAGTCAGTATACAGACGCTAGTAGTGTTATATTGTTCCTAGGGTCATCTAGTCCTACTCTACTCTTTTGAAAGTTAGCCTGAGCCATGTGTAACCCTTTTAGATTCATCATGTCTACTACTCTTTTTGCGCATATTTAATTATACCTCGCAGCTTATTGACATGTGCAGTAGACGTCTTTGAGGCTACATGACGGTTGCGTGCAAGTGAAGAGGTCTAAAAACAAGCCACTTTGTTAGTGAGTTTGGTTAGTCCGTATTGCTTAGCCATCACTTTTTGCCATGACTGCGAAATGCTTGCATTATTGCAGTATACTATCTAACGTGCAGCATTTTTCTCATAATAGGCGGAAGATTCCCTTCTACAAACCAGATATTTGCAGAGCTTATGATGCATGATGTAACCAGTATTTCTATGTTCTACGGTGAGGGGTCTTCCAGAATTCACACAGATCTTTTGTCTTGTTCTTGTTGTCCTGCACTTGTCAATGTTTACTGTTTTAATATTATGCTTTTTGCTGTTGACGATGGCTGTAGTAAAATTTCATATAACGACGTACAGAGCTTGTTACTTATTTGAAAATAAACCTTTTGAAATTGCACATAGACTCTGTGGTATTTGGTGTGGTGGGGTGTACTTACACAAGTGAGTGAGCAAAAGGGTGTTATTATGTTCTGGGTTGTCTGTCTCATCATCATTGTGTATCTTCTTCATGTGGGGGGTCGGGAGTGGGACCTAATGTGAGACACTAGAGCTAGTCGGTCAGGGGATCGTGGGTTCTTCTGACTGAGGTGTGATGAATAAGGTCCAACCTCCCATCTCCAACATCCTATTTTGTTGTGCATAGTTCTGTATGTGGCTCTGCAGAATCACTACAACAGTAGTAGTATGTACTATCCGATCCTAAATACTAGTCAAATATCTGGTTGGGCATTTTGTTGGTGGGAATTGTCAAATCCTCAACATTAAGGTGCCGATTACGATCCGGTAAAAACCGCGTACGAACCGTCGGTCGGAGCGTTTTCCCCGTCCGACTCGTACCCGGTCGTAAAACTTTACAAACATGGAATTACGATTCGCACGGAAACACCATTTCCGTACGAATCGTAAAAAACACCGACCGACGAAAATATACATACGAATGTGATCCGGGAATGCTGCGACGTGACGTCGGGACGCTGTCAGGCAGCGTTTCACGACCCAGGAATTACGATTCGAACCGACAGCAGTCCGGACGCCAATATTTCCATGGCACCCAAAAAGTGCCGGAAAAGCGAAGTACGCCGCGAATCGACCAGAGTAGGTGGCCCGGTACGCACCGTACCCCCCCCCCAGCCCCCATACGTACGCGCCGACCCCCCCCAGCCCCTGTACGTACGTGCCGACCCCCCCTCCAGCCCCCGTACGTACACGCCGACCCCCCCCAGCCCCCGTACGTACACGCCGAACCCCCCTGTATGTACACCCGTGTACGTGTCGAACCCCCCCGTGTATGTACACCCGTGTACGTTCGAGTCGAACCCCCCCGTGTACGTCTACGCGCTGGGGGTACGCACCGTACATACACGGGCGGGGGTACGACTCGAACGTACACGGGTGTACATACACAGGGGGGGTTCGACTCGGACGTACATGGGTGTACATACACGGGGGGTTCGACTCGGACGTACACGGGTGTACATACACGGGGGGTTCGACTCGGACGTACAAGGGGGGGTTCGACTCGAACGTACATGGGTGTACATACACGGGGGGTTCGGTGCGTACGTACGGGGGCTGGGGGGGGCGGCGCGTATGCGGGCACGTCTCCATGGTTGCTATGGGAGTTCGGTGCGGACGGTGTTTTTTCCATACGGTTGTAACCTCGGACGCACGGGATGGATCGTGATTCCTCGGTCGGACTTCACCTTTCACATTTGTACGGTAAATCGTACGAGGACGTGTCGGACACATTTTCCGACCCGAGGACGTGTGGGGAATGATTCCCAATGCGGTTCGTATGGACTTTTTACCATGCGAATCGTGATTGCCAGTTCGTACGGCACTTGTACGATTCGTACGGTAAAAAGACCGGATACGAGTCGCACGGGGAAATTTTTTACCGGATCGTAATCGGCACCTAAGAAGACTAGAAGGACAACCCAAAGGACAGGACACAGTGGCTAGAGCTATTGGTCATCCTGAGTTTTATTATTCCCAAGAAAACCTTCAATAAAGAGTGGCCAACTGTGCAAGCTTAGCTACAGACAGAATAATAGTAGTAGTAGTAGTACAGAGAGTCATAGCAGAGGCAGTTAGAAGGAACTTAGTTAGAGGCAGGGATAACCAGAATTTGGAAACAGATAGTCAAGGTCAAAGAAGCTTTTGTAAAAAATAGAATTAGAAAGTGGAACCATAATTTATAGTTCGGAAAAAAAAGATGCAGTAAAAGTTAGGGAAATATAATTGTTAATATTAACCACTGGAGGACTTACTGGGGCCAGCAGCAGAAGCCTCGGTAGAGGAGCGGTCCTCTCCTGGTTGTTGTCCCACCGACTCGGACCCTGTCTTCTTGTCCCTGGGTGGTGCTGATGTTAATGTAAGATATAATAAAGAAAGAGAGAAACATTAAGGAGTGCTGTGAAACAAATAACTCCTTTGTAAAAATAGGTCAAACAATTTATGAAACAATGATTGCAATAAAATTGACCTATCTAATCAGATGGATCGACTACTGGGCTGCTTGCTGGATTCAAGGATCGTCTACTTATTTATGAACACTCCAGTGTTCCATAATCATTCTGACTACAAATACTAACGAAGCCTAGTAAGTACCACCTGACCTAGACCACCTATTCCAGACGGGCCAATTGTTCACAAGGGTGCCGATTACGATCCGTTAAAAACCGCGTACGAATCGTCGGTCGGAGCGAATTCCCCGTCCGACTCGTACCCGGTTGTAAAACTTTACAAACATGGAATTACGATTCGCACGGAAACACCATTTCCGTACGAATCGTAAAAAACACCGACCGACGAAAATATACATACGAATGTGATCCGGGAATGCTGCGACGTGACGTCGGGACGCTTTCAGGCAGCGTTTCACGAACCAGGAATTACGATTCGAACCGACAGCAGTCCGGACGGCAATATTTTCACGGCACCCAAAAAGTGCCGCAAAAACGAAGTACGGCGCGAATCGACCAGAGTAGGTGGCCCGGTACGCGCCGACCCCCCCCAGCCCCCGTAGGTACGCGCCGACCCCCCCCCCCAGCCCCCGTAGGTACGCGCCGACCCCCCCCCAGCCCCCGTAGGTACGCGCCGACCCCCCCCCAGCCCCCGTAGGTACGCGCCGACCCCCCCCCAGCCCCCGTAGGTACGCGCCGACCCCCCACCCCCAGCCCCCGTAGGTACGCGCCAACCCCCCCCAGCCCCCGTAGGTACGCGCCGACCCCCCCCGTGTGTACACCCGTGTACGGTGCGTACCCCCCGTGTACGCTCGAGTCGGACCCCCCCGTGTACGCTCGAGTCGAACCCCCCCGTGTACGCTCGAGTCGGACCCCCCCGTGTACGCTCGAGTCGTACCCCCACCCGTGTATGTACGGTGCGTACCCCCCCCGTGTACGCTCGAGTCGGACCCCCCGTGTACGCTCGAGTCGGACCCCCCGTGTACACTCGAGTCGTACCCCCACCCGTGTATGTACGGTGCGTACCCCCCCGTGTACGCTCGAGTCGGACCCCCCGTGTACGCTCGAGTCGAACCCCCCCGTGTACGCTCGAGTCGGACCCCCCGTGTACGCTCGAGTCGAACCCCCCCGTGTACGCTCGAGTCGGACCCCCCCGTGTACGCTCGAGTCGAACCCCCCCGTGTACGCTCGAGTCGGACCCCCCCGTGTACGCTCGAGTCGTACCCCCACCCGTGTATGTACGGTGCGTACCCCCCCCGTGTACGCTCGAGTCGGACCCCCCGTGTACGCTCGAGTCGGACCCCCCCGTGTACGCTCGAGTCGTACCCCCACCCGTGTATGTACGGTGCGTACCCCCCCGTGTACGCTCGAGTCGGACCCCCCGTGTACGCTCGAGTCGAACCCCCCCGTGTACGCTCGAGTCGGACCCCCCGTGTACGCTCGAGTCGGAGGGGTCCGACTCGAGCGTACACGGGGGGGTCCGACTCGAGCGTACACGGGGGGGTTCGACTCGAGCGTACACGGGGGGGTTCGACTCGAGCGTACACGGGGGGGTCCGACTCGAGCGTACACGGGGGGGTCCGACTCGAGCGTACACGGGGGGTTCGACTCGAGCGTACACGGGGGGGTCCGACTCGAGCGTACACGGGGGGTACGCACCGTACACAGGTGTACACACGGGGGGGTCGGCGCGTACCTACGGGGGCTGGGGGGGGGTCGGCGCGTACCTACGGGGGCTGGGGGGGGTCGGCGCGTACCTACGGGGGCTGGGGGGGGTCGGCGTGTACCTACGGGGGCTGGCGGGGGGGTCGGCGCGTACCTACGGGGGCTGGGGGGGTCGGCCCGTACCTACGGGGGCTGGGGGGGGTACGGCACGTACCGGGCACCTGTTTGGACGTCTCCATGGTTGTTATGGGAGTTCGGTGCGGACGGTCTTTTCACCATACGGTTGTACATTCGGACGCCCGGGATGGATCGTGATTCCCCGGTCGGAGTTCACCTTTCACGTTTGTACGGTGAATCGTACGAGGACGTGTCGGACACATTTTCCGACCCGAGGACGTGTGGGGAAATATTCCCAGTGCGGTTCGTATGGACTTTTTACCATGCGAATCGTGATTGCCAGTTCGTACGGCACTTGTACGATTCGTACGGTAAAAAGACCCGATACGAGTCGTACGGGGACATTTTTTACCGGATCGTGATCGGCACCTAAGTCTGCATTTCCATTTTTTTTAGCCATCAAATGCATAGATGAGATGGAGAACACATGCAAAAATTTGTGCATACACCTAGGTGCCGATTAGGATCCTGAAAAAACCGGGTACGAACCGTCGGTCGGAGGGTTTTCTCCGTCCGACTCGTACCCGGTAAAAAAACATTACAAACATGGAAGTACGAATCGCACGGAAACACCATTTCCGTACGAATCGTAAAATACACCGACCGACGAAAATAGACATACAAACGTGATCCGGGAAAGCGCCGACGTGACGTCGGGACGCAGTCAGGCTCCGTCTCACGAACAAGGAAGTACGATTCGAACCGACACCAGGCCGGACGGCAATATTTTTTTTTTTTTTTGGGAAAACCTTTATTTCAAAAAGCAGAACACAGCTATTCAGCCGACAGCCCGAAGGTTCGGCACGTGGAAAGTCAGATACAATGATGTGTCCCCATTACAGTGCAGAGATTAGTGCAAAGGTCCAATTTTAAATAAACATAAGAAACTCACAGCAAACCCCAGCAAGGCAGAGACATTAAAAGCCCATGGTGAAAGCCCCCAGGGGAGGCCGGACCCCACTCATCTACTAATTACAAGACAATGTACGGAGGAAGAAGGGGGACAGCAGAGGCCCAAAACGGTAGCTAAAACCAAACTATGCTGGAAAGAGGGTCAGGGGGAAAGCTGTTCCTCGGGAGGTTCCAGATCAGGGGCAAGACATATTCCCCCCCTGTATTGGTTCCACCGCCCCCAGATGGCGTGCCATTTCCGGGGGCGACCTCTGGAGCAATAGACCGTCTTCTCCCTAAACATGCTCCAGTCCATGTTCTCTTTCCACGCGGTCAGTGTAGGGGGCCCCGAGGAACCCCACAGACGCGCAATATCCCTTTTAGCGACCATGTTACCCAGGGTCACCCATTGGGTCTGCGCCTCATCAAGGTCGGTGGGCCCCCAGACGTTCAGGAGGCAACACCGCGCCTCCAGCTGCACAGCAAGGCCCGTCACCTCCCCCATAACTGCATGGACTCTCCTCCAGAACTCCACAATGACACCACATTCCCAAATGATGTGAAGGAAAGTACCCACCATACCACATCCCCTCCTGCACAGGCCGTCCTCTGAGAATCCCATGTGGACCAGCCGTGGCCCCGTCACATAGACCCGGTGCAGTATTTTAAGCTGCACCAGCCGCAAACGCGACGGGATCGCAACTTCCTTAGGAGAAGAAACCGCTGACTGCCAGTCCTCACTGTCCAACTCAAGGCCATCCCTAGTCCACTGTTCTCTCAGCCCCAAAAGCATGTCTGCCCGGACGTTAATCAATTTCTTGTATATGAGCGAGATCGTGCTCTCGGGCATATGGCCATCAAGGACCCGGTCCTCAAGGGGAGAGGACTCCGGCACCTTCTCACCTTCCACGAGGACTGATCGGAGGGCGTGGCGCAGCTGGATATACCTGAAATACTCGGAGGGCCCCAGCTCATACTCAGTCTGCAACTCCTTGAAGGACTTCACCCTCCCCTTATGCAACACATCTCCCACTTTGGATATACCTATCAGGTCCCACTTGTCAAATCCCTTCGTGTGCCAGAGCCTTCCCAACCGCTCCGATTCAAACAGTGGGGTAGCGAGGGTGAGCCTGTCCTTCCAGCCCAACGAGTCAGTCGCCATCTTCCACACACGCACCGCCACCCCCGTGGGCCCCGTGAGGGACGAGTCCAGGGACCGCGAATACAACGCCCTGTAGTAGTTGCCACCACGTAGCAACCACCTGTCCATGGCATATCCAGGGCTGAGGGCGGGGCCATAAAACCCATGATTGATCGCGCTCAGCTGCGTGGCCCAGTAGTATCGTCGGATGTCTGGGAGCGCAATGCCCCCATCATACCACGGGAGCGTCAACTTTGCAATAGCTATTCGCGGCCGCCCATCCCACAGCAACGTCCGTTGGAGGCCTTCGACCTCCCGAAAGTATTTGGCCGGTACCCAGTCCAAGGTGTTCTGGAGGGCGTAGAGGAAGCGGGGAAGAGACATCATTTTGAACAGGGCCGCACGCCCAACAAGGGAGAGCGGCAGCCTCTTCCAACCTTCAACATCGCGCCTCAAGCGTGCCAGGGGGGGGAGCAGATTCTTCTCATAGCGCACTGCAGGGTCCATGGATATAAAGATCCCCAAGTACACGAAACCCTGCTGGGCGACCTGTATCGCACACGTTCTAGGGATCGGTGGAACCTCGCCACTGAGAACGTACAAGTACGATTTGCCCCAATTGATTACGAGCCCCGAGTTCCTTCCGAATGATGCAAGTACGTCACAGACCACAATAAGCGACTTCTTAGGTGAGGCAAGATACAACAGGATATCATCGGCGTAGAGCGAGATACGGTCCTCGTGATCAGGCGACCACCGGAGGCCCCGTATTTCCGGGTGCCAACGTATCCACGCAGCCAACGGTTCAAGGGAGAGGGTGAACAACAGAGGCGACAGGGGGCAACCCTGCCGAGTACCCCTACCAAGCTGGAACGGAGTAGATGCCCGACCATTCACCACCACATTCGCTAGCGGCCCCTCGTACAACAACCTCACCCAATTCATAAAACCGCGACCAAAACCAAACTTAGCCAGCACGGCCCATAAGTATGCCCATTCCACCGTGTCGAAGGCCATCGTGGCATCAAGAGATGTCACAATGGCCGGTTCCTGCAGCGTGTCCGCCCTGGCGATGACGCCATGAAGACGCCTAAGATTTAGTGCCGTGTTTCGGTGCGGGATGAAGCCGGATTGATCCGGGTGGACCAAGTCGCCAAGTACCCTAATCAAACGGGTCGCCAGGAGTTTAGCCAGAATTTTCGGCTCAGCGTTGAGGAGTGAAATGGGCCGATAGGAGGCACACCTATCTCGAGGCTTACCCTCTTTATGTATGACCACGATCGACGCCAGCCGCTGATCCAACGGAAGGATCCCATCCCCCCGCGCCTCCAAAAACATGGCGCGCAGGTGAGGGGCGACCCTGTCCGGGAACAGCTTATACAGATCTATCGGCAATCCGTTCGGTCCAGAGGCCTTACCCGAGTGTAACGCACGAATAGCCCCCGCCACCTCGTCGACCGTTATATCACCATCCAAATCGTCCCTATCTATGGCAGAGAGGCAGGGCAACTCGATATCACGGAGGAGATCAGCCGAGTCCTCGGGCGGCCTGTCCGACACAGAGGAATAAACCCCACGAAAGTACTCCGCGAAACACTTCACAATCCCCTCAGGTTCCACAATCGCCTCCCCCTTCTCACCCATCAACTCCGGCACCACTCTATTGACCCGTTCTTTCCTGTCCAACCACGCCAGGAGTTTCCCTGCCTTATCACCAACGTCATACAGGCGGCCCTGTTGTTCTCTACTGAGGGTCTTAGCGGCGTCCGTCACAAGGTCCCTATACTCCGTCTGCTTCAGGCAAAGCTCATGCAGCGAGGACTCTGTAACCCCCTCCTCCATAGCCCCTTCAAGGGCCGCGATCTCCTCCTCTACCTGCCGCACCTCGCCATCCCTCCGACTCTTGGCAGCCACAACCAGGGAGAGGGCTTCCCCCCGAAGCACGGTCTTAAAAGCTTCCCACAGCGACACCGCCGAGTCCACGGTACCCAGATTTTCTTTGAAGTAACTATCTACCTTCTTTACCAGGGCGCTGCGCATCTTGGGGTCTCGGAAATACCAGGGGTTAATGGGGGCCACCCTCCCTCCTCCCTCCCGACCTAGATCCAGCCGGATCCACACTGGTGAGTGGTCAGAGATACCGCGTGCCATGTGCCTCGCCTCGGACACCAACGAGGCATGTGCGGCCAGAGTGAGTAGGTAGTCAATCCTGGATAGGCTACCATGCGCACCGGAGTGAAATGTGTATTGACTCTGTGTGGGGTGCCGGAGCCTCCAGCAGTCTATAAGACCAAGCGTGTCCAGGAAATCTGGAAGCCATCTCTGAGCCCCCCCTGTATCCCTGGGCGGGTATCTATCCAACAGTCCGGAGCCCACAGCGTTGAAATCCCCTCCCACTACCAGCATACCCCCCGGGAGAGTCAGCAAGGCCCTGCCCAGATCAGCAAATGTGGAGGCCTGCAGGGCCGGCGGGACATAAACCGAAACCAAAACCAAAGTTCTTCCTTCCCACCGCCCCACCACCGCCACAAACCTCCCCCTATCGTCAACAATGGTGGAGTCCACCTCAAAGGGCAACGACGCTCTAACCAGGATGCCCACACCCCTGGACCCAGAAGAGAATCCCGAGTGTGCAATGAATTTATACCCCTTCCTATTCAAGGCATAGCACGTGTTACCTATGAGATGCGTCTCCTGCAGCAGGGCAACATCAGGCATTGAGCGTTTCAAAAATTGCAAAACAATCCCCCTCTTGATGCGATCCCCCAAACCATTAACATTCCAGCTTATAACACTTAAGCCTCTACCCCCCATCCTCAAACGGAAAGAGGCCCACCCCACACCCGAGGAGCCACCATGGAACAGCCCTGAGGATAATCATCATGCCTTGCAGAAATAAACCCCCCAACAACAAACTCCAAAGCCCCGCAACTCCCCCCACCCTGCACCCCTGCTGCAGCTTACAAAGCCCCCCCAACTTGCAGTGTGCCTGTCGCCCCACAAAACCAAAAAATCTACAAAAAGTACCCTAAGGGAGGAAAAGAGCACCCCTCGTCCTCCCGCAACCCTCCACAGTTACTGCACTCATTTCAAGGTCCCAAGTGTAGCCAAAACAAGTCCGGTCGGCACTGAGATATCAGCCCTGTCCATCCCGGCCACTGTCTCCATGCTCGGCCGTGTCGTCGCCCTTCCGTCGCCGGGGCAAAGCGTCCAGCCATTCGTCGGCCATAACAGGAGAGTCAAAGAAGAATGTCCGATCTTCGTGCACCACCCGTAGTCTGGCAGGAAAAAGCATGGCATACTTCAGATCCAGTTCCCGAAGCCTCCGCTTCACCCCCAGGAAGCTCTGTCTCTGTCTCTGGACCTGCTGGGTGAAGTCCGGATAAAAATTAACCGACGCATTCTGGAAGGGAACCGGGCCCGTCACCCTCGATGCTTGCAGGATAGCGTCCCGATCTCGGAAGTGGAAGAGCCGGGCGACAATCGGCCGTGGCGGGGCACCCGCCTTGGGCCGCCCACCCGGCACCCTATGGGCCCTTTCAACGGCAAAAAACTTTCCAAGGCCCCTCGGCTTTAGATGATTAAGGACCAAATCCTCAACAAGCAGGTCCGCTGAAGCCTCATCCGAGGACTCCGGGACCCCGGTGACGCGCACGTTGTTGCGCCTGGCCCGGCTCTCGAAATCCTCCAGCCGGCGGGCGACGAGGTCACTCTCGGTCCTTAGCTTACGGACCTCGGTCTGCAGCTCCGCAACATCGCCAGTGAGGCCCGTGGTCTTAAGGTCCAGGCTCTTGACGCGCTCGTTCGTCTTGCCCAGGTCCGAGCGGATCAGGTTGACATCCACCAGGATGGCATCCACCTTATGCGCCAGGGCCTCGAACTTTCTCCCCATCGAGGTCTGCATCCCATCAAGCGCGCCCATGACATCCTGAAGGGAGAGCTCCGGTGCCACAGGCGAGTCCTCCTTCTGGGCCTCCGGCGCCTGGCTCGATCCACTCGGAGATGCTTTCTGGAGAGCGTAGCGGTCCATGATGTTGGCCTGGGTATACGTTCCCCGCCTGGTCGACTTAGTCTTCAGCCGATCCCCTTCTGCCTTGCCCGACATAATGGGCTCCGGGCAGTCCCGTGCAGTTAAGACTGATCCCTCTCAGAGAGAGGAAGAAGGAGTGTGCAGTTCTACCTTATGCTGCCAGAGTAGCCCGCCGAGCGGCCTTGGGGTAATAAAGCCACCCAGAGCTCTCCAGTGTCCGGGCAGACAAAGGAAACGAAACCGAAAGTGAAAGAGCGGGGACCTCCGTCCGACCATTCACGCCTCGCCTGGCCGTTGTTGATCAACTAGGAGCCGGGCTTCCTGCCAACTCTGGCCCCTGGCATCCCCGGGAGACAGGCCGCAATCTTCCGCCAGGTGTAAGTCCGGTTCCCGATGGGCGATCCGAACACGGGTGGCATCAATCGCCTCCCTGCCAACTCAGCAACACGATGCCATGCATACCATCAGGATTAGAGACAGGATAGTCGACGGAGGGCGTGAGGGTCTCGGGAGCTCTAAGCTCACGCGGCCATCTTGGTCAAGCGCTAGGCTCCTCCCCCCGACGGCAATATTTTTACGGCACCCAAAAAGTGCCGGAAAAGCGAAGTACGGCGCGATGCGAGCGGAATTGGGGGCCCGGTACACGCCGAAGCCCCCCGTAAGTACGCGCCGAACCCCACCCCAGCCCCCGTAAGTACGCGCCGAACCCCCACCTGTGTATGTACACCAGTGTACGTATGCGCCGTACCCCCACCCGTGTATGTACACCAGTGTACGTACGCACCGTACCCCCACCCGTGTATGTACACCAGTGTACGTACGCGCCGTACCCCCACTCGTGTATGTATACCAGTGTACGTACGCACCGTACCCCCACCCGTGTATGTACACCAGTGTACGTACGCGCCATACCCCCACTCGTGTATGTATACCAGTGTACGTACGCACCGTACCCCCACCCGTGTATGTACACCAGTGTACATACGCACCGTACCCCCACCCGTGTATGTACACCAGTGTACGTACGCACCGTACATACACGGGTGGGGGTATGGTGTGTACGTACACTGGTGTACATACATGGGTGGGGGTACAGTATGTACGTACACTGGTGTACATACACGGGTGGGGGTATGGCGCGTACGTACACTGGTGTACATACACGGGTGGGGGTATGGCGCGTACGTACACTGGTGTACATACACGGGTGGGGGTTTGGCGCGTACATACGAGGGCTGGGGGGGTGGTTGGGCGCGTACATACGGGGGCTGGGGGGGTGTTCGGTGCGTATGCGGGCACAAGTCTCCATGGTTGCTATGGGAGTTCGGTGCGGACGGTGTTTTTTCCTTACGGTTGTAACATCGGACGCACGGGATGGATCGTACTTGCGCGGTCGGACTTCACTTTTCACATTTGTATGGTAATTCGTCCGGGGACGTGTCGGACACATTTTCCGACCCGAGGGCGTGTGGGGAATTATTCCCAATGCGATTCGTATGGACTTTTTCCCATGCGAATCGTACTTGTCAGTTTGTACGGCACTTGTACGATTCGTACGGTAAAAAGACCGGATACGAGTCGTATGGGGAAATTTTTTCCAGGATCCTAATCGGCACCCAAATTGTGGGTTGGTTGCATCTGATTTTGTTCTGCTACTGACTGACCCTGCTAAGCCTACCACTCACTAAACAAACTACAAAAGGTTCTACGGAGGACTGGGGTAAGCAGCACTCAGTGACAGAGGATGCGTCACATTGACCGTAAAACAATTATTAACTAATACTAACTAAACCTAGTATCCAATATCCATCCACCACTATTTCACAGGAGGACAATGGAAGGACTAGAGTCTCTCTAGCAATAGCATTACCTAACTTCAGTTCTCTAAAATAAACTCTTACATTAATAATCAGCCCAAGTTAGCGCAAAGTTGCAAACAAGTAAGAGTAGCACCGAGCACCTGGGTCCTACAATCACAGAAGATTTTGAAACGTAATTTACCAGCAACGCGTTAGCAGCAGTAATCTTGTTGTTCGTCAAAAATTTATACACAACAATAAGTTACTCACCAAGCCCAACGACCTTGACACCTAGCAGGTCTAACAGGTCCTGCTCCCGGTCCAGGATGTCAGACCACCGGTGGGCCAGCTGATTATGGGTGTGCCGGACCCCTGAGCACCGGAATACTGCCCGGCGCACCTTCCCCAACAACAGTGATGCTCCTGGATAGCGTACCCGGAGCCGGGCCTGCCGCCTGCTGCCAAGGTCAAGGGGAGGTGGTGCTGGATGAAAAAAACAAGGGCGGCCACCTCTGCCTCACCAAAAAGTTGCCAGGTCTGCACCCCTGCAGGACGCATTCTGCCGCAAGGGAGGCGGCTCTTGGGCGCAGGCCCCTTGCCCTTTGAGCCGCTAGTGGCAGTGCCCTTGGCCATGGTTCTGGGGTGGGTGGGAAGCAGAAAAGAAAAGTTAGAAGGGAAAAAAGAAAGTTAGGGGGAAAACTAAGAAAGAAGTAATAAAAGTAAAATAAACAGAGTAAAAGTAGAAATAAAATGCAAAATATAAACTTAGGGACGGAGAGAGATAGATGATAACTAAAAAAAGTCAGAAAAACTGTGTAAAAAACTAAGGATTCCAAAGATTAAGGGAGGCTAGAAAAGTAGGCCCAGAACCATAGCATAGAGTGAAAAACAAGATGGCCGCGCCCATTCGCGACCGCGTGGGTAAGTTTGCGCGATATTTCTTGCAAACATGCAATAATCGTCGCAATAAGTAAAATGTGCTCCCGAACATGACATGCGCATCGCGAACACGCTATACGCGACCCAGAACAGGAAATAAGGCATCGCGAGTGGGCGGGACAGTTGAAAAACAAGATGGCCGCGCCCATTGGTGACCGCATGGGTAAGATCGCGAGATATTATCCCCCGAGCATGCAAACAGCTCCCCGAACACGCACAACGCTCTCCCGAACAAGAAAAAGACATCGCAAACGGGTGCCCTAAGCAACTACGCACACACGCGAAGCTACGCGTAGCTCTCGTAGTGCAAGAAGATCTTCGCGTAGCTTCACGTAGCGCGCGTAGCACGACTACGTGAACTACGCCCAGGGTTAGCATTGATGACTAGCTAATTTTCATCCAGTACAACTGTAATACCTGTTATCAATGTATGTGAGAGTTGTTGTTATGAACCCATGTATTTTGATATAAACTGAATAAGTAGAGATACACCCGGCCAATAGAATTTATTTCTTCAGACAGATAATATGCATGTATTTTTTCAATTAACTTGCGATGTCATGGTGAGACATCTTATAGAAGATATAGATTGAAAATCCTCTTTTGTGTTAAAGAGATCCCTTGTAGACAGCCTTACATGTTTCACTTTAATTACTCAAACCCACAAGGGATTATTGGATCGCCCAAAGGTATTTGAAGTTACTAAAAGTGGCATTTTCAAAACTGTAATCCAACTTTACTACTAAAGAGGATTTTGAATTACAATCCATTTGAGTCTAAACAGCATATCTATATCTGCTCCCAATCAAACTTTACTTCTCATTGAATGTACTAAGGTAACCCAATGCTATCCAGTAGGAAAGATAGACTGCACAGTAGTGAAAAACAAATGTAAGAGTTTACAATACCAGGACATGTAAAACTTAAGAGCATGTGTGCTACTTTTTAAATACAATACACCCTACCCTATGGGACTGGGAGTGACATATGTATTAAAATGTAAGGTTTAGTCTGGCAAAAAGTTTTTTTTTATTCACAACTGCACTACAGGCTGTGGTGGCAGGCCTGAGGCATGTTTTAAAGGGCTACTGTAGCGGCTGGAACAAAAAGGGATGCAGTCCCACTAGTAGCATTTATTTACAGGCTCTGGGTAAATGTAGTACCATGCATTAGGGACTTGTAAGTAAATTAAATGTGGCAATCATGTGTGGCAAATGTTACCATGTTTTAGGGAGAGAGGACAAGCACTTTAGCACAGGTTAGCATTGGTAAAATCCTAATGCCAACAAAAATGAATTCAGAAAACAAGGGGAGTGAAGACAAAAGATTTAGCTGCGACCTTGTTGAGAAGGCCAGGAACAAAAATGATAATGCATGTATATCCCAAAGAAGATAGAATAGCATATTCTAGAAAATGGGAGCTATGCCTTTCAGAATATTTCAGTATGCATTCCTATAGAGTGCTATTTTCTAAATATTCGTGCAACTAGTCATTTGTTTTCTGCCAGATAATGATATACCTTGGGTGTCAGTGTTTTTATGTCATGTTGATATCTTGATTCTCTTCTTTGATGGGCTCTACAGATGTATGTTACTCACCTACGCCTTTGGCCTTGGCAAGTTAGCAAAAGGAAAGTCCCAGTGGTCAGGCAGGACTCCACTTAAAAATACTAATGGGCGATTCACAAAAGTATTAATCAGTACAAGAAGTAGTACACAAGAATACTCTTGTATGTACTCTTGCATGCCTTTCTAAACTGTTCCCAAAACATCCTTTTCCCTTTTAGTAAAAGTGAAAAGAAGGCACAGTCCTTTCTATTTTTAGTAATTGTATAAATTGTATATGAATATTCCCATGGATGACACTTGGGGGTCGCCAGAGGTTGTAACTGAGACCCCTGATTTGAGTCTTACTACCCCTGACACTACCCTTACGACCCATGGTGTCAGAGAATCTCAAAGGCAGTGCTAATGTGAAATATTGTATATTTTTATTTTCCACTCAATCTCAGGCAGTTTCTGTTTTGGAAAGCAACTGGGCTTGATGGAAACTGAACAGTTTCAATGTATCAAGTTAAACTGTTGCCATTTGTAGGGATCTGCAGAGAGGTGTCCTGGCAACAAGCTAACATGCCCCTCTGACCCCAATCACCACCAAGTAGAGGGCAGGAACTAATATGTGCACTGTAGGCTCATAGTATTGGTGAAACAGAGCAAAAGAAAATGAACAGGCCTGACATCTATATGTGTGCAGTGTTTCTTTAATGAAAAGAAGGCATGCTACTTCTGCATTATATTTGAAGTGGGAGGTGCACAGGGCCCAAACTCCAAAGGCACAGCTACATGTTTGATCGTGGGGGCACATAATATTGGAAATCAGTCCTCCTGGTCTGCACACATGCTGAGAAGAATGTCTTGCCACTATCCAGTGCATTATCTGATGGGCAAGCAGGAGAATGAAAAGCAAGAGGCAGGTAGGACTGACATTCTCTATTATTTATTAGTTGGCAAGTTGAGCAGCCACGGATATGAGGACTTGGCATGCAGAGCTACAATAATGTATTACCTCAGTGCATTTCATGTCCAAACGGCCTCCAAGCAGTCCCGGGTCATGGATGAGATCATCAAACATGCGTGCTTTTTTAGCCAAAGGCATTTTGCACGGTGGCAATTTTATTTCTATGGCTGAGTCTGAAACTAAAAGTGCCTGAATTAAAAGTACTGCAATGTAAGCCTTATCTAAAGGTGACACAAAATATATGAGGCTACTAGTCAGCTGTTTTTTTTCCTCATCTTTGTATGATTTTGCAATTAATACAAGTTATATGGTACTCAAAAACAGAAGAGAAAATAATTTCCAATACGCGATTGGGCACAATTATTTACTCAGACCCCAAAGTAAACTGAGTGGGATATTTACAATAAAATGCCGGAGCGCAGTGTTACTCCAAAATTGGTAACACAGCGTCCCAACATTTTTTAAATGCAGGGATGCGCCGTATTTACAAAAATACAGCGCACCCCTGTGTTTTCGCTAGTGCTGGCACTAAAAAGCTGTCTAGCACCAGAGCAGACACCCTTGCGCCATGTTGCAAGGGTGATTGTTTATTTGAAGGAAGAGACACCTGCCTGCACATAATCAATCTTTAAAGGCGATCTCATTATACCAAGTGAAATCTGGCATCTCATTATACCAAGTGAAAAGTGAAATCTGGCATCTCATTATACCAAGTGAAATGTAAATTGGACTGAGTACATCTTCCCCACTTTTTAGATAAACATACATTTGTAGATGGGAGTGAATACTATAGGCGATAAATTACCTTTTACCATTAAGAAAGAGCTCGATGGTGACACAAAGAGAAATATTCTTAAATCAGTTTTAGTCTTAATTTTGAGGGTATTACCTTAGTGCTGTCAATTCATATGTTAATATCCAATAATATGCTGAGGTATGTATGCTACGGATCACTGACAGAATATCGACAACAGAAATGTCGACCTACAAAAATATTGTGGCAAAAATATATTTGTCAAAAATATCGAACTCCTATCTTCATTATGGTAAGTACAAAAATATCAACAAAAAAATATATATCGTTGTTAAAAATATCGTTGTTAAAAATATCGTTTTTTGTAAATGTTAAATAAATTATGTAAAATAAATTAATACTACATATTATTAAACATAGGTTGAATTATTATAACATTTTTAAGATTATAAGTAATAAATATAATGTAAAAATAAATTAAACATACATATATATAACATGTAATATATATTGTCACTTAATATTATTAATAAATAATTATTTTAATAAATTATAAATTGTTAGAAACATATTACAAATTATAAATACACACATATATATATATATATATATATATATATATATATATATATATATATATATACATACATACATACATACACCTGTAACATAAAAATAAAATATACATATAATAAATTTAAATATTTGTAATCATTTTAAAATAAATGTTACACTACATTAACTGCAATAGTAGGGAAAATGTTGGATAGCGGAGGGGGTAAAATTACTTTTCCCACTCCAGAGAGTGCTCAGTAGGGAAGTGTTTGATAGCTTAGGGGATAAAATGACTATTCCCCCTCCAGCGAGTGCAACAGTAAGGAAAGTGTTGGATTGCCTGGGGGGTAAAAATTACTATTTCTACTCCATAGAGTGCAAGAATAGGGAAAGTGTTGGATAGCGTAGGGCTAAAAATTATTATGCCCACTCCAACAAGTGCAACTATAAGTAAAGTGTTGGATAGCGGACAGGACTAATTTACTATTCATACTCCAGCAAGTGCAACAGTAGGGAAAGTTTTGGATAGCGGAGGGAAATAATTTACTATTTCCACTCCAGGGAGTGCAACAGAAGGGAAAGTGTTGGATAGCGTAGAGGTAAAAATTACTATTCCCACTCCAGGGATAGCAACAGTAGGGAGTGTTGGATAGTGTAGGGGTACAAATTACTATTCCCACCCTAGGGAGTGCAAAAGTAGGGAAAGTGTTGGATAGCGGAGGGGATAAAATTACTATTCTTTCTCCAGCGAGTGCAACAGTAGGGAAAGGGTTGGATAGCGGAGGGGTTAAAATTACTATTCCCACTCCAGCAAGTGCAACAGTAGAGAAGCTGTTGAATTGCAGAGAGGAAAAATGTACTTTTACCACTCCAGAAAGTGCAACAGTTAGGAAAGTGTTGGATAGCGGCGGGAAATAATTAACTATTCCCACTCCATAAAATTAATTAACATTAATTACCAAACAATTCATTAATAAAAAATAATTTACCTCCCACCATATTCCCCTATAAATTACACCACCAATATTGTAAAAAATAACACAATTAACATAACTAATTCATTAATTATTAACAATTAACAAGCAATTTGAAAACAATTAGAAATAAATTAATTCACACATTTAAAACTATAAAATGACTTAAAATAAATATTATATATTTTTTTTAAAAAATATATTAAAATTCAATTACTTCCCAGCCTACTCCCCCCTCAACCCACAACACGCTCTTAAAAAAATGACACAATTAATATAATTAATAATTAATTAATTATTAATAATAACCAATTAATAAATAATTACTATTAAAATACATTCCACAATTAACAATATAAAACAATAAATACATAAATATTATTTAATCAAAAATATTAATTAATACATTATAATTAAAATACTTCCCACCCTACTCCCCTATAGACCATAACATACTACTAAAACAATTATACAATTAACATAATTAACAATTAATTATTAACAAACAACTAATAACTAATTTATAATAAATGAATTACCACAATTAACAATATAAAATATTAAATACATAAATATTAATTAATAAAATATATCAATTAATTAAATATAATTTGATTACTTCCTACCCTATTCCCCTATGAACCCACAACCCGCTACGGAACTAAAACACAAAATTAAATTTAAAAAAATTAATAACTTCTAAAAATTATTAATAAATGTATTATAATTTAATCACTTCCCACCCTATTCCCCTATAAACCCACAACCTGCTATGGAGCTAAAACGTCAAATGTACTTAATTGTTTTTTTATTAACTTCTAAAAATTAAACACTTGTTAAAAACAAATGCAATGCTTACACAAAAAAATAGAACACGTACATTTAAAATACATACACTGACTAAAACAACGAAATTTTTAACAACGATATTTCAGCAAACGATATTAATGACTTCGATATTTTTAAAAACGATATTACTTACCTTCAAGTCGATATTTTTGTACTACGATATTTTGCACTCGATATAAGTGCAAGTCGACATTAACAACTCAATATTTATGTCTGTTTACCGCTTTGGGGTTACCTGGTGACCTCATGTCACACTCAAGCAGAACAACACATTGAAAACTTTTACTTTTGTTACAGTTTATTTGAAATAACCAGCTGTGGCCCATGCAGGTAAGAGCTGTAGGACGGTGAGTCCAGGTTGGGGGGGGATTTCTACAGACAAAGACGAGGGAAAATGATGTATTTCATTCTCCATCATGGTCACCTGTCAAATCACCCCCCCAACCCGGGTCCGATGGCCCACCATTCTTACCTGCCCGTGCCGCGTCTGGAAATAACACACCAAAAAAACCAAGTTGTTGGGAAAAGGAATGTACAGAGCTGGGAAATGTGTTTCGGACGGATATGGAGTCCTCATATAATCCTATATAAACATACAGGGGCCGATTCCGATCCGTTAAAAATTTCCCCCGTACGATTCGTATCCGTTTTTTTTACCGTACGAATCGTACAAGTCCCGTACAAACTGGCAAGTACGATTCGTATGTGAAAAAATCCATACTAATCGCATTGGGAAAATACCCCGACACGACCTCGGGTCGGAAAAAGTGTCCGACACGTCCCCGGACAGTTTTACCAACCATTCGGGAAACTGAAGTCCGAGCGCGCAAGTACGATCCGTCCCGTCCGTCCGAATGCACAACCGTATGTAAAAAACACCGTGCGAACTCCCATAGCAACTATGGAGACGTCCAAATAGTTGCCCGCATACGCGCCGAACACCCCCCTAGCACACCCCCCCACGTACGCGCCGTACCCCAACAGCCCCCCATGTCCGCACCGTACCCCCACCCCACCCCGTAGGTACGGAGCGTACCACCACCCCTGAAGGTACGGAGCATGCCACCACCCCGTAGGTACGAAGCGTACCCCCACCCCGTAGGTACAGAGCGTACCCCCACCCCGTAGGTACGAGGCGTACCCCCCTATGTATGGTGCGTTACACGCGGGGGGGTCCACAGCGTACCTACGGGGGTGGTGGTACGCTCCGTATCTACAGGGTGGGGGTACGCTCCGTACCTACGGGGTGGGGGTACGCTCCGTACCTACGGGGTTGGTGGTACGCTCCGTACCTACGGGGTGGGGTGGGGGTACGGCGCAGACATGGGGGGTGCTGGGGTACTCGAGGACCGCACACGTCCGTGGCGGTTGGTGTACCTTCTCCCTGGGTCCAATTTGGACACCCGACCTGATGACCTGCCAAACACAATAATTGACTGAAGTGTTCCCCTGCGCCCTCTCCCTTGTTTCTCTGGCTCCGCTTCTTCCAGCGAGACTTGAATTCTCATTCGAGTTACCACCCTGGCTGTACCCGGACCTTCTGTGATTAGTTCATACGCCCACACGGAATCTGCCTCAACAGAGCTCCGTTTTCCTGCGCCTCAGCACTCCTTGAATACGCGACCCTGGTCCTGAGGATGATCCTAATTAAATAGGACCGATACGTCGTCGACCTCTGCCCATCAGCTCTAACTCCCTTTGGCGCCCCTTGATCTTTGGGTTCTCCAATGAGTCTGAAAACTATCAAATGAACAATTGATGAAATTGTTGTCTGAACCTTTCTATTCTGTATATATTTTGTATATATTGCTTTGCGCCTCATGCTGTGGTCTCTTCACGTTGTCACTTGCGCCGTCACTCCATTGTCACGAGCACATTGTACACTTTTTCTTTAGGGTTGCTTTGGTATTTTGACCAATTAGTGCTGTTATAATTCTTTCATGATTGTATTGATCTTCTCTAAATACATGACGCCTATGGTGTGGAAATATGGATTTTTCTGGTCAGTTATGTCCCCTATCTTGGACCCCAACGGTTCTATGTGCATGTTACAAGTACATGTATGTTCCCTCCAGTTCCAGTTATGAAGACGCAAACACATGTGCGTCCACCGTCAACATGTCCTCTGTCAGATCCGCCATGAATAGGCCGGATATTCCATTCCTAAGTATGAAAGGCCATCGGCTTTATATGGTTCACTTATGCCATTTTACAGTCCAGGCAAGTAGGCCCTGATTCTGTCATCAAACTCTTCTTGCCTTCTGCCTCTGAAAACTCCAGTCTGAGCCTGCATCTGTGACCATGAACTTTGTCTCATTCTCTGCGCGGCTCCCGAAGCCTGACATCAGCCTATGCTCTGCCAAGAACTGTATTTCACCTTCGAGTTATCTGCTTCGCCCCTCAGCCGATGCATTCCTGTCTAGTAGTTTAAGTAAACATCCTTCCAGCTACCGAGCAAAAGGCCCGGCTTCTCTGTCCTTATGCAAGTAATTCATAGTCCTGTTACCATGGAATATTCCTACCCCCTCGCATTTAGTGTAGACACTTAGACGCTTGTACACGCACGCACAGTCAGTATAGAATAGATTCTGTCCGAGAGTCCTTCTTTTGTGGATAACATAGTTCTTTAAACATAGGATGTTAGATATGATTTGGGATTAGGTTGACTTGACCCCCCAGACTTTTCGTCTCCACATGTAGAGCTAAATGTCAAGTCCCCTTCACCCCCTAGTTGCACGTCAATCACACGTCATGCTGCTGCGCGCGCATCTATGCCAAGTATTATCTTATAGATCCACCTATATATGACATCATAACCAATTATGTTCCTTTTTACTCCTTATTACACCCATTTTCGGTTACGCATATGAATCGTCATTTTCCTTATCAATTGTTACGCCTACTGCATTCGCTTCATTGTAATGTATGTTCTATAAAAATCATTTCTTGTCAATAAAGTATGTACTTCACTTCCTGAACCTCCGTGGTGATGGAACTTGGAGCAACCGATTATAATCGTCCATTGGAATAAAGCCCATTCCGAACCTCTAATACCACGGATTCTGCCTCTCATTTTACTGAGCTATTTTATTATGTTTCCGTATCAAATTAAGTCCCGGTAATGAATTTTATTTACCACATGAATGGCGCCCGAACAGGGACACTTTCTCATCTCACGCGCCGGCGGTGAGTTGCAGGCCCGGTCTCCTGCCACAGCTGGACGGACAATAACGCGTACCAGCAGGATTTCCTGTATCTCCCTCCGGTCAAGCGGGGGCGACTGAGGCTGCGATCAACACCCAGACGAGGCGGTGAGAAGTGCGAAGTATCCCGACCAGAGCCTAGCTGAGAGAGCAAGATCCGAGGTATACAGAGGCCCACCAGTTCGAAGTCGAGTCCAGTCTCCGACGAGTCGAGTCGAGTCCAGTCCGGTTCAAGTTCAGTTTCCGAGGCCTTCCGTTTCCGAAGCTACCCGGTGAGTACCATTACTGGGGAGGCATTTCTGACGTGCACATAGGTTGTGCCGGTCAAGACGGGTTTGGGTACACAAATCCGGTCTGCACTGTTTTAGCAGTGTATCTGTACTGTTTAGCAGTATATCAAGTATTCCGAAGTATCTAGTTATTGTCAAGAATTATGCTTGGTGATTAGTTATGCAGACGATCATCATTGTTGGTTATTTTAAAGGTTAAAAAAAAAATGTTTAATGTTTAATGTTTAATGTGTTAAAACGTCCTGCATATTGTGGTATGAATGGTTGTTCATTATTGTGCTTTTGTACTAAGTGTGCTCAAGATTAAGTATCGGATCAGTTGTCAATATGCCGCTCTTTTCGAAACTAAGACAGATCACTACAAGAAAAGGGGTACTCGAAGAAGCCGTTCCTATTCCTCCTAGGGACACTCCAGGGTACTTCATGTATCATAAACATGGCTTAGACGCTATATTATTTCTTGATTTATGGGTAGACTACACCAAGGAATTACCAGAAAGTCAGAGGTGGCCCACAGCGGGAACCTGGGATGCAGAGTGCATCATGAAAGTAGAGGAAGAGTTATGGAAAAGGAAAGTCAGACAGTCACAGAAAGACGCCGTTGAGTTATGGCGTAAAGAATCTCATAGACGTACAGAAAAAGCACTCCGACAGGAAGAAAAGAATAAAGAGAGTTCAAATAAAGTTCGAGAAAATGTATTAGTTGAAGAAGGTATCCGAGTGAAATCAGAACAAGTAGACAGACAAAGAAATGCCCTTATGAATGGTATGTATCCCCTTCTAGCCGAAGGATTACCTAAGGCTACTCCAGAGATACCGAAAGACTTGCCACCCCCATTATTCCCAATAAAGGTACACCCTAAGGGGCATCCTAGAACCGCAGAAGATGTCTTTCTCTCCTCATATTTAGACGACGCAGCTCCCGAATATGCTAATTCCGCCCCACATAGACCGCATACCAGGGAAGTTCAACGCCAAGATCCAGTATCCGTATCCCTACAGCAACAGATCGAGTCACAAGTTCCGGCAAGCACATCTGTTTCTGCATCTGTTCCTACAGCTACTTCTATAGCTGTGTCCACACCTATAGTTGCTGTGTCACGTTCAACGAATCCTTTCACACCCGACACCCCAGATGGGGCTACGGGAGGTGCTACCAATATTTTTTCTACGCCACCCAGAATAAATAAACTTACCTTTCAAGAGTCAGCACATTCACGTACACCCAAACTCATAAATTCCCGTACACTTAAGGAACTTCTTGTAGATTGTAGATATGATCCTGTGCCCGGCAAAGAGGACGAAATGACCCTGGCATCATTGCGTATCAGACGAGCCGCAGTGTATTTAGGGAAGTTACCAGGAATGACTGCGCATCTAGATAAAATATATCATTTTGTCCAAACAGGGCGAGATCCAGAATGTATTAACAGAGCTATGGAATACCAGAAAGTGGAGATACAGGGGGAACTGTTACGTTTCCTCATAAATTGTGTGATCAGAAATCAAGACCGACCGGGGGTAGACCCGGAAGCAATGCAAATTCTTACCAGATGGAGCCAGAATATATCAGAAGGTAGACATGATAAACAAAATTGTATAATAGCCATGTGCCGAAAGATCCGTAAAGAAATAGAACGCCTACACGAAGAAAGATTAGCGGTAGACGATTTCGAACAAAACGAGGAGGAAGGGTCAGGACTGCCCGCAGGACAGTCAGACACCATAGCCTATGTAGGTAGAGGAAGATCTTGTAATAGTAATAGATGTCCTATTGACCCGATACGTCCGATATGTCCAGATAATAACAGGAATTTCCAAATACCTATAATTAACATCAGGTCTAACGAGCATTCGTTCCAAGCCGCCGACAAACTACTCCGAGAACGAAGGGGTTATCATTTCCTCGATTCTATGGATGAACAATATTTAGCTAGGGCAGCTGTCCATTGGGTGGACAGTCCCGGAAAATATAGTGATGATACAGTAGCACGCACATTTTTGAATCTCACCCCAGATGAACAGCGGTTAGCTGGGATTTATATGATTCAACAACTCATTATACTATATCAGAGTCAGCATTCGGACCCTGGTCCCTTACCTGACATATTGACTGAATTACTTATGAATAGATGGAGAGGTTCAGGTACTAAATTAATTAAAGAAATTCTAGAATCAAGAAAGCAGTATATTCTTTTTGTATGTTCAGACCGTGTCTCTTTGCCCATCAAGGAAAGAACGACGTATTACATGGATAGACAGAATCCCTTACGAGAAGTGCACCCAATAAAGGGCGAGGACAACGAGTTTAAGCGCGTATTTGTATATACGCCCATATCGAAAATAGAATTGTTAGAAATGAAGAAAGTGGTACCCAGTCATGACAAAGATCCAGCGGGTTTTCACCGAGAAATTAAAGACATGTTACTCATGGGAGAGTATACCTATCCCGACATTATGACAATATTAAAGGTATTGATGCCTGCTGGCATTTATGAGAAACTCAGGGAAAAAGAGTGGGAGGTAGGAGACCAAAAGATAGAATGGTCAGTATTAGAAGCAGAAGAAAAGGCCCGAACTGCAGGAGCAGGACTTGGGGATAAAACTAAAGCCCTACCAGGTTTATTAGTACAGGTACTGCCACGTTTACTAACTACGAAAAAGGAAGATTGGGGTACAATTTCAGCCTGTAAACAGAAGCAAGATGAAGACACTAGTGATTATTATGCCCGATTTGAAAAATGTTTTGGTATAAATAGTGGCCTAAAAGCAAGTAGCGAATCATACCCACATCTGTTTGTAACAAAATTAGTAGAAAATGCCCTGCCCCAAGTAAAGAATAGAGTATTAAAATTCGAGAGTACCTGGCAAGGTAACACTCCATCACAAATGTTACAAATGTTACAATACCATCACAATAGAATTAGAGAGGAACAAGAACATGAACACAGACGCATGAAAGACACGAAAATGAAAATGCTAGTTTCTCAGACAGTTCCAGCTGAAGGACATAAAAAGGGTACGACACATTCCGGTGATCCAGCAGGACCTGTAAAAGGGACATGCAATTATTGTAAGAAACCAGGTCATTACGTACACGATTGTCCAGTTTTGAAACATAATATTAGCATAGGTAAAACACAAGAAAGACCACGGCCACCAAGACAGGACCAGAATGAACAAGGAGCTCCGCAGCATGCACAGTCCATGCCAGCTTCACAACAGTCTATACAGTTTGTGCCAGCTGCACCAGCGCTGCCTGTTGCTGCCACACAAACCACGACACGACAACTGTACCAGACCGCACAGTACGACTATCCTGATTACCAACGATACGCATGAACAAGCCTAGAGAGGGAAGTTGACTTACCCCTTATCGAGATCCCTGTAGATCAAGAGGGACCTTATGTACATAGTGAATTATTAGGCCAAGACAGAAAATTTTTCCTCGATACAGGGGCAAGTCGAACAACAATAAAACGTAGTGAAGTTCCAGGGGCACCCCTCTCAGGCTCTCAAAATGTTTCCCTTGGTTTTTCAGGAAAACCTATTGTTAATGAAGTATCACAGCCTCTCCCACTTACGATAGGACCTTTGACCCGAACTACAGATTTATTGCTTACTAAATCATGTCCAGAAAATCTGTTAGGAATAAAAACACTGAAAGCTCTAGGAGCTATAATATGTTGTTCTCCGGAAGGAGTAAGGTTGTTTTTACGTGATTTTAAAGGTCACTATGTGTCTAGAGACATGGATTCCCGACTGCAGACTTTACCTACACATCTATGGGCACAAGGCCCTACTGATGTTGGATGCATGAATATTACACCATATCGAGTCACATTAAAGGCAGGAGTGGTGCTACCACGAATGCGACAATACAAGTTACCACCAGATGCTGTAGTGGCTTTACTACAAATCATTGACGAGCTCATTGCCCAAGGAGTAGTTGTGGAAACAGACTCCAATGTATGTAATTCACCGATAATTCCGATTCTTAAACGAACAGATCCAAAGGCCCCGCCAGTATATCGATTGGTTATTGATCTGCGCGAATTAAACAAATGCATTGTGCCACAATTTCCTGTGGTCCCAGATATCTCGTCATTACTGACAGCTATTGATTCCGAAGCAACATTCTTTACTGTAATCGATCTCAAGAATGCCCTTTTCAGCGTCCCAATAGATCCGGAAAGCCAATATTTGTTCGGATTTAGTTTAAATGGGCGTAGCTTTAAATTCTCACGCGCACCTCAAGGATTTACAGAAAGCCCCAGCATCTATAGCCAAGCACTGAAACGAGAACTCGACAGTATCCACATGCCAGTTAACACTGCTCTGCTTCAATACGTCGATGATCTGCTGATCACCGCGAGAAGCGAACCGGAATGTGAAAAAGCATCACTGACAGTTTTACATTTTCTAGCCGAAAAGGGGCACAAGGTGTCCCCTTCTAAGCTGCAATTCTGTGTCCAGCGAGTTATTTATCTTGGACACTCGCTGTCCAAGGAGGGAAGGCAGCTTACACCCGACCGCATTCAGTTAATAGCTAACATGCCAATACCCAAGACGCAAAAGGAGGTGCGGGCTTTCATAGGCCTCACGTCATATTGCAGGCAGTGGATCCCTCAGTATGCATTTCTAGCAAAACCACTCATTCAGTTGACAACACAGGAGGCAGCCACATCGACTGTTCTCCCTTGGACTCAGGAACATACACAAGCTTTTGAAAGCCTAAAGAAAGCTTTATGTCAAGCACCTGTTTTAGCAACGCCATGTTACAGAAAACAGTTTACACTCTTTGTTACAGAACGCGAAGGTACTGCCTTGTCAGTACTCACACAGGAACAAGCAGGAGCACACAAACCATGTGCTTATTTTTCTAGTACATTAGATCCCGTAGCTCAGGCTTTGCCTGCATGCCTAAAATCAGTGGCAGCGACAGCTTTAGCAATCAGACAGAGCGACGCCATAGTGTTAGGACATCCATTGACAGTTCAAGTACCACACGCAGTAGAGGTTCTTGTAAATAGAACGCAAACACAACACTTGACTATAGCGCGACTTACAGGGTACGAACTTACATTGTTTCAGCCACATATAGAAATCAGACGCTGTAACACATTGAATCCTGCCATACTTTTGCCAGTAACCGGAACAGACCCACTAGCCCATGACTGTATTGAAGTTATTACGATAACGACGAAACCCAGACAAGACTTAACCGATGTCCCATTGTCTGATCCAGACCTAACATTGTATGTAGATGGTTCATGTATGAGAACAAATACAGGAGAGTTAGTGGCTGCTTACGCAGTCACAACAGATACTGAAGTCATTGAAACTAATCGTATAAATACTTTGTCAGCTCAAGCCGCAGAGCTTATCGCTCTGACACAAGCCTGTATTCAAGCCACAAATAAAAAAGTCAACATATACACTGATTCACGTTATGCATTCGGAGTTGTACATGACTTCGGCGTGCTATGGCGAGAGAGAGGTTATTTAACTTCCCACGGTGCCCACATTCAGCACGGACCCCTCATTCATGCCTTATTAGATGCAATACATCTACCCACTGCAATATCAATTATGAAATGTAAGGCTCATACGAAGATTACTGATATCATTTCTCAAGGCAATGATCTAGCCGACAGAACAGCTAAACAGACTGCTCAAACTCAAACATCCGACATGACAAAGACAATAGTCCCGATGCCGACACATTGTATGACAGTCAAAGATCCTACCCTTGACGTAATTGACATACAGACACATGCTACACCAGACGAAATAAAGAAATGGACTGAATTAGGAGGGATCCAAACGGACCAAGGATGGATGATGAAGGAAAAGTCTGTGTGGTTCCTTCCTGATTCAATGGTCCAAGTTATAGTTAACACTATACATAGTCCAGCGCATCTAGGAGAAA
Organism: Triturus cristatus; assembly: GCF_964204655.1. Classification (NCBI taxonomy): domain Eukaryota; kingdom Metazoa; phylum Chordata; class Amphibia; order Caudata; family Salamandridae; genus Triturus; species Triturus cristatus. The sequence continues at coordinate 793,174,653 of NC_140589.1, forward strand.
AAGCTATGCTAGACAGCATTCAACACATTTGGTTCAATAAACATTTACGAGCAGCAGCCAAACAAAAGGTCCGTACCTGTATGATCTGTTTCCAGTTCAACCCAGGAAAAAGTGTTCCCGTAGAACAGGGTGGATTTCATCCTCCTAATCACCCTTTTGAAGTCCTCCAGATGGATTATATCCAGATGGAACGATGTCGAGGATTCAAATATGTTCTCGTAGTTGTCTGCGCTCTGTCCCGTTGGACGGAGGCATACCCGGTTTCAGATTACACTGCCCCGACTACTGCCAAACAGTTAGTTCGAGAATTCTTCCCACGATACGGTTTACCACGTGTTGTTCACTCAGATAACGGCCAGCCGTTCTCATCCGAATTAATGAAACATATTTCACTTCTGTTAGGATATCAGTGGAAATTCCACTGTGTCCGACACCCCGAAGCAGCAGGTCTCGTAGAAAGACAAAATCAGATACTGAAAATCAGATTGTCCAAAATATGCAGAGAGAAAGGTGTCGACTGGGTAGTAGCGTTACCAGTTGCACTCTTTTACATGAGAATGGTAGCACACTCTCGAACAGGGCTATCCCCTTATGAGGTGATCTTTGGAAGACCACCGAATATGTGGGGGACGCCTATACCACGTAAAATAACTGATGTTGACTGTAATATGCTGACAGATTACTTGGCTTCCTTGATGTCTGCACTACAATCTTGTCGTTCACAGGTAGCTGCAGCCTTTCCCGACAACACTGAGGTGAAACCCCTTGACGTAATTCCGGGGGACCTCGTCCTTGTGAGGAATTTCGACCGAAAGACTCAGCTGGAGCCCAGGTGGAAGTCACCCAAGTTGGTCCTGCTGACCACAAGGACAGCCGTGAAGATTGAAGGCAGGAAAGGATGGATTCATTCAAGTCATATCAAGAAATTTCATGGACTTCCTTCAGATGTAAGCAGCCCACCTCGTATGTCCTCACCCATTGACTCAAAACTACCTTTGGCTGAAACCACCAGTAAGGAACTTTATAAGCTGAAACTTAGACCCAAACCGTCGGACGATTTGATTGTTTAAGTCCTCTCCTAGGTGAAGCGGTTGAATCTGTCTCCGACATGTATCGCCTAGACCTGAATCATGGACAGTCGCGAAAAATGATGAAACGACAGGCGTATTGGAAATCACTGCGTAGCCATTGCATAGTGACATTATTAATCTCGTTTTCCTTAAGTCTTTTAATAATTACTGCAAGTATATTGTTGCACATATATTACCCTATTGCCAGAAACGTTTACAATGTTACTGCCGAACATTCTTTTAGTGACTTACCCCCGCATGAATTGTCTTATAGACTTGCGCTGCGCAATAACACTTTCATTAGTATGTTACATCATTCCCACCAGACTAGTAATGCTACTAATTGTTGGGTGTGTGGCCGACTCCCTCCCTATCAGAATTATGAAGGAGTCCTGCCTTTCTTCCCACATCCGTTTACACATAATGGATCCTGTGGAGCATGGTTTAGTTTAATCAATTCCATAGACTCAGATACAGCTGTTTACCAAGACCATTGGGTATGGGGAAATCTGAACCTAGTTTTATTCAAAGTCTGTTACCCTGACAAGGAGGGTCGCCCTAAAGGAACAGGAACTGATCTAGAAAATGAAGTATATGGATTAGGTAACTTTACACCTAATCTCATGATTCTAAATGTCGAATCCGAAGTTGAACTAGTTTTACCAACCATGTCAGTATTCCCAGCGAAGGGTGAATTGTGTGTAAGAAAGGTTGGTTCCATACATATGGGCCATAGTAAATGCACTACTACAGTAGAATTCAGTGATCGAGGCAAATCTTCATTTAGAGCTTCTCGCCACTCCTACTTTATATGTGGTCAGACTGCATATATGCGTCTACCTCTAGACTGGGATGGTACCTGCTACATTGCATTTCTTTTGCCACCTGTTTTCCTAGCTCCTCCTGATTATTACAGAAATATTCATTTAGTACACAATAGAGAGCGGAGAGATCTCCCAATTGTCGATTATACTGAGACGGCATGGGACAAGTATGTAGATTTTAATAAAGGCATCTTTCCCTATATAGGTACTGTTACTAATAGTAAGCTGATACGTAGATTAACTAGAACCCTTGAAGCAGTAGTGAATGAAACTATTTCCGCCTTAGGCAATTTAACAGAAGAGCAGTCTTCTATGCGGATTGTTGTGCTTCAAAATCGTCTTGTCCTTGACGTCATCCTGGCTGATAGGGGCGGAGCTTGTAGGGTCATCGGATCAAGCTGCTGCGTATTCATACCAGAAAATTCGCCATCTGTATATAAAGCCATAACTCGCCTTCATAAGATTGTAAGCCAGATACATCAGAACCCAGGCACTTGGACTTGGTCCAGTTGGTTTTGGAGTGTGATATCAGCCTGGGGATGGAGAGTTCTATCCTTCCTAGGTATTGGCCTTCTCATACTATTCAGTTGCTGTCTATGTCTACAATGTGGACCAGCGATCTGTGGCCTGTGTGCCACATCGTGTATTCCACCACCAAGATCTCATTCGTCACGGAAGAAGAAAGAAGAACAAATGATGTTATATGAACAGATCAATGGATTGATGAAGATTGATATCTCTTAACGGGCAAGTAGGGGACAAGGAGGGAATGTGGAAATATGGATTTTTCTGGTCAGTTATGTCCCCTATCTTGGACCCCAACGGTTCTATGTGCATGTTACAAGTACATGTATGTTCCCTCCAGTTCCAGTTATGAAGACGCAAACACATGTGCGTCCACCGTCAACATGTCCTCTGTCAGATCCGCCATGAATAGGCCGGATATTCCATTCCTAAGTATGAAAGGCCATCGGCTTTATATGGTTCACTTATGCCATTTTACAGTCCAGGCAAGTAGGCCCTGATTCTGTCATCAAACTCTTCTTGCCTTCTGCCTCTGAAAACTCCAGTCTGAGCCTGCATCTGTGACCATGAACTTTGTCTCATTCTCTGCGCGGCTCCCGAAGCCTGACATCAGCCTATTCTCTGCCAAGAACTGTATTTCACCTTCGAGTTATCTGCTTCGCCCCTCAGCCGATGCATTCCTGTCTAGTAGTTTAAGTAAACATCCTTCCAGCTACCGAGCAAAAGGCCCGGCTTCTCTGTCCTTATGCAAGTAATTCATAGTCCTGTTACCATGGAATATTCCTACCCCCTCGCATTTAGTGTAGACACTTAGACGCTTGTACACGCACGCACAGTCAGTATAGAATAGATTCTGTCCGAGAGTCCTTCTTTTGTGGATAACATAGTTCTTTAAACATAGGATGTTAGATATGATTTGGGATTAGGTTGACTTGACCCCCCAGACTTTTCGTCTCCACATGTAGAGCTAAATGTCAAGTCCCCTTCACCCCCTAGTTGCACGTCAATCACACGTCATGCTGCTGCGCGCGCATCTATGCCAAGTATTATCTTATAGATCCACCTATATATGACATCATAACCAATTATGTTCCTTTTTACTCCTTATTACACCCATTTTCGGTTACGCATATGAATCGTCATTTTCCTTATCAATTGTTACGCCTACTGCATTCGCTTCATTGTAATGTATGTTCTATAAAAATCATTTCTTGTCAATAAAGTATGTACTTCACTTCCTGAACCTCCGTGGTGATGGAACTTGGAGCAACCGATTATAATCGTCCATTGGAATAAAGCCCATTCCGAACCTCTAATACCACGGATTCTGCCTCTCATTTTACTGAGCTATTTTATTATGTTTCCGTATCAAATTAAGTCCCGGTAATGAATTTTATTTACCACAATGGGCGCATTACTCAAATTATTTTGAAGCCTCTTGTCTTCTATGTGTGGTTTGTAATGTCTTGTACATACAATTGCAAATAATCTAATAATTCCTGCTGAGATATTGTCGCAATTTTATTACTATAAAGTAGGCCATCCTCCCAGCCAACATAGGGGTCTATTAGGATGGCGGGCGGACATCCGCCCGCGATCGCAACCCTGAAAACCGACGGTCCCATTAGCATGGCGGTGACGACCGCGGCGGTGAGAATCTCTGCCCGCCACTTTTCCGCCGGTACCAGTCCGCACGCATGCCTAGCGGGCGGAACTGGACCGCTACAATGATGACGGTGCAGGGCCAGGCTCCGCCAGCATGATTATGATGCTGGCGGTAGCCAGCCTTTCCGCGGCGGTGGAACCGCCATGGAAAGGCATGCGGAGAATGTCTCCGGGGGCCCATTGTGGGCCCCCAATGTATTGGCGGTGTGTGGTTGCACTGGGGGGTACCCATGGCACCCCCTACATGTCCCTGTACCAGGTGGCAGGCACTGTGTAGTGCCTGCCACGCAGTACAGTGACATGCATGACATGCTCTTTTTCACACTGCTGCGATGCTGGGGCAGCAGCAACCGCCGCAATGTTAATCGCCAGAATCCAACTGCCGCAGTCGGATTTCAACAGCAGAGCATCCTAATTGGACCGGCGATAATGCCGTGGCCCTTGCGGGTGGTCTTTTCCCGCTACCATGGCAGTCGGGGAGATTTTCCGACCGCCATCCTAATAGGCCCCATAGTGTTTTTCAACCTCTCTTTTGCTGACCTGTTCCTGGGCGTCCTTCAAAAGTCCCACAAGCGAAAGGCGCTCCTTAGGTATCTGGCAGAAATGTTCATGGGTAGGCCCTCGAGGTGCTAACAAACCCTGCAGCTGTGGAAGTGGCTCAGACTCCAGCACCTGGTCTGCTTCAGGAGCCTCATTCTCTTCACCCTCTGGGGCATAAGCTATGATGTCCACTACCTTTGCCTTCCCGGGAGAATGCCCTTTTCTGCCAACTATCTTGTCCTGGTCCCTGCAAATCAGGAATGATACCAGTGCCACTGTGAGACTGATGTGCAGCCTGTGCTCTGTTAAGCAGCACTCATGTGGTCCAAAGGCTTCCAGTCCTGGCACCAAGCCAGGAGCAATCAAATCATTACCCAAGAGACATACAGCTGCTTGTTTTTCCCATGCACCGACATTAGCCATGGCCACCTTGCCATTGAGCTGGCAAGCGGATACTCCATGCCGTCTCCAATGGCTGCTAAACCTTATCCTTGATCCCAGGGAGTATCTCCTCAGACTTAATTTACTCAGCCATAGTATGGAAGGCTCTAGCACTTTCCTATCACTGATAATAACTACCCACACAAAGCACATGTTATGTTATGTTATATAAATTTATAGCGCACACAGCTACTCATGAGTATCTCGGCGCGGAGCCTAGCAGGGAGAGGAGATGGAGAAAATCAGCAGAATAGGTGTGTTTTCAGTTTACTCCTGAACACAGCAGGGTCTTGAATAGTGCGAAGGGCAAGGGGGAGGGCGTTCAAGGCAGCTGTCGCCTTCAACGTAAAGGAACTACCTCCTATTCTCTGAAACTTAAAATGAGGGACCTGAGCATAGCAAAGGGACAAAGACTGCCAAGGACGTGCGGGAACATAAAAAGAGAAATACCTCTGTAAGTAAAGAGGGCCACGATTTAAATTTAACTCTATCCACCATGGGGAGCCAGTGGAGAGAGCGATGCTGCTGACGGACACTGTTCCTAGCCGAAATGCCCCATATTTGCCTGGCTGCTGTTTTCTGAACCACCTGCAGCTTTTTCAGTAGGTACCCAGGGACACCAGCATACAGGGCATTGGCATAGTCCAGCCTTGACAAAATCAGCACACAAGTAACAGTTTTTCTAGCTGCCTGAGGATGAATGTGCTTCAGAGCATCAGTGTCCTTCTACCAGATCTCCATAGCTACGGGGTTGAGAACAGCCGAACCCTTTCGGTTCCCTTCACTCACATGTAACATGCTTCATGGGTGTTGCTGGCTCAGGGTCTTGTCTGTAGTGCCCCACTTGATGGCACTTGTAACAAGTAACCACACTGGACTTGGAATAACTCCCTGTCCTCAGTCCTCATGATGCTCCTGGAAACACCATTACCATTCCTCTTCAGCCCTCCTCCAGACCCATGGAAAGTATCCTAGCCCTTACCCTCCAGTTTGGAACCTCTCTCCATGCAGAGTTCCTCCCTGACTTTGGTTTAGAGCCCTGCTGTTCAGGCGCTTTGTGAACCCTGTTAGCTAACCACTTGTCAGTCAACAATGCAGGCTTCTCTGGATCCCTCTCTATCCAATCAGACAGGTATTGCCTAAGAGGAGTAGAGCACTTCTCCATGAGTTGCTTCGTCAGCATCAACTAGTTAAGGGACTGAAAGTCCTTGACCTCTATCCCTCTCACACACTCATTTCAATCATGCAATACACCATGATTCTCAAATTGAACACCATCCACTCTCTTGCAGTCACATAATCTCTCAAGCTACTGAGCTTGCTTCAGGTTAAATCATCTCCTATATTCTCCCTTAGGTCATCTGGTCTCCTTCCACCACCTCTGTTGTTCTTCCTTTTCTCTTTTTCCCTTCCCTCTCTTGCAACTTCTCTTCCTGGGTCCATTTCCCCTGTTTCTCCCGCCTCCTCTCCTCTAGTTCTCAGGGAGCTAGTCTTAGCTTCTCCCTTTTAAACTCTCTGGCCTTCTCTTCTTCCTCAGCCATAGCTTTCTAAAGCAGCAGCTGCAAACTCATGGTCTCAGCTAGTTTCAACCCACCCAAAAGATTTACTCCTGGAACTGGAGACAGTGACACTATAGACATTCGAGGTGGTGTACACGCCTGAGGCATTTGACAAACTAAAGGTGCTGATGCAGGTCTTGGTGAAACTCTGGGAAATACTTTAGGGGACACATTCTACGTGTGTCTGGGATAGATCTGTTCAAATGGGATTCTAGAGCCTGACTCCACAGCACTCTCTTCATAGCTCCCTACCATGGCTCCCTCCCTGGAGTGAACTGCAGACTTTTCCTTTTCAATCAGTGTCTCAAACTGGACCCTAATGAAGTTAGCATTAACCTCTCAGTCCCTCCTCCTGGGAATCCTCTACCCTCTGTCTCTGTTGAGGCCTTTGTTTTACCTGTTGTCACGGCATCCGGCCTACTATGGATCTTGAGCAACTAGGCCAAGTGTTTCTTCCGCACTTGACTCTCAAGGAAGTAACTTGAGGTTCACACCAGGATGACAACCACAGTGATATGTGTATCAGAGGGTTACCCCAAGACCTCACCCTTACTCTTTATGATGCTCTTATCAGCCGAATCACCTTCCTCAGATGTTCCCCGGCCCGTTCATAGGGACCTCTCTCTAAATCAAGGAGCACCCTTTGAAGTGTAGTGGGGAGCCTGTCTCTCCCTTCCTCCAGTGTGTCCCATCCAACGTACAGGAATGCAGTAATACACAAATCTGTCTGGGGGCATTTTTCTACCTCCTCTCCTCATGATCCTCCATTCAGCTTTGGGTCTCCTAAAATTAAACCCAGAATCTTCCATGTATTGTACCATTCACCGGCACACATACACCCTGCACATGCATATAGCATTCACATGCTTCACAGCACTATATTCTTTATATATTGTTCAATTCAAAGACATGCATACACCAATCACATGCACATAGTATACTTGCAGTGCACAGCACTGCATCATCCCTGTTTTATACCACTAACTGGGACACATACAGCCAGCACATGTATTCCACACTAATCTGTATTCTGCCACCACCACACTCATGCTATTTAACTCCTGGTAAAGGCAATAGACTTTCACCACTATGCGAGTAGCACTTTAGTTGTCCCTACCAGTCCAAAAAGACTTCAATCCGTGAGACAGGCCTATGTCATGGTGCACACGCATGATCTGTGTTTGTCCAATACAACAAAAATCATTATTAGGAATTCAGACGTCATTACCATTGGGGCACTCAAGGCAGGGGCGCTGGTCCACATCATGTGAGGGACTTTTCTGCCAGAACAGTTATGTTGTGCTATATTTTATTCATCAGTCCACACTTCTTGGCACTTTTGAAGCTCACAAGAGGAGATGGAAAAACATGATCGGATAGAGAGAATGTTAAAGGAATAATTTGGTAAAAAGTTCTCAGCATTTTCTTATATTACTTCTCAAGTATTTCATTCCATGGTGAGGTATAAGTCAAAGACTATATGTTGTGCAATCAACAGCCACCAACAGAAGTGAAGTCTGAGCTTCTTCAGGCTAGACTGTCATCTACTGCATTTACTGCACTTTCCTACTGGTTCCATGTTTCCAAATTCTCTTCAGATACCAGGATTTCTGAGCCACACTCTCCTCTCTGTTCTCCTCTTCTGCTATGTTTGGAACCATGTGTGCCTGTTCTTTGCTTCTTGAGAACTTTTAAATGTGTACCCCTCTTGCCCATCACCCTCTTTTTAAAGTAGTCCCAGGCATCATGCTATATGTCACAGAGCTAGGTCTAGTCACTTTCTCGTGCACAGAACAATCCCACTGAAACAAATCCCAAAGAAGTTTCTGATTTGTTTTAGCAGACTTTTTTTGTTCATTTATTTTGCGAGGAGGTATTTCAGCGTTTCATAGTATATGCTTGACGTTACTGAAGCGCGTTCAATATCCTCCACAATTTCACTTTCTGAGAAACATATGTGGATAAATGTGTGTTTAATCTATTGTGGCTATAGATAGTCATATTTGCTGTTCATCCACTGTAACTTCTCTCCCCTTGGCTATATATTGTTTTGAGATTAGCTGCAGCCTGAAATGCCCACCTACCTGCTGGCTCTTGCATTTGCTTTCTGAGAGCGAATGCCACACTCTCCGCTTTTGCTGCTGCTATGCACTGAGCAATCAGGCATTTCCTACCTGTAACACCACTCAAAATAATTTTCACAGGGGAAATGTTGCTACTGGCTTCAGTTTCACTCTGACTAATGTTGGTGGTAGCAGTGGTAATACACACATAACAGTAGATGTGTCATTTTCTACAGCAGGTTTTTGAGAGCGAATGCCACACTCTCCGCTTTTGCTGCTGCTATGCACTGAGCAATCAGGCATTTCCTACCTGTAACACCACTCAAAATAATTTTCACAGGGGAAATGTTGCTACTGGCTTCAGTTTCACTCTGACTAATGTTGGTGGTAGCAGTGGTAATACACACATAACAGTAGATGTGTCATTTTCTACAGCAGGTTATTAAAATAAAATTAATGCAAGCTGTAAAATACTCTCCACCTTCAGTTACCAGCTTTCCCTACAGGCACTGTCAGTTGATGTTCTGCAGTGCTACTGTCACACACATTTGTGTTGTTGAAACCTTGCACATGCGGGAGTGAAACAATTTAAATATCTACCTCAGAACAATTCACAGTGGAGCCACCAATGACTACATACATTCAGCAAGGAGAATTGGGTGAAAAGCTTCCAATCATCTGCCCCAGAGAGGGGAACAGCCATTACAACGCGGTTTTTACCACGCGTTGCAATCACATTGCATGTGCTTTTACAACGCATGCGATGTAATGCGTAATGGTGGCAGTGGCTATCCAAGTCGTTGTGAGGAAACTGAGGCTGTTTCCTAACAACCACATGCACCAAGCAGGAAGGAGGAAGCAGGAACCGGGAGCAGAGACGGCGATGCTGGAGAGCAGAGAGGTAAGGGCGTTTACGCTTGGGGTGGAGGTTACTTTTGTAGGGTTTAGGGTAGTGTAAAAGTAGTGTTGTAATGTTTGTGTTGTGTGGGTTTTTTTATAACGTTTTAGTGTGTTTTTTGTAGTGTATTTTTGTAGTGTTTGTTTAGGGTAGTGTAGTAGTGTTTATGTAGTGTAGTGTTTTAGGGTTTAGGGTAGTGTTGTAGTGTAGTATTTTAGGGGATAGGGTAGTGTAGTGTTTTACGGTTTAGGTAAGTGTAGTAGTGTTGGTGTAGTGTTGTGATTTAGGATTTAGGGTAGTGTTGTAGAATTTGTGTAGTGTAGTGTTTTAGGGTTTAGGGTAGTGTAGTAGTGTTTGTGTAGTGTAGTGTTTTAGGGGTTAGGGTAGGGTAGTGTTTTAGGGTTTAGGGTAGTGTAGTAGTGTTTGTGTAGTGTAGTGTTTTAGGGTTTAGGGTAGTGTTGTAGTGCTTGTGTAGTGTAGTGTTTTAGGGTTTAGGGTAGTGTAGTGTTTTAGGGTTTAGGGTAGTGTAGTAGTGTTTGTGTAGTGTAGTGCATTAGGGTTTAGGGTAGTGTTGTAGTGTGTAGTGTAGTGTTTTAGTGTAGTGTCATGGGGTCGTGCAGGGTAGTGTAGTGTTATTGTAGGGAGAGGACTGGGGAGCGGGGAAGGGTTGTGTAGGAGTAGGGTAGTCACTTACCTTGCAAACTTTCACCACGAGTATAGCTTTACCACGCATGCCTTTGCGTTGTAATGGCATGCGTGGTAAAGGCATACTCGTGGTAAAAATTTGTGTTGTAATGGCATGTCGTTGTCATTGACATCGCGTAGTAATACCCGCGTTGTAATTGCATACGTGGTATTAGTATGCGATGTAATGAAATACATCCCCCCAGAGATATATGCAGAAAGTAGATCAGGTTTGGGTTGACTGCAGCTGTCTGAAAGTTCTGTTGCCCAGTGTATTGTGGGTTTTAGCTCAGGTCCCTTGAACCATACAGTTGTTTGTATCAGCCTCTTCAAGTCGTTGGCTCGAAACATTGTCATTTACATATTTGATCAGCCCATATCAGTATTTCTCTCTCAGTGTCAAGCTACCAGCTGTTAAGTGTATCATTTCAGGTACAATAGAGTAAAGCATACACTCAAATATCACATTTTCTGTCGCATTTAATTATTTCTGATGTATACTTTGTGTACAGAAAACATCCTTTTTTTTCTTTTTCGCTGTAGCAGGCAGCTACTCATAGAAAATAAATATTCTGATTGACAATGTTTTTAGGAGTTACTTTATGGTTCTGATATGGTATTCCACCACACCACACTGTGCCAAAATTTCAAAGCCTAATTATTGAGGACCAAAATATTGTGAAGGTAAATATATATGGGTAAGTATAGGTTTACTATTATTTACTTTACATATGTCTGATTTGGAAATGCGTATATATTTAAAGTACGTATATGTGGGATTATGAATGCTAAATCTATACTTACCTGTAAGCACTTACCTTTGCGATATTATGGTTCTTGATATTAACTCTTCGATATTTTGGCCCCACAATTTTTTTGCCCTTGATATTCTGAAATACAACCATGACATATTTGTTGGTTGATATCGCGGTGCTCGTTATCGTGACATACAGTCCCACCAATTCCCAAATCAATAATACCGCATCTCCACCAATATCACCATCCAACAATACATTCACAAAAACCATCACAACAAATTCTAAACCAGCACTAAGAGCACACCACCACTACTAATTCCGCTACTACCATCACCAGCACCACAAATACCCCACCACTAACACCACCACCACTAATAAATATTGACATTGCCAATAGGTCTAGCTTGAATGTTCTATCACATAGAAAAAATCATGTTTGTGCTTGCATGCTTTTCCATGTTGACCCCAAGCCTATTAGCTTTTTCAGTGTTTACAATTGTATTCTTTCTTCACCTCAAACTTAAAACACTGGATAAGCAATTGAATTATCAAAACACTGAGAATCAGAAAAGTGGCATCACTTTATGCCTGTTAAATCTTCTCAGATTCAACAAAGGGCTAATGTTCCTAAGAAAAGGGGGCAGAGTCTCTTAAGTGGTAGACAGTGCCCGGAGCAGGATCATGGATGGGGACAGTCAGCAGGACTGTTTCCTGTTGCCCTCACACATCCCCTAGAGGATGTCATGCTTCCTCATAGGGCAGTGCTCCTCATAGGGCCGGTGCTGCAATGCCATACGGGTCCCCCAAAGGGTCACTTTGGCAGAGATCTTTTCAGAGGCTGCTGTATGATGAGTGCAAGTGATGCGATTTGTGATGTGGATAAGTGGGGTGTGAATAGAGGTTAATACTGTTTAGGTAGATCCTGAACTATACTATAATGAGTGGATCACCCTTCCAGGGAAAAAAAAACCTATGACTGGAGAGTGCTACCTTGGGGTTTAAAAGGAAACCTGGTATTCAGTATGTTGAGAATAAATAGGGGAAGTATCCTATAGTCACTGGAGGGGGACCTATCTCCGGTCATCCCTTCACAAATGTGTCAACATGTTTTGTGCCTAGTGTGGTCATAAGGATTTGTTGCGCTTCATCTGGACAGAAAATATATCGTGAACAAACTACACTAAACTGAGTTGGTGCCCCTAAATGCTACCTACTGTGTGTGTTGTTCAGGATCCGACCTGTAGGGAAGAACAAACATTGGGAGAGAAAAAGGATTAAAAACCCTTGTAGAGCAGATCGTTATCCATCAGGGGTGTCCCTAAGTCGTGGACCCAAAGAAAAGCTTGGTACCCCAACCATGCAGTATGATGAGAGAAGGTGACCAAAAGCATGTAAAGGTGCACATTTCGGTAAAAACAAGTAAGACACAAAGCAAGTATGGCTGTAGGGCGCCCGAGGGTTGAACTGACAATGTGATGTCCGCAAGAGACGTTGTCACTGCGACGCCTATACATATGGTCAAGTTAGTTGACAGCCGTATGTATCTGGGATATGTATCTAAGGCATATTCTTTAAAATGCAAGTCGTCACAGAAAAATCAAGGGTATGTAGTGGCATGGCAAGTCCTGGCTGAAGCACAAATGGTGGGTATCGCAGCTCTTTATCAAGAAAAAACAGCTTGTTAACAGAGAACATAATACCCCATTAGAAAAGCTGCGGGAGGGAATGACCGGTTTCTTCATAAACATACCGAGACATATATTGTAAATCTATACAATACATAAACAACACGTAATTGTGCCCATGCTTACTCCTGCCTGAATGTGCTCATGGTGGCTGGTTCATCAAAATATAGTAAGCAAATTTACAGTAAAACACATGTGCAGCACACCACTGACACCATGCTCGTAAACTAGTCATGTGGTGCCATCACAAGTTTATCTCAGCTATGGGGGCTCTTTTTAAGAGTCATCGAGACGTGATTCACTGCGCTTACCTAAAAGTAACGAGGATTAAGGCCACACCGGGTGGCGTGGAGGTGCTGCGTGGAAGCGTGCTCAGCCCTGATGGATAGAGGTCTGCTCTACCAGGGTTTTTTATCCTTTTTCTCTACCGATGTTTTCTCTTCCCTACAGGTCAGACCCTGAACAACACACACATTAGGTAGCACTTAGGGGCCCCAACCCAGTGTGGGGTAGTTTGTTCACTATATGTTTTCTGTCCTGATGAAGCGTCCGAATTCTTATGACCACACCAGACGCGAAACATGTTGACACACTTGTGAAACGATGACCGGAGATGGGCCCCTCTCCTGTGACTATAGGATACTTCCCCTATTCAGTCTCAACATACTGACTACCAGGGTTCCTTTTAAACTGCAAGGTAGCACTCACCTGTCATAGGTTTTCTATCCTTGAAACGGTGATCCCCTCATTAAAGTCTAGTGCAGGATCTTGATTATTGAATCCAGAATATTGAAGTATGTAAATATTGAGGAAAAAGTGTTGAATTCAAAATTTCAAAAGGTATGTGAGTATAGATTTTGTATACCTGATACACGTACCTTGGTGATCTTCAAAGAATGTAGATATAGCTAGGAATAGTAAATCTATACTTCCCTATATGGACTTCCCGTTTGAAATTATGTTCCTCAATATACTGATATTCTTGTATGCTGATATTCTTGGGCTGAATATTCTTATCAAGGGTAGAAAGATATGCCCTATCTCTGCACCACCCCGAGGTGGCATACACAGAGGTACACTTTGAGAAGAGTTTGGAAGGGTCCCTGAGACACTCCAGGCTAAAGGGGTATGTACACTGTGGATTAGAGTGTTCCTGGCCCCCTCTAATGTGTGTTAGAGAGAGTGCTGCCAATGTTAAGCGCACCCTGCACTCCGAGACCCTAGAAGGATATATTAATGCTGCAATAAGATCAAGAGTATTAGTGTGGCACTGGCTCGAAAACAAGGAAGGAGAGGATGCACACGTAGTGTATTCACGGTAGACCAGTCAGATTATATATTAAATATTCAGCCAAAAAAACTCTTCAGTCCTACAAGTGCACAGGGGCTTGTTCATGAGAGGCTCGCCTCACCCGAGTTACACTTTTTTCATATCTGTGAGGCCACGCAAAGCCACTTTGCGTGGCCTCATACATATGGAGTAAGGCAAAACAACTCCACTGTGCTACATTAGCTTACTCTGCACCAGGGAGGCATTCCATGGGAGTTGCGGTGGGTTTTCCTACGCAACACCCATGGATTTTGACGGTGCCCCATATTTACTGAATCACATAAACCTGGGGCAGCGCCAAAACCTTACGTCTCCCCAGAGCAGGCGTAACAAGGAGAATTGTTGTTATTTCTCCTCATTTTTTCCTATTTCCATATGTGCTGCATCCTGCACCACACATAGAAAAAGGAAACACCTCTCAGGATTGTTTTTGTGCAGGAAGGTTCCCCCTTCTTGCACAAAAACAATCCTGCTTACAATACAGGCACCTTTCCATCATGGTTCAAGGGTGCCATTGTTGTTGCTAGGTAGCAAATTGTTTGCCAGCGCAAAGGGAAAGGACAGGAATGCATCGTATTTCATAAATACGGTGCATTTCTGCCATTTCACATTGGCGTAGGGCAGCGCAGCAAGAAGACTTGGGGTTCTGCCCCACACCAATACCCCATAAATGAGAGTCTCCGTAGGAGGTGCGCAGTGCATAAACTAGGAATCTGTTCTCAGTTTATAATACGCCATAGATAATTAAAATTAATTTAGAAAAATAGGCCAGAATTTAAATGTTGAATTAAATTTAAAAAATAAAAATGTCTATATAGAACGGACTGTTTCTAATGCAAATATTTGGAAAAAAAGCGTCAAGAAATGTGCAGCCTCGTCTTCCTGTCTCTTTTCTTCTTGTGCGTTTCCTGAGATAAATATTCTGATTGCTTGACTGCCTGGTTAATATGCTTTTTTGAAAAACCTACCTTGCACGGTATTTGCAAAATGGAAGGATTTAGGCGATGTAACTGTATAAGCACTAACTTCTACTGTCTAGTTGGACAATCTTTTATAAGCATTGAGGCCCGTATGTGTCAACGCATTCCCCCTTTGACACAAAATGGGGGAAACTCTTTTGTGCATTGGCCCTGAGTGGTTTCTGTTTTGAGGGTACTTTGCTTATCTATAATCGGGAAAGACTGGGCATGCGCGCGGCAAGAATCATGAAAACAGAACCTCCTACCTTTCCTCTTTAACATGTGGTAGATAAATACTTTCTTCCTCGACTGTATGTAACAGATGTGTGAAGGGAGCAGCAGTGCCTGTCTAAGAGGAAACAATGTCCCCGTTTGATTGTCTCCATCAACATAGAGAGAGAAGGCCTGCAATCTTAACTGTAATTATCTCCTAGGAGGCAAGGTCGAAGGTCAAAGCGATTATTCATCAATTTCATTTCTGACTATATTAATGATCTAGCAAACGATCAAATAAAAGGTCATAACTGTTATTAGTCATTCAAATTGATTAGTCCCTCAGTGTCCAGTTTACTCATTATGTGATGCTGTCATAAAGGTTATGAATCACTAATGTCCCTTTCCTTAACAATCTTCCATCATGCAGTTGGACCATGTCAATAACATGGAGATGTCCGGAGGGAAACCATCGTCGCCAGATTAGAAATGTATCCTGCTTTTTCCACGTTGAGCACAAGAATATTTTGGCTTATTGTGCTAATTCACTTTGTTTATTCCTATGCCATGTAGAGGTTTTACATAAAGCAAATCATCATATGAAGCAGTTAATGGAAGAGGAAACATTAATACAACAGTTCTAGCACTGTCCAAAGTTGCCTCCTAGCAATCCTGACCATGGGATACTGATGAACCTTTAGGGCACTTGTGGCAGACATCTTGCAGTGGTGTGGGAGTCTTCGCACTCTGGGCGGAATCCCCATGATGAGAATTCTTTATCCGGAGATTCCGCAGCAAATGCTGAGAGTTCCCCACGACTCCTCATGAGTGCTAAGGCCCTTTGTGAATCAGGCCCTCATATCATTACCATTAGCTTGTCATAGGTATTTACTAGTTTAATCTTGAATATTCTTGAAGATGGGATTAGAGCGTGCACATCCGAACTACTGTCTTTCCTTGAAAGTACTGTTGCAGACCCCTCCAGAGCAGGGCCGGATTGGGGAACCAAAAATAACCCTGGCAAAAAGGCTCAAACCAGTCCCTCCCCCTTCGACTCCTCATGCAATCTTTCTCTTTCTGTCCATCCATTCTCTTTCTCTCTCTCCTTCTTTCCTCTCTCTCTCTTCTCCCTCACTGATCACATTTTCTCTACCTTCCTCCTTTTTTCCCTCTTCCTCTTGATGTCTCCCCATGCCCGCTACAATTAACCTTGGGGAGCTGGGAAAAGTGACCCAGGAATCAGGAGTGGTCCTGGACTCTCAAACCGGACTTATAGTGCTACAGCCCATGGGGAAATGCCCTGTGGAATAAAAGACCTGCCAGGCCCGCTTCACTGCGCTCAAGATTATTCAGCTAAAGCACTGTCTCATAGGCCAGAGGAGCATTCACAGCAACACTTATCTGCTGAGACAGCAGCCACAAGAGGACAGGACTAAGCAGAACCTCGAAGGAGTAAGAGGAGAGCATTCTCTCTTATCTCATGCTGATGTAGGTGAGGTGCATGTCCCATAGGCAGTAGGAACAGTGTGTGCTGATGCTTGGAGTGCGCTGCCCCACGGCATGTGTCCTTGGCACAGTGCATGTCTCTCGTTAAATTGCCTCTCATTTATTCTAGAGTTCATCCCATTTATGGAGCGATACTTATTCCAAGGTTTTTCCACAGCAAGAAATAATAAAACAATCTTCTATCAGGCCTGTAAAAATGTTGCAAAAAATCCTAATTCTCTAATGAAATTACCCTTTAATGTGTCCCTATTAAAGTAAAATAAAATAAAAACATTCCTTTCCACATCACTAAGGCTATTTTTGAGCCTCAGGTATGTCCTTGGGTTTGTGAATCCAGTTCCTGGTGGGCTGCTAGTTGAGGGATAAAGTCCTCATGGCTGCTGAGTGTCCTTAGGGGTCAACAATACCTCCTGCTACCTCCAGTAATCCCCACACAGTGGGATTGCAGAGAGGTGGTCGGGGGCCAACCCCCCTTTTTCCACCACTCTGAAAACGCACCTCTTGGCATACTGCTGGTGGGGGGATGAGGTCCCCTTGCTTCCTGAGAGCCTCAGGTCTAAATTGGACTTCTTCCCCCAAGCAGCAGTGTGCCAGGAGGCGCGTTTGCAGAGTGGTGGAGAAAGGGTGTTTAGCCTCTGACAACCTCTCAGTAATACAGCTGTGTGGGTCTTACTGGACGTAACAGGAGGGCTGGTTGGCCAAATCCAAGGGGACTTCTTCGAAGAGCATCTCTCGCTCCAAACCCCTAGTGGTGTGGTTTACGGAGGATCTTTTGCAGGCAAAAAAATCATGTAACTGCCTGGGACGCAAATGGCATAAGAACTATTGCACTTTAGACAAAGTTATCTACTTGCTTGCATTAAAGGAATATCATAAACAGATTAAGCTTTCTCTGACACAATTCTTTGCACAAAAGATGGATGAGGTTAAAAATACTCCCAGTGAGGTTTTCAGAATAGTCAAATCAATCACATCCTTGGATGCAATGTCAGCAACTAGAGCACCTAGTCTTAGTAGCTGTAATCAGATTGCCTACTTTTTTTCTGATAAAATGTCATCCCTTCTTGCTTCTTTCCCAGATTTTGATAAGAACTACAGTTTCTCTCTGCCAATAACGACTTCTTATTCCTCCCTAGAAGGATAATTTACCATTGAGAACATCTCAGTGGAAAACTTGTGCTCCTTGGCTGCGAAAGTTAAATCTGGCTCTCCTTGAGACCCTGCGCCCCCGGCTATTTTGGAGCGTGGGCTCACTGCCCTTGTCCTACAATATGCACTGTGATTAATTTATCGTTTGAAGCTGTTCTACTTCCAGTGGCGTGGAAGAATGCTATAGTAAATGCCCTCCTTAAAAAAACATCTCTGGACCCCTCTAAACCGGAGACTTTTTGTCCAATTTCTTTGCTTCCTTTAATCGCGAAAATAGCTGTAAAGCATGTTAACTCCCAACTAATTAAGTTCATTGATGAGATCAGTCTCCTCCATGAGACTCAATCAGGATTTAGGTGACGGTACAGCATGGAATCCTCCCTGCTCCTAGCCTCTGGGACTCTACGAAGAGTGGCTGATGACGGGAAAACTGCTGCACTTGTCCTGCTTGAACTAAGTGCAGTGTTTGACACACTTTCGCATGCGGTGCTGCTGGAGTCACTGTGGGCACAGGGCATAAGGGGAAGAGCTTTTGATTGGCTCGCAGATTTCCTTCATAAGTGCTTGTTTCAGGTGGTCCAGAAGCCATACACCTCTAATATTATCACCCTTCAGCAGGGAGTGCCACAGGATTCAGCATTGAGCATTACTATTTTCAACATGTATCTCCTCCCTTTGGTGGAAGTAATTGAGTGCCATGGCGTGAGAATGGTGTCGTATGCTGGTGACACTCAGTTAATCATCACATTGGCACATGATGATGGCAGTGATGCAGCAAACTTTAAATCTTGTTTGGTTGACCTTGCGGCATGGATGCATGCCAGCTGTCTGAAATTGAATGCAAACAAGACTGAGGTCATGGTGGTCGGAAAACAGCCTTCAATCTGGTCCTTTACATGGTGACCGTGGGACATGGACCCTACTCTGATCCCTAAGTCTAAAGTGAAAAATCTGGGCATCATTCTTGATGCACAGTTATCATTTGAAAGTCAGATCAGGGTCAAGGTGGGCACTTCGTTTGGAGGGTTGAGGCTATTGACGAAGTTTATAGGGCTTATACTGGACTCAGCTTAAAAGACAATAATACATGCTCCCTTGGTGTCCCGGCTTGACTATTGCAGTGTGCTCTATTTGGGGGTCTCCAAAGGCAGACTGGGAATGCTTCATAGAGTACAAAATGCAGCAGCCCAGATGTTACTAAGAATTCCAAAATGGCTTACCATTAGTTCGGGTCTTGCTGAACTACACTGGCTCCCCATTAAGCACAGAGTCTCTTTCAAAGCACTCTGCTTTGCACATAGGATACTGAATCTGAGGGGCCCTAGCTACCTTTTTTCCCCTGATTAAGGCATATTTCCCCTCTAGACATCTCAGATCCGGAGAAGCAGCCCTTGCAGTGATCCTGAGAGTCCACAGAAGGCGATTGGGGGAAGCTCTTTTAGATTAAGGGCAGCCAAGCTGTGGAACTCAATGTCAGTGAACCTGAGACTCGAACATTCAGAGGCGAGGTTCCGCAAAAGCCTCAAGACCCGCTCTTCAGGCAGAGTTAGTAGAACGATTGGGCCTTAATCGTTTATGACTCTATCTGACCACGATATGGTGCTACTGCCTAGCGCTAGGGACACTCCTTGGAGTAACCAGGTGCTCTACAAATCCTTTATTAAATAAATAACAGGAGGGGTAGTTGGCCCCCAAAGACGCTCAATAGCCAAGGACTACTCTACTAGCAGTGCGCCAGGAGGGTACGTTGCAGAGTGGTGGAGAAAAGGGGAGTGGCCTCCTACCAGGTCTCAGGAATCCTGCTGTGTGGGACTTACTGGAACTAATAGGAGGGGTAGTTGGCCCCCAAGGACGTCCTTAGGGGCCAACTACCCATCCTGTTATCTCCAGTAAGTCCCACACAGTGGGATTGCTAAGAGGTCTAAGAGGAAGCTACGTTCCCTTATTCCCCCACTGTGCAAACGCAGCTCTTGGTGCACTACTGGTTGGGTAATGAAGTCCACTTTACTCCTGAGGGACCTTGTGAGTCAAGAAGCCCTCCTCGTACCTCCTGTAAGTCCTACACAGCGGGATTCCTGAGAGCTAGTCGGAGGCCCGCCCTCTTTCTCCACCACTCTACAAACGCGACTACTAGTTAAAAATCCATCGAAATTCCCTGAAAAAAACAAAGGTTACAGGGACATTATAGTTAGGAATTAGCATTTAAAAAACGTTAGAAATTAACTGAAAAAAATAAAGGTTACAAGGGCATTATACTTTTGGTCAGATCTCACATATTACATCACTCATGACATGGTCTGTGACATCACTGATGACATTACTGATAACATCTCAAATTACAATGCCGGCTCACTCTGGAAATCAGCCTGGGGAGGGGAGACCGTGCTGTCCCCCTCCACTTCAGTAAACTGTCTTGTGCAAGTGTGATTCCTCTTGTACCTGAAATCCTTAATGGAGGGGACTGCATCATTGATCTATTGGAGCGCAATCTGATTTGGGGTGACTGTTACAAGTGCTTTCTTTCTCATCTGTTGGTGGGAGCAGAGTCCATGGTCCTCCATTTTAATTACCCTGAATCTGGAAATGCCCAAAATCATCTGCACGCCCGTATGTTTGGACTGCCCTGTTTTCTTTGTAATATGTAAAGATCCCCCCTCCTTTTCCCAAGTTGATGGACAGCTTACAAAAAGGCCCCCCAAGGGCGATTGCCGAGTTTGGTGACACATTCTTAATTTGGAGGACTATGAGGACATCTCCACTAAACAAAGGATCACTTACTTCATTTAGTTAGGGGAAGTACCCCTGTTTAGTGGCGATTCACCTCTTTGTAGCCTGGTCATCTTCTCTTGACGAGGATTCGCGTTATCACAGATTTGTGGATGAAGATGCTTGAGGAATAATCACATTGCCAAAATTACATGCACACCTAATGGTTCTATATGCAGCTTTAGTGTAGAATATGCACTAGACATTTACCCAATGAGGTGGCACTTACTGATTAACCAAATGAAAGTACTCCATATGGGTAGACATTTTCGGGGAAACTGGGGAGTCTTCTTGAAAAAAACAATTGGTTAGATTCTGGCCCTGGTGCTGATTCCACAGAAATTAAACCACAATGGGAAGCACTTACAAATATAAACATTGCAGGCGCCCCAGTTGAAGCTCCACTTCAGTAAAGCACAAATGATCCTAACGTCTTGGCGAAGGCAAAACAGGTGTGTTTTTCTCGTATTCCACGTTGCAAAACAATATGAAATCCTAAATGGTGGTGAATTCATCATTGATCTATTGGAGCATAATCTGATGTGTAGTGGCTGTGATGAGTGGTTTCATTCTTGTCGTTTTCTGGTGAGAGCAAAGTCCATGGGTCACCCTTTGAAATACCCTATATATGCTAATGCCCAAAATCTATTTCACCACTCACATGCCCACTCACAGACATACACAGGCACTAACACACCCATTCACAGACCCACACAGTCACTCACATACCCTGGTCAGACACTCACACACCCACTCACATATCCACACAGACACTAACACACCCACTCACACAGGCACTCACAAACCCACAAAGCCACTCACACACCCACTGTCAAAGGTGGTAAGTTACAGTTAGGATTATAAAGTTAAATAAACATAGAAATTCACTGAAACTGAAAAAACAGAGGTTACAGGGCCATTATAGTTAGGAAATAGATTTTTTGAAAATCTTAGAAATTCACTAACAAAACCAAAGGTTACAGGGACGTTATAGTTAGGCTCAGATTACAAATGTTCAAAACCATTGGAATTCAGCAGTTATAGTTATCTGAGCTAACTATAACTTACGCCCCTGCAATGCACTGCTAATGACCTCATATATTACATCACTCATGACATTTTCAGTGACATCACTGGTAACATCACTGATGATATCTCAAATGACATCACTGATGTCCACCACCTTCCCAGGGCTTTATTTTTTAAATTCATGGGGGCCAAGCAGACCTTTCTTCTGGGGCTGTTTGAAGCCCCGGGACCACAACCTACCCAGGCCAAAAAAAACAATTCAAGGGAGCTGCATGGACCCCTGGGCCCTGGGTGCCCCCACCTCCCCAGGGCTTACGTAATAAATAAAACTCAAACAGGGGCTGCGTGTCCCACTCCCTGTGCATATATGGCCTCAGGCACCACCACCTTCCTGGGGCTGGCCCATGCATAGTCAAGGGGGGCAGCGCAGCCCCCCTTCTAAGTCAATAATGGCCTAGGGACCCCCCAGGCCAGGTCCTACTATCTCCCGGGGTGCCCACCCTCGGTAGATAGCTGCTTGCTTTCACTTGGCAGGAGCTGTGACATCTTCTGGCAAGTGAAAGAAAACACTAACTCCGCTCCCAGCAAGCAGGAACTGTCAAGCTGCTCCCACATGCAGAGAGCAGCATTTGTGGGTGTTCTCTGTATGTGGGAGTGCTGCTGGCTTCCGCTGGAGGCAGGGAGCCAGCAGGGACCAGCAGGGCATTTATGCTCCCACTGCAGTCCCCAATGTAGAGGTGTAAATCCATTCAGTAGTTTTGAAGATTTTAAAGGAAAACCAAATTTGTATATCTAGAGGAGCGGACCCTCGGTAAATCTTACCAATCTCATGCAGAGATCTGATTGGCTGCCACCACTTCAACCAGGAAGTGTTGGCAGCCATCTTGGGACTTGCTCTCATCCGAGTCACAAGTAACAATGCTAAAAAAAGAGAAGGGGGAAGGGTAGGAATACCCTGCTCCCTTAGGCCTGTTGGTGGCACCCTCCGGGGACCCCACCATGGATAAAAGGCATTATTTAACATTTTTGTGGGGAAAATCGTAAAGATTCGTGAATTCCAGTGAAAAGTAAAAAAAAAAATACAAAGCACAGTCTCTTGCGCTTGTTTGAACATCCAACACCGGGTGGGCCAGGTCCTGAGAGTGTATCGTTATACATAATAGTGGAAGGGGGTGCATGCAGCCCACCCTCTCCATTGCCGATATTGGCCCCAGGGACTGCCCCAGGGCCAGGACTAACATAAAAGTAAAAGGGGGGCCACACAGCCACCCTCTGTAGGCTGGCTGTGGCCCTGGGGACCACCACCTCCCTGGGACAATTCCAATACAATTATTTTTGAAGAAGGGGGGCTGCACAGGCCCCTCTCCAGGGTATTATACGGTCCCAGTGACCGCCTCCCCAGGGTCAGGCTGAATCATGAAAAAGTGGGAGGGGGCCCAGTGGCCACTCTCCTAGGCCATTTATTGCCCCAGGGACCACCACCTCCCTGGGCCTGGCTGAATAATAAGAAAGGATATGGGGTGCCACATGGCCCCCCTCTCCTGGAGCCATTAATGGCCTTGGGGACTACCATCCCCCAGGGCCGGCTTCCTATGCCCCAGGGTGCCCATCCTCAAGACATAGCTATTTGCTCTCGCTTGGACAGTTTTGACAGCTCCTGCCAAGCAAGAGCAAACAGTACGTCAGCTCAAAGCAGGCGGGATAGGACAACTGCTGCTGTTCACTGGGAATGGACTTTTCATCTGTTTTCCTGCTTGCTGTCAAGCTGGCAGGAAAACAGATGAAAGGATTGCTCCCACATGCAGGGAGCAACATCTTTGGCGCCTCCCTGCATGTGGGAGCAATGCTGGCTGGAGACGAGAAGACAACAGGGGCCGCAATGGCATTGAGGCTCCCCGCGGTCCCCAATGCTGCAGACTTGTTCCCTTGGGTGGGCTCCAGGGCATCCAGCATCAAAAGGTCAGGCTCCGAGGATTGGGTCCCCGTAGCCTTAATTGGTTTGGGGAGGGTGATCGCCCCCTTCTCTTTAACTGTACAAAGTGATGAGGAAGTACCCCTGTTTGTTGCAGATAAACCTCTTTGCAGTCGCATAGTATTCCCTTGAAGAGGATTCGTACTAGCAGATTTGTGGATTGAAGACACTCAAGGAACAGCCACATTGCCGAAATTCAATGCACACAAGGTTGCTGGACATTACCTCATGCCCTTCACGCAGCAGCAAAACTGTAGACTCCTCTTGGAAAAAATGAGGTTATGTTATGGCTATGATGCTAATTTCATAGAAATTAAACAGTCCCCCAGTTCGAGCTATATTTCTGTAATGCACAAATGACTGTTAGTCCTGGCACCTTGGCGTGAGTCTCCCTTCCACTTTTTGTCGCTGTGCCTCATGTGTTTTGCTGGTGTTAGCTGCTCAGAGCACTGTGCCACTGCCAACCAGTGCCACAGTGCAAGTGCTCCCTATTTAAAATGTATATGTTGGTTGGATTCCATGATTGGCTTATTTGGTTTACTGTCAGACCCCAGTAAAGTGCACCAGGAGTACCCAGGGCTTGTAAATACAAATGCTGCTGGTGGGCTTGCAGCACTGGTTGTGCCACCCACAGAAGCGGCCTGGTAAAATGTATCTAAGGTCTGCCATTGCAGAGCCTGCGTGCAGTCTGGTACTGTCATGCTGACTGGGTAAGTGCACACACTTGCCGGTCCCTAAACCTTCCCTTAACTTCATATCAGTCACCCCTATGGTAGGCCCAAGGGCAGGGTGCATTGTAAGCATAAGGTAGGACAAGCCCTGATGTGTGTGGCATGTCCTAATAGTGAATTACAGCCATTTTTGTTTTTCACTATTGTAAGGCTACCTGTTCTCCATAGGCCAGAATGGGCTGTTAGAATTGTTACATCCTATGATCCTAACAGACCCAGGGAACATGGTAGAAATCCAAGTTTAGAATGCCTGAACTCAGAATAATAAAATACATCTTTTAGTAAAGTTAATTTTAATATTCTGTGTTTGCAAATACCACTTTTAGAAAGTTGGTATTTGCTTGCTTGACCATTTCAGCCCGCCTCTGCTATGATGTGTATCTGCCTGTCTGGTTGTGTGAGTGACAGGGCTGGGCAAAGCCAGAGGGGCAGGGCTAGGTAGCCTGGTGGTGAATAGGAAGATTGGCAGTCAGATGGGTGGGAGGAGTACACCTGGGCTCTGAATAGGATTGTGCTCTGCTACCACAATGCTCGCTCCACCTCCTGCGGAGCGGCTGATGGCTCTGCCCTGCAACCTGAATAGAAAGGCAGAGTCCTGTCAACAGAGTGCTCAAGAACTGGTTTGGACCGGGCAAAGGCCCCTCAACCCCAGAGGAACAAAGGAATTAGGGGTATAAGTATTGGGACCCTGCTCCCAAGAAATTAGATCCTGCTGAAACAAGAAGAACCTCTGCCAGAGGAGAAGGAACTGGGAAAGCTGTAGGAGGAGTAACTGTCCCTGACCTGGGGGATTGGCCTGCAGTGGTTGCCTTGCTGCTGAAGGAGAGGAGAAAGACTACTAAAGACTTTGCTTCAACTTGTGCTTTAAAAAGATCTCCAAGGGCTTGAACTGAGCTTCCCCCTGAACGAAGTTCCAGGACCAGTGGACTTCACCCCCAGCTCCACAGAGTCTTTTGGAAGTGCCTGGTGCTGTGTTGGGCCTTCTGAGGGACTGTGTGTCGCAAGGAGCTGGAAGCGCGATGCAAGGAAGAGAAGCGTGCCGCCGTCGGAGCCGCTGTCGTCGCATCTCACAAAGGGTGTCGCCGCTGCAGCATTGCATCGAGCAGAAGCGTCTCGCATCATTCTGGAAGTGTCTCGCAACGCCGAAGAAGCGTGTCGCCATCGCAGCCATCGTAGCTGTCGCATTGCACCGCATCGAGAGAAGAGTCTTGCATCGAGGAGGAAGCGTGTCGCCATCGCAGCCATCGTAGTTGTCGCATTGCACCGCAACCAGAAAAGCGCCTCGCATCCACGGAGAAGCGAGCCGCCGTCGGAGCCGCTGTCATCGCATCTCGCAGAAGGGGTGTCGCCGCTGCAGCATCGCATCGAGCGGAAGTGTCTCGCAACGTCGGAGAAGAGTGCCGCTGCCAAGGCCGCTGTCGTCGCATCTCGTCAAGGGTGACGCCGCTGTAGCTGACGCATCGAGTCGAGCCTTCTCGCAACATCGGAGAAGCGTAACGCATCTGGAAGATCCCGTCTTTATTTCTTTTGCACCAAGAACTTCAAGGCATCTGCATCGCTGCAACACTTTTGTTGCCCTGCGTGTCGCATCTAAGGTACATTGAATTAAAGTGTCACATTCAAGAACTTAAGAGAAAAGAAGCAATCTTCTACCAACTAAGCAACCGTATTGTGTATTTTTAATCGTTTAATGGTTTTGTGATAATCCTATATAAAGAATCCTTATTTTTAATATAACTACCTGTGTGGTGTCCATTTGTAGTGTTGTCACTTGGTTACTGTATGTGTTGTATAACACACGAAACACAGGGGGTCTAACAGCCAAATTTGAGAGGCTACACTGTCGATACTGAGTCAACAAGATCTCAAAATATCTTTATCGCACACACATAACGTATTAATAAAGATAAAGAAGGAAAAAAGGCTAACACTACATGCATAGAGGAGACCGGTACATCATCGATTATTCGTAAAATGGCTGATTAATCCACAACAGATTGTAAAGGGTTTCCATCAAAGTAGACTCAATGATCAGCCCTATCATTTGGCCAAACCCATGTGCAAATGAGGCTGGTCCCCTGATCAGTTGGACACTCAGATCCGCACCTTATTGTTGTATCAGGATTTGGTCCACCAAATACACAAACCGTCCATGATGACTGATCTTTTGATGGTAAAGTAAGAAGAAATAGTGCAACGAACAAGAAAGTGATTTAAAATAGGATGGAATGTCCTCCTTCTAAATACTTTATTCTACGGACTGGACACGCCTCCTAATTAAAAAATAGAACAGTGCAAAAGAAGACAGTGACAATTATCTGTCTACATAAGGGCCAACATGTTTCTGCCTAACGGGTATTTAATCCCTTGGCATTAGTCAGGGCCTCTGCTCGTATAATAGTTGCACTCCTAATAGTGAAATATAGAATTCACCACCATCACCAAAAACAAATTATAGTAAAACTGGTTAGAAACGGTACAACCTGTAACAACCATGGACATTAACCCTCCGATTCACAATGGTTACTGTGAATTCTGTGAAGGAAAACGTTATATCATTAGTACTGTATTCGATGCATCAGTCTCATGTGCATAGTGTGTCACAAAACCAACCAATAATGTGTGTCAGAAAATTAATTTTTATACTTACCCTTTGTGGTAGGGCAATAGACCTCACCTCACCTGGACACTGCTCAGGTACTAAGAGGCCCCGCACTACAAAGATATAGGGAAAACAAAAGAATGTGGCAAAGTACTGTAAAGACATTTTTTCCGCTTTATACCCTGCCTATGATCATTCCTATAACCAAATGCCCTGTATCTAGAGGCAAAACATGTGAGGTAGATAAACACCCCAAACTCAGTGTACTAAGCCTCAAAATGACCCAGAAACTCGACTACGACACCAAACTTTAAGGAAGATTAAAACTCCTTTGTATGCTTATTCAGGAATTTTACAACATACTGATCTTCAAAACCTGTGATTTGCTAAAGTTTACAACATAGTATAGCTAAAAATATTCTAAAGATATTCTGTGGTAGCTGCTCACCTTTCCGTCGGTACCTCAAGCTCCCATCTGAGACTTGGGGGAGGCACCGATCTGTAGGAGATGCTAGTATAAGTAGTCTAGTGAGGGTTTGTTAGTGAAGTATCCCTCCACCTTTAAAATGTATACTAGATAGTGGCGATCTTATTATGTGTGCCTTCAATTGGTATATATTAGTGGCAAGGACACTATTATCAGACATTTATTGTGAAGTAAGCCTTATTGGTCTTTATTTTCATAAGAAAACTAAGGACACTACTTTACGCTCGAAATCTCGCGAGATCTCGCGAGAGGAAGTGCTCAGAACTACCATATGATGTCATATCGGCCATCTTTGTAGTTCCTAACACTATGATCTGGTAATCATTAAACCGTGATTATTCCTCACGTGCATATGATGTTAGAATGCCCCCAGTGTTGTGAGTCACTGCCTATTTTTCTCCAAAATAAGCCTACTTGAGCTTGTTTTCTTAGAAACAAGAGCGCACTACTTAGCGCTCGAAATCACGCGGGAACATGCGCTCAGAACTACCCGATGACAACATGTCGGCCATCTTTGTAGTTCTGAAGGCTCCAACCTGTATATCATAGAATCACGATTGACCATGTGTTGTTTTTAAAAAAAGTACCAGTCATTGGGCAATGACAGCTGCCCAATGATGTCATTTCGGACATCTTTGTAGTGCAATGACTGCAACCTATTGGTCCGTGATATTCCAATGTTGTTTTTGGGAACACAAATGCTCTAAGTAGTATGCCATGAGTGGCCTCAGAGTGGAGAAGTGTAGCTCACTGGTTAGAGCAGGCATACCCTGAAGCAGAGGTCAGACCCGGGACCAGGGTTCGATTCCCGACGCGGCAGGGTCTGGAGCCCAATTGTCCACGGACTTGATAATTCTCGCTTCGGTGCCTACTCTAAGCACGAGTTCACACTAGGCAGCTCTGGGCAACTAGCTTGCTTAATCTCCACAACGGCCCCCCCGCGGCGGGATGCCTGGCTTTCACCTTGGGGATGCCCAGTATGGATTATCTCACAGGGAAAAACCAGGACGGGTTCCCAATGCAAGCGCTGGGATGCCCAAGGGTAACCGTGCGCGATATAAAACTCCTAATAATAATATTCAATGGGCATAACTATGCAGATGCTCCAAAATCTTAAAATGTGGGAACCATCCTAATGGTTGTGCATAGCTATATGTCACCCTCCAGTGTATGTCAGAAAACTCCCATAATCAAACATTCACAGACCCATACAGCCACTCACACCCCCAAACACATACCTACAAGACAACTCACACACCCACTCACAGACCCATACAGCCACTCACACGCCCACTCACCGAGCTGTACAGCCACTCATACACCGACTCTGAAAGATAACAGGTTACAGTTAGGAAAATAAATTTTAAAAAACCTTAGAGTTACAGGGATGTTATTGTTAGGAAATAACATTAAAAAATGCAGAAATGCACAAAAAAAACAAAGCTTACTGGGACATTAAAGATAGGAAATATAATTTAAAAACCATGGAAATTCACTGAAAATAACAAAGGTTACATGGACATTAGATGTCATCAGTGATGTTCTCGGTGATGTCACTGACCATGTCATGAATTATGTAATATGTGAGGTCATAAGCATTGCATAGCAGGTGCATAAGGTATAGTTAGCGCAGGTAACTATAACTGCTATATTTCTATGAAGGTATTTGTTTGAAATTTCAGCCTAACTATAATGTCCCTTTAACTTTTCGTTTTTTAAGTGAATTTCCAAGGTTTTTTAAATTCTATTTCCTAACTATAATTTCCTTGTAACCTTTGGTTTTTTAAGTGAATGTCTACAGTGTTGTTAATGCTATTTCCTAACTATGACATCCCTCTAACCTTTTTTTTCTCAGTGAATTTCTACTTTTTTCAGATTGTATATGATAACTGTAACATCCATATAACCTACGGATATTTAATTGAATTGATTTTTTTTCTATTGTCATCTTGGTAACTCTAACCTGTAACTTTTTAGAGTGATAATAATATTTTGATCACAGTAGAAGTAGCTCTCCGATGAATTAAAAATCTCCTGGTATGTTTATATTTGAAAGCCCAAGAATTATTTTATTTTGAGCATTTTTATAAATAGTTCTTGACTGTTGTGAATCCATCCTGAGACATCCTGCCATGTATTTCCACAGCTGTGGGAGGCTTACAATAGCGGTGTGTTTCTTGACAGTACTTAAAAATATGTATATACAATTTGAAATTCTTGTTTGAGTTAAGTGGCTTACTAAAATAGTAATGAAACAGACAATTTTAGAGAAGAAAAGTTTAAAACCTTGCTTAAATAAATTTTTGCGATTCTTGATGATGTTGCAATGTCATTGTGACATCATCACGAATCCCATGTGACACAGTAACAAATGGATTTCAGTGGTTGAAACACCTTTCAATCATTTATACAGGACGTCTCCTACTTTCCCCCCATGCTTTAGGTGTGGTTGTGAAAATTCATTCTTCTACATTCATAGCTAGCCAGTTTTTTCAAAATTAAAATATGGCATTTGCTCCAGAAAATACTGAGCAGGAAATTGGAAGCTCTTCATCCGATGAAGAAACAGCTCCCAAGAAAGACAGCATTGCATGGAAGTTCATCCCAATACCATCCCAGAAGAAGAAAGTGATAGTGTAGAAGGTAAAATGCTCCTGTAATACTTCTAATATGCTCAAGCATCTCAAAACCATTCACCCAAGACACCTTGCGCTTGTTGAGAGAGCAGCAGTCCCTGAACATCTGCAGCTGGTGATGCACTTCCAGGCAACTCTACAACTTCTACAGTCACGTCACATCTTCCACTTACAGTTCCAGAATTTGTGAAGTTGGTACAATTTTGTCTCGAATGTAAAATAGTTTTGAGTATGGGAGAGCAGTCTATCCCTACTCTAGTTGAAATTTCTAAGACTCACAAGTGTTCATTTATATTTTTGTTTTAAAACAGTTGATGCACAACTTTTGTGCATTTTCTTCTGAAAAATATGTGTCCCAGTTTATTTGAAAAAACAGAAAACCCCCAAAATTGTTTTAAAATACAATAAAATAAACAAAATTGCATTGTAAACAAAACCCTAAAATACGGTTCTTGTTAGAACCACCTATTCTGGTATAAGAAAGAAAAAATATATGATATATGTATGTTTGTAACAGTCTGAATAAGTCTTGCTATCTCTGTGGGTGTATCAGTGAGTGTATGGGTGAGTGAGTGTCTGTGTGAGTGACTGTATGAGTGAGTGTATATGTGGGTGAGTGCCAGTATAA
Organism: Triturus cristatus; assembly: GCF_964204655.1. Taxonomy (NCBI): domain Eukaryota; kingdom Metazoa; phylum Chordata; class Amphibia; order Caudata; family Salamandridae; genus Triturus; species Triturus cristatus. The sequence goes on from NC_140589.1 coordinate 793,205,373, forward strand.
GTAAGTGAGTGCCTGTGTGAGTGGCAGTATGGGTAACTGACTGTGGGAGTGTGTAAAAGAGTGACTGATTAGGTGTGTGAGTGGGTGTATGGGTGAGTGAGTGGCTCTATGAGTGACAGTATGCCTACATGGGTGTGTGAGTTGATGTATGGGTGAGTGAGTGGGTGTATGAGTGGCTGTATTGGTGAGCAAGTGGATGTGTGATTGGCTGTATGGGTAAGTGAGTTGCTGTCTGAGTGGCTGTATGTGTAAGTAGGTGGCTGTGTGAGTACCTGTATGGGAGAGTGTGTGTGTCTATTATTGGCTTAATGAGTGAGTGAATGGATATGTGAGTGGGTATATGGGTGAGTTAGTAGCTGTGTGAGTAGCTGTATGGAAGAGTGAGTGGGTGTGTGAGTGCCTGCATTGGTGAGTGAGTGGGTGTGTGAGTGGGTATAAAGGTAAGTGAGAAGGTGTTTGAATGCCTGTATCAGTGTATAGTTGGGTGTGTCAGTGACTGTGTCGAAGTGTGCCTGGGTGTGTCAGTATATGTATGAGTTTGTATCTGGGTATGTTAGTGCCTGTATTAGTGGGCGCCAGGGTGTACCAGTCATATTGGTGAGTGTGTGGATGTGTCATTGCCTATATCAGTGTATGCCTGGGTGTATTTGGCTGGGTGTGTCAATGTCTGTATCATTATGTACCTGTGTGTGTAAGTGCCTGTACCAGTGTTTGCCTGGATATCTCAGTGCCTGTATCAGTGGGTAGTTGGGTGTGTCAATGGCTGTATCAATGTGCACCTGGGTATGCTAGTGGCTGTATCAGTGTGTGCCTGTGTATGAATGCCTGTATATGTGTGTGGCTGAGTATGTGTGTGGCTATAGTGATGTGTGCCCAGGTGTGTCAGTAGCTATATGAGTGTGTGCTCTGGTGTGTACCCTAAAAATGAGAAGTTATTAAATAAAACAGGAAGAACCAATTAACAAAGTACATTTCTTCCAATAGATGGTGTCATTGATCTGTAAAGAAAGGAAAAACACATATGAATTAGTATTACAATGACAAAATAAACTTACAATTTGAACAATGCATAAGAACATAATTGAAAGAAATTACAGACATTTGGCGTGCTGTAAACGTATATTAAAATATAAATAAGATTTTCATTTTCCCTTTTTTACTGTTCTCAGTTTCTATACTCATACATTGTAAATGATGTACTGTTGAAAGAATCATCACTAAACAGCTGGGAAAAAAACAATCACATAGATTGTAGGAAAGCAAAAACTGCACACTATCTAGTTGCAGTTAAGCAACACTGTGCAATGCACTCACTACATCTTCTTAAACAATGGTTTTACCAATACTTGCAATACTAATTTGTGAATTCTTATGCTAAAAAAAGAAATCCTCATTATCAGAAGTACTAATAGAGATATAAAATATACTAGCATATGGTAAGCCTTATAAAGACATCACCCCTGGTAGGCGGAATGATGTAATAAATGCTGACAATGAATTTAGAACTAATCAACTTTTTAAATTGTATTCCTACTTATAACTTTGGTTTTAGAATTAAAAGGTAAGAATTTGGTAGCATAAAAGGCATTTTTTGTTTGCATTTAAGGTTGCTGTCATTACATTCCGTCCATCCAGGTTCAGTTTTTAAATAGACAGTGTAGTGTCCAGAAGTAACAGTAAGTCCTTCATGAGAGATGATAGCAATAGTAGCATAAGTTCTTCCAGAAATAAATATTTGTCCTGCTTTGAAATCTGTAATCTCTGTTTCCAATTTACTTCCATCATTGTAGCATTAATATAAGACACTTTCCACTTCTTCGTACATGTAATATTGACATAAGATCTGATCAAAAATTTGGGCAGATATTGATTTGTGTCGCTTTTTTGACCAATCTGTCGAAAGACGCAGTTTTGCAATCTGGTAGTGTTAAGTAAATAAATCGCTGCAAATCTATTTGTGTACTTGACGTGAAAGAATAATCTTTGCACTCATGGTTCCATTAATAATTCAGTCCAAGTAAGTCATCAATACATATTTTTTCTTCTTCCAAAACTCCAAGGATGAGCATTTTAAACTCCTGTGCATCCTGTTGAATGTTTGGAGTAAATTGTAGTGATCCAATACAGATATTTGCAAGGTCTCAAATGCCTGAAGGGCAATGTGTTACAGTTCTGTCACTACATAAATGATGTAACAAAGCACACAGTACAGAACACAATCTCATCTATGATTTCTGTTCAATTGCATATACAAGATGAGGTAATTGAAAAAGTACACTGAGAACAACATCTGCATAGCAGTTGACACCAGAAGGGTTTGACAACTGGTAACCTAGAATATCTAACTCATTGTCAACTTTTTTCTTCTTAACAGTTTCCTTGTTCTCCTTCTTTTCAACAACATCAGCACAATCCTTTGTAAGTTTTCGTTTTGGACTGATGATCTGTTTTTCATAAATGGATACTGTCCTAAATGAGGAGCATATACACTTCTTAACCGATTGAATTCTTTAACACAACTTGGATCAGCACTTACTACTTTGCAATCATCAAAAGCAACCAAATACAAACTGGACAATACTCTAACTCGAGATAATGCTACATATGAAATACCTTCTTTCAACACAGTACTAACAATATGAATAAAAACTGTCTCTACACTTAAACCTTAAAATGTATGAATAGTCACAGTGTATACCAGAGAACCTGGAAACATACAAGTACTTCACAAGCAAAAAACATACTATGCACCTTCCAATCTGCTTTACAATAGCAACCTGATCACATTTTGTTGCTAAGCATTCAACTTCTTTCCTAATTGGAAAGTTAATGAAATCAATGACTTTACCCATAGCACCATTTACTAATCCTTCCTCAACATTTAATTTTCTACACAAAATTACTCTACAATTCTTGCAAACACTTAAACATTTCTCTAATCCTGCAGTTCTAGGTACAGATTTTTCCAATGAATACACTTTCACTTGTAGTTTTTCATTTAGGAGTACTGTCACACCCCGGTTTTCCATTTTGCCTATTGCTGTAAGTAATATCTTTTTCCCCCAATTTTTGAAATTCTTTGTTGAACGATGCACACTCCTGAAGTGAAGGCATTAGGCACACTATGGATTTTTCTTCTTGAATAAAACTGAACATTAACTCTGCAGCTGTCTTGTTTGCAGGAAACAGTCTCTTAACAAGTCAACTTTCTAAGTGACATTTCCCTCATTTGAGACAACACCTACTCCAATGTCCTTGAGAAAAGCTGCATATTCAATGTCAGTCGCTTGTCACATACTCTTAGGTAGTTCCTTGTATTGGAAGTTTAACCAAATGTTTACATTTCCACTACTTCCCAAAGAATTCCTAATTTCTTCATGGAGCAGTGTTTTAAATACAGGCTGTCCTTTGTCAGCACACACAACCTCGCCTCCACAGACTGCATCCTCCTCGGGGACCTGAACTTCCACCTCGAGAACAACAATGACACCAACTCCACCACCCTGATCGCCAACCTTGCCAACCTCGGACTCAGACAACTCGTCACAACACCCACCCACGCCGCCAGCCACACCCTCGACCCCATCTTCTCCGCTAACCCCCATGTCTCCTTCAACCACACCACCGAACTCCACTGGACCAACCATCGTTGCATTCACTTCACCTTCAGGAAGCTCACCACGCACCACCACACCCAACAGATGCCTCACTGCCGCTGGAGCAAAGTCACCGAAAACCAGCTAACCACCACCCTCGCCCAGAGACCATATTCTGACCCCACCCACGCCGACACCACCGCCCGCAACCTCAGACAGTGGATCTACGACTGCGCCAACACCCTCGCCCTGCCGAAGAGACCCCCCAACAGTCACACCAGCAAGAAAGCCAGCTGTTTCACCGAAGACCTCCAGGCCTCCAAACGAATATGCCGAAAACTAGAGAAGAACTGGCTCCGCGAACGAACACCGGACAACTACGCAGCCCACAAGAACGCCACCCGCAGACATCATCACCTCATCAGATCCACCAAAAGGACCTCCTTCAAAGACCGCCTAGACAACAACGCACACAACAGCAAAGAGCTCTTCAACATTGTGAAGGAACTATCCAACCCCAGCTCCAACACCAACGACATCCCACCTTCGCAAGACCTGTGCAACTCACTGGCCACCTTCTTACCCCGCAAGATCACCGACATCCACTACAGCTTCAACGTCACGACCGCCCCGATAACCACTGAGACCTCTGCCCCCACAACCACCACTCGCACCAACCGCCTGCTCTCCTGGACCAACATCAACAACGATGACACCAGCAAGATCATGAGCACCATCCACTCCGGATCACCCTCAGACCCATGCTACATCTTCAACAAAGCCAGCACAGCCATCGCACCCCATCTCTGGAAAGTTATCAACATCTCCTTCGAGACAGCAACCTTCCCAGAAAGCTGGAAGCACGCCAAAATCAACGCCTTACTCAAGAAACCCAAGGCGGCCCCCAAGGACCTCAAGAACTTCCGGCCCATCTCCCCGCTCCCGTTCCCAGCAAAGGTCATCGAGAAAACCGTCAACAAACAACTGACCCGCTACCTCGAGGAGAACAGCATCCTAGACCCGTCCCAGTCTGGGTTCCGCAGCAACCACAGCACCGAAACCGCCCTCATCACCTCCGATGACATTAGGACCCTGCTAGACAACGGAGATACAGCGGCCCTCATCCTCCTTGACCTGTCAGCCACCTTCGACACGGTCTGCCACCACACACTACGATCACGCCTCCACGATGCCGGGATCCAAGAGAAGGCCCTGGACTGGACCACATCCTTCCTCTCCGGCAGAACACAGAGCGTCCGCCTCCCCCTTCCACTCCGATGCCACCAAGATCATCTGCGGCTTACCCCAGGGCTCATCCCTTAGCCCAACGCTGTTCAATATTTACATGGCACCCCTCACCCACGTCGCACGACAGCACGACCTCAACATCATCTCCTATGCAGATGACACCCAGCTGATCCTCTCCCTCACCAAAGATCCCCACACCGCCAAAACCAACCTCCACGACGTAAGGAAGGTCGTCGCCGAATGGATGAGGAAGAGCCGACTGAAGATGAACTTGGACAAGACGGAGGTCCTCATCCTTGGATCCACCCCTTTGACCTGGGACGACTCCTGGTGGTCGACCACACTGGGAACAGCCCCAACACCCACCGACCATGCACGCAACCTAGGGGTCATCCTCGACTCCACCCTCTCCATGACTAAGCAGGTCAACACCATCTCCTCCTCCTGCTTCAACACCCTCCGCATGCTCCGCAAGATCTACAAGTGGATCTCCACCGATACGAGAAGAACGGTCACCCAGGCCCTCGTCAGCAGCAGGTTGGACTACGGAAACGCACTCTACACAGGAGCTTCGGCCAAACTCCTGAGACGGCTGCAATGCATCCAGAACGCCTCTGCACGTCTGATCCTCAACATCCCCTGCCACAGCCACATCACACCCCACCTGAGAGACCTGCACGGGCTCCCCGTCAACAAGAGGATAATCTTCAAGCTGCTCACCCACACACACAAAGCACTCCACATCACCGGGCCAGCACACCTCAACAGAAGACTCAGCTTCTACACCCCCACCCGCCAGCTCCGTTCCGCCGGCCTCAAACTCACCACAGTCCCCCGCATCCAAAGAGAGACTTCCAGTGGCAGATCTTTCTCTCACCTCGCCGCCAAGATCTGGAACACCCTCCCCACCCACCTATGGCAGACCCAATACCTACTGACCTTCAGAAGACTCCTCAAGACCTGGCTCTTCGAGCAGTAGCAGCACCCCCCACCCCCAGCGCCTTGAGACCCTCACGGGTAAGTAGTACGCTTTACAAATTATATGATTGATTGATTGATTGATTACGTTTGAGACTATGCTCACCTCATTAATGATTAAACACTTTAACTTCTTGAGTACTCTTGAGACGTCATGACAAGCTTCACCAGATAACTTTTGGTATTCCAGTTTGTGGTCCACAGGCAGCATGAGAAGTCAATGTAAAGTAATTTCTTTAATGTTGTGTGCAGCTAATCCAGTGTGTGCTGTTACAACACATTACACTCTATAGTCTTCTGTAGGAAAGCAGTGAGAACTTATATTTAAAAGATTTTATAGGTGCCAGCTTGACTGATGATATACAACAGTATTGTCTTAAATATTGTGCATGTACACTGTTTCTTCTCATGAAGGAATCCATGCTCAACTCTGTTTTCACCTTTAAATATATTTATTTTTGCTCGTCATTTAGTTGATTAACTTCCTGTTCCATATCAACATTTGCCTGTCTTGCTTGCTGCATTGCAGTCTCCAATTCATTCATTGCGATGGCAGCCTCCTTTTCAATAATTGGTTGTCCAAGAGGATCTTGACTAAGAGGACCTGAACTTTAGCTGCTTGTGAAACTTTCCTTAGCTATATCAGCAGCAATTGTTTCTTCCTGTTCAATCTCATCATGTAACATTTTCAAATAGTTTGGAAATACCGAACACTCAATTTTATCTTTTGTAGCATTGAAAGAGTTTTGTAGCAGTCAATCTTTCCTAGTATTTCTGATTCAGAATGCCAGAGCTTAACCTCTTCAGTGCCCATGACGAGATAGTCTCGTCATGGAGCACGGTTGCGCTGTGCCCATGACGAGACTATCTCGTCATGAACCCCACCCACTAGTGCACCACCCGGCACAGGAGGGGGAAAGGGCGTGGCACTGAAGGGGTTAAACAGCAGCAAAAGTGCCAAATAGAATTCTCTTTTATCAGCAGTCTGGCAACTCAGTTTTCTATGATTAATTAGACTGACTTTGCTATGTTGTACCAAACAACCATCACAACCAACTACTGCAAATGTACCTTCATATACATTTTCTGTGACATTGTTTCTATATCTGTAGTTTTGGAATATTCCATAAAGACACATACGTGGACTCATTTTTGGATAGTAGGTGTTCAACATGTTTGCTCTGACAATATCTATACTTTCTGGGTCAAGTTTTGCATGGTATTGAATTTCAGAAAAATACATCAAAACTCTATTTCGGGTGCATGCTAGACATAGACCCATCCAAAACAATTCCTCTTGACTTAGAACACAAATTAGCGAACTCAACTGATCACAGCATTCATAAGATTAAATCTCACTGTGTGACAGCATTTTCAAGCTGAAGCAGTAGAGTTTCTTTGTCAAAGACTTTTCAGTAGAAATTTCTTCCCACGTCTTCTTTAGCTCCTTCTTTTCAGATTTCGTTATGTACGATGTAACATAACCAGCAACAGCTATAGAGTTGTAAACCACAAACGGAATCTCCATTTTGGCATTTCACATTTTCAGATTGACAGGACAATAGTCATTGATACATTTTGAAGCTTTCTATTCTGCTTTGGTTATAGGTAATTGTTTGTGATTTTCCAGTAAGTGTATGTCTGACTGCAGACAAAATCTTGCTGGCTCTTCCTTTGGCAATAAGAGGTTTCAGAAATCCAGGGCAACATTTAGTGTAAAATTTTCCTTACGCTCTGCGGTTCCACTGACAGTACCTTCCACATCTATGTGATTGAAAACGCAGAACCTGCTGTTTTAGGCCTTTTTTCATCACTGTCTTTTGCAATGGTACACTTAACAGACTGCTCTTTGAAAAAAAGTACAGACTCATCTGTTTCTGTTCAGAATTTTGGTGCGTTTTTAATCAACAACATATGAATATGATGAGCACCACTTGCTTGGTATTCTTTACGCCAAAAGAGTTCTCCAAGAGGTGGATTATTTTTGCTGCAGATGAACACAAGCATGGCTTGCAATCGGTGGTTAAAATACCTGTGAACATTTGCAGAATCCAAACAGCAAAGTTCTCCTGGGGTCCTCAGATTGATGTCCTTAATGATACACTTTGTTTCTCTCAAAACATCATGCAGGTTATGCCATGCATACTCTGCACAACTGAGGGCACCAAACCAAGTTGGTGCTCCTAAATTTTGCAAAATACATTTCAGTTCACCACAACAACAATACCAATATTCATTAGTACCACGTGGGCATGGCATCAGATTTATCAAGTTATATTCCAACTTCTCATCCTTTCCATTGTTTCCCCCTCCCTATTGCTCAACCCCATGCGTTGGTCTGCGCAGGGGTATCGTTTAGCAGCCCAATGATGAAGCATGCCACAATTTTGTGGGTGAGGGCAGTTTTTCTAACATATTAACTTTGCCATGAACCTCTAGAAGTGAGTCATAACCATTGTTCTCTGTAGCATGTGCACCTGAGCGGGCGCGCACACTGCCTTTCACCAGTGCACACACACTCTCCCACAGCACGCACTTCACTGCTCCATGCAAGACCAAGGGATGGTTTGTGAGCGGTGTGACAAAAGCTCACTTTCTTGGAGCTGAACTGCAGTGAAAGTGAGTTTTCATGGCCGGGTTGAAGAGCAAAATGCGTGTGGAAGGACTTGAAAGTCTTTCTCTTACGTGCATGGGTTTTGCTACGGTGGATGACAGCATTCAGAGCAGGCAGTTGTTAAATTGCTGTTTTCATTATTATTGTTGAGTGGGGGGCCTGCAGGGATTCAGCAGCAACAGTGGCCTCTGGGAGCCTGATGCATCAGAGCGCTGATAAAACGTAATATATGTTATCTGTTGTAAAGCGCTGTGAGTAAAACTACACAAAATAAAAGGTGGATTCTGCCTGGAACCAAAATCTAATCACATCATTTAAGAATTAAGCCCAAAGCACTAACCTTTGATGGCACTAAGAGATACCAATCTAGTGGCTGAAGTGCACAGCCTGAAACTGGAAAACCTGGGATCAGTTTCTGCTTGACCAAATTGTGTGATCCTAGGCAAATACATTATCTCACTGAGCAATTTTTTTGTTCGTTATCACATATAAGAGCATTTTCAAATAATTGAGTCAGGATGTGTGCTGTACAAAAAAACCTTTCTTGTTTTTGATTTAATAGCTTATAAAGTTGTTCTATCTAAAACAGGAATCTAGGCCTTATTTCCTGCATATAACTGACTTGCCTCTTTGTTCACTTATAGCATGGTCATCAGGGCCCAGGTAGGAAGGTTTTTCAGTTCATGTTTAAAAACTTCAATTTTTTAGAAATACTTTACAAATATACTGATGTGCTAAGGTGAAATGCTTCTGTGTGTTGAAGAAATACTCTTTATTGAATCTCAAATACAATTTATTATAATCTAATGTAATGTTTGTAGCGCGATTCAGATGGCAAATATTTTCAGGGCTTGCCTCATACAACGGTTCTCAGAGCCAAGCCAATCCTGGCTCAGCTCTCCCTGTTAATTAGTTGGCTCGCCAACCTCTATTCACTACCCACTCTGCACTGGATTGCAGAAAGTTGGTCATTTGTTCTTAATCCCCTGCTATGGAGCAGAGCGCCCACACCTCAGTCTGCTTCATGTGTCAAGTGTGCAGCCAGCAAAAGGAGAAATCATACTAGTCACAATGGATGGCTTTAAATGGGATGAGAAAGTGGGAAGTCTCTAAAAGGGGTGCAGCTAAAAGAAATGTAACTGTTACTGGGGTTTGTTGAAGGAGTAGTGGTCTTTATAGTGTTACAATCACCAGCTCACTTGTAAGGAATGCATTTACTTTCACCTCATTTAAAATGACACTTCTTATGACAATCCACGCATTACATAGTGACTTTTGCCCCTACCCCTCATCTTGAAAGACTTCACCCCACAATCAATTCACAAGTAGAGGCTGTCTTATGCAGACTGTGAATTAGAGACACCCAATTCTAGCTTCAAGGATTCCAAGCAAAGGTTCTCAATGTCACAGTCTGAGGCCAGTATCTGTTTAAACTCGACTTTGATAGCCGGAGTCAAACAATTCTCAAAATTGTTCAAAATCACAGACACACTTTGCCCTATTTGGTTTTCACCAGTATGATGAGAAAAATACTTTCACTTGTGCTTCGAGCGTCATGATGGATCAGCAGATAGCAATGCCATGGAGTAGAGTGGTATAGTGAGTCTGTCCAGTAGTGAGGGGACGCTGATAATGTTGATGGACAGATTTATTGAGTAGATAATGTGAAGTTCAAAGTCCACAGACCTTACACCCGTGGAGGTCCTGGATTCTGTGAAGGAGAGCCTGGGAAGGGGAGCTCAAGGGCTGAAGGGGAAGAGACTCGAGGGTAGCAATGCAAGAAGGAGAAAGTATAGCAGAAGAAAAACAACAGACCTCATGTCAATATCCCATACTCTTACTGGGCCATGATCACCCTGATGATTCAGAGCTTCAAGGAGTGGTTCACACTCTTGCAGGTAAGACGACCACCACTCTCTTTGACTTGTTCGCCATTAGGATTGCTTTGGAGGATGTTTTCTAATTATATGCTGTAACAAATACCACCTACCTCAACCCCCTCTTCTGGGCTCATAAATGCTGCATTAACTAGCTCTAACCCTTTCAGGTCATTTTCGCCAGGCCACCACTTTACCTTCAGCAACATCTTATAATGGTGCAATACTTTTCTAAACCTGCAGTGCAGGTGCAACTAGAGTAAACATTGCATGTCATGACGAAGTGTATTGTCAATACAAAGCTGTCTCAAAACCTTATTACATGTAGCTTTATGTGTGAACTGCACCTGTTTTCGCTATTGTTATAAACAAAGGTTTGGAGAGCAGATTGCTACAGATTTACATAGCTGGGCACAGCACTCGCATGTATCATTGGATCCTTGGTGCACATAGACATGTCTGCAGTGCACCGAGATCTTACACTGCCGCACACAGTGGGAAAAGATTAGAGGGAACATTGATCATAGCTCACTCTTACTTCTCTTTTTGTGAGTTTAAGAATGTGGTTAACAGAGTACGACAGTGCAGACAAATCACTTTCAAATAACAGGTGGAATATATATGGAACATTCTGACAAAATCTATGGTCCTTGGCATATAATCATGTCGATCTATACTCAGCTGCTGGTATTTGCACGGGGCGGTCATCATATCGTCCACCTACTCCAGTTGGAAATAATTTTGAGAAACAGTGAACTTCTCAGCTTTTCTCCTAGATACTCATTGGAGCTCCCTTAGTCTGTTCCATCTGGCATAATTCAGTGGCACATCCCATAACCTCTTTGGAATGTAGTGGATGGATACTGTAGTGCTCATATATTTGTTCACATTTAGTTCTATCCACTCTTCCAAATTGAAGGTAACATTTCATCCTCTACACAACTTCCTTCTGTAAGAACATCTACATCTTTGTAATACCCATTAATTTGTTTGAGGTAAAATGTAGCATTCTTCACTTTATTCACATTCATTAGTTCTTGCCAGATTATTTTGTTTTCTGTGGGCACACTTTTTACTAGAATAATAAGCGATTCATCCATATCTCTCTCTACACCCACAGTTTTCAATCTTGCATTTAAAATCTATAAAATCATGTATACAACTCTACCTTTAAGGCCTTTCTGTAGCTCAGTCGGTGGTTGTTTTCCTGTCTTTGGTTCCAAACGAACTATTGCATGAAATGGGTATATAGATTGTTTTATGAACATTTAGATGACAAAGTTCCTCTGGAATTTCTACCAACTCTAACTTATTATGTATTGCTCCTAAAGGCATTTTATTCTCCTCTAATTTGTCATAACAATACTTACATATGATCTGCTGTGTTGTCAAATTGAACCGTTCTTCCACAACTAAATTTACAGCAAATTCTAGCCACTTATCTCTGTTATCTTGCTCAGTTTTTTAGAACAAATCTACATTTCGAATTTGGCTTTTGTAGTGAGAGTGTCAGCAGCATTAACTAACAAAGTTTGGTTTCTCTATAGAAACTGCATTAAACTTTGTTATTTTTTTTGCAAACCTAATAGTAATAATATATGCGTTCTGTTCTTCTACAGCTGCACATGCCAACCCTTCATTTTCTTCTCACTCTACTTCAGGACCAAAGAATTAAAATTGAATATCATCACACACTTTTTCAACTTCTGATACTGTACAATACAAAAGTGCTTGGTTTAATTGTCCTGAACACAATGCAGGAGTTTTTACATAGGAAAGTCTTCTAACTAAATTTCCCATTTTTTAATGGTGAACATCCTACATTTGAAAATAGCAAAAGGTGCTTGTGCACACTTTCTTGTATAGACACATCAAAGACTGCCCTTGCGAAGTAGTATATTTTCTCACTTTGCATGGATCTAATCCTTGCAACATTGCAGTTTTTCGCTTCAACCTTTTACCTGGAAATTCACGTAGAAAGGTTCTTAATATATCAATTTATTGCTGGCGAACACTACAAACATTCCTGCAGTCCCATTTATGTACAGGAGTACGTCTATGCATTCCTTGTACCTCCTGAGCTATCTACCCCCATTCAAGTTTCTAGGAACCATCTCCTCTTTTGCAATGGGAGTACCATCTATTACCTTATAGCACTGTCCAGATGTTTCAACGACATGCAATAATGTATTTTCTCATAAGTATCTTTCTTCATTAAAGAAAGTCTCTATACTAAATATATGTTTCCATTCTGCTTTGAACATTTGTCAAAAGTTACTTTTCATAATAGTCTTTCTATTTAGGCTTTATTTATTCATACACAACACTGTTTTATCCAGTGTTCTCATTCTATTTAGTAGCAGGATAAATACTTTACGCTTAAGGGCAAATGATTTATCTACTGGACTTTCTATGTCTTTTTTTTGCTTCAATGTTGCCATTCTTCTCTTATACTGCTTTAAATTTCTTAATAACTTTTGTGTTACCCAACTTCTAAACATTCTTCTTCTTATGTCTTTGAATTATTTCTGCCTTGATGTCAGGTGATGTGTTATTTTAGAACATTTTTCACTTTGAACATGAGTTACTGCTTTTTGTTTCTGAGTTGTTGTTAAGGTTCCCATTTTACTGACATTACTTTCCACATTTTCCATTTGTCTATATACTGTCTTACTTAGTTCCCGTACCATCATTTGTTTTCCCCCCACTGTGTTCTGTTCATCATCTCTTTTTTTATTATCTTTATTTACCAGTTTTATAATAAAAATAAACATCGTTCCAGCTCCAGTTCCATGACAATTAAGAAAAGCAAATACGTGTAACATAGGTCATATAATGCATGACATCCAGTACCACAGAAAGATTGATAGTCTATTCAAACAAAGTTACATTTGCACACTGTGCTAACCTGCTCACCATCCCTCCAATGCTTGTACCTGCGCTTCAAGCAAGACACTATGTAGGTAACACTCCTACTGTTAATGTTATAGATCACATGCCCGTGTCCATGGTGTGGGTGGACCTGAACTAACCAATACCGGCAGTAACCAAGTTGGCATCAATCCATGCATCGGGTTGAGATTGTGTTGTTGCCTTGTATTGTTTGAGAGGACCCCAAATGGCACATGGGCGGGATGTGCTGGGCAGTGTGGAAGCGTACAAGTCATAGTTTAGCCACCCTTCTCCCCCATTTCAACGCTATTTGCCTTTTCGCTAAGAGGAGCCCTAAAGCGGTTAATTTCCTGACTGACTTCGGGATATTGTTCACATATCCCTGTAGGGCCACTTCCGGAGTGGGGGAAAGGGCTAAGCCCGTCATTGTCCCAAGAATATGGTGTATGTCAGACCAGTATGCGCTGATCTTGCTGCATGTCCAGGTAAGATGTGCAAAATCGGCATGCAGGGATTTGCATTTAAGGCAGCAGTGGGGTCTGTCAGGGTCTAGTCTGTGGGACATCGTAGGAGTGATGTAAATGCAGTGCAGAAATTTGAAGTGGATATGTTTGTGGCGGCTATTCAGAGATACTGCCTTGGTTTGCAGACAGCACGCAGTCCATTGGTCATCAGTAATTGGGTGACCCAGATCCGCCTCCCATGCGGCCCGAACCTTAGCATCGTGGACTGGTACTACCTCCATACAGGATCTATATAGTTTGGAAATCAAGTGGCCCCCAGTGTCATTGTCTATAACTATGTACAAGGAGGGGAACGGGTCGGGTTCGACGGGGTAACCGGAAATATTGGCCCTGACTGCAGCACGAAGTCGAGCAAGTTTAAACTCGTCCATAAACGACGCCTCTGCAAACTTGTCTCCATCCGAGATGGAAAAAACTTGGCCGTCAATGTATAGGTCCCCAATGGAGGTCATGTCGAAGCGGGAAAGGGTGCGCTGCACTAGCCCCTCTCCCGTGATGGGTATCCGCCGTTGATTCGAGATCGGTAAACTCGGAGAGTATAGTGGCGGTGCTCCGAACATCCGAACACATTTTAACCAAGCCCAACTGGTTGTGGAGACCATCTGAATGTCAGTAGGGTCTTGTGGGTAACCCAGGGTTAAGACTGTGCGCAGTGTAACAGGAAGGACTAGGTCTGCCTTAGGGCATAAGTAGGGGATTTTGGTGTCAGGATGAAACCAGGCGTGAGCGTAACTGCAAAAAGTAACATCATCTCTTTTTTTAATGTCAGTTTTTCAAGGTAGTACTGTTTCATCTATTTTTTCTCCTCTCTTCCTTTCTTGTCATTGTAAAGTGTTCTTTTTCAACACAAGTATGTATCTGAAAACAAAATACAATATAAATGTAATGTATATACTATCACATTACATATATCAACACCAAAATTCTTACATAATTCATTATATTAGTGTCTCGGCTCTACTCCCTCTCAAACTACATGTTTTATATCTTAGCACCTAGCACCCTGACCTATGGCTTGCCTACAGGCTACCTTAGAGGTGACTTCTATGGAGTAAAATGACAGTTTAAGGCTTGGCAAGGAGTTTTAAATACCAACTCGAACTGACAGTAAAACTGCACACACAGGCTCTGCAGTAGCAGGTTTAACACGAGTTTAAAGGGTTACTTGTATGGATCGTTCGGTTGGAGTGTCACTACTTGAGTACATGTCTAATTAAGTATATCAGTCCCTCTTTGGGTATGACACTGGATGTGTAAGTAACTATGGGGCATATCAACAACAACCGGCGATAATTATCTCTAAGTGCACTTAGCGCTAGGATAATTATCGCCGGCCAGCGTGAATTTTTGTCGCTGAGATAGCGTGCTATTAGCAACGCTTATCTCATTAGCGATAAAAATCCTCACGCTAACATGCTAACGTGAGATTATCGCTGGAAAGCCAGCGATAATCTCACGCTACCTTGTTGATAAGGACAGGCAAACTGAGCCATGATATCCTCCTTCCATAGGATATCATGGCTAAGTCAGAAAAATACCAGTCGTAAAAAAGCAGTGTTAACCGCGGTTAGCGCTGCTTTTTTTGTCTCTAACAGGGTTAGTGACATTCTTGATAATAGGAGAAATGTCGCTTAGCGACATTTCTCCTATTATTTTACTCTGGAACGCCCCCTTTGCATCTCATTAGAGATGCAAGGGGAAGCGTAGAGTAAAAGGGTGCTAACATGCAAATTTGCATGTTAGCACCCTGTTGTTGATAGGGCGCTAGTTTTATCTCTCCTTTTTTGGCTTTTAAAGCCAAAAAAGCAGAGATAAAGCCCTTGTTGATAGGCCCCCAAGTCGCTATGTGACCATTAGCTGTCTTAGTATGTCCATGGGTCTGTATAGGTGTATATAACTGGCAGTATAGATTACTTACTGTCTGTATTACTGAGTATTGGGGTATGTAACTGTATCTACAACTGGGTGTCTTACTGCTGGATACATAAGTGATGTGTGGCTGTATAACTGAATGTGTACATGCCTCTGTATCTGTTGACTTGGTGGGTGAGTGCCTCTATGTTTTGTAAATCGGTATGTGAGTTGCAGTTTGAGTGGGAGACTGGATGTATAACTGGCATATGGGTCTGGAAGTGTGCGTGTGACTAACTGAAAATTCAAAGTAAATATCTTACTTTCTAAGCACATAGCACCCTGCTGTATAGCCTACCTACCACCTACCTAAGGGGTGACTTTTATGTAGTAGAATAACATTTTAAGACTTGGCAAGGATTTTTAAATGCCAACTCAATCTTACAATAGAACAGCCCACACAAGCTCTACTGTAGCAGGCCCAAAGCATGTTTAAAGGGCTACTTGTCTGGATGTGTGACTAGTAGTATCAGTACTAGAGTACATATGTAAATATGTGTAACAGCCCCTTTCTGGGCGTGTCACTGGATGTGTAAATAACTATGATGCTAAATGACTGGCTGTCTTAGTATCTCTATTGGTTTGTATATGTGTATGTAACTGGCTGTATAGATTGCTTACTGTCTGTATTACTGAGTGTTGGGGTATGTCACTGTATCTACAACTGGGTCTCTTACTACTGGATACATAAGTGCTGTGTGGGTGTGTGCCTGAATGTGTAAGTGCCTCTGTCTCTGTCTCACTGGGTGGGTGAGTGCCTCTATGCTTTTGTAAATACGTACGTGACTTACAGTATTTGTGGGAGCCTGGATGTTTAGCTGGGCATAGGGTTCTGGAAGTACACATATGACTTCATGAAGCATCAAATTACATGTCTTACCTTCTAAGCACACAGCACCCTGCCCTATGGCCTACCCACAGCCTGCCTTAGGGGTAATTATTATTTTAAAAAGGGGAGTTTAAGGCTTGGCAAGGGGCTATCAATGCCACATCTATCTAGCAGTAAAACTTATAACTCAGTAAATACATATACTTTTTAAAAGTACATCATTAGTGACATACCTGTGAAATCTCTTTTCTATTCTCCAATTTTTTTTTTTAATTAAAAATCTTTTATTAACTTTGCTCATGACAGCATATATTGCACAACAGTGTTCATATAACATGTAAAAGAACAACATTCCACCATACAGTGGGAGGCTGTAATAGACAATTCTCCAATTTTTTACTCATTATCACTTGAAATCTTATGTGAGACAAAATATAAAGTCTATAGTAAAAGAATAGCATACACTCTTAGTACAAAAGAACCAATAATGGCGATCTTTCCCACTCTACTCTCAGTGATACTGCCGTAGTTAGCAAATCAGGACATGTGTTTAATATTTAATTTTTGTTATTCCACTTCTCAATGGTCAGTGTTTAGTAACCCTTTTTGTACTTTTGTTAAGAAGCCCAATCTGGTAGTGTCTGTGGGAAGATTTGCAAATCTGTCGCGCTGCTCATTGTAGTCCTCCGTGTAACTTCAAGACGGATTCGCAAATTTATACGGGAGTCTGTAAAAGCATTTTTACGTAGTACTGTTAAAGCTTTGCATCAACATTTTGCTTTGCAAGATAGTACTGAATTAGAAGATAACACTCCATAATAAGCAATGTGTCTAAACTACTCTCATTTTAACTTTCACAGTACAGTCTGTTTATTACCCTTCTCCACACAGTCTTTTAGCTGAGTTTCCATAGCAACCCTCTTTGGAACACTCTCTTGTACCTGTAGGTCAAAAGTTCAAAACACATTCTATAAGCAGCATACTAGATTCAAATTCAACAGTAGCAGGTGGGGTTGACTGTTTTGAAATATAGGCATATCCAAAATAGCATACATTTCTTTTACTTTTGCCAGAGCCAATCACAGATCTACTTACTTTTCCTTTAAAATCACTACCTAATTTTAGCTACCTCTATATATGTACACTAACCAATCAAAATATTTGTTTTTAAGTAGGTCCAGTCTTCCATTTTAACTGCCTTTCATTTTGAAAACTGTCTTATTCAGCTCCAGCCTTTTCCTAAGTGTTACTGCTCCTTGCCGTCAAAATGTTTTGAGTGTGGATTGTGGGCTATAGCTTTGTGTTTTGTGCCAGTAGTGTCCTTGAAAGAGTGGCACTGACAGGGACTTGGGTTTGCCTAATGTGGACATTATTTGGGTTGGCCAGAGAGTGTTAAAGTAGCACCAATTGCTGTCTTTGGTTGAAAGCATTGAGGATTACCAGCATCCAGACCTCATGATTGTGCACTGTGGTGACAATGACCTAGGCACACTTACAAGGGAATTACTGGAAATCCTAATGAAGGATACCTTTGCTCAATTGATGTCCGTTTTCCCTCACCCTCCTGTGGTGTTCTCCAACATTTGCCAAAGGCAGAAATGGAAGAGGTCAAATTAATTCTGTCCAAAGATAGACAAAGCCAGGAAACATGTTAATAAAACTGTTTCTGTATTCCTCAGAGACCATAACATGGGCTCTATATACAGCAACAATTTACATTTTGACATGGATGATATCTAAAGAAGCGATGGAGTTCATTTCACAGAGAAAGGCAACAGGTTGTTCCTCAAGAACTTGAAACACTGCATCCTGTTTTATGTGTAGTTATCATCTACACACAATAAACACAAAGGCTCTTCTCAGAGACACCCCTTTTCCTAAACATTGGTTCATTTTCTTTTTACATGACTTTTTTAAATTTATTTTTCAAATTCGTGTATCCTTCACGGATCTACAAACCAAAAGCACATATTCAATACACCACAGCACATTCAGGATTCCCAACTGTGTGATAGACTATGTGCATCTGACTGGGTGTGTGTGTCTGAGTGTGTCTTTGAGTGGGTGTGCGAGTGTCTGAGTGAGTCCATGACTAGGTGTGGGAGTGTATAAGAGGGTCTGTGAGTGGGTGTATGTGTCTGAGTGGGTCTATGACTGGGTATATGAGTGTCTGAGTACATCTGTGAGTGTCTGAGTGAGTCTATGAGTGGATTTGTGACTTCTCAAGTGAGTCTGTGAATGGGTGTGCAAGTGTCTGAATCTGTGAGCAGATGTGTGAGTGTCTGTGTGCATCTGTGAGTATGTGTGTGTCTGGGTAGATCTGTGAGTGGGTGTGTCAGTTTTTTGTGTGGATCCATGAGTAGGTGTGTGAGTGTCTGAGTGGGTCTGTGAGTGGGAGTGTGTCTATGTGGGTCTGTGAGTGTGTGTCTGAGTGGGTTTGTGAGTGAGTGTGTGAGTGTCTGAGTAGGTCTGTGGGTGTCTGAGTTAGTCTATGAGTGGATGTGTGACTACTTGAGTGGGTCTGTGAATGGGTGTGCAAGTGTCTGGATATGTGAGTGGATGTGTGAGTATCTGTGTGGGTCTGTGAGTATGTGTGTGTCTGAGTGGATCTGTGAGTGGGTGTGTCAGTTTTTTGTGGGGATCCATGAGTAGATGTGTGAGTGGGTCTGTGAGCGGGAGTGTGTCAATGTGGGTCTGTGAGTGTGTGTGTCTGAGTGGGGTATGAGAGTATGACTGGATCTGCGAGTGGGTGTGTGAGTGTCAGTGTGGGTCTCTGACTAGGTATGTGTTTCTGAGTGGGTCTGTCACTGAGAGTGCAAGTGTCTGAGTATATCTGTGAATGGTTGTGTGAGTGTCTATGTGGGTCTGTGAGTGGGTGTGTGAGTGTCTGAGTGGGTCTGTGAGTGGGTATGTGAGTGAGCATGTGATGTGAATGTGTGTGTGAGTGCCTGAAGGAGTCTCTGAGTGAGAGTGCAGATGTCTGAGTGGGTCTGAGTGAGTTTGTGAGAGTCTGTGTGGGTCTGTGAGTAGGTGTGTGTGAGTGAGTGGGTCTGTGAGTGGGTACTTGAAAGACTGAAAGGTGTGTGCATGAGTGTCTGAGTGGTTCTCCCAGTAGGTGCATCAGTATGTATGTGGGTCTCTGAGTGTATGTGTGTGTGTCTGAGTGGGTATGTGAGTGAGTGGCTGACTGTCCGTGTGGATCTATGAGTGGATGTGTGAGTATCTATGTGGATCTGTGAGTGGGTGTGTAAGTGTCTGAGTGGGTGTGTGAGTATCTGAGGGGCCTGTGAGTGGGTGTGTGAGTGTCTGAGTGGGTCTGAGTGAGTGTGTTAAAGTCTGTGTGGGCCTGTGAGTGAGAGTAAGTGCCTGAATGGGTCTGTGAGTGGGTGCCTGAGTGTCTGAGTGGGTCTCTAAGTGGGTGCATGAGTGTCTGAGTGTGTCTCCCAGTAGGTGCATGAGTGTCTGTGTGGGTCTGTGAGTGGGTATGTGTGAGTGGGTACATGAGTGTCTGAGCAGGTCTGTGAGTGGATGCATTTATTTCTGAGTAGGTCTCCCAGTGGGTGTATGAATGTCTGAGTGGGTGGGAGAGTGTTTGATTGGGACTGTGAATGGGTGCGTTAGTGTCTGAGTGTATATATATATATATATATATATATATATATATATATATATATATATATATATATATATTTATTTTTCGGTCACATTTGTAAAGCCAACATGGTGGTACATGGGGGCCATGCTGAGCATCGCAATGGATTTGTGAATCCTCCCATGTCGAAAAAAAAGTTTGGGTGCATTTTGTTGCCCATAAGGGGTCCCTCAGAGACCTTTATATTGCACCCATGGAGTCAGGGTACCTCTACCCCAATCCCTTCTATTACTTTCCAGATTTATTTTCAGCCCCCAGGGACCATGGTCCATTATATCAAATGGTGGCCTCAAATTTCTACTCAGGTTGTGCCCAGCAAATCACAGCATTTTTGTTGGCATGAGGATTCATGACAAATCATGGTGGATCCGCGAAGGAGCTGTGCCCTAGATGTACACATTTGATTTTCCCTTAAGATCTCAAAAAATACGGACCGGATTTACACCAAATCACAAAAGTCTCTTTCTGGACCAAGAGCTAACTTTCTGCCAAATTTGGTGTAATTCTGTTCAGCGGTTCGGGCTGTAGTCTTGTCTACATTCCCTATGGAAATATGCATTGGGAAAATGCATTTGGTACCACCCATTTTTCTCTACCCCCGCTTTCAGAAATCACCCTGAAACTTTCCACACAGCAGCTGAGCTCGGGTGCATACCAGTTTTGAAAATGTTGTGAAGATTCGTCAAACAGTGCCAAAGTTATTGGCAAAATAAAAAAGCTTTTTCTGTGAAAAGTAGGTCCGAACTATAACTACCTTCTAGGGACCTATTTCAAATTTCCAACGTTAAGGCATGTTTCTGCAGAGATAAGACTTGCAAAGATGAAACCGGTGGTAATCCTAGGTTGCACTGTTTGGTGCACTCCTGAATGTTCGTGTCCCTCTATTATTTTGTCTTCTGTAGATTATACTTACCCAATGCGTCAATTGCTTTTTTTTATAAAGGTTTTATTATTATGATTTTGTCAGGCAGTATTTATTCTGTCATGTAGGATCTAAAGATTACACATCATCTACTCTCTGTGGACTTTAGTAATTTCTACACTAACATCACTTTTTTTTGTGAAAATCAAAATCCAATAACATCATTGATGAAGTAAAGTCAAGCATATGCTATTACTTTCAATAGCCACTCAAGAACGAAAAGATTGTATGCACAGATGGATATGTGGCAAATAGCTCACTTTAAGGGTAGTAATTTAGATGTTGTTATTAGGATGAGCATCTCAATCGGTTGCCCATTTCTTTCACCGGTCCTTATTCTCTGTGCGTGCCCTAATCGTGATGCAGGTTCAAGGAATCTGAGTGTGAAGACAAATTAACATCTGTCTTGCAGGGCATTAGGTTCATATTGTTGCCCAAGGGACTCATCATCATATGTGTAACCTCACTAAGATCCGTTCCCCTTTCCACGAAGATCATACTGTCATGTGCAGAGAATAAAATTGCCTATTTCACAAAGCTTTTTCTATGGGTAGTTGTCTATTATTCCTGTTCTAGCTGTGGAATAATCCTAAATTTCAGACCAGATTCACAAAGCCTTTTCATTATATATTTGAAACTTATTCTAGGTTTAGGCATAAATTACTCATGATTTTCCAAGAGTAAGACATGCTAGGACACAAACTGGATTCGCACAGCTAATTTTCACATGGAACGATTTGTAAAAGATTTGCCTACGTACATGTAGTGTTAGCCTTACGTATCCATGTTTGTGGAAAAACAGTGTATGATCACTGCCCCTCATGGACATAAACTGTGTTTTCAGCTGGATTGAATGTTTCTCCTAGATATCCATTGGGACAGCAAAGAACCACTGTGAGATTATAATGGTAATTCATAGGAAAGAATGGTGTGACATAATAATTCCCCAATACAAAGTAATTGTCATACAGCTATGATGTGTATTAATGTGTTCATTTCTAATCATTCAGTATGACCAATTATTTCTCAAAGTGTTTCTCTCTGCCTGGGGTGCCTTCCTTACCTCATTCACCATCTATAGATCATACAAGCATTGGCAGCTCAACTCATTCTGAGTTTCAAGAAACATTGCTACCTCTAGCCAACAATTAAACACCCTTCACTGGCTGCATTTTGAAGGGCGCTTTCTTAAAGTCAGTTGAAATCTGATTCAGAGCAGTCCATGAGACTGGTACTCATTCTATCCAAACTCACTTCTCTTGCTAGTCAGATGTCTGTATTCTTCTTCTGGCCAGCTTCAGCTCCTCTAGACCAGATGCTCAAAATTTAGAAGCAGAGTCTTTGCTTCCATTACGACTAAGGCCTGGAAAGCCTAGATTTCTTACATGTGAGGTATTCCCTCCATCTTCTTTTTCTGCGCTTATGTAAAGAATTGACTTCTTGACCCAATAGACAGCACTTGGGCCCACATTTACAAATGCTTTGCATAAGGCTTATGTTACTTTTCTAAATTTTCAGATGTTTTTTCTGTCCAACACAGATCGGGATTTGCTCTGGATAGTAAACTAAAGTTTTGAAATGCGGTGCCCCTGATTACTTTGCATCAAGGGAGCAGTCCGTGGGTGGTGTATGGGTGTTTCTATGCAACAACCCATGGGTTTTGGCACAAATCTCTATCTACAAAGAAATGTAGACAGATATTTGTGCCAAAAACCTACCCCTCCGCTCGGCCTCCGCTGCTCTCGCACACACATACCACATCCACAGGAGCAGGACTTGAGGTCGCTCATTCTCCGAGCCTGGTACACCCTCCCCCAGGACATCAGAGCAGTCACCACGATCATGACTATCCGCAGGAGACTGAAGACCTGGCGGTATGAATAAATCTCCATCTGCCCGCAACTACTCAGCGCCTAGAAACCCTTGTGGGTGAATAGTTAGCGCTCTGTAAGTCTGAATTACATTAATTACATTACACCTTCTTGAGGCAGGAGTAAGAAGGGAAAATGTTTTCATTTCTCCTTGTGTTTCCACTTAGCCTGTGGGCTGCATCGTGCAGCACATAAACAAAGTGGGAAAAGACTTCAAGCAAAGGTTTTGTACTGGAAGGAACCCCTTCTAGTGCAAAAACTATGCTTAAGACAGCGCATATTCCCTGAAACTATGGCACAAGGGTATCTGCTTTGGTACATGGCTGCCTAAAGTGTCCAGTGTAAGGAAAAGACAAAACAGCACCATATCCTAGTAGATATGGCACTGTTCTGTGCTCTTGCTTTCACACAACTCAGCACAGAAACTTTACTTGCTGCACTGCGTTGCGTGACTTCTTGAGAAATCTGGGCCTTCCTAACTAAACTGGATTAAGTGCCAGGACACCCAGCTTGGTACTCATGTGCCCTAAAAATAGTCAATCATCATCATCTTCAGAGAATGCTGTTCGACAATTGGCATAGTTTTAAAGGCCCACTCCCTACTCCATAATCTTACTCTTGTCGATTGGCAGCTTGGCAGATAATGTGCTGTAGTATACATGGTAGAGAGGTATAAATGCATATTGGTGAAATTTATTTTTATGACACAGAGAAAACGTTTTTCTTTCGTTTAGAAATATACTCATTCAAAGCCCCATGAAATTTCAAGGTGTGAGCAGGTTTCCAGGTTTCTTCCAGGTTTTGTGTGAAGTAACTTACCTGTGTGGAAAACAACCAAAAAGCAGTTTATGTGTGCCTACAGATCCACATGCTTGTAGCTGTTCACCAACTTCTGCAAAAAGGCTTGATCTAAACACCCTCTGTCCAGCCACGGCCTGTATAGGGCGTGTTAGTGGGGCGGTGACGTGGGGCGGGGGAGGGGCAGGGTGGGGGTTTGTAAAATGCGGCATACGTCCGATTTCAGGTAAGTTACGAAAAAACCAATTAAAACGAATTTCTTTGCGCGCGCTGCATCGCCAAATGCGATGTAGCGTGCGCAACAAAATTTGTTTTATTTATTGTTTTCGTAACTTACCTGAAATCGGCCATATGCCGCATTTTACAACCCCCCACCCTGCCCCTCCCCTGCCCCACGTCACCGCCCCGCTAACACGCCCTATACGGACCGTGGCTGCCTCTGTCCCACCTCTAAAACTAAACTCAGGCTAGCAGACAACGGACACAAATACCTAATGGGAGCATTGCTATGCCTGAATTTATTAAGGATATGTAGGAAAAAGTTGGTTCGATTAATCAGATTTTTTGAATTTCTTTCTGTATATCATTATTCTTGTGCACATAAGAATATCTTACTCGTGAAATAAACGTTATGAATCAGGCCAGTTGTCAGAAGACTAAAATGAAATAAAGGGCGATCCAGAAGTGTGGGTGTCTTGGAATATGCATCCACATAGGACACATCACAAATAAGTGGCTTCATGTAGTGACAGAGCCCTGAAACCTGAAAAGCAGCGGCGGCTCCTCCACTATGGAGCGCTGCCTCAACCCTGCCAGCAGCCACAAAACTCTAAAAAATAAAACGATAAAAATACAGTTTATCGTTTTCTTTTTAAAACAAGTCTTGGGGGCGGGGACAGATGATGACAGGTTGGAGGGGGAGTGTTTCAGCACTGCTGTCAGTGCGCAAGTCGGTTTGGCAGCCATCTCAGGACTGCCAAACCAAAATGCGTACTGCATGTCTCCAACCCGAGCAGCATTGCCGGATATGCAGGCACAGGCTCCCAGTCTCTCTGAGAGCACAAATCGCAGGTGCTCAGGCTA
This sequence comes from Triturus cristatus, assembly GCF_964204655.1. Classification (NCBI taxonomy): domain Eukaryota; kingdom Metazoa; phylum Chordata; class Amphibia; order Caudata; family Salamandridae; genus Triturus; species Triturus cristatus. The sequence continues at coordinate 793,230,168 of NC_140589.1, forward strand.
ATCTGGACGGTGCTTTCATGCATGAGAGAAGAATCAGGTTTGGTCGCAGGATAGTCTGGGAGCCTCTGTAGTGCAGCAGAAAATCACTGAATTAGCGATGCAGCGAGTGCAAGGTGGGAAACAACCTTTACTACACAGTCATTACATTGCAACATCCTTTACATTGCATGCCATTACAACGCATAGTTTTTACCCCTACACTATCCAACAGTTACCCTACTGTTGCACTTACTGGAGTGGGAATAGTAATTTTACCCCTGCACTATCCAACACTTACCCTACTGTTGCACTCTCTGGAGTGGGAATAGTCATTTTAACCCCTGCACTATCCAACACTTACCCTACTGTTGCACTCTATGGAGTGGGAATAGTAGTTTTTACCCCTACACTATCCCACACTTATACTACTGGTGCACTCTCTGGAGTGGGAATAGTAATTTTTACCCCTACACTATCCAACACTTACCCTACTGTTACCCACAAAATTATGCGATGTAATGGTATGCGTTGTAATTGTGTGCCTTGTAATGGCATGCGTTGTAAAAGCATGCATTGTAATGGATTTTGCGATGTAAAAACTGCGTTGTAAAGGCATGCGTTGTAAATGTTTGCATTGTATCGTCATACATTTGTGCAAGGTAAGTGGTTTTCTTTTCTTTTTCTCGTCATCGTCTGTCCATCCGCCCCGCTATAAAAAATTTTGATGAAATAAAATTATTGAAAGCATGTGCCCGTATTGTTAACAGGCAACAATGCCAACAGAACAGTTCTGTTTACTGAAGAGAGAGCCCTGGTGGACTATTACCAATGTGGTTAGCTAAAGAAAACTATCCCTAAAACTAATGACAGCATTTATAGTGGTGTATGTTATTATGGTTAATCAATTTTAGGAATGCAATGAGATGTCAGTCGATACATGTGGGAAGTAACGAGTATTGTTTGTTTTCAGGAATGCTGGGAAGGCATTAAGAGACTCTACAGAGTAGACCAGAGCTTCTGGTTGGCCATAAGAAGGAGTTTAATCTCTGCTCCTTCATACTCAGCTATTTAAAGCAGATTTGTGTCTGTCTTATGTTTTCAGATCGCTGCCTCATTGATGCGTCAGGATACCTATATAGAGAGGGACATGATTACATGCTGAAAATGTATCACACATGCAAATGTATCGCCATTTGCAAACAGCAATTCACCTGTGCAGATGCAGTTTCCTTCTTATAACAATGATGCTATGATTTATGTCACATAATGTTATGTTGTGCTTTGATATGCTGCTTTATGTTAGCTTTTATTATGTGATGATATGCTATCAGAATTTTATAACTGCACTGGAAAGACTGAGCTTACAAATGGCCAGATCTATGCAGGTGTTGCATGGGGTTTGTGTTTCTTTTTAAACGAAGACCCAAAGCAAAATCCTTTTCAGGATTTACAAGCTAATGCAAAGTGGTATTTGTGTTGGTATGTAAGAAAAAGTAACACAAACCGGCATGAAGCACTGCTTTGCATCACTCTGCATCAACGGAGCATTCTACGGGTGCTACATGGGTGTTCCTATGCAACCACCCATGGTCTTCGACGTGAACACCTGTCTACTAACAATAGAAGACAGGGCTTCACACCAAAAATGAACACCACTTTAAAGCAGCTACTAAAAAGGAGACATGCTTTCATTTCTCCTAACTATTCCCACTTTGCAAGTGTGATGCACTGTACAAGTAAAAGTTTTAAATTCAGTCTAAGCACAGTATTTTGTTCTGGAAGGGAACCCTTCCAGTACAAAACCTATGCTAGATTCACGCAGGCACCTGTGCACTGTTGTGTAAAGGTGTAAGCGTGGCCCTCGGCAGCCTTATCTCTGTAGACATGGTACGTTCCTGCTCTCTCCCTGTCAAGCATCTCAGCACAGCAACAAAACAACTCTGTGCTGCGCTGCATTATGTGGCAGTTTTGTAAATCTGAGCCAAAGTGTTCTAAGAGCAGCCCCTAAATGACACTGAATAAAAACTGAGAACTGTGATGGCAATCAAGAAAAGACCAAACCTTGGAACAGGTGTGCAGGTACATTTGGTGCGTGATATCTCATTTTGTAACTCTCTTCAGCCAGAGTGGACATTCATTCTAATAATAGAACCATCGGAGAAAGTGATGCTGCAAACGGACTGATATGCGGGAAGAAGAAAAGCAGAATGCCAGACAGTAACATTATGATAACTCAAGAAGCTATGCACACAAAGAAGTACACGGCAGTAAAACATCATCACATCCGCCCAACTGGGCAAAAGTGCAGTGCTATGTTGTGCTATGTTATGTGCTTGCAGAGCACGCACCTGGGACAATGTGACTTTGTGGCCCATTAGTAGATTAATTACAGTATCGCTTTTTTCAGCAATTCCATAGCAACCCCCATTCCTCCTTCGTTTAAGCCATCCAAATGTCCTACTCCTGACCACTCGAAGAGACTTCCTTTCATCAGGGCCTTTGCTTAACATCTGGCCTCTCGAACGACGTATACGGTCTCGCATTTGTCATTTATGTGCCGATGACACAGCAGGCAAATGTCACTGTCTGATTCCATTTACACCAGTGCAACTGCAACGTAATCGGGTTTCACCTTCATATGCCAGTCCGTGCTTCTTGCCAAGACTGTGTTGTGAAAATCAGTGCGTTACTCTCAGCGAGCATGCCAGGACCCAGGTTTTGCATAAAAGGGCCTATTTCCCCAATACTTGCATATGCACTAAGGTTATGATAGGAGGTGACCACATGGTGTCACTGTTGTGCCAAGGAAATGTAACTCAAGACCAGCCATCTGTCTCTCATTAATGTGATGACTGTCAGAGACAGGGGCTTGGAAGGACCAATGGTTAGTGTGCGGCTTGTCCCGCAGGGCCCAAAGAGTGGAATTTATGGCTTCTCTCTTGGACTTAGAGATGAAAAATAAAAAACACAAGACAAATGAAGACTAAAAATTGTTTTGACAGTTTTACTGTTTGCTAAATTCCACCATTAGTTTTTTGTCTGAAAGAAATTATTCTAGAAATGCTCTGTATAGCATCCCTTGTCTCCTCCCTTGCTTCTTTCTTCCGCTTTTTTAATTTGAAAGAATTTAACTTTGACAATTTCTACTTTTCTTCTGTCGCAGTTTATTTTTCTCAGTGTAGATCTCCCCCATGTAAATATGCTTGTTCAATTCAAAAATCTTTATTCGGATACAATAAATATCCATAAAAGCACAAGTCCAAAATCTCAAATATCACAGTTTTCAATATGCAGCACACATATAGGGCCTCATTTATGAAAAGTGACGCATCACTGCGTGAAAGCAGTGATGCGTCACTTTTCACTGCGCCCTCCCTGCGACTCCAATGATGCGTCATATTTACAGTATGACGCATCATGTCGCAAGGAGTCACAGATACGTCAGTATTTCTGACGTATCTGTAGGCGCAAAAGTAACGCATTGCTGGAGTGTGTCACAAAAGTGATGCAACTCCAGCAATGTGTACTTTCACATGGGGCAAGCCCCATGTGAAAGGGCCTGCGTCAGTCTTACGTCTGCTGTGAGGCAGGCGCAAGATATTGACGCATTTGCACCCTAGAAGTGGCGCAGTGAAATCTCGTAGATTTCACTGCGTTACTTCTACGATGCTTACTTACGTGGGAACGCCTACCCTGCATACATTATACCTGACACAGGTATAATGTAGCGCAGGGGTTTACGAAGTGATGCATCTACCTAGATGCGTCACTTTGTAAATATGGTGCAACAAGGTCCAGTTTTTACGCCGCTGATGCGTCACAAAAAGTGACGTACCGGCGGCGCAAAAGTGACGCAAGGATACATAAATGAGCCCCATAGAGAGCAAAAAATGAGGAAAAATGAATCATTTCTCCTCGCATCGCCATGCTAAATCAAGCTAAGACCAGGCAATCCCTGGCATTAGTTTTAGCTGTCTCAGCCTTGAAAGTCAGCGTCAAAAAGCAATGGATGTTGCGGTGGAACGGCCACTGCAACATCTGTTGCCAGCCCCTTTGCCTCAGAGAACTTTGGCGAAAAGGGGCATATTAAAAGGTGGTGTTAAGGCAGCGTTAAGCCACGTTAAGTATGTGGGAAATGGCGCTACGTCACCGGAGCATCAAAAAAAGTGACGCTCAGGTGGCGAATGGGGCTTGTAAATATACCCCTTTGTCTCTATATTAGTTGTCCCGTGTGTCTCAGATACACAGGGTTACATTACTTTCAATGGACTTTAAAAGAAGGGTTTGCTACAGGTGTTAGCTATGGAAGGAAGGGGTGAGTTGTTTACAGTATTTAAATACACCATTCCAGCAATCTTGAGTTGCAGTTGTATATGGATGCAATAAGTCGTAAGACATTGCGGGGTTTGATTACATACGTAGGCTGTTACTAACCTGTGGCTAATTGTATTAATACGTTTGCTAACGGATGAACATTTGACTGATTTGCAAATACTAAGGATAGTCATTGACTGTAAATTTGATTTTAATTCTAAGAGCCTGTGGATACGGATACTTACTGTTTTTAAATGTTTTGTCAAGCTTTTACGTTTTAGCTGTAACTGAATAAGGAATCTTGACTTGACTTGATTATATACTATGCGTACTGATGATACATTTTCAATGCCAAGGAAATATAGCTTTACTCTGTAGGGTAATTGGTTTCGTACCGTCTGATGCATTTCTTTTTAAGAGACATTCCTTGAATATGGCTGCCAAGTCATAAGAATGAATATGGCTGCCAAGTCATCAGAATGTCATGGGGAGAGGAAGGGATACCGGGTACCCTTTAATCATCAGTGGTGTCACAGAGTTCACACCCTGTACCGCCCTTTGCGCTTTAACAGCCCCTTATATAGAGTGGAGGGGCAAGAAGTGGGCAAAAATGAAAACCACCATGACCAGACTGGGACAGAAAATACAGAATAAAAGTGGCCCCCATGAATTGCATAGCTAGAAAAGAGTCCCATGTTTGCAAAGTAGGGCAGTTTGAACTCCTGATGATACGCTGTATACGTTTTTTGCAACTTATGGAAGACTGCATGGATTTGAGCTTTTTGCAGTATTATTTGTTATAATAACAGAGAAATTAACAGCAAAAACTAGCCCAGCAGATCATAAAAAATCGGCCACACACTAATCTTTCAGACCGGCTCATTGTGCACTGCCTGACTGCCCTATAGGCCAGTCAGACCCCCACAAAACAGAAACCAGAGCTCTCAGAGCCTTGTTTACCTTCTGTTCAGTAATCAGGAATTTCAAGGGCAGTGCCAGGAATGCCAAAGTGTAAGTCAAGGTTTCGGGGGTGGATTTGGGGGAATTCAATCAATATTTTATTGTTTCAGTCTACAGATGTAAGCCAAACAATATAAAACACAAATCATATGTGACAATAAAACATTAAGATGCACAATGCAAATCTTATCCATATAAGCAATTGATTTTAGGTTCTTAAAATACATATTATTAAAACAAAAATATAAAATGGGCAGTTTAAAACGAGAAAATAGTGACTCACTCAGGTGTAACTATACGATTTGTAAAACAACACACATAGTCATGTCACATCATTTTAGAATTCTACAAACTAAGCATAAACCAAATACCTAGTTAAATCTGTGGATACTATGACCTAGAACCACTATGCTGATTAACGTCCCTGGGCTTGAAGTGCAAATATATCTCAAGCAAGCCACTTCTGGTTAACATGCACGGTCTTATTCAACTGAACAGATGTAATTTTACACTCCTGCTGCTTTTGGTATCACTGTTGTTCAAGTCTTCTTCATCGTCTGTGTCTGTGCTTCATCCAGGTACTTCAACAGACCTGTTGACATCAAGGAGACCAGAAGAAATCTCCCAAGGAGTGAAGGAGTCACTCCCTTGCATCTGCAGACAACGCAGCAAAGCTTACCAGTCTGCTGCTCCTGTTGTCCTACGGACTTCCCGAGGCTCAGTAACACAGGTGGTAGTCCTGCAACTCCCTCAAGGCCTAACCTGTCCTGTCTGCAATTTTGAGGCCAGTATCCCTCAGCATTACTGCTGGGACCAAACCCCTGCACACAGCGTTGACCTGCCAGTGCCAAGGCTTGTTGGCTCTGCACTCCAGAGATCTTCAGGCTACAAGAAGCTCCACCCTCCAGCACCTCACCTTCCAAAGATCAGCATCCTTACTAGATCCTCTGCACCGTGGGCCTCCATCTTTGGTGAGCTGCCTTCGGCCTGTGGGTCCTCTTGAGGGTCTTTTCTTGCTTTATTGGGCTCCCATGCTTGCTTGAGGCCTGCACTGACTCTACCCCACTTGGTGAGTCCCTTGGACCTTGCTGGTCCCAAAGATTTCTCCTTTTTGTCTTCCATGCCAGTTGCGGCTACCAAGGCTTGTTGGTGCTCTGGCCGGACACCGACCACCTAGTCACCAACATCCGGCATGGGAAAGTTTGAGCATGGCTCCTGGTCTTTCTCAGAATTGCCTGGTCCTCACATCTGCAGCGACAAGGTCACTGTCAACTCTTCTAAACCTCCAGACATCGGTGGGCATTGTGACTCCGTGCCTCCTGGTCACCTCTGAGTGGCATAGACTCTGTCCCCTCTGTTTGCAGGTTCTTTACTTCCAGAATCCACCCTTGAATTCCACCGGACTCTTTCCTGAACATGAGGCATTTTGTTCAAAATCTTCCAATGTCATCTACAACTGGTTCTGACGTCTCTTAACCCCTAAGCACCTGGCTTTACTGGTGTAGGTAACCTGGTTCCTGGGGCATCCACAGGTGGGATGGCTCTCCAATCTTCCATCCTCCAAGGACAATTTTTGGTTTCCTCTGGGAAGGGTCCTTTTTCTTCAAAACTGTAAACATGACTTCTCCATTGACTTCCATTGGGCACGCAGTTGTGTTTCTACTCTGCACACCGCCTCCGTGGGGTTCCTGGGCCTTTACCTTGTGTGGTTTCTTGTGTCTTCAGCTCCTCTGAGTCTTCTCGGTCCAAGTCCCGTTCTGCTTTGCAGTTTGCATTCACTTTTTTTAGTATAGAGTTTGGTCTACCTCTGGAGACCAATGTATTTTGTGCTACTTGCCTGATTGCTTTTGAAGTGTTCTTGTGTATTGAGTTGTTATCTCCGGGTAGGAGATATACCAAGGTGTTAGTGATTGTGTGTATAATAAATATACTTCTTTTTGCTAAACACTGTGTGGTTTCATTAGAACTAACGTACACTAAAGGTTAAACTGGTAAAACAAGCTGCTCAATACTCCTTAAAGATAAGCCTGAAGGCTGCTCTCCACAACTACCACTTTGAGAGCTTTCTACGGTTATCAAAGACCACTAAAATCACCATAACCATTGCCTGGATTAGTGCAAGGTGCATCATTTGAATACCTGTGCACCATATACTAAGCCAGCCTCCTCCAATACCCTTAAGGTGGAAACAACATTGTTAATGCAGCTCCCCCTCCTCACCAAGGAGACATCATTGGATATTTAAACACACAAAAAATTGTGATACATTCCACATCTTGTGTTTACAATCTTGAACACATTTTTTCAATCTGTAAAATATATATGTGTTAAATTCATGCAGGTGTTGCTTGTTTGTATGTACTTGATTATTGAGGGTTTAAATGAAAACCATGTTATATGTAATCATGACCTTTGGATGTATGTGATTTTAGTTGTTTTTTCTTTATTTATATAAAAGAAATTATATGTGAGTGCTACACAGAATAGTTTAAAATTAAATAATATTGATGTTTCGGAAAACGTTTAATTGACACACATGATTTGTGTTCATGTTGTGATCTATTAACTAATGTTTTATCCATGGATAATGCGAGGAAGCTTGCTTTTTTTAAAACATGTTTTTATTGGCATTTGAGAAGTACAATTCAATTATGTAAGTGAAAGCAGGAACATACATCTGAATTATACAGTAGGTGTCATATTCACAAAAGAGTCATCACGTCACAAGCGGAGTATCAGCATTCTGCCAGACAAATTTTGGCTGAAGGTATCAAGTAGTCAAAAACGATCATCTAAGCATTTAAAACCTTTAGCAAAACTTCAATCTATGCGTGCAGAGCACAAGTAGTACAGCACTGTTATTGGCTGTATTCCGTGGCATTACAACCATGTATATCAGTGTACTCAACTTCTCATAACATCCTGGTCTTCCGGTAGTCATGATTGCGGATATAGATATGTTGGTGAAAAGAATCAGCATAATAAAACATGCAATCAAGTATAATAAAACAAGAAACCAAATGAAACCTCAAAGTCACCCGTTGGGCATAGTGGGGTCAGATGACGAGGAAATGTGCAGCAGGAGGACTAACAAATGTCGTGCCGGGGAGAGGAGGACTGCTGTGAGGGGGAAGATGGACCACTCAGTGAGTGGATTCTACAACAGCCTCTGTTGATTGTGCACCTATTATAGAGTCATCTGGTACAATAGCACTTCCTGTGTCCCAAGCTCAGATCTCCTTGGTCCAGAGATCTGCCAACGGGCGGCTCCTGACTGCTCGGGCATCCTCCCTAATTAGGCCTCTCTTTTTCCGCTCGGGCCCATGCTTTGACATTCCTTTCCCAGGCATTGACTGTGGGGCTCGCCCTAGACATCCACTTCAGGGCTATATGCCGTGTCGCTAGGATCAGTGCGAGGTCCACAAATCTAGTGCCAATCTTGCATGTCTTGTGCCTGGGTAATAGACAAGGAGGCAAACCACTGCTGTACGTGGGCGAGAGCATTCCAGAATCCAATTGAGCACGGCAATGCCACGTCAAGTGTGAAAACCCAACATCCGGTTCCCCACACCTCAGACAGGCCCAGGGCTCGCCTCCGTGCATAACCTGCAGAGCATGCTGTACCCTCCAAATGTCCAAAAGGCCCCAATCGGCAGCCCAGTAACGGAAACCCTTTGAAGTCATTTCCATCACCGTCCCACACAGGGGGGGCATGGACCTGTCCAGACTGACGTACGCCACGCAATTAAAATTGCCTCCCAAAAGCAATTTGTCTGCCACTAGGGAAGACAATGGTACAGTCAAAGCCCAAAGAAAGGAGATTTGATCTTGATTAGGAGAGTATACACTACCCAAGTTGATCTCCCTCCCCAATAGCCTGCCCTAACCAAGACGTAATGACCTCCGGGTCAGTGATGGAACAGATACCCACAAAAGGTGTCCCCACCCTTATACACAGCAGCACCCCCCAGGGAGTATGCTGAATAAGAGATTGCAAATATATGACCCCGCCACCTTTGATGTAGATGGAAGACCTCCTCCTTAGTGAGGTGCATCTCCTGTAGCATGACCACCTGAGCCCCCAAATGGCACAGGTAGCAGTGAATACTATACCATTTGGATGCCAAACCCATTTCCGCACGTTCCAGGTCAATAGTTTTATGGTTTGATGTGAGTTTGCCATGATGATGGGCTTGAACCCTCCTTCCACATTCCCCCTTTCCCCCGGCTGCTCCAAAGCCACCCAAGACCCCCCGGGTGACTGAACAATACCCCAACCATAAACTCCCACACGCAAGGGCAGTTCACCACTGGCTGGCCGTCCAAATCTGTACAGGAAAAAACATTATGAAGGTAGAGCCACCTACTAAATCCCAATAGGGGCAATCCAAGGGGGAGCTGGCAAGATAACACAAGAAAAAGTCCCAAATACATACCAGCCCATCTATAATAGGAGTTTAGAAAAAAGAGGGCCAGTCACGGGGCAACACCCCCAGGGGACCACACCATCCCTCTCCCCCCGGTCATAGCCTCACCAAACATAGGCCAGCCACACATGGGAGTCCCCCTAAGTCAACACTCCATCACTGGTGGTCCACAACAGACTGGGAGCAGAGGTAGGAAAGGTCATCATTAAATAATGTCATCAACAGATTGCGGTGTAATTGCAGGCAAGCTCCTGCCTCCGAGGGCCAAACTGCTGGAGTCAGAAATCATGGATTGGTGCTCAGAAGAGTCGTCCTTATCTCCTACCAACTTCTGCGAGGTCACTATGTCTTCTACGGCCTGCAGTGCGGATTTCAGTTCCTCCTCCGTCTTTGATATGGAGGGCCCCCGCCAGGCGAGGCTCCCAAAGGGCATTTTAAGACGCCTCCTTTACTTATGCCGGGTAGAGACAGGGTTCCCCCGGAACCCTGCAGGAGCTACCCCTGTTTTGTATGATTCTATCGATGCACATAATGCAGCTAGAGTATCGCAAAAATGTGTTTTACCATCAAGTGCTATGCGGCGCCTGGCACGGAACATCAGTGAGTATTGTATGTCCTCTGCACAGAGAGCCTTGTTGGCCCCCCGAAGGAAGCATGTTGTTGTTGCACTTTTGCTGAGAAGTCTGCAAATATTAGCACTCTGCTGTTGTCGAGTTCATAAGGAAGAATTCATTGTAGCAGCTGTTGATCTTTCACAATTATGTGCGATCTCTGAGAGTGAGTGGCGTCAAGCTGTGAGCAATGAAGTTTCTATGTTGATGGTCATGAGACATGTGGAGTCAGATTGGCCAAGAGAGAGAAAGCTTAGTTTTGAATTTAAGACATATGTTCAGGTGGTGGATGACTTATCCATTGAGGATGGTTTATTAATGAGAGCTGATAAGTTGATTCCCCCTATGAGTTTGAGGACTGCCATCATCCTGCATGTCCATGAGGGACATTTGGGAGCTACCATGATGAGGAAAAGAGTCAGACTGTCCTTTTGGTGGCCTTCTATGGATAGGAATGTTGATGATGTGGTCATGGAGTGTGTTATCTGCTCTAGCTGTGATACATCTGTAAAATTACACACTTCACCTCTCTCTCCCATAGAGTTACCGTCCGCACCATGGGTGAAGTTAGGTCTTGACATAGTTGGTCCTTTCAATGCTCTTGATGTTTCTTTGAGGTTTGCACTAGTCATGATGGACTACTATCGCAATAGACGGAGGTGTGGTTTGCGAGAGAAGTGACCTCCAGAACCGTTGTCGAGTTTTTGCAAGATGTGTTCCTGGAGGAGGGGTTTCCTGAGACTCTTGTGGCAGACAATGGGACACAATGTGGGGCTTATTTACAAGCCCTTTGCGCCACCGGTGTGTCACTTTTCCCATTTTAAAAATGACACAAAAGTGGCGCAAGGTGCTTGTAAATATGCCCCTTTGTGCCTAGTGAAGTTGAAACGTTTCTAAAAACCAGTGGGATTAAATAAACACCTGAACAGCTCCCTGTGTTGAGGGAGTGTATTCAATGGGCGCTTGTAAATAACTGTGTGGTGGTCAATGCTGTCAAGACCATGCTTTGTTTTTATTGCACTTCTCCTCATGCAACCACTGATGTGTCACCTTTTGATCTGTTGCAGGTCGCAGAGCCACCACCACTTTTTGTCCCAGTTGGATTAATAAGCGGGTCAAATTTGGACAGTGGACTGATGTGAATGTGAGGATTTGTTTGAGCATGACACAGGAGAAGCAAAATAGATACTTTGATGCAAGGAAGAATGTCAAAGATATTAAGGTGATAGTGGGAGATTCTGTTTGTGTGAAAAAACCTGCACATGTGAGGATGGGTGGTTCTAAAGTTGGACCACTCACCAAGGTTGTGGAAGTAAATGGTGGTTCTGTCAAACTTGAAAATGGGCAGTGGTGGAACAAGTGTTGGTTGGTTATTTCCAGAAGTGGTGAGGAAGGTGTTAGTGGTCACAGTATGGATGGTTAGAAACTGAATCGGAACAGATGGGGATGAGACACAGTTCTAGAGTGAGGAATGTTCCTCTCCACTTCAGGGACTGATGTGTTTGGGGGGATATTTGTGATATTTTTATGGTTGGTTTACTTCGTTGTTTTCTTTTCCTCTTTTGTCTTTTCACTTTTTTCCCCCTTCCTTTCATTCTGGGTTTCCAAATGTCATGTTTTTATTAAAAGGAAAACCTATGTAGTGGTTATTGCTGATTGTTCAGCTCGATTCAGAATCTCACTTTGTGAGGGTTCCATGCCAAGCGTTGATGGTTCTGACAGTTGGTCAGACACTGCCTGAGCTCTGCCCTGAGGTTGTTTAGCGTTACTGGATTAAACTAATTAAGGAACTTACCTTGCCTCCGCATTGTCCTTACTACAAGACAGCAGGTAGGTAGGCAAACCACAGTCTTCGGCTAGAGAAGAGGGCCCCAGGAAATCCACTTGCCTCCTCCAGACCTCAAGGGGGAGCCGCCTCCGTAGGGCACTGTAGGCAGCAAGGGCAGCCACCAGAATCTCTAAGCGAGGGCCATGGCCGCCAGCCACCGGCTCAACTGTTCCAGTAGGGGCAAATCATGCGTGGGGCAGCACAACACTATACCATTGCCTCACCTCCAGGTCTGCCCTTGCCGGGCTGCCATAATCCTATGTGGGCTGTGTAGTGCAGCATAAAAAAATGGAGGAGAGCTGATCCGCTCCCCTATGGATGAACCAGCCAGATGATGCGGCCTTCTTGGCTGATAAGGCAGGCCCCATGGGTACGTGCCCTGCCGGGACTCCCCTCCTGCGATGGCAGAGTACCGGTGTCCCTCAGGGGGATGGGGCTATGAGGCACCCTACACAACAGCAGGTGTGCCTTTTTATGTGAGGGGGCCCCAAGCGTTATCCGGGCAGCCCCGGGGCCCTCTGCACTCCATCCAGTCCTCCAGACTGCGATGTGGGTCCCGACTTCTCCACTATGGCCTGCCAGTGGCCACCGGACCCAACACGTCTCAGCTACCCCCGGCTCCTGACGAGTCCCACCTTTCTGGCATGTCCAGCACCAGCTCTGAGCCGTAGTCAGGGACCAGTCATCCCGCAGCACCTCAGGGCTCGAGAGTCGTGCCCGCCATCTTGTGCCATGGCCAGGGGTCTTTCACTGCTCGCGGTCATGGATGGCTCTGGATTTTAGATGGGCTGTTGCGGAGCAGCAGTGCTACACGTTTACTTTCTTTGGCTTTTAGGCCACACCCTGCGAGGCAGCTTGCTTTGATTGCATTCCTGGATCCCTTCCCCAAATAAGTCTTACAGGAACAAGCCCGTGTTTTTTTAGATATGGAGACAGAACAGAACAGCATAAAATGCAAGTCAGTTTTATTATCTCCTTGATTGCATTTGCAGGTGGTAGAGCGCACACTTTTTTTTTTACCAGTTATTAGTGTAAGTTATTACTGGCAGAGTCTCTGTCCTGAATCTTATATATATATAGTGATTCTTCTATTTCTGTATATAATTGATCCAAATATTTATTTACATGCGTGAGATCTCTTCATTAGTTTATCTCCTGATTAACTTTCAGAAATGACCAGTAATTCTCCTTTATTAATTGCAGACTTGAGGTCACCGCTTTTGGATTAGTCCAAAATTCGATTCACCTTGATTATAGTGCTTGCAATATGCTTGAACCAAGGTAGTTTGCATGAGTTGTTGATTTGCCAAATGTCATGCATAGATTCAAGATACATTTCTGACTCAGCTTTAGTCCAGATTCGAAACTAGTACACAATGAGCTTGAGTTCAATAACAGTGTAGACAGTTTTTGTCAGAATCCTTTTCAGAGGGCCACAGAGCACACAGAGGCTAGTGGGCCCAACCATCGTGGTTGAGGCATTTTAACCCTGATGTTACGGGACCTGACCCACTATGGATACTGAGCAACTGGGCCAAGTACCACTTCTGCCCTTGACTCATAACTCAAAGTGCTACAGCACGAACAATTAATCAATGTCCAGTCAATTACTAGTTTTAATAACAAAATCAAGTATTTTATTTCTAACTCTACACATGCAAAGGAATAATAACATTCATTCACAATAACTTGATCTGCTTGAGGTCAGGGCACTACTCATTTTCAGGCAAATCACTGTCCTACCTTTCCTCTTATAATATGGTCGGGGTTATTCCCCATTCACTGGTGGCCACATCCAGGGAATATTTACTATTAGGCCGTACTGAAGAGTTCCCCTTTAAAAGGGTCTATGGTACTGCAGCACCGTTAGCAGCGAGTCCTCTGGAGCCCCAAAGGGCTTACCCACTCCAGCAGTATGGAAGCGTTCCATGGTGCAGCGAGTGCCCACTCCAAGGGTGCTCCCGAGTTCTGATCCTGTTCAGTCAAAATGGGCTGCTCCTGGTGTTTGCAGTAGAACCCGACAGGTGCAGACTCCCTCCTGCCAACAGTGCTGCTGGTTCGTTCCAGTGAAAGGAGCTGCTCTCACTAGTCAGACACATAGTAAGTCACTTTTGCCCAAATGGGAGAGTGGAGGGCACTCAATACTCCAACTCCCAACTGGAGTTCCAATGAGAGTGTGACGTCTTTGGCAGTGTCCTTGTGATCCTTGGAGAATCAATCATGTGCAGTTCAAAGTTGGAAGGTTTGATCGACCGGTCACAGCAATAATCTTCTTGTCTGGGCATCGCCTAAACCTCTTGCCAGGGTGGTACCGGCAGCCCCACCTGGCATACCGGCTGCCACAGTACTAACAGTCTGGCACAGACTCCTCTGTGCAATCACCTTCACTATGGTTGAAATTCCTGGCATATAGGGTCATCGATGTCGGTGGGCACAAGTCACATGCTCCTGGTACAAATAAGATCAACGGTGGCCCCCTCTGGCATACAGGGTTTGTGGGGCAAGATGGTGCAGGCCTGGCACTTCCACGTAGTGCTCTTTGCATGGCTTAGATTGTGGTGGCCCCCTGGTGGCATATTGGGGTATTCAGACCTCTGTGGCACATTGGCAATGAGCTCATTGGTGTGCAGCCATTCTCCTCACACCTCGCTTAGGGAGTCCTTGTGGTAGGTGTCCCCACTAAAATGTGCTCCCTACAACTCTCTCCTCTTCCTACTAGAGCACACTGGTCTTGGCAAGCAGTCAGCACTGGTGCTCCAGGCTCCATGAGCAGGGTTCTTGGTTTTTCCTGGATGACTCACCCAGCAAGGAGACTAGCAGGTTTGGCTCCCAGTCTGGATCAAATTCAGAAGTCTTGCAGAGCTTCCCCTGATCACACAGCCCATCTGGCTGCTTGTCAGATGACAAAATGTAGGGTCTCAACCTCCCCTTCTTATAGTTCATTTTGGTTAGATAGAAAACTACATATTACTTTTAGATTTGGATCCTTTCCTCTTAACATGTTTACGGTTAATTGATCAATTTCAGCTACTCTATCCTCCTTATGCCCTGTATGTAACATCAATACTGAAACTCCAGCTCATATTTTTTTTGTTTGTGCAGTCTACACTTGACCAAGGTTCACTTGGATTAAACCAGTATGTTACCAGATGGGCACATTGAATTATTTGAAAGTTTTAAGAATATTAAGAAAAGACTCTAGGCCACTTTGCGCTTGAGCAGTAGCTACATTCTTGGGAAGTATGTGGATTAGAAGGAGGAAAGGCATGCTAGCCCAAACTGAAACACAATAGCTCAAGACATTGCCTTATGGAAGGAACTGATATTACCCAGATGCAACCCTAGCGCTGATTTAATACAGTGGCGGTGCATGATTCTCATTGTTTACAGAGCAGACCAACAAAAAGGTTTTTGTATAACGATTAGATTTTTCTAACTTCCGTAGTCCATCCACCCTAGGAGATGCTTCTGGGCTGTAAATGAAGTGGAAGTTAAGCACTACAAGGCAGTTAGCTTGAAGTAATTAGTACCTAAGCCCTCAGAAGGATTCTGGTGGAGTTTGGCTGGTAACATGATCTATTATGTGAAATGAAAATACGGGTGCTTTTGATCATAATGGCTTACAATTATGCCTGTTCTATCTGGTAGTACTATCTTTAAGATCGCAATTGTGATTCACAGGGCCTGAGTGTGGCTTGCTTGTGTTATAATGATACTAACGAATGACGCTAACAAGTGTGAGTTATTGTAAACATTGCATTTTGCAATCTATATATGTCTGCCACTCCGCACTTTATACTTTATTCATGGCCATCTCATTTTATGATAATTAACTTTTTTCCCTTGCTCGCAATCCCACATGCTATAAAACGAAGTGGAAATCTGTATTTTAGGAACCAATTTTATATACTGTTTCTGTAAAAGGGATAAGATATGTATTCAAACAAAGATCTTAATCCACTATGTACTATCGACTGTTATTTCACATTTTCATAGGAAATATTTCTTCAGTTGTTTAGTTGAGCCACCTCTTATATGTGTTTTAAATTCATGTACTTTGTAAGCTTATATGTGTGAACAACATTGTGACCGTGCATTCTTTAATCTGTCTTATTGTATTTTGTTTTTAAATTTTATGGCATTTTTTGTTGATTAGTTTTTAACCTTGAGCTATAAGGCATTTCCAGACACCAAAATTTGATTTAGGTCTGGGTCTTTGAAATTTAATATTGGGATTTTACTTCTTTTGAAGTGTGCACTTCTCTTTTCTTCTTTCTCGTTGAAAATATGCCTATCACAGCAGGCAAGACTCTGAAGCTGAATGACCTACAACACAATTGATGGGTGTTATCAGAGTTCACACCTACCTGCATGTCAGCCACAGTGATATGTGCATCAAAAGGTTAACTTCAGACTCTCAGCCCTACTTTTTATGATTCTCTTATTAGCCCCATCTCCTCCCTGAGATGTGTCAATGCCTCTTCCTTGTGATCTATCACTGAATCATAGAGAAGACTTTTGAAGTTTAAAGGGTGAGTCTCTTACTCAATTCCTGTAGTATGTCCCATCCAGCTCACAGGAATGCAGCAATACACAAATCTGTCTGTAGGATTCCCATCCTCCTCATGTCTTCAACAGGCAGGCTTAGACTTCCCAAAGTGGAATCCAAGGTCCTCCATAAAATGTACCAATGCAGGCTCCCTTACTCAGTGTACATTAACAGCAAACTTACTGTCCAGCCCTGTTATCTCTTTGCATTGTACCATTACAAGTACACATACATTCAGTACACACATTCAATCTGTGCACATTGTTCACCACTGAAGCTTTTCTATATTATACTAAGGTGTGCTATGTGCTTGCACACACACTGCCATCACACACTCACCATGTGTGTACTGCACAACACTTCATCCTTCGTGTATTTTACTTCACCCAAGCACACATACACCCAGAACATACTTTCATTGAGCACACACAGAATAGCACCACATCTTTCATGTTGTCTATTGCTCGCAGGCATACATACACTCAGAAAATGCACTGATTCCACATGTACTACACAATACTGTTCTATCCCTGTATGGTACCCTAACCAGGCACACATTCATCCAGCGCAGGGTCACTACCCCTGTGATGCGCTGCACTCCACATTCACGTGTTGTAGGCCAAGAGGAGTAAAGCACACAGCAGTAGAACTTTAATTCAAATACCTTTATTACTTTAGTTAAAAAGAAATACATTTGAAATACAGTAGCAATACATAAAAATCTGAAGCAAATATATAATAATGAAGAATTTAAAAGGACTACATACCAAATAACATTTGGACTGCGATAAAAATATATCAAAGTTATCCTATAAAAATGATCAGATAAATGTTATGACAGATAACAGGTATTACAAATTCATCAAATATTAAGTATAAACCCCAGGAAGATGGGACAGATGGATCATCTACATATATCCCAGCAAAGTCATGTGTGAGCTTGTATTGCTTAGGGAATAGGATACATCAGCGAGGGGAAAGTGAAAGATGGGAAGAGAGAAAGAAAGAGAGAAAGAGGAAAGGATACTAGAAGGAAGGAAGAAGGATGAGATGGTGTGAGGGGACATCTGCTACACCTATAAAAAATTAATTAAGAAACCAATTCAAAAGGATATTGAGCTACCAACCCCTGAGAAGACAAATCCATATAATTATTCAAAGAACGCCACACACTACTAGCAATTGAAGGCGAATAATGTTTATTTTCAACAAAAGTATGAGCTCAATGAAAATATGAAACCCACGCCCACCAGGAATGTTAAGAAAGGAGATGAAAAGATTTCCATTCTGCGAGTATAATATAAAAAAATATATATATTTTTATTGAAAAAAAACAAGACATTGGCATTGCAAAAGCGAATTACAGAGCTTCTATCACATGACAAATACAAATACTGAAATTGGGCCTTTATGAACAAAACAGGTCTATGGTTCGGACTCAAGGGGATAGTGTCTCATCTTCTGTCAGTATCAAAGGATCCACACAAATATCCCCCCTATATGCATTCCAGTTACCTCAGATTGAGGACCACTTCTTTGGACACCCCTGTGCAATATATACAGTTTTCTCTCTAATCATGCACCAATCTAGGTTCTTTTTCCAGGTTAACAATGTAGGTGCTACATCCGATCCCCATTTTTGTGCAATATCCCATTTCGCGGCAGTGAGGCCCAGTGTCACCCAGGTTTTCTCTGAGGTGTTGAGATCTGTGGGCACCCATATGTTAAGGAGACACCATTTAGCCTCGGGGAGTATGTCTTTATTTAGGACTGCCCTGAAAGTCCTATGTATCCCTTGCCAGAACTGCTGGATGTGGTCACATTACCATATGATGTGCATGTACATACCCACTTGCCCACACCTCCGACAACATTCATCCTCATCTCCCCTCCCCATGCGTACCAGTTGAGGCCCTGTGACATATATCCTTTGAAGGATCTTGAGTTGGACAAGTCTCAGTCGGGCAGAGATACTCACTTCTCGGGGGGAGGCCACCACCTCCCGCCACTCATCCTCATCTATCTCAAGGCTGTCTTTTAGCCAGCAATCCTTAAGTCTCTCAAGGGGGTCAGGGGTATTATTGATCAGTTTCTTATAAGTAATAGAAATCGCTTTTTGCGACAAGTAGCCATAGAGGAGTCTATCCTCTAGTGGAGAGGATTCCGGGAGCTATGTGCCCCTCGGTAAAGCCGTATATAGGGCATGGCGGATCTGTAAATGTCGGAAGGATTCTGTATCTGCTAACTTGTACTGTTGTTGTAGTTTCTTAAACTCCACCACCTTCCCTTTGGCCCAAAGATCTCCTATACGTGATATGCCAATGAGATCCCGTCTATCAAAACCCTTGGAGGTCCTCAAGTGCCCCAGACGTTCCAAGTCCCACAATGGAGTGGCCAGGGTTAACCTACCACTCCACCCCAGACTCTTCTGGGCATCATGCCAGATCTGTACTGTGTGTCTAGTTGGGCCAGTTAGTGGAATTTTCTGGCGGAATGTGTATAGTGCTTTATTATAGTTTCCACCCGGCAGAAGCCATCTGTCCATAGCATAGCCTGGGTAATGTGGGCTACGGTATGTGCCCTGGTTGACGGCAATAAGGTGGGCAGCCCAGTAATACTTTTTAATGTCCGGGAGGCTTATACCGCCATCATACCAGTTGACGACCAGTTTTCTATTGCTATTCGAGGTCGTCCATTCCAGAGCAACTCCCTCTGCAGCCCCTCAATCTCCCTGAAATAACAAGCCGGCACTGGGTTTGGGGCGTTCTGTAATGCGTACAAGAAACGGGGTGGCGACATCATCTTAAAGAGAGGTGCCCTTCCGAGGAGCGAGAGAGGCAGTGCCTTCCAAGTGGCAGTATCGCACTGCAGCCTTTGTGGAGGTGGGTGCAAGTTTCTGTCAAAATGCAATTTGGGGTCAGTAGTGACAAATATTCTCAAGTAACGAAATACACCATCAGTGGTTTGGATGGAACAATCGTCGGGCAGTCTGGGGGGAGTTCCCTTGAGCATATACATTATGGATTTATCCCAATTAATTGAAACACCGGAATGTCTCCCAAAAATCGTGAAGATATCCAGGATACACCTAAGCGACCTGCGGGGGGAGGCTAAAAAAAGGAGTATATCATCTGCATAAAGCGAGCTGCGATCCTCCCAGTCCACTGACCATTTCAGCCCTTGAACAACGGGGTCTCGCCGGATCCAGGCCACAAGGAGCTCCAGGGATAGGGCAAATAATAAGGGTGATAGTGGGCACCCCTGACGGGTACCTCAGCTTAATTCAACTATACAAGAACGTTTATTGTTGACCACTACTTGTGCCTGCGGTGCAGCATACGGCAGTCTTATGCAGGAAGTGAAAATAGGGCCGAATCCCAGCTTCTCAAGCACCGCCATTAAATAAGGCCACTCAAGGGTGTCAAAGGCCATTGAGGCATCTAGGGAAAGTATGATCTCTTCCTCCAGGATCGTATCCACCCTTCCCAATACTCCATGGACCCGTCGCAGGTTAAGGGCTGTGTTTCGTTGAGGCATAAATCCCGATTGGTCCGTGTGTACCAAATTACCAATGACCTTAATTAGCCTAGTAGCGAGTATTTTGGCAAGGATTTTGGGTTCCGCATTGATCAGGGAGATGGGTCTGTATGCGGATCATTTGCCTTTGGGCTTGTTTTCTTTGTGAATCACCACCAAGGAGGCCAGACGCTGATCCAGTGGGAAAGTGCCTACACGTCTATTCTCTTCATACATTGCCTTCAAATATGGGCATGTCAGGGCATACCTTGTACATTTCTATGGGGAGGCCATTGGGACACATGGCCTTCCCCGGTTTAAGACTTCAGATGGCCAACGCTATCTCTTCAGTAGTGATGTTGCTCTCTAAATAGGATTTTTCATCTGGGGAAAGCGCAGACAGTCTTATATCCTGCAGGAGAGCTCTGGAGTCTTCCTCATCTAAGGGTGAAGTGGATTTGTATACCTCGCTAAGATGTTCTGCAAATTTATTCGCTATTTTTATGGGGTTATTGATTATATCACCGTCTTCTACTGTTAGTTCTGAGACTAGTCTGCTAGCCCTTTCTTTCATGTCGAACCAGACAATCAACTTGCCGGCCTTGTCTCCCCATTCGTATATATTCTCCCATCTCTTTCCACACCCCATTCCTTGGCTTTATCTGTTGCTATGTTTTTATACACTTCTTTCTTTAAGTGGAGGAGATGCAATGTGTCTGGAGTTATATCACCATCCGATAACCTTTCCAAGTGTAGAATGTCAGTCTCGATTCTCTCCAATTCTTTGTATTTATCTTTCTTAACTCCAGCAATAAGGGACAGAGCACTGCCTCGTATAACTGAATTGAACGCCTCCCAGAGTGTCTGGGGGGATTTGACCGAGTTAGGAGTTCTTTTTTGACCATCGGGTTCCACAAGTACCATGGATTAATTGGTGCGACCCCTCCCACTTGTGTGTCTCCCAACCCTATTTGCACCCACAGTGGGGAATGGTCCGATATGCCACTTGCCAGGTGTTCAGCCTCTCGGATGTAGGCAAGTTGTGTGGCCGGGGTGATCACATAGTCAATACGGGATAGGCTTCTGTGGGCTCCCGAGAAGAATGTGTGTTGGATACTGGTGGGGTGTAGCGCTCTACATGTGCCTATCAGCCCAAGGGAATCAAGGAAGTCAGGTAGCAAGCGGCTCGAGGGAGCTAGGTTCATTGGTGGGTAGTGGTCCAGGGAACCCGAGACCACCGCGTAGAAGTCTCCACCTATAAGGAGGATGCCCTAAGGGAGTCCCAATAGCAACGTCCCCAGGTCGGTGAGTGTTGTATGTTGAAGGCCAGGTGGGACGTAGACCGAGATCAGGGTAATGGAGTGTCCCTCCAACTGACCCGTGACGGCCACATATCTACCCCCATCGTCTGATCATGTCTGCTGCAGGAAAAAGGGGCATGCATTTTTTCAAAAGGATGCCTAGCCCCCGTGAGCTAGCTGTGAATCCGGAATGGGCGATCATCTTGTAACCCCCCGATTGAGGGCTGTAAAAGTATATCCCATCAGGTGGGACTCCTGGAGGAGCACCACATCTGGGGAGTGGCGTTTAAGGTATTGGAGGAACAAAGTGCGCTTCAGCCTGTCCCCGAGTCCGTTAACATTCAAGCTAAGCAGTTTTAAATGTTTGCCTCTGTATGTTGCCATTACCTTCCTTTGTGTGTAAAGTGCACTATCTTCGTATGCCATGTCTCAACTGTCCTTAAACTCAAATGCAGATTGACAAGTCCCTGAACTTCCCCCTTCCCCCAACCACCATTCCCCCCTCCCTGCTGCCCTGCACTCTGAGCCTAGAACTTCTCATACAAAATAACTGTGCAGAGTGCCTGTCACCCAACTTCTGAATCATAAAAGAAGGTAACTGTGGGGAACAATTGCTCCGGCTCCCCGCCCAGCCCACAAAGTGAAAGGTCCGAGTTACTGCCTCTGCTAGGCCTCCGCGATGTCCAATTTTACTGAAGGATAAGTACTCCTTGACTAGGTCATGAGTGATAAAAGTCATTACCTGGTGACCCACAGTTGTCTTTCTTCTCCTACCAGTGAAAGAGTCATGGGTGTGTCTTACCAGACCTGCGAGCGCACCCTCACCTACCTACCTAGGATCTGTCCATCTGTCTCGCTTCACTTGGCGTTGTGGTCTCTCGAATCACGCCAACCCTCCAGCCAGTCCACTGCTGCCTCAGGGTGCTCGAAGAACCAGGCTTTCCCATTGGATTCCACTCGCAGACGGGCCGGAAAGAGCTTCGAATACTTCACTCCTTTGTCTCTTAGTTGCTTCTTGACCACAAGAAAGGAACGCCTGAGCTTCTGTACATTTTGGGTAAAGTCCGGAAAAAAGGATATCACAGCGTTGTCATATTTGTGCGGTGGGGCTACTCTGGCGCTCTGCAAGATTGCGTTGCGATCCCTAAAATTTGACAGACGGGCCAGTATTGGCCTTGGGGGAGCCCCAGGCTTTGGTCTTCCCCTGGGACTCTGTGGGCCCCCTCGACCACGAACAACCAAGACAGGCCTTTGGGGCACCTTTAATCATGCAGAAGACTTTTGCGTCCCAACAGTTTTCCTATCCAATTCATTTCACAGTGCAGCCATTGGGGTCTCCAGGCCTAGATGTAATAGGCAGCGTAGAAAATTGATTCTTGATTTTCAACATTCCAGGCACCTTGTTACTCTCCAAGAGCCAAGGTTTTCGCATGGTAGGCCTGAATTATAGGGTCGAATAACTTTTAGCCACATTTACCAGAGAACTGTGAGACAGAGTTAGCATGCTGGGACAGATTAACTTCACATTTTACCTTCTCTTTGACCCAAGACAGTTTCTCATCGAACCTTATCCACAAGTAATCATATTAGCCAGCACAATCCAATGCTTTGCAATAGACCGTAAATACATTCTTAGTGTTAGCTCTGGCAACCCCCACTCCAGGGTTGGACTGGAACAGAAAAGAGGCCTCAGCATCAAAATAAATTGGCCCCATTAGCGAATCAGATAGCTAAAAACGTGACCCACATTAGCAAATCAGGCAAGTTTTAAAGCAATGTTTGTGGTAATATCATGTAAAGCAGTATTAAACGCCTCCCCATCAGATCATAAAACAGGCCCACAAACAGCAAAAACATAGCCCACAGACTGAATCTGCATGAAATTTTCCCCAACAAATTCCATTCAGCTCGGCTCCTTCACGTAAAGTTTTATGCCCATCCGTCAGGCGGGGGCCCAACAAATGGAGGAGGTTCCAAAGCATTGATTTCTCCTCTTAATTCCCAAAACAAATTTTGGTGACTGATACAGAAAAAAACAGCTGAATGAAATTACTCGAAATTTGAAAGAAAGTTATTCAAAAATCATCCATTTTGTGATTTAGTATAAATCCGGTCAGACGTTTTAAAGAAATTAGCACTTGAGGTGGGCATAAAGGGAGGAAAAAGTTAGGCATAGCTGGACGGTTGCTCCCGAGGTAGTCCAGCTGTACTGAAAATTAAAAAAATAGGGCCTTCTGATTAGAAGTGGAAGCTGTCTCTCCCATCAGTCATTTCAGTCCTGTGGTGCTGGTACCAGCTCCAGTACTGTGGGCCAAGTGATCTGATTGGCCAGCTGTAATTCTGAAGAAAATGTGGCAGGGCCAGTATAGAATGCAGAGACTCAGTCCACATGTACTGAAAAAGCATTTAAAAATGGCACATGGGGGCAGGGTGAGGACACCCTGACCTCTAGACACTTGTGGGGTGGACCCAGAGGTACCCATCCAGTGGAATGCAAAGAATTTGTGTCACAAGTATCACAATACTGCTGTGTGAGCCCTCCCATGACTAACCACAGGTGTAGGCAGTACAAACATCTACCCCATTGCACCATGCTACCACAGAAGCTTCCCCGAGGAAGCTTGTATGGTACTGTGGTACCATCAGATAGACGTTTTCAGATGGCAGGTTCCACAGGAGTACCACAGTACCCTGAAATAGTAATTTTAAAAAAACACAATGGGAGAAGAAAATGTAGGTCAGTGTGAATGGCTTAAGCCGTGTGCAGTGGGGTTGTTTGCATGCGTAGGGATGGCCATTGGTCCAATTAAGACTATGATCCAAAAAAACAGAAAATTACAGTAAAAAAAAGGTTAAAGTGATGTTATAGTTCGGTGTTGGAAGGAGACACGAGTTCACGTTAAAAAAACAAAACACCCTGAAAACTATTGAATGCACCATATGGTGCTTATTACCTCACATATTACTAGTGGCGTCTGCTATGGAGAGTGGAGGTGAGGTGGTCGGGGGGCAGGCGATAGGGGGGTAAAAAAAAGAAAATTGATGTACTTGGCCGCCGCCACTCCTCCGTTCTTCTTCTGTGGACAACAAAGGAACAGGAAGCTCCCCGTCTCTCTCAGGTAATCACGATGCTGCTGATAGGAGCGTTGTGATTGGTCTGAGTGCCTTGGTTAGGCGATCTGAGAGGGAGTGGGAGCCTGGTCATGTTCTCCACCCCGGCTTTAATACAGCCAGAGTGCAGAACATGCAAAGTGCGTATGACGGTTTGGCCAGCCCAAGACACTCCTCCCCCTACTGGCTGAAAGATCAGCCCCGCCCCACCCCTTAAACAAAACTGGGCCAGTACCGTAAAAATAAAATGATAATATACTTATGTTACTTTCATTTTATTTTTCGTGTAGGGCGACCCTCCTCCGCCTTAGCGGCGGAGCCGCTGCTGCATATTACATCTCTCATATCATGTTAATCTTTATTTATTTTATTTTATTTTAAAGAAATAAGAATATGTGTTGGCCATTTGCATAGGGATGGGTGCCGGGACTTGCTGAAGGCAATACATGAAGGGGGGTTTTCAGTGAAAATATAAATCTTATGTTAGCTTTAGGAGAAATGACAGGTCATCATTTTTTCCTACAAATATTTCGACAAAATATTGCCCTTTTAACAACTGCTTAGTGCGCCCTTGTAATGGGGTGTTTAGGTGCCTGTTAAGCTGTGGTATTCTTATGTGAAGCTTGCATGCTAAACCCAAACGACTAAGGAAGCATCCTTTTCTGAAGTTTTGCCAGCTGGAGCTGATCTGTGCTTAAATAAGGACGCACATCTCATACCTCTAAACCCTCCAGAAAAATCTGGGAATAGTTCCAACTCCGTCACAAGTATCCTCTCTAACAGCTCCCTCTGTAATTTATTGCCTCGCGGCGCTAAAATGGTTCAGTTGATCAGCTTGATGGAGGAAGTGACAGCTGATTCTTCAAGTTAAAGACCTCGTTCTGAAAATGTGATTTTCGTTTGACAGCTTTGGCAGTGAAGTCAGCTGTTAGATGCTGGCGCTGCTAAAGTTTTTTTTTTACGCCGCGCCCCATCAATATTCGTCAGGGAAGGTAACTGTAATATGATCAGCTACTAAGATGATATAGTGAACTGTCACTTGTACCCCGAGAAAATGTAGGCCATGGCAAAGAAAAGCTAAAGACCAGTAGGATGGTAGAAAAGTTTGCTATTTGTTTTTGTATTTTTAAAAATGTGCTCTGTCAAGCGAGCAAAAAATAAATAAAAATAAATCATTCCTGGTGGGAAGAGAGAACCACCTGTATAGGTGTTCACTGTCAGGGTCCTACCCATTAATGTGTAGGCAATGAGGGCTGGTTCGGATAATCACCCTTACTAGATGCTCCGACAGAATAGAACACGCGTAAAGACAGAGACGTTTTAAGGCATGGGCAAAGTGGGGTCTGGCCCAGGGCCCCAGCCTTTTAAGGGCCCCTTGTTAGATCCAGCTTTGTTCTACACACAGTCCTGCCTTGATGACCCTGAATGATTCTTAAACATAGATTGTTTTAAATACCATTTGCCTTAAATGTATTTTTAATATAAAAGATGTGCGGGAGTCTATTGCAGATCTGTTGCAGAGAAGTGTTGTTTGCTTTTCAGCACAATGTAACAACCACAAAGAAGTTCCTTTTAGATCAAAACAGGACCTGTCATGTGAGAAATGGCATTCGGTCGCAGAGATTATTTGCAATAATATCAGTGAGCTGCTGGCATATTACAATATTGAAAACACACATCCCAATCCCTGATTAATAGATACAAACACATTTAGAATTTGGACCAGTGCGCCTGTACACGGTCAGTCACCTGACCAAAGAGTGCATGAAAAAGCTGAAATTAGATCATGAATTCAAAGCTGTTCTGAACAGAGGCCTCTAGAATACTTTGGGCCCAGGGCCCCCAAAATCCTTAAAATGTCCCTGTGTAAAGCATATTGTATGTGGCGCAGTGGTCATTACATTTGGAGAAAGTCAATTTCTTTGCAGTAGAGTCTGTCCGTTCAAAGTATTGTTGTCACGACCACTTCCAGGATGTGAGATATAGTATGCTTTGGATATACCGAATGTCTCTACTTACTGTATATGTAAGCGACACTGGAGCTATGTAGCAGGGGAGAATCAAATTATGTGACTAGGTTGACTAACTATTGCAGCAGGAAAAGGTGTGCGACGTAATGCTGCACAATATTGGTAAGTATTACTTAATTATTTTGTTATTTTTACACATGTTAATAGCGACTGGGCAAATATTTAATCTCATTAGTACCAGATTAACACCCACATACAGCAATAAGCAACTGAAAGGTGACCAGTCAACCTTTACGGAGAGCCTTCTATTGTATTCCAACACATGTTTAAGGGTGGGCGAAAACTCCGCCCCGCTGGCGGAGTTTGGGAACTGTTGCCCACCCCGCATTCCGCTCAGAACGCGGAGTTCTGGCAAAACTCTGGGTACCTCAGCGTGGCGGATTCTTTCTCATGCAAAGCACACCAACGTTAAGTTGACGAGTGATTTCAGGGGCTAGAACGCCTCCTGGTGAGATTTCTCAATGAGGGTGGTTGCAGCAGGCCGAGACTGTTTGCATTGAGAAAGCTGCCACTCAAGTAGAAAATCTACTTGAGCAGCAGAAAGAAGCAGTGCCCTCTTGTGCACCAGGTGGTGCTGTTTGTACTGATTTTACAGCACGGAGCAAGCTCCTGGTGCTAAAAATCAGTGTGATGGGCCGAATTCCGCCCACTCATGGAAGTCCTCGGAATCTCACAGAGTTCCGCACACCCCTACACATGATGCAACATTTTTAATAACTTTTGATCTGTTTACTCTAGAAACAATTTCTTTTTAATCTGCAGGTTATTAAGAAGATGATGCATATGTGACAAATGCAGAAAATCTATAGTTATTTGGAAATGTATGTGGACATAGAATGGCATAATTCTAGTGGTCCTGTGTAATGTCAGCTGAAGAGGTAAGAAGGTCCAGAGGGAACAGTAGGTTCAGACCAATGTTTTCCCAGTCCACAAAGTTCTCTGCTTATTTGATGCTACTTAACAGTTTGGAATAGCCATGGGGCAATAGAGGGAAGATGCAAATAGAGTGCTGCATTTTGGGCGCCTGTTGGTTTTATTTCTGGTATTCTTTTGCAAGGACCCAGGTGAAATGCTATTTGAGGACTTATGAATATGCATAAAGCTTTAGCCCAGTCTCCATATTTTCTTTTTTACTACAAATGTCACTCATAAGTGCTCCTTATAATATTTTTATCATTGTCGATAACGCATTGCACAGTCAAAGAAGGGGCGCTTGTAGAGATGTACAGTAAGTATATCATGTTGCATTCAGCAGTCTTGTATATTGTATGAACTACCCTATACCAACACAAAAGGTAGTCAGAGATTCACTGAAGGACATGAAAGTGTCATCAATTTTCAAGTCTCCCATGGATCCACGGTTACTGCATTTCCACCAGGACCTCAGCACCACACAGAGCTCTCCTACTGAAATGAGACAGGGAGTGGTCTAGGAGGTCGGTTATAATAATAATACAGAATTTTATAAAGCGCGAACAGCTACCTCACTAGGAGGTGTCCCGGCGCTGCAGAACAAGATATAATGTTGACCAAGAGAGCTAGAGGTGTTAGCGCCTAGCGCGGTTGAGCGAAAAGCCAGGTTTTCAGCATGCGCTTGAAGCAAGCTTCAGAAGGGGCCTGTTGAAGAGCAGGGGGCAGGCTGTTCCAAAGTGTCGCCACATTTGCCGAAAAAGTCCGTCCTCCCAGCCGTGCTTTTTTTGCTCTAGGAACTGCAATCTGAACACGGTTGTTGGATCGGAGAGAGCGGGTTTGTGTGTATCTAGGCAATCAGGCTTTCAGATAGTTTGGGCAAGTGCCATACAGTGATCTGAAAGCCAATGTAAGTGCCTTAAATTTTATTCTATTTGCTACTGGTAGCCAGTGAAGTGAGAGAAGATGTGGAGAGACCGAGTGCTTGAAAGGAATCCGCATTAATAGTCTCGCAGCCGCATTTTGGACCAGTTGCAATCGATGTATAAGGTATTTTGGTAGGCCTAGATAAAGGCTGTTAGCGTAATCCAGCCTAGATGTTACCGTGGCATGGATTACTGTTTTTCGGCAAGTTACTGGCAAGAGTCGCAGAATCTTACGGAGATTTCTCAGCTTGCACAGACAGCAACCGACTTTTTGCTGGACGTGTGATGCAAAAGACAGACTGTCATCCCACCGCACTCCCAGGTTTTTTGCCGAGTGGCTGGGCGAGGGGGGTTGTCCCATCTCTGCCGGCCACCAAAGATCAGATGGGGGAGGGGGGCCTTTACCGAAAAAGATCACTTCCGTCTTGTTAGCGTTGAGTTTTAGTTTATTTGTGTTCATCCAGCAAGTCACATCTTGGAGACAGCCCTTGAAGCTTGAAAAGGACGCCTCAGACACTTCTGAATACGGAAACACCAGTTGGGTGTCGTCGGCATATGAAATAGCCTTGACCCCCCAGTTGGCAATCAGCGTGAAGAGCGGAGCCAGGTAAATATTGAATAAAAGTGGGCTAAGAGCCGATCCCTGAGGGACGCCGCAGCTGAGGGCCTTAGGTGTTGAAGAGACAGAACCCAGCGCCACCTTCTGTGTTCTCTGGGTCAGGTATGACTGTATCCACCCCAGTGCCTGGTCCTTAATGCCTGACTCCGCTAAACGTGACAGCAATTAGGCGTGGTCGACCGTATCAAAAGCGGCCGACAGATCCAGGAGCACCAGCATCGCTGAGTCCCCTGAATCCATCGACCCACCTCACTGACTCTGCCACCTCAATTAGTGCTGTATCAGTGCTGAAGCCGGGTCTAAAGCCTGATTGCGTCTCGTGTAATATATTATTTTCTTCAATGAATTTATTCAGTTGGCGCTGGATTAGTTTCTCAAGCATTTTGCCCGGTGCCGCCAGCAGAGAAATCGGGCGGAGATTGCTAAGATCCCTGGGGTCCCCATTTAGTTTTTTCTTTAGCGGGAGGAGAGTGGCGTGTTTCCAGATATTCGGGAACACCCCAGAGGAGATGGACACATTCCATATTTGCTGAATAGTGGGAGCCACAAAATCAGCTATGGTGTTCCAGAGTTTTGGAGGGCAGGGGTCGTCAGGAGATCCTTACTTACAACGGCTAAGTTCTTGCGTAACCAAGTTTAGAGCTATTGGCTCAAATTGTGTCAAGGTAGCGCAATCCGGCATTTTACCAGCTAAGTCCATTTTTACCGTTTTATTCTCTGGCCCAAAAGATTCATAGACTTGTTTAATTTTTGAGTCAAAGAAGTCAGAGATGCTGTTACACAGCTTGGTCGACGGGGGAACCTCCCTCTCAACACACCTAGGTTTGAAGAAGGACTGTACTATTTTAAAAGTTTCTCTGCTCGAGTGTTCAGCTTGTTGAATAGAGTCAGCGTAGAACTGTTTTTTTGCCTTTCTAATGGCTTTGTGCAGTTTTTTTGAAGCTTCCTTATATCGGACTTTATCTGGGAGTCCGTAATGTAGCCTCCAAAGCCTCTCCAGCCTTTTGCAGTCCGACTTTAGTATTCTAAGGTCCCGAGAGAACCAGGGAGCGGACGGGGAATCACGCTTGGATGTCGCGTGTGATGCTGGTGCAATAGATGCCACCATGTTTCCGACCCAGTCATTGAGTAACAGTGCGTCAATCTCGACATTTGAGGTGAGGGAAGGTGTGTTCTGGGCAAGAACTGGCCCCATCGTAGCGGGAACTAACTTCTTCCATTGTCTCTTCCTGAAAGAGCACTTACTTGTCACAGGTTTGTCCACCGCTAACTTTAGTTTAAATGGAATCAGCGAGTGGTCTGACCATACCAATGGCAACGGTGTCTCTGCCAACACGTTGTCAATATTAGAAAATATTAAATCAAGCGTGTGGCCCGCTCTGTGCGTGGGGCCCTTGTTAATGAGTCTTAGGTTGGCTGTATCCAATGTTGACCTTAGTAAAGCTGCATCGAACATGCACCTGACAGCAGCTCCTTATCTGTACTCTAATCCTCTGAAACCCAACCTGCAACAAACAGAGAACACTGCTGAGTAGAATCAGACTACCTCATGCACCTATATGCCACCATTTCATGTTTAAGCCTTTGCTTATCTATCTTTACCTTGCTTTAATTCCCACCCCATTCCCGAGGGTTCAAAATGCTGGCGAGTTCTTTGAACATAGGAAGATCGTGCAAAAGAAGTATCATATTTTTGATTATCTTGCTAGACGGTATTAATAAAATAGGGGTGATCCATTACTTTAATAACGATGGATTAGAGTTCACTACATATCTTGAAAATGACAACGGGCGCCGGATGGTTATCTGTCCCTCATGCAGGATTGAATTAGCTCAAGATCGAATTCTTTACAAGCAATACAGCTGCCTGGCTCTAATACATGACGCATGACAGTAGCTTTGCAATGACCTTACATCTGCATCTAAGACTGCATACAAAATCTAAAAAGCAATGAGCCCATTAAGGTTATAGTGCAAGATTTACATAATTCTAGAAAACATCTCATTATAATAGAATACATTTGTTTCCTGTATATTATCATGTCATCTGAAGAACTAATTTCCCAACAGAGTCTACAGATGGGGTCTCCATCTTCCAGTCACCTGCAGATTGAGGCTATCAAGTTTAGATAAGCGCTAGCGTCCATTTTTGCTCATTCCAGTTTTCAGGGAGTTTGATACATGTGTGTGGAGATGTAATTTGGTGGATGGTATTGAAAGTTTGTGCAGTTTTTCAAAGTGATGAAAACACAATGATGGCCACAAATTATAGCAAGATCGTTTTTTGTTCCTCTTTTCCTATTGCTGCAAAATTTCCAGAATATAGGAAAAAACTGATGGGTAGATCATTCTTCATTTGTTCCTAGAGTAGACCACATAAATGAGTTTAATGGGGTAGGGCAACAATTAGAGAAGGGTCACAATGGACCTGATGAAAGCCTATTGATATAGTAACACTCTGGGGAGGCAGAAACATGTTGACTTTGATATAAGTGATGAATGAGGTATCATAATTAATGCCACACATCCCACTCTCTTTATGTTTTGATCTTGTATAAGATAGGAATAACCCTAAAAAAGTCTCTATGTTTCCCCTTTTGTAATACAAGTGTAATCCTTCACAGACCCTTCCCATATCCAAAAAAATGCTTCCATTTCAGAGCCTTGGATGAGCCCTTCTAGCACCAACCGGTGCTGGCAAAAAAACACCTCTAGGATCACGCCTGCCACTTAGTGTGAAAGGGATGCAGCCACCCAGGTCACCAGAGATTCCTTGCCAAAGCGAACATGAATGAGGAAATGGTGCAGCTTTGATGAGTACCCTTTTCCCATATCGAGCTCACAGAAATCATGGTATTACTTAGGCGATAAAGCGTTGTAAATGTCCGATCAGATGGTGTGTACTCACCTTAAGAAGTCTGCAATGTGACTTCACAGAGTCAATATGAATCTGACTACTTATGCAAGACCTCTCTTACTTGCGAACTTGGTAACGCAACTTCAGCACTGCGCCAACCTTACGCCGGCAGATGCGTCACGTATCTGCTTGTCCTTGCGCCATTGGCAGTGATGAAACATACATTAGACCAAAGAGATCGGCCCCATCAAGTCCCCACTGATTATATAATATCATTAGCGAACCTGTGCTTAAAGAATAACTTCTTTAATTTTAAAGAAAGTTTGTATCTACAAGTCTCAGGAGTAGAAATGGGTTGCAGCTTCTCGCCAGAAATTGCAAATCTAGTCATGGCAGAATTTGAAAAGAAATGGATATATAGCGACACCAACCCTTTTAAAACCTTTGTAGGGTTTTGGTGTCGCTATATAGACTACATATTTATGATTTGGGATGGAGAAGAAACACAGCTGATAGACTTCCATAATTGGCTAAATTCAAGAACAGTGGAGTTTAACTTTACCATGTCTAAGGACCGTGCAAAGATACATTTCTTTGATGTATTCGCACAACAAGAAAAAGAACAACTAGGGGTGAGTCTGTATACAAAATCCACAGACCGGAATACCCTGTTACACTTTTCCAACAGTCATCCCCGCACGTTGAAAGAAAATTTGCCATATGGGCAATTTCTTCGTGTAAGGAGAAACTGCACCAACAAAGAGGATTATTTCTCTGATGCTGAGAAACTTAAGAGTAAACTGATAATCCGGGGATACCCTAAAAAGTTGGTGAAAGGTGCCCTAAAACGAGCATGGTATACACCGAGAGAAACTTTATTAATCCCGAAACAACAGGATAAGAACATCCCCTTGACATGTGTACTCACGTACGATCCAAAAGCGAACAGAGTTAAAAAAATTATTCAAAGAAATTGGAAAATAGTTGAACATCTAGGAATTTCTAAACCACTGTTTGCTTTCAAAAAGGGAAAGAATATTAGACAACAACTTGTGAGAGCAGCAAGGCATACAGAGAAACCAAAAAAAGACCTGAGAACCCTATTGAGTTTACCACCAGTGGTGGGACATTTTCGATGTCAGAACTGTTTGGCGTGCAACTTAACAGAAGATTCCAAACAGCTGAACATCAATGGTCAAATACACTACCAAAGAGTATTCTCGAATTGCAATTCAAAGAATGCAATTTACTGTATAAAATGTCCATGTAATAAATATTACATAGGTCAAACGACACAAGCCTTAAAAAAATGCATTCTGCAATATAAATCAAGGATTAAATGCAAAGTACAGGGTGCACCATTGGTAGAGCATTATCAAAATTTAAATCATTCCGAAAATGACATAAAGTGGTCAGTCTTATGTGTGATCGGAAGTGTGAAAAGTGAGAGTCTTCAAACTAAATTAAACAGATTGTAAGCTAGACTAATTGAGAAATACCATACTGCTGTAAGGGGCCTAATGACAAAGATGAGATTTGGGCATTATTACAATAAAATATTTTTCATCAAATGGATGCAATGAAAATATGGATGAGAAGATCAATAATGGGCGTTAAGGTACTATTATTCACATATTATTTTATTTTTATTTTTCTTTCATCACCATTGTTAGTTTATTCAAAGTATGGGTGAGTATATAACAATTTAGATTTTGAATTGTGACATGCAGCAAAGGATGACAAGATGGGCTTGTGAGTCAAGAGGCAATGATATGAGAGACGATAAAAAATAAATAAAATTAAAGATGTTCCCACCGTGAGGCGGTTTTCTGTATTTATCAAAACAAGAGATATCTTTTGCAGTATCGATACTTATTCCCCTCTGTTTATACGTGTTTAAGAATTAAATACGAGATATAAAGACAAATAGGAGTTACAAAATACAAATAGATTGAAACGAAGAGACCATTGTATATAGGGTCAGTCTATTAAATAACTGGCCATATATAATATAGCGTAGTTACCTTTCCTTTTCCTTTCGAGTTGTGGCATTTGTCCTTAATAGTAGTCTGTTTTCGATATCTATTGGATCAAGCGGGTCCTTTTTTAGTTTTGATGACCATTGCCTCTATATGTAGACTGACTTCTGCATTGTACGCGGCTACATGAGTGGAGTACGCGGTGGAAGGAGAGAGGAATAAGAGCTCTATACTTCGAGATAAAAGGTACCTTTACAAGATTAGACTTTACAAGATAGAACAAGAACCTCAGAGAAAATCTAGTGGGATCTGGTTGACTCATTTTATTTTTCCTTTCCGTTTTTACATAGTGATGTTGCCAGAAAGAATTCGTCAGTTGCATGAAAAGAAAATACTGCTTTAAGATCGTTTAAAAAGGTGCAAGGTATGAGGAGTAGTCACAATTGGGTGAAGACAATGTATATACAAAATATAAAAGAAGTATTGATCGAGTTGTGCACATGTTTTTGCATTAGGTGGATGAAAGGAAAAAAGATCGAAGAGAAGCCCCTTAGAAATTGGGTTTAAAAGTGAATAAACCGCTCTTCATTTAGTAAGTAATAATTCTGACCGATAAAGGTGGGGTTAGTAGGAAAGAGATATATCAAGGTAAATTAAGTTGCCTTGGATATATTCGGAATTTGGAATGAGGAGAATTTGGTTATTTTCTCAGTTTTTGAGACAGCGCGGCAAATAGATATACACACTTTTGGTATTCTTTAAGATTTGGTGTTGGTATAGGTTTGTCTAATTACACCTCACTTTTCTTTTGATTCCGAGCACGTTTTAAATATTGTTTTAATAAGAATACACAATTTTGGGTGTGGTATATAAATTAGTTTAGATGTTGGACACCTCTTCAGATAAATATATGAACACTGTATTCTGTTAGACTCATGGAGTCTGTGGTTCCCATAGATGTATAGATGTAAATAATGGTTAAGATGTTGTATATATGGAGTAAAAAGGTGTATTTAATTTATAGGTTGAATTACGAAGTTGCACATTCAACTGCCCTAGTCCTGAAGAGGCCTGAAATAATTAAGGCTGAAACGCGTCGACAGATAATTTGAAGACACCTATATGAATTTAAATATGATTAAATAGATATAAAGAATACTCAATAAGTGTATGGTGGAATAGATAGACCTTTGAGTTTCTTTAGAAGAGTGATCTTCATTTCAAAGGAATGCTGGTGTGAAAAAGTGTTTAAAGCATCCTCATTGATTAGTAGGGCAAGGAGAAGAAGTGTAAAATGTAAATTTGAAATATAAATATGTATATATATGTAAAATTTGTTTATATATATTACGAAAAAGAAGAAATACATGTTATGTAAAAAGGTATAATAAATAGTGTTGATTTTTTTGACATATATTAGTGTATATATTATTGGGCTGTATTTCCTTTGACTTTGGATTTGAAAACTTAGATTTTTCTACAAAAATAATACGTTTAGGAAGAGATAACTAAACTACCTCTTCATTTAATAGCATTTTGTATCGATCCCTAGGCATTACTTTACTTTATGACTTGCATTGTAAATGCGGCGCATCTGCGGTGGCGCATGGGCAAACTTGCGTGACGCATCTTCCCTGGCGCATCCATGCTGATTTGCAGGGATGCGCCAGGGAACATAAATCTGCCCCTAAGGGGTCCCAGATGAGACCCATGGCTTCCTCGGGTAAATAACGTTGTGGAGATCCTTTTGGTTCAGTTGTCTTGAGGCAAAACCTGGACTGAGCTTAGGCGCTGTGTTAATACCAGGTGCACCCAAGATGGCCACAGAGATTTGCCAAAATCTCACAAGATCTCAGCAGTGCCCGATGGTCATAACAAAACACATGAAAGCCAATATAGTGTCACCAAAGAAAGGCTAATGGGACACTTTAAGGCATAATATCATGGGATTGTTCTGGGAGCTGAAAGAAAACATAATGAAAGTATAATATTGCTAGCACCATTATGATGTTATAACATGAGATGGCTCAGTGGATGAGATATCTTGATAGCATAATTGCGCTCGGACATTGTGTAAGGTAAGCAAGATCTGTGGTTGTGTCTAACGTGGCAGTGTCTAACGTGAGCAAGATCTATGGCAGATTGTGACAGTAAAGCAACTGTATCCAGCCAATAAATTTGGGGCTGAAGTTCATGCAATGAAGTCCACAAAAAAGATATTCATAACAACCGATCAAAGGCATTCTTAGTATCAATGGAGGCCAATGGCAGTGTTACATGATCTTTATTTATCATTTTGTATTATGTAAGTTCTACTCTATCTTTCCCCATCCCTCTGTTGCCGTCACATACCCTGCTGGTTTTTGGCTGTACTTAGAACATTATATATGAACGTTCTATGGTTACAGTTGAACAGTTATTAGTGGATGTTGGCCTGTTTTGCTGAGACTCAGAATAAAGTGCTCCTTAACATATCTTACCTAAACAGTTCTTTCAACCTCATTCCGACATTTTGTGACAAATTCAAGATACTACTTAATCGACCGTCCTTTGCTGAGGTTGGGAGTCGCAGTGGCATTTCCTCATGGTTGCTGCTTTTCCTCTGTGTGACCTGTGAGGTTCGCTTCCTGATGACAGTGTCTATGCTGTACTGACACTGGTAGGTACGTAACTGATTTCCTCCTGTGCTCCTCAAGGGCCATATGTATCATTCAAAATTGCGATCGCAAACGCTGAAATTCGCAGAATTTCGGCGTTTGCGATCGCAATTTAGCTAAGTGGGATGTATGAAAGGAAAACAGCCTCGCAAAATAAGTAATCGCTAAATTTGCGATTCCTTATTTTGCGATTGCATTTAAGGAATCGCAAATTGCGATTCCTTAAATGCAATGTAAGAGGCCCAGAAAAAGTGCAATTTGGCCTTCAGGAATCGCAAATTACCACCAACTTCAAGTTGGTGGTAATTTGCGATTTCTTTTAAAAATTCACTTTTTTGCATTTTTCAATGTGCCATGTGGCAGACATGTACATTTCAGGGGTGCAACAGGGTGTCCTTTTGACACCCTGGCACCCTTGAAATTGCATTCTCAATTTGCGATTCTCTAATTGAGAATGTCTTCCCATTCATTCCGAGGCCCATAGGAATGAATGGGGAGGTATTCCTTAATTGCAAATTGCAATTTGCGATTCGCAACTAAGGTATATGTAGGATTCGCAAAATTATTTGCAAATCCTACATACATAGCATTTTGCGATTCTCAAATAGCGATTCTCTCAAAGTCGCTATTTGAGAATCGCAAAACCAAAGTTTCATACATATGGCCCCAAATCTCTGCCTCCTCTTCATAATTGGAGAGAACTTCTGCTCACTAATAAACATGAACATCACAGCAGTTCAAGCATTTCAGTCACGTCTGTCATATTGAAACAACTGAAACTATTCATTTTACTACGCAGCCTCTCACTCCCCATAGATTAGTACCTTGTTATTCTGCTTTCCCACTTAATTTCAGATTGTCAATCCTGCTGCCTTGTTTTATATCGCCTCACACTTTGCCCTAGAGATTTGTAACAAGTTACCATATTGCATCACTCAGTGTGAGCCACCACACACATTTTTGAAACAAAAGGCGGAAAAAAGCCCTTGGAGTGGAAAAGATGGAAAGAGCAATTTTTTATTTACCTCACTCCCATAGAAGAAAGTAAAATGCCAGTCGAAAGGAGAAAATGTATTTTGTAAAATCTGTTGGGGTCAGACGTGCAGGAGAGTTTTCGCTCTTTACCAATAAGGAAAACATCTGACGACTAAGATGAGTACGATACATTTTAGAAGGCTATGCTGATGTTAAAACAATGTTTCAAACCCACTATTGGTAAAACTCTTGAAATATATAATTTTTATATGAGGTAGCAGGTAGCAGTGTGAAAATAAGAGTTCTTATGTTTCTCACTGCATTAAAAAGCCTCTCAAATATTCGCCCTTTCACCTAAGAAATGATCAGAGATCAACTAATGTAAAACACCTGCAAGAAATCTGTAGGCTTTAGGATGTAGTGTAGTTCCTAAAAATACATAGGACCTGTGCATTTGTTGAACAACATAAAAGAAGAGATTGGTGTCTAGGCTGATTCCGGATACAACCAGAGAATATGTCAGCCTGTACACCAGCTAGCTCACAGTGCCATCATA
Source organism: Triturus cristatus (assembly GCF_964204655.1). Classification (NCBI taxonomy): domain Eukaryota; kingdom Metazoa; phylum Chordata; class Amphibia; order Caudata; family Salamandridae; genus Triturus; species Triturus cristatus. The sequence goes on from NC_140589.1 coordinate 793,268,272, forward strand.
AGACCCCTAACCTTACAAAGGAGCGAATAGTTTCTGGCAACCATCGAACATGACAATCGTTGACCGTTCAAGGATCGTGGAAACATTACAGTACTTTACGTTCAGTCAATCGTGCTCACTTAGGGCCATATGTAGGTAGCCCAATACCGGTTGGTAACGGCCGATTTTCGGTAATTATACCGTTACCGACCGGTATTTAGGCTTTTGATATGTAGGGGGATCATTTCTGTATTCGGTAATTTATCGAATCGGTAAAATTACCGAAACGGTAATTTTACCGATTCGGTAAATACCGAATACAGCAATGAGATGTAGGGGGAGTGTGTGGTGGGTGTGGGGATTCGTTATTTACCACCAACTGAAAGTTGGTGGTAAATGACGAATGACTCAGTAAATGCATTTTTTGGCCCTTAGATGTGTGCAATGTGGCAGACACACATGCCCTCAGGGCATGTATGTGTGCCACATGTGCACACATGCAGGAATCAGGGGTGCAACAGGGTGTCAATGTGACACCCTGCCACCCTTTATTGAGCTCCCCCCATTACCGATTCGGTATTTACCGATTCGGTAATGGTAACTGGCTTCCCATTGATTCCTATGGGCTTCCTGGCCCATAGGAATCAATGAGATACAGGTTACCATTACCGAATCGGTAAATACCGATTCTAAAATATCGACACTTACCGAATCGGTATTTTTTTACCTACATTACATTTACCGATTCATAAATACCGAATCGGTAAAATTCGGTATTTAAGAATCGGTAAATGTAATTTACCTACATAAGGCCCTTAGTCTCAGAGAGATACACAGAATAAACATTGGGGACTTTTTCAATAAGTATTTATTGAACCAGCGTCATTCTAGTATAAAACATGTTTGCTGCAACAATCAATAGACAGAAGCTAATGTAAGAGATTACAAGCACCAACAGAGTAAATAGAAGGTAGAATTCTACCATGGTGCTAAAACAGTGAATATAAACATGACAGTAATCAAGCGTACTCGTACGATGCCGACCCTACCTAAGAGTACCTAAGTGTAACTAGCATGTATCTAGGTGTAAAGCCAAGAATCCCGTAGGAAAGAGCCAACCCCATTACCTGAAATGAGAGAATGAAGGACCCCGTCTTGGTCACAAGTTGGACACCCCACAAGGGATGTCGGATCACTGCGTGTTGAAGCTTCAGTGTGCAGGGACCTCAGTGTCTTGTGTCAGCGTGGATGCGTCTCCTCTAGTAACCTAGTGAAGGTGCAGTTCTTTTATACCACAAAGATAGCCTTGGGGTTCCTACCACAATCGATATGTTGTGAGTACGATTATGTAAAGGAGCCTAAATCAATTATTGCAACTATGCAACATAGCTCTGTCGCCCTAGGATGAAATATCGATGACTTTTGTACAGAGTTTGTTAATTCTGTTATGTACGTCATGTGCAGGGGATTTTACTAAGAACTTCATGCATAATAAATGAGGTTACTTTCAAGGAAACCAATCTACATTTATTCAGCATGTAACTGAGTAAAATGGAGATGCTAGAACCGCTATGCGGAGCTTTGCTACTTAGGCCTAGGTTGGGGAAAATAACAAGCTAATCCTACAGTGGAGGAGGTAATAAAATCAGTCAATGCGATTAAACAATCCATGTCTTGGGTCAGAGGAATTAATGAGGTTAAAGACACAAATAAAAGATGTGAAAGTGTGTCATGTAGGCAAAGATACGAACAGAAAGAACTATTCCAAAGATCACAAGTTTAAATCCAAATCTGAATTCTACGGTTGTAGGAACAATTCACATATTGCCAATTTCAGAGGATGTCTAGCTCTCTATAAGGACTGCAGTATATGCAACTGCCTGGGTCATTTTGCGAAGGTCTACTGTGAAGGCACATGTAAGATCAGAGTCAAAGTGGCAAAGACATCAGAAGACATCACAGGAAATATAGGTTTTACCAGTGGAGAAACAGACAAGAGTACTTACATTGTTTAGATGGTCCAAATGGAAGAAAAAACAGATAACAGAAGACTGTCAAACACTCACCAGTGTATTTTCAAGATACTAGAGGAAACCTTATCCTTTTTAGCAGACACTCATTCTCCATTTACAATTTTGCCTTCTGAGACGTTTGAATAATTTTTATTATCATGAGTTTGACTTTTGATGGCACCAGAATTAATCTGTTAGGATATTTCAATTCTACAGTGCAGATCAAAGATAGATCGACAGAGATCAAAATCTATTTATCATTAAATGGAGTAGGCATTCTAGGCTCTAGAGATACACATGATAAACTCATTCCCTGAGTTTTCAGTGACAAAATAGGGAAGCTAAAAGGCTGTACTCATCAGATAAAGTTAAAAAATGAGGACACTCATGTGAGACAAAAAAATTAAGAATGTCCCATTCAGTATGAGAAAAGATTTTCAGATGTGTATAGAAAAACTAAAGATAGATGCTATAATAGAACACTCTGAATTGTCTGTCTGGCTCTCTCCAATCATTCTTATAAAAAAGCTAATGGTGATGTAAGACTTTGCATGGACTTGAAAGCACTTAATGTGTGTATCACATTTGAACAGTCACCCTTTGCCCAAAGGGAACGATAGTTATTCAAAGTTCGATGGGGTATTTGTTTTGTCCATGTCAGACTTACGCAGTTGGTAGCATCAGATCAAATTGTCCAAATCTTCAATACATCTCATTGCATCTATTACCCCATTCAGAGTCTATTAATGTAAGGGAATGCCTTTCGGACACGTCAACATGCCATATGTTTGTACATATGCAGTATGTATATATCATAATGTGTGTACACTGCAGTGTGTCATGTCTTCAAGGAGATAGAAGCCAAAGTAAGGTGTTTTCAGGATAACATGTTGGTCTTTACTAGAAGCACCCAAGAACACATGGAAATATTGCGAAAAAGTTGTACAAGGCCTGGTACAGCAGGCTTAATTTTAAGTGCAGACAAATGCAAATTGTTTCAAAATCAAGTCAATTGCTTGGGGCAATGCATCTCAGCCAAGGGTGTACATCCAAAGGAATCATTGATGGATGCCACCCGCCAAGCACCTGCACCTTATGACAAAAAAAAATTAAAATCTTTAGCTGGTCTTTGAGAATACTGTAGCAAATCTGTAAAAGATTTTGCAGCTGTAATGGAACCTCTTCGTAAACTGCTAAGGAAAGGTATTGAATATATTTGGATTGAAGAACAGCATTGCCTGTTGGAGAACATAATAAAGAAAACGGATAAACCCATCTTACAACCATTTTCAACTGGAAATCATTATATAATGTTGGTTGATACTAGTGCTTATGGCTTGGGGGAGTGTTGTTGCAAAAGTTAGGACCCAAGCAGTGGATATTGTTGTACACATCTAAAACTCTGATGAAAGATGGTATTCCATCATGGAAAGAGAATTACTTGGATGTGTGTGGGCAGTATACCATTTCAGACTTTTCATATGAGGAAACAGGTTTTTGTTACATACAGATCATAAGCCACTGGTACAAATATTGTCTCTCCGTGATGGGGCAAATATTACTGCCTGCATAGCTAAGGATTGGCGCAAATCCTTAGAATATAGTTTTGAAATAACATAAGAGCCAGGTGGACATAATCAAGCAACTGGTTGTTTATCTAGGCTTTCATGTGAAGGTTCTCAAAGTTCAGTTGCCAACGCTGAAGTCTGATGTGATAGTATGTATCAGTGATGTGTGTGAGGTGAATGTGATCATGTGAGTGAGAGAAAATGACTTACAGAGGAGGCCAAGGATAATTAGCTTAAGCTTGTGAGAAACTAGGCATGTTAAGGTTGGCCATCCTATAAAACGCTGAAGGGGCCTCTGCACTCATTTTATCAATTTTCCCCAAAGTTAAGTGTGATTAATATTCAGGAATTAAAATTGTGTCCCTCCTAAGGTGGTACATGAGTTTCTTCTCAATGAGTGTCATCAAGGATACATGGGAATGTCCTCCTTGTAGAATCTACTAAAAGAATCATTTTGGTTTTGATGCTAATGCTGAACATTGGGTGAGACAATGTAATACTTTTTTTTAATTGTCTTTAATGAATTTTAGAATGTAGACAGTTAAACAGTTGACAGTTGCAAAGTATCAGTCATTCACAACATTGAATCCTATACACAGATTGACATATCATGGGATAGATAGGATAGATATAGTGGTATCTCACAGAAGATCCATTATGGGTTGGAGGGACAATTCCCATCAGGCGGCATGTCGGGGGGAGGACTGATCAGAGGTGTCTAGTGTTAAGGTTTGGAGATATGCACAAAAGGGCATACAAATATCCCTAGGATGGGATGTAGGAGGTTGCAGATTGGTATAATCCTCCCCCATGCCCTCACAGCAGCTCATAATTTCCAGCCAGCCTGGCACAGTGGGCAGGCTGACACTACCCCAGTGTAGGGCTATCTCCCTTTTGCCCAGCAGCAGCACCATAGAGACTAAACGACTTATTGTGTGTGGGATGTTCTGCGTGTGTACCCCAGTAGAGCCGTCAGAGGATCCGGGGTCAAGACATGTGCGGACATGGCTGATATGTGGGAGTATATAGCCATCCTGTAAGTGGCCACTGCTGGACATGTCCAGTTCAAGTGTGCACAATCCACCTCCGTAGCACCACATTTTTTACATCTATCAGATAGGAAGTTGTCAAATTTGTCAATGTCAGCTGGGGAGAATTAATACCTGTGTAAGTATTTAAAGTGCAATAGCTTGTGCCTCTGGTTTATGGAAATATTCTTGGTGTGTGTACAACAGTAGCTCTATATTTGGTCCACGAGCTGCGTCCCCAGCTCTTTCCCACTTTTCCCGCACTCATGTGGTGGTGTCTTGTCTCAATGTCATGCATGAATGGTAGAGTCTGGAGGTCATGTGGCTTCCGTATGTGGCTGTAACCAGCATTGTCAGGGGTGGGAAGTCATCCGGTGGAAGTGGGTGGGTGGGCACGAGGAAGCATAAAGTGTTGTGTAGTCTCTTAAAAATAAAATAAAAAGGTCCATGTAAAGGATATCTCGTGCTGGCATGGTGCTGGTGTTGGTTAAGTGCAGGACACGGCCGTTTGGAAATAGATCACCAATTGCATACAATGAGTGTCGGTCAAAAGTACATTGACCAGTGCCTCTTTAGTGGGGGGAGGCCATGGGTTGTTGGGGAGAAGGAGAGCGCCAGAGTATAAAAGGCCCCCACCAAGTAATCATTGCATTCGGCTCCATGTCTAGCATGTCCTGGAGACCGTCTGGATATCTTGGAGCTCCAGTGGTACTCCCTTGGGTAAAATCTGTGAGTGAAGTAGTCCTTCTAGATGCATTGAATGCGTGCATCACGGTGGTACCACCAACAGGTGTAATGACATTGGGCGGCAAAGTAGTAGAGACAGAAATCTGGAACCTCAAATCCCTCTCAGTTGTAGGGGAGAGTGAGGGTGTCCCCGTGGATTTGAGGGTGGCCCCCAGCCCATACCAGGCCCTGTAGAATAGTCCTGCGTAGAGTGCGGAAGAAGGTCTGCTGCAGTGGAAGGGGAATAGCTATGAATAAATATAGGTACTTATGGAGTACCACCATTTGAATTATAGCTATTCGAACCACCATGGAGAAGGGTAGTCTGATCCATCGATCCACTTGTGACATGAGGGATGTCATAGCGGGGCCGTAATTGCGTTGCAGAATCTGGTCCCTATCTCTGTGTATATGCACACCAAGGTATTTAGTGCCAACCTCAGCCCAGCGGAGGGGAGTTCTGCATGTGGTGCTTGGGCGGTGTTGGTCAGGGGAAAAAGTTCTGACTTATTCCAGTTGATATGGAGTCTTGACAGGTCTCCATAATGTGCTATTTCTCTCATTAGTGGGGGTAAATTTTCCTGTGGATGTCTACCAAAGAGTAGGATATCGCCTGCGTATAGAGAAAGTAGTAGAGGGCTATGTGTTAGTTGCAGCCCATGGTGTATGTGGTATCCTGTAAGATGCAGACCAGTGTGTCCATTGCAGCTATGAAAAGAAGAGGGGATAATGGGCATCCTTGTCTGGTGCCTCAGAAGATGGGAAAAGGATCTGTGAGCATGCCGTTTACCCTCAGGCAAGCCATGGGCCCGTTGTATAGAAGCTTAAATAGGGCTAGAAATGGAGGGAGAATGCCTACTTTACATAGGACTGCATATAAAAAGGGCCACTCTAGTGAGTCAAATGCCTTGTTGGCATCCAAAAGGGCCACTGCTGCAGCCATGTTAGAGAAGACTTTATTTAGTACTGCAAATATAGTGCAGAGGTTTAGTGAAGTCAACCATTGCAAAAACAACAGTTGATGGACATAATGCAGAACAATATCATACATTCACCCCAGTACAGAGATCTGAGCCAAAATCCATCGTTTTTTTGCTCACCATGCCATTCCAGTTTGAACCCAGCCATATGCAAATCAGTCTTGACCCTGTGCCTCATGGGAACAGTCCAGCCCGAACTGCCAAGCCAGGTCCTCCCTGGACTGGAACCAAGCATCCTAGGACCGGTTTCGGGGTTTCTCCCCACTTCATCCAGGATAGCTTGATTCCAGTGGCATGGAGAGCACGGGACTCACGTCTGAGCATACCCGTCCCACTCGGGGTGACAAATGCAAAAACAACAGTTGATGGACAGAATACAGAACAATGTCATACATTCACCCCAGTACAGAGATCTGGGCCTAAATCCATCGTTTTTTTGCTTATCATGCCAATCCAGTTTGAATCCAGCCATATGCAAATCAGTCTTGACCCTGTGCCTCATGGGAACAGTCCAGCCCGAACTTGGCAGTGATTTGCATATAGCCAGGTCTAAACTGGGGTGGCATGGTGAGCAAAAGAATGATGGATTTAACCCAGATCTCTTGACTGGGGGTGAATGTTTTGATTTGTTCTGTATTCCGTCCATCAATTTTGTGTCTTTTGCTTTCTCGCCCTAAGTGTGCCAGGTATGCTCAGACGTGAGTCCTGGACTCACTGTGCCACTGGAATCAAGCTATCCTGGCTGAAGAGGGGTGAATCCCCAAAACCGGTCTTAGGATGCTTGTATCCGGTCCAGGGAGGACCTGGCTTGGCAGTTCGGGCTGGACTGTTCCCATGAGGCACAGGGTCAAGACTGATTTGCAAATAGCCAGGTCTAAACTGGGGTGGCATGGTGAGCAGACGAATGATGGATTTAACCCAGATCTCTTGACTGGGGGTGAATGTTTTGATTTGTTCTGCATTCCGTCCATCAATTTTGTGTCTTTTGCTTTCTCGCCCTAAGTGCACCAGGTATGCTCAGACGTGAGTCCTGGGCTCACTGTGCCACTGGAATGAAGCTATCCTGGCTGAAGAGGGGTGAAACCCCGAAACCGGTCCTAGGATGCTTGTTTCCGGTCCAGGGAAGACCTGGCTTGGCAGTTCGGGCTGGACTGTTCCCATGAGGCACAGGGTCAAGACTGATTTGCATGTAGCCAGGTCAAAACTGGGGTGGCATGGTGAGCAAAAAAATGATGGATTTAACCCAGATCTCTTGACTGGGGGTGAATGTTTTAATTTGTTCTGCATTCCGTCCATCAATTTTGTGTCTTTTGCTTTCTCGCCCTAAGTGCGCCAGGTATGCTCAGACGTGAGTCCTGGGCTCACTGTGCCGCTGGAATCAAGCTATCCTGGCTGAAGAGGGGTGAATCCCCAAAACCGGTCTTAGGATGCTTGTATCCGGTCCAGGGAGGACCTGGCTTGGCAGTTCGGGCTGGACTGTTCCCATGAGGCACAGGGTCAAGACTGATTTGCAAATAGCCAGGTCTAAACTGGGGTGGCATGGTGAGCAGAAGAATGATGGATTTAACCCAGATCTCTTGACTGGGGGTGAATGTTTTGATTTGTTCTGCATTCCGTCCATCAATTTTGTGTCTTTTGCTTTCTCGCCCTAAGTGCACCAGGTATGCTCAGACGTGAGTCCTGGGCTCACTGTGCCACTGGAATGAAGCTATCCTGGCTGAAGAGGGGTGAAACCCCGAAACTGGTCCTAGGATGCTTGTTTCCGGTCCAGGGAAGACCTGGCTTGGCAGTTCGGGCTGGACTGTTCCCATGAGGCACAGGGTCAAGACTGATTTGCATATAGCCAGGTCAAAACTGGGGTGGCATGGTGAGCAGAAGAATGATGGATTTAACCCAGATCTCTTGACTGGGGGTGAATGTTTTGATTTGTTCTGCATTCCGTCCATCAATTTTGTGTCTTTTGCTTTCTCGCCCTAAGTGCACCAGGTATGCTCAGACGTGAGTCCTGGGCTCACTGTGCCACTGGAATGAAGCTATCCTGGCTGAAGAGGGGTGAAACCCCGAAACTGGTCCTAGGATGCTTGTTTCCGGTCCAGGGAAGACCTGGCTTGGCAGTTCGGGCTGGACTGTTCCCATGAGGCACAGGGTCAAGACTGATTTGCATATAGCCAGGTCAAAACTGGGGTGGCATGGTGAGCAAAAAAATGATGGATTTAACCCAGATCTCTTGACTGGGGGTGAATGTTTTAATTTGTTCTGCATTCCGTCCATCAATTTTGTGTCTTTTGCTTTCTCGCCCTAAGTGCGCCAGGTATGCTCAGACGTGAGTCCTGGGCTCACTGTGCCGCTGGAATCAAGCTATCCTGGCTGAAGAGGGGTGAAACCTTGAAACCGGTCCTAGGATGCTTGTTTCCGGTCCAGGGAAGACCTGGCTTGGCAGTTCGGGCTGGTCTGTTCCCATGAGGCACAGGGTCAAGACTGATTTGCATATAGCCAGGTCTAAACTGGGGTGGCATGGTGAGCAAAAGAATGATGGATTTAACCCAGATCTCTTGACTGGGGGTGAATGTTTTGATTTGTTCTGCACTCCGTCCATCAATTTTGTGTCTTTTGCTTTGTCGACCAGTGCGGCACAAGATAATCTGTTCCATCAATAGGGTGAGTCTAGTGGCAAGGACTTTTGCTAGGTGAGAGGGGGTGATATGAAATACAGCGGGTGAGATCCTTGCCTGGTTTCAGCAATGCTGTCAACACCACTTCTCGTAGCAAGGGCGGTAATTTGCCAGTGCTCTGTGCCTCATTGTATACTGTTAGGAGTTGCGGAGCCAGCTGCTGTTTAAAAGTTTTGTAAAAGGGCCCTGTAAGCTCATCTAGTCCTGGTGCTTTGGTTCCGTCCAAAGCTGTGATGGCTTGTGTCACCTCCTCCAGCGAAATGGGTTCGCTTAAAAACTCCTGTTGAACGTTCGACAACCACACAATCACGATCCCCTCAAGGAATGAGGCGATCCTGGAGAATTTTCCGGTCGCATGGGCCGTGTACAAGTTCTGGTAATAGCGTTTGAAGTTGTGTAGGATGTTTTCCCCTCCACTAAGGACTGTTCCTGTTTCGGAGCAGAGCTCTGCTATCTAGTCCTGCTGATGGTCTGGGAGTTGTAAAGGTGTCAGTGTTCTTCCAGGCCTCTCTCCATATTGGCGGGCATTAGCATATTTACCCATGTACAAAATCTCTCTGTTGGCCAGGTCTCTGAGCTCGCATTTGTGTCAGCAGCCACGCATTCTAGATCCCTCAGCTCGTTCTCAACGTACTGTAGTTGAGTACGGCTGTCCCTCAGGACACCGGTGTGTTTCGAAATGCACACCCCTGGAATAGATGCCTTAAAGGCTTCCATAGGGTGGCTCGGGTGGCTACTGTGCCAGTGTTGAATGATGGCGGTCATTAGCTCACTTCAAAGCACGGGGTCTTGTAAGGTGTCTCCTTGGAACTGCCAACTATATGCAGGTGGGCACCCATATGGGATGTGTAATTTATGTGTGACAGAGCTGTGATCTGATAGTATCAGGGGAAGGACAGAAATGTTAGCTACCCATAAGGTGGCACTCTTTGACAGGAGTCAGTAGTCCAATCGAGTCCATATAGAGTGGGGGAATGAGTAGAAGGTGTGTCCGGGAGTATGCTGGTGGCGTGTGCGCTAGACATCTAATAAAGAGTATGTTTCAGTTATGTGTCAGAATACTCCTCTGGTGCGGGATTTATCAGTGGTTTGAGTACTGGTTCAGTCTGCCCGTAGAGAGTGTGGCATGTTGAGATCACCCCCTACAAGTAAATGATTTGTTTCACGACTGTCGATCCAGAATAGTATGTCTTGGCAAAAATCAGGATGATCCACGTTAGGTGCATAAATATTTACCAATAGGACTTTTTTGTCAGCTAATGTACCTTGCAAAATTATGTAGCGTTCATTCAGGTCCATGTGGTATGCGTGTCGAATGAACAGGACACTTTTATGGATGAGGATACAAGAGCCTCAGGTGTACAAACTGAAACAGGAGAAGTATCAGTGGGATCCCCATTATTTAGCAAAGGTATGGTCTTTTCAGGGAGGTAGGTGCGTTTCCTGTGGGAAAGCAATTTTAATATTGTGTCTCTGTAGACATGAGAGCACCTGCTTGTCCTTTCGTGTACTGCTGATGCCACGGATATTCCACGTCATAGCGGTACGTTCAAGTCTCTTAAATAGCAAGGGTCTCATAGGTAAGCTGGAATGGGAGCTGGCTTGGTGGAGGATGTTGTGTGATGGCTTGTAAGAAAAATTGTGTGGTACATCATAAGACAACAGAAGACAATTAGGTTACTAAGACCAATTACCATAAAACACAACCTCCCTACTCCCCACCCACACTAGATTAAATGTCATCCAGTGAATCCCAGTTGTGTTAAAAAAACATATAAACAAGAGAGAAACAGGTGGTGAACACCATGGGGGCCCAGCGGCGCTCCAACGACGGCGGCTCCTCTGAAATTGGAATTACTATACGGTAGTCGTGCAACCACTAGTGAGGAATAATTACAGGCATCGGATGCAGGGTTACAGATGCAGATCACATCAAGTCAAGGGGGCTAGCTCATACAATGATGTGCATTTGAATCTCCAGAAGTCTGCGCTGTACAGCTCGAAGCAACCTGTGTTGTTGGGGAAGAGTGTCTCGAATATTCTGTTCTTGAGTGTGGGGATAGCGAGTGCTTTGACAGCGGAGACTTTGCCCTGATCTCCTTGCAGAAAGCCGCCGCGTCTGCTGGTGTATCCATAATTTGTATGCAGCCTTTATGTTCTATTTGTAAGCGGGCTCGGTACAGCATGGCATAGCGGACACCCAGCTTACGCAAGGTGCTCTTGACATCAGCAAATTTACATCTGGGCTCTTGTACCATGGGGGTGAAGTCCGGAAACAGCGAGACGTTGGCGCCTTGACACCTGAGTGGGCCCTTTTCCCGTGCTAGCCGGAGAGCAGTGTCTCTGTCTCTGTAATTAAGCAGGCACGCTATATTGTATTGTGGTGGGGTGCCCTCTGGTGGCCTAGGGCCAAGGGAGTGGTGGGCCCTTTCCACCATGAAATTGGCAGAAAAGCTGGAGCGTTCGAAGAGTTCCGTTAGTAGTCGTTCCACGAATAACTCTGGGCATCCCGTGTTGGTGGTCTCTGCGATACCTGCCATGCGGATGTTATTCCAGTGTGATCTAGCTTCGAGATCTTCGATTTTCATGGCCACTTGTTTGAGCACTCCCTCCATTTTTTCCATGTGTTTCCGTGTTGTAACGGCAGCGTCCTCCAGGTCTGATAACCTCTTCTCTGTGCCATCTAGACGTACTGCATGGTTATCCAGTTGTTCACCCAGCCTATCAATGTGGCCCGTTAGCGTGTCGAATAGGGGTGGGCAGAATTTGCGAAATTCACTTTCGCAAATGATCGCGAAAATGTTAAAAATCTCCGCAAACACGCGGAAATATCGCGAAGATGCGGAAGTTTTTTTCCCGCCCGTTCGCTGTATTTTCTGCGTGGTCGCGGCTCGCCAACTTACCCATGCGGTAGCTCGCGGGCGCGGCCATCTTGTTTTCACTTGTCTCGCAGTGCATGATCGCGAGAAGAAAGACGTGATCGCGCGACGCATGACATTACTGCGGGCGCGAACTGTCGCGAGACAGCGCAAATGGCTACCAACAATCCAACATCTCATGGAGAACGCGACCGGATCGGGAAAACTTGTCGGCGAACGCGGGGATTCAGGTAAGGCGATCGCGCGCACGCGAGAATGTATTATTTTACAGCGCGAGCAAGAAACAAATTATCGCTAAGCTGGGGAATGCGGAAATTTTGACATTTTCGGCTTTCCGCGGAACGCAAAAATGCCAAATTATCACAATTTCCGCGAACGGAACGGAATTTTGGCCCAGGCCTAGTGTCGAATCGGGCATTCATTGCGCTGAATCCTACTTTTAGTTCAGCCATTATGGTGGTAGTGTTACTAGTGGTGGTGGCTTCTGGGCCGTTGTCTGTGGACTCATCCATGTCAGAGTGTGTGCCACGACTTTCCGGAGGCTTCGGGCAGTTGAAAGCGAGTCTTCTCTGCGTGGGATCTGTTCTGCCCATGGTGCAGCTGTAGTGAGCTGCAGTTGCCCCATTAGAGCAAGTAAGTTTGAGGTCCAGTGTCGAGGATGTGGCGTCACTCCTACTGTTGCTTTCCCTGTCACAGTTTAGTTGAGTAGGCCCTCTCACTCCCTCAAATGCCACAGAGATTGGGCACCAACTACACCAGTGGCCGCATGATCCTTATTTGGGTTACATCTGGTTGCTTCTCCCCAGTGCCCATGCATCTGTATGAATTGCTCGGTGATAGGTGGGATCCGAGTTGGGAGCTGGGGATGTAGGGAGGGTGTTGCTCAGTTGTATTGTGTCCTTCCCCCCCACGGGGTCTTTATGGCCTTTGAAGTCTGTCTTCTGGGGTGCGGCTGCACCTTGGTGTGATGGTACACAACACTTGCCTTTCAAGATTGAGTATGTACTTGCAATGCACCCCTATTCTGTGGGTTACTAGCCCGCTGTTTGCATGGGCAAATGCGCAGACTTTTTAGACTTACCGTGCTGCACCAACTATGCGCTTGGCCTACCTCTGTAGAAGATCCGGTGATGTCTCCCTACTGTGGCCCCACGCTCCCTCACATCGGGGTCCCAGCAGGTTGTGTCCACAGTAGGCCTGGTATCACAACATGTTGACAGACTCCCTGGCATGCCCTCAGCTCTGCGGCAGTGATTCGGCTCTCCCTCGTGGCCGCCTACCAACGGCCATTCTTCCTTACTGAGGTAGGGTCCTTTGCCCCATATTGTAGCCGACAGCAACTGCACCGTGGAGGCAGGAAAGCAGGGTATGGAGGAGATGAGGTGTGGAGGGTGGCGTCAGTTCTGATGGGATCGGCCGATCCCTGCCTTATTCTTGCCCGCAGCCCCTGTCGCTGTGGAGCCTCCGAGGCCATACTGGATGCACTCTCACTCTCCTCGGAGTTCGTGGTTGTCAGGTTCCCATATGCATCGTATCCCTCCGGGTGTGCTGTAGATGATAATTGGCAGCGGTTGTCGGAGTTTCACTGAGATGCGGTGGATGTTGCGGCCACGCCCCAACAGCTTAATACTTGTGCTACTTCTGATAAAAACTGTAAAATCTAAGTTACATATAATGGGATTCCATTTGTTGCTTAAAAGGATGGCTGAGCTTTTATGATCCCATAATATTAAACACATTGGAACAGCAGCATTATATGATCCCCAGTGCAATAAACCGATAGAACACTTCAAATAAATATCTCCATAAAAGTGTTCAAGTTGCACTTGTAATTAAAGTTCCGTTAATTTTTTCTATCCATAAAAGGACTTATAGAATTTCAATGGGATATCAACCAACTTAAAATGATTGTCCTTGGTGGCTCAGGTCCAAGATCCCTACATCAGATGAGTCTAATAATGCCAAGGATTCTGCTATCATTCAAAGCAAACTTTTATGTTATTAAAATAAATACAAAAACCACAAATCAAGTACTTCTGACACTACAGTAGGTGATTATGCTATAGTTTGTAGTCTCAAGTGCGCTGAAAAAAAAAAGTAGATTCTTGAAACCTATGAAAGTAGTAAAAGCAAGTGAAACATGTGTCATTACGCAAAACGGCAAATGTTGGAATTTATGAAAAGTATTGAAATGTGTTGTCAAAGATGTAATTTTAAATGTAGATAGTGAAGAAAATAGTAGTTCTGCTGGAGATTCATGGTATTTTCACCCCACACAAACCATCAATTCTTATACTAATAGTAGTGTACCCATTCACATTCCTTCTCCAACTAGTGACATACAGATACAGATACTGAGACTGATGACTGCACACGCTTGGGATTGTCACATGATTAAAGTGGTTCTATTGCTGAGAGTGTCAAAAATGTACCTTGAAATAGAGAACCATCTTGGAAATGTCTTTAAGATTGATGATCATTAGTTATACCTATTTGTTGTTCTCTGCAAAAGAAAGATTAAATGTTCTTAGTATCAATAGAGGCCAATGGCAGTATTGTATTATATTTATTTATCATATTGTAAGTTTTAAGTTTGATCCCATCCTTTCCCATCCCTTTGTTCCCTTCCCCTTCCCCTTCCCTCTGGCTTTTGATTATGTTTAGAAGGTTATATATGAACATTCTATGGTTACAGTTGAACAGTTATTAGTGGATGATGACCTGCTTTGTTGAGACACAGAATAAAGTGCTCCTGAGCTTTACCTACCTGAGGAGTTCTTTCAACTTTAATCTGACAAGTAGTTCCTCCACACTGTTTAAATCTTCCCATGACAAGAGCCACTCTCTTTATGTTTGTGCTAACAATCTGTGGGGTATAAAGTAATATTGGTCCCTGTCTGTATTGTCAGAATTCTCTGAGACTGCTCCTTTCTGTACATAGTTTTGTGTCAACAAGTAGCATAGATAGTGGTTGATATACTTTGTAGTCTAGGGGCTTTCTTTTTAGGCATTGAAATCATAATAATGATTTCCTATTTCTTAGATAATGGAAACATTCTCAATGTCACTGCTTCTTCTAGTATCCAGAGGAAACTGCCAATGAGACTACCTATGTGAATCAAGTAGAACTTCAAATTGTATCCCCTGAGGGATTTATCTCTGTTTGAGAACCCCACTGCTCTAAGCAACTCCTCACAGTCCATCTGTCACTAGTAATTAGTCTGTGCCAAAATCCAATCCATTGTTTTTCTGCCCACCATGAGAGCTCAGACAGGAACTAGCCATATGCAAATCAGACTTAGTCCTGTTCCAATACAAACAGGTCCCAGGATACTTGTTTCTGGTCCAGGGAAGACATGGATTGGCAGTTCGGGCTGGACTGTTCCCATGAGGCACAGGGTCAGACTGTTTTGCATATGGCCATGTCTGAACTGGGGTGGTGGAGTGAGCTAAAGAATGATGATGGATTAAACCCAGATCAGTTAACTGGGGGTGAGTGTTTGATTTGCTCATGCGCTCCGTCCATCATCCCCTTTGGTATCGCTTTGTTCACCCTAAATTGGCAGGGTATGCCCAGACTAGGGTCCCTTGCTCACTTTGCCACTGGATTCAAGATAGCCTGGCTGATGAGGGTTATGAACATGAAACCGGTCCCAGGATACTTGTTTCCGGTCCAGGGAACACATGGCTTGGCAGTTCGGGCTGAACTGTTCCCATGAGGCACAGGGTCAGACTGATTTGCATATGGCCATGTCTGAACTGGGGTGGTGGAGTGAGCTAAAGAATGTTGATAGATTAAACCCAGATCAGTTGACTGGGGGTGAGTGTTTGATTTGCTCAAGCGCTCCGTCCATCATCCCCTTTGGTTTCCCAATACAAACATCCCACCCCAATCTGCAGGTCAAGTTCCCTCTGAGAGGGAACATAAATAACCCCAGAAAAATTTTGGCAATCCAATGTACGCTATAAGACTGTACAACACTACATTCTATGCTACTCCACTATAGGTCACTGCACGCTAAGCTACTACAGTCTACGGTATTCCACTGTATGACACTGCACTCTACGACGCTCTGCTCTATGCTAACCCACTACATGTTACTCCACTTTACATCACTAGACTTTACACCACTAAACTCAATATTATTACACTTTACACTACTTCAGTGTACGCTAATCCACTATATGCCACTCCACTCTACTTCACTCTTATCTACACCACTACACTCTACGCTATTCCACTGCATGCCACTCCACTGTACCACATTCCACTCTACTCCACTCTCCGGCACTCTATGACACTATACTGTATGACAGTACACTTTACAACACTCTTCTCCAATCCACTTCACAAAACTCCACTTAATGACACTCCACTCGTTGACAGTAAACTGTAGGATTTTAATTATAAAGTTGAAATGTTATTAAAAAATCAAACTATATATTAACTATACCTTGCCATTCTCTCATACATTGTGTCCTCACAAACCATGTAATTTCAGATGTCACAAGTGTTATATCTATATCACAATATCTCTGCAAACTTCATTACGAGAAAGGAAGCCAGCACTCAAGGGAATTAAAACTGTTTAATGAATCAGATCACTTTGGGCACTAGAACACAAGAGAGATGCGTTTCGGCAGTACCACTGTTTTACTCAATCTGAAGTGCACCATGTTGGTGCTTCATTTAAACATTATTCGCAGTAATATAATAGACATGTGCGAACATGTAAAACATTTAAACATTACTGTAGCTTCTCAGTATTAATAGCAACATTTTTTTTTTAATCTTAAATGAGTTAACTATCAACCAACATTCAACCAGGGCCACTGAGCGCTATTCCTGTCATCAGTAAGATTTGTTTATGTTGCAAAATCCCACCTCACATCTTACAACAATTTTATGAAGTGCCTCATTATCTCCTTCTATCCATTTAGAAGGGCACGTGCTGAGATCTTTCTGTTATCTGCTTCCTCAGACTTATGCTGTTATTCTGACATTGTGCACCACTTCCGGTTTTCCATGCCATGGTCATAAACATTGCTGATCCACTGCCAAGACATTGTGAAGACCTCCCTTTCTTTCACCTCAGAGGCGCAACTAGAGCCAAATTTCGGGGGGGGGGGGGGGACTACTAAACATTTCGGGTGGGGGGGGGGCTGATTCTTCCAGCAATATGCAGAGTGGAGATGCAGGGGCTCTAAGAAGGGGTGAAAACACAAGAAAGACTTGTTAGCAAGCAAATGGTCTTTTAAAGACTCGGGTGCGGCTGTGTGTGTGCCCAGAAGCTGTCTCAGTCCAGGCACACGAGGGGGGAAGGGCTGAGGCCCTTTCAGCCCAATGGGCATTGCGCGCCTGTTTCACCTACACTGCTAACAGCCTGCACCAGCTTCTTCAGGACATGGAGGTCCCAGGCAGTCCAGTGTCCATTGCTCATAGGTTTGAAATCCCCCAGGTCTCCTAGTCCCTCAGTTCAAAGTCATCTGACCCTTTCTGCCGACACCCAAGCCCTGGAGGCCTCCTCTGGCCACCACCCGCCATTTTGTATATTCCACTGTTGTGAGGGATGCTCCATTGCTGTCTCTCTGTACTCAGTGAACACACAGCATTCAAAAACTGCTACAGCACGTGCACCGTCAATTTCATCTCTCGCGAGAGCATCTTGCCGATCACAGACTCCACCTTGCACCAAACAGGAAATAGGGTCTCAAATGGGAGTTGAGGCAGCACAACCATTCAGATTTATAGCTTTCGCTACCACCGTCATTTCGATAAATTATGACAGTGTTTATTTGGATTTCAGAAACAAAACAAGTAGTTAATTACAATGCATTAATGCATTCTATATAAACAAATAACAAATAGAGAACTAAACAGTTGAATCCTTATTACCATTAATGGTCTGATGTCCTTATGCACCAGCATCACATCTGACAAAGATTTACAACCATATGTTATCTCAACGAACCGGCAACTTGAAGGTTCATTAATATTAGTGTATTCGCTAACAGCGATGCATTCATTTAAATACTCACAATGTGGTTTTAATCAGAAAAGCTCTTATCTTCCAACACTGGGCAAATATGTTTTAGCGACCAGTGATCCATGTGAGGGCAATTCATTCTTAAGTGTCTTACTATTTCTACTTCAGTATTACATAATTTACATAATCATTCCCCTCTTCCAATGCTGCCCATGATCCTTCAATTTTCAAAACTAGCAATAGCCCAAAATTAAAATGCATGCAGTGCGCCTATTATCCTTTTATCTAGGTTTGTACATAAAGGCCATAATTATTATTTGCTTTGTATGATTTAAGCTACTGTGAGCTGAAGGATTATTCCTTGATAGATACAATAACGCGTGTTTTAAAAAACAAATGTGTATTCTTACCTTGGCAACTCATTTGTAAGCCTTAAACGTACTTTTAGGGTCATCAAATGGCCTGCAATTGCACGGTCGTCTTCCAATTCCTAATTTTTCACTAGGAAAATAAGTTCTATCTGTTTAGGTTGTTGGCTACCTTCGCAGGTTCAGCAGCAAGCCCACCTAAGCCTACAGAATGTTTCATAGAGTACAAAATATTGCTAGACTAGCTCCGGACTTGCCAGTAAATAGCTTATGTGAGCACGAATCATTTCAAAGGGGGTGGAGCTGCTGAAGCCAAATATGTAACTGACTTTCACAAAGTGGAAGGTCAATTATGGAAAATAAAATATAATTGGGTTATATATTATTTTCCATATTTGACCTTCCATTTTGTGAAAGTCAGTTCCATATTCCAGCTACTATGCAGGGAAATAATACGCTTTAAGTGCTACTTCTTTAGCATCTTAAAAAAGCGGATATTCACAGGAATGAAATACTGAGCCCCGTTTATTCACCAGCAGCATTGTCCACAGCACTTTTCCTTGCAGCTTTTTATGGCACTCTTGAGATGTTTTTTGTTAATAAGTCACTGGTACCCTGTATTTCAAAATTTGCGAGTTCTACTTGTGAATCTATTGCCTGGGATTGAAGTGTATGAATCTAAATATATTAATGTGTAAGTGTTGTTGATTTCTGTCTAAATCACGTTTGATATGATAATATGAAAGGGTGGTCATTGATTGCAGTTTTCGTATCAAGGTGTGGTCTGTAAGCGCCATATAGTTCATATGGTGCAAAGTAACCATATTTTAATAATATATTTTAACAGCAAAATGTCAGGTAGTTCTGGTTTATAAGCATTAAACACGATTGGGACAAGAGGTCACCCTCCTTGACCCCAACACCTCTAATACACCTTGCCCTGTCAGTACACAAGCCAGACCTCCTTAGTGGAACCCTTGTCCAGTTCACTGTATATCTTTGCTTTAATTTTAACCAAAAGACCAGTAATTGAACTCATCTATTTTTTTTATTAGTGATTCCTCTACACTGTCTAACAGAATGTATGACGTTACAACGCATACATTCACAATGTGGTATTTTACATCATGTTCGTTACAACGCAAGTCATTACAACGACTTACGCTGGAGGGCGGTGGACTTAGGAATAGTATGATTTACTATTCCAACTGCGGCAGCAGGTGCTTTTAAAACTACAAAATACTTCCAAATATGGCGCCTCACCCGAAGACAGCACCCGGTGCCGTTGCACCGGTCGCACCACCCTAGTGCCGGCCCATATTCCCCACAACCCTGCCACATATGTTGCGGCCAAAATTGTTTTTGCACTATAGATCTTTTTTATTGTCGCTATAGGTTTGGAGCCCAGTTTCTTTGATGAAACTAGAGACTGCAACCAAAGTTCTGTCCATTGTTTATTGCCCTGCAACCCACCATGTGTGACCAAGTTTGTTTTCTATCAAAAAAACTCCCAAATAGGAGAAGGTCTCCTCTACTGTTAATTTTCTAGTCCCAATATAAAAAGATGGAATCCTATTGGGAGGGAGTGCTCCTGACACCGCGACAAAGGATTTAAACTTGCTAACCTTTAGATCCAGGGATGACATAAAACACACATAGGTATCTATTAGGCGTTGGAGTGCTACTCCTGTCATGGCTATGAAGACAGCGTCATCCGCATTAGCCAGGATCAGTAGTAGCGCTGGGGGACGGTTGGGACATCTACCGTAGGTCCTGTTAAGGCTGCTTCCACCCCATTTGTGTATAACGAAAACAAAAATGCAGCAAGTCCGCAGCCTTGTCTAACTCCTCTCATGATTTGGAAGGGTCTTGAGAATTCCCCATCCCTTCCATAATGAACACACGCCGTCGCCTGTGAATAAATTCCACGGATTAGATTGATCATCTGGAAGTCAATGCCCATCTCTGACATCATGGCACATAACTTCACATGGTTTACAGTCAAAAGCTGCTGTTAGGTCCATGAATGCCATGTAAGTCTGCCCTCCCTTTGCTGTGGTATACTTAGCGATAGTCAAACTCAGGGTCAGATATTGACCAATCGTGCCTCTGCGCTTCTGAAAGCCATACTGGGTTCGCATCAAGACATTCTTTCCCTCGCCCAATCTTCTAGCCTATTTAGTGGGACACGGCCCAAAATTTTGGCAGTGCAGTCTAAGAGGGAGATAGGCCGATAATTTTGAGGATTAGACTTATTACACTTTTTATGTATTGGGACAATAATGCTTGTTTTCCATGATGCAAGCTGTCCCTTATTAGAAATGTTGTTAAATATAATAGTTAGCGGTGGGGCCCACAGCTCTTAGTATTCTAAAAAGAAATCAACGGGAACCCCATCTGGACCTGGTGCTTTAGCACAACTGCACTTGGCCAGGGCAATTCTCACTTTATCCAGATTAAAAATAATAGGCTTGCTTGAAATCTCCACCGGTTCAAGCAAATCGCCCTTCGACACAGTCTTACTCCCAAAAATACCTTCAAAATGCACCACCAATGTGTCTTCATCCACATGGTTATCCAAGTTTTTCTCTGTGTTTTTTTTTTTTAAAAAGGAGCATTAATGACATTCCAAAATTCCCTACTATCATTTGAAGAAGCAACCTTAGCCAGATTTTCCCAGGCCTCTTCTATCCTCTCCACTTCCCTATTTTTCCTCGATTTCTTATATTTCCTACGTAAGTCTTTAATCAGGAGCTGGTCTCTGGGAGATGCTTTAAGAGCCCTACGGAGATCTTGTAAAGCCCAAACGCAAACTTCATCAAACCATTAAGTTTCCGGCCTCTCCTTAAAGGAATTAGGCCGATTCAGGGACAGCTTAACTTCTTCAAGTAAGTCCAGGAAATTTGGAATTAAGGTATCTGGGACAGAAACAGGATCTAAACAATCCTTAACCAAATCCAACTTATTAGTTACCACTCGTTAGATAGTTTTCTACTTATCTATATTGTCCCATTTAAGCTGATAGCCGTTCTGCCTGGCTAAGATGGGTGTTGGTACCTTTCCTGTCGGCCTGAGATGAATTTTGACTCCAAACAGCTCTAGGAGCAGTATTGGGGGGGGTCGCTAAAATTAGGTTTGGTATCAGTATGGAGAATATTTCCACAAGAATGGGCGGAGGCAACTATGAAGTCGATTGTCGACTCATATTCGCCTCGGAAGAAGGTTTTTTAAAGCCCACCTACCCCTGGATCTGTCTTTTTACAGGCTTCTAAATTCCTAAAGGTTAGGAGTCTGTTTAGTGTATTCCCATATTCGTTATGCATAAAATGCACCAATGGGTCTCCCTACATATCTTCCAACCCACATACAGGTTCCAATAAATGAGGACATAGTTGGGCATTAAAATCCCCTAACCATAGAATATTAAAATCCTGAATTGACAATGCCCTTGTGAAAGTTGTCAATTCCTTCTCCAATGAATCTGCAACCGATGCCATGCTCCCACCAAAATCATTATTATAATAGTTTATAAATAACCAAACCTGCGCACTTCTTCCCTTAAAGGCTAAAAAGTGAAAATTGGGGGAGGGATGTTCAAATTTAATGATCTTAAAATTTAACACCACTCACTTTTGATGCCCCATCCCACCTGTAGAGGCCAGAACTCCTAAATTGTTTGTTCACTCATAGTGGCTGGTTACCTTATCAGTTTCACCCCCCATCAGGTACTTGTGTCCGACTTACAGGCGCTAGTACAGCTGGAGTGGTTGTTATCTCATTAGTACTGTTTAAAATACCAGTTACGCCTCCCCTTAAATAGTCAGTCACAGGATTCTAGGTCAACCAGAGGGGCAAATCGATTCAATGACTCAAACCTCATCTCCAATATATGGGGGCTAGCTGGGACTCGTGTCACAGATATGGGCGGGCATAGTAAGCCGTCTGGAGCTCTCTGATTGTACCAGTGCAAACGTGGAGCGGGACTATAGAATTTGGCCAGACAGGGATCTGTGAGCTGAGCGGGGGAGCGTTTATTCAAACTCTCAGCAGATTTCTTACCACATGCTGGTTGTTAAAATTAACAACCACACAATCACCACTTGCCACTTTAATGGAAGGGCTCACCCATCATACCCTCCTAGCCATAATATTATGTGTGTCCAATCTATTGCCCCACAGACCAAAACCCTTTACGTGAGTATTAAACCAATGAAGGACTTTAGCCATTAGCTGGTCCGTGGACTCCCACTGGCCCCTGGTCAGTGGGGGTACATCGACCAGGACCAGGACATACGGCAAAGCTGCTGGAGGAAGCTCTAGATTATAAGACTGTTTCAACCAGTTAACGGAGGATCTAGGTTGTCTATTGTCTCCGCCACTATTTTCTCTAGGTTCTGTTGTTTGTGTGTTAACCTGAGGTCCATGGGCAAATATACTTTTGTTCCCCTGGATGCTACCATTCAGACAAACCTGCTTCATAATGGAGAGTATGAGAGGGGTGTACTGGGTAATATTTGATAGCATCGGGAGGTCTAAAGGGTTGATGTAACTACTTTGCTTTATTTCCTTATCCCCCCGTTTCCAGATTCACCAAGGACACTGATACAGGGAGCTGGTCTGCCCTCGGGGGAATACTGCAAATGAGGCCCCCTTTGAGAAGGAGATCAAGTTTCTCCTCAATCTTCCCCAGTCTACTATTCAGTGGCTCAAACAGTCTAAGAACCACCTTCTCCAATTTCGTGAAGATGTCTTCACAGAACCCCTCACCAGAGTCTTTTCCCAGGTGTGGTGATGCCGCAACCATGGGGTCTAGGGCAGGTTTCTTTGCTCTTGGCACCCTCAAAGTCTTAGATTTCTGTTTCCCTCTGGGCCTCTTCCTTTTAAACTACCGGCTAAACTATAGAGTCATTGGACATGAAGGAGTCTGAGTGAGGCGGTGAATTAGGCGGTGCAGTCACAGTCACAGGGTGGCTAGCAGTAGCACATTGCTCAGCACCCTCAAGCACTACTGGTTGTGTGGGTAAGAGTTGTTGCAACAGGGGGCCATTACTCATTCCTTCATCCAGGGAGAGTCGTCGCTCTGTAAGCTGTGGTTTTAATCAGAAAAGCTCTTATCTTCCAACACTGGGCAAATATGTTTTAGCGACCAGTTATCCATGTGAGGGCAATTCATTCTTAAGTGTCTTACTATTGCTACTTCAGTATTACATAATTTACATAATCATTCCCCTCTTCCAATGCTGCCCATGATCCTTCAATTTTCAAAACTAGCAATAGCCCAAAATTAAAATGCATGCAATGCGCCTATTATCCTTTTATCTAGGTTTATACATAAAGGCCATAATTATTATTTGCTTTGTATGATTTAAGCTATTGTGAGCTGATGGATTAATCCTTAATAAATACAGTAACGCGTGTTTTAAAAAACAAATTGTATTCTTACCTTGGCAACTCATTAGTAAGCCTTAAACGTACTTTTAGGGTCATCAAATGGCCTGCAATTGCACGGTCGTCTCCCAATTCCTAATTTTTCGTTGGGAAAATAAGTTCTATCTGTTTAGGTTGTTGGCTACCTTCGCAGATTCAGCAGCAAGCCCACCTAAGCCTACAGAATGTATCATAGAGTACAAAATATTGCTAGACTAGCTCTGAGGTTCCGTGAGAATCGTAATGGCACTTTTTGGGTGTGTTCGAATATGGACGAGTTTGGTATCTACGAACCGCAAATGACGAGTTTAGTGGGTGTACGCGTTTTCGCTACGCTACTATGTACGGTTCGTCTCATTCCTGGGTATGTCCATCTGAACCCTTGGGTTCCATTTTAGATACGGCATCCATTTTGTTTCTTGCCCTCAAGTAGCAAGCGAACTGACACTGTCCGCTTCGTGACCCTGGGATTCCCAAGCTTTCGTGGAGGACACGTGTTCTTTTGAAGGTGTCTTTATGATGAGGGGGATGACACGGCAAGGGCAGATGGCCCCGCTCGAGGCTCATCTTGCTGTGCCAGTCTATTGTTTCAGTCATGCATGCATTAGGCACGAGTCCTTTCAATCTGCAATCAAGTTTCCGTTATTGCTCTCTACACTTTATTTCATTCTGTTGTCCATCCTTGTTTTTCCTTTGCATCTGTTCCTGTCCCTTCTCCTAATTCGTTTACAGTCAGAATGGAATGTGCTTAATGTGGGGATAATGTGCTTTTACAGTTGGGAACCGACAATGCTGCTGTAATTATGTTCCGGGCTTCTGAAACATGAATGCGACCCTTTTGAAGTTTACTGTGGGAACTGAGTTGTAACCTTTTGTTCGCCCTGCTGTGGAATGTCGAAAATGTGTATAAAAGGAGCGATCCACTTGTGCAATTTGAAGCAGTCTCTCAGAACCTACACGTTGTGTACTTCTTGCGATTTCTGTATCCCTGCAGTAAATAAACGCTGATCTTTGACGCCGCAGGAAGTGTCCCGTGTCTCTGTGTTTTTTACGCCGGAACAGGTAACCCACAAAGGTTTCAGGTGTTGTCCCCTGGCACCGCTGGGCCTAGAATAGCCCAGTCCTTCAGTTGGCGCCCAATGTGGGGCGACATCAGCGGTACCGGTCCAAAGCCCGACGATCGTGAGGAACTTCGTGTGAAATCTCCGAGGGAAGGTGCACCCCGCTTCATCGATCCAGTTGTCGAAATAAGTGGCCCGAAGACTTTTCCCGCGAAGATTCCCGCCTCCTGACGGCTGCGACGGACTGATGCCCTGACTGTCGACCTGTTTTGGCTCCTGGCGTAGTTCTTTGTGCGGCGAGACGATAGACGGGCCTTCCTGGTGACGCCATTTTCTTAGTTGTTGGTTCTTAGTTGTTGGGTTTTATTTGACGATTGCAATTGTCAAAAACCGAGGGTCTTGCATTTTTGCAAGGACATCGTAATTCGATAGCCCTTGAAGTTTGTAAACTCGGTTAGTGTGCACGATGCCTGGCCGTAGTACTTTGTTTGGTTTCTTTAAATGTTGCAGCACGGATTCCCGATTGGGGGATTCATGTCCGATACCTCCAGTTGGAACTCCAATTTATGAGCTCTATAGTCGCCACGGGGTAGGTCCTATCGTATACAATGAATATTGGATTTGTTACACTAAAAATGATGGTGTTCTTAGTTGGCCATCACATGGTAGTTTTGAAACTGCAATATTAGATAATCTTGAAGCTAAATTGTTTAAGAAGAAAGCTAGGCCGGCCATGTTTGATTCCTTTCGGTTATGGCGTAAAGAAGCCAAGCAGAAAGAAATTAAACAGAGTAAGAAAAATAAGAGAGAAGGTGTTATTACGGTGATGCAAAATGCAGAAGAGTATCAGCGAGACAAAGACGAGAAGGAGCAGGAAGTTTCTGCTAGACTGCATCATATGGCGGTGGATAAATGTTATCCGGTTTTGCCGTCTAGTTCTGATAAGACGGGAGAAGAAGTGGTAGAGGATTCATTACTGTCTTATCTATTGAAATCACCACCTCCCTATGCACCAGATACTGTGGGTCCTGTGATTCCTCCTGTTCCTCAACCCGTTGTTCTGGCGGCTGCTGGTCAGCCTGTTGTTCCTCCTGTTCTTCCGAATCCCCTTGTGCCACAAATTGTTCATCCTCCTTTACCCGCTCTTTTTCCTACTGCTCCTTTGCCAGTATCTCATCAGCCCAATCTTGCCACTACTCCCGTTATCCCGACTACCGCTACTGCTTCTACATTCACTCCTAATGTCGTTGCTCCTGTGCTTCCTTCTTCTTCCCCTTCCGTTCGTAGTCGTATATTTAATGCTGTCGCTAATCTCTATTCTCCACTTTTTGGGCCGATACTCGGGTCCGATCTTTCCGATGTCTCTCAGAGGCGCAGTCAAATTCCTGATGGTAGGGAACGTGAGTCGTTAGTGAAAATGGCGCGTAAATGGATTAGGCATCCTGCGAAGTACACTTCGCGTATAGTTTTTGAGACGTTTTCTCAGTTCAATGAGCCCACACAAAGATTTGTGTTTGAGGAAATGTGTAAATCCTTGAGAGAAGAGTGGGATAATGAGGAGGTAGACAATGTACCGCCCGAGATCACTGAACTTCAGAATCAGTTTTCGACTGGTATGATTGTGGGTGGTAATGTCCGACGTGCTTTAGAGCGTCTGTTATCTTTTCGATCTACGGTACAACCTCGAGCATTGTTTAAGGACGACACTGAGGAGCGGACGGCTCAACCTGGTCAGTATCCTATGCGGGAAGTTCCCCCAGTATGGATGCCAGGTGATCCTGCTGCTAATCCTGTTGTTCCACCACACTTTCAGAGAGTTTGGATACACCTCCCATGGAAGCGATCGGAAGTTTTGCAGGTAAAGCAAACTTTGCCTGACCCCCGCAAAAATCCTGCAGGTTATTACAAGGAGTTATCCCAATTAGTGGATGCTACTGTTATGAACCTTGCCGATATCGACATGTTGTTTGGTAACGTAGTCCCTCAACCGATTTGGGCGAAAATCCGTCAAGAGAATCACGCAGCTGAGTTAGGCGGTGATTGGGCTGCTCTTGCGGCGGCTGACGGACAGCAGGTTGGTGGGGCTAAACCTGAACAGATCATTGAGAATCTGCCCCAGAGGATAATTACACTCATGAAGACACTTATGCCAGCAATACGTGTTAATTGGGACAAATTGTCTGCGTGCAAACAAAAGAAGGGCGAGAGTGTCTCCGATTTCTTTACGAGATTTGAGGAGGCATTTATTGATCATAGTGGTCAGGATATGTGCTCTGAGGGAGGTCAGCGATTGTTCGTTGATAAATTTGTATCGAATTTGTTGCCTGAACTCAGCAATAAATTGAAGAATTCTGAAAGTTCGTGGGCCGTTTCTACTACTGCTCAGATACTGGCCACGGCCCAGTACTACGAAAATAGAGAGAAAGAAGAAAGCGAACGCGCAGATAAGAAAACGAAGGATCTTAAAACTAAGGTCTTATTGCAGCAAGCGTATCCTCCGCGCTCGAATCAAACTGACTCGCAACAGCCAAATCGATTACAATCGCAGTTTTCTAGATCGCAGTTGCGTACTGACTCCTCTACACCTCGCTCTACGTTAGGGTATAATCAATGCGCATATTGTAGGGGTGAGGGCCATCTGAAGTTTAATTGTCCAGTTTTGCGTGACCGAAACAATGGTGTTTCGGCTCGAGGAGGTCGTAGTGGTCCTCAACAAGCGTCACGTGGTAGAGGTCGTGGTGTTACTCAGAATCAGACTGAGCGTTTTGCTACTGCATCAGACTCGCAAAATTGCTTTGATCGGCGTGATCCCTCTTCTGGTAGATCTGCGCAGTATCACGTGGATGACTATTATGTCGAGCATGATGTTGATGCTGACGGTAATTACTAGGACAGCCATAGACAAAGAGAGGGAGTAGTATCAGTTCCGGTTGATCAGAGAGGGCCTTATGTCGCAGTTGCCACATCGGGCGTAGTTGAGCCTTTTCTGTTGGACACTGGTGCAGCGAAAAGTTCCATCATGCATTCGAAACTCCCTGGCACGCCTTTGTCTGGCTTAACGAACGTTTCCGTTGGATTCTCTGGCGCCCCCGTTAGCAATCCAGTTTCTAGCCCTTTGCCCCTTACAATTGGGTCTCGTGAGTTAGAGGCTCCTTTGATTCTGACTACTGGTTGTGGTGAGAATCTTTTGGGCCTGGATTTGTTGAAACGGTTATATGCGACTTTGTACTGTTCTCCCGCGGGAGTGGAGCTTACTTTGGATCAGAGAGTGATCTCTCCTATGTATTTGTCGACTGATAAGCTCCCACCGGAATTGAGTTCTCTTCCTAAGTCTTTGTGGGCAACAGGTCCCAATGATGTGGGCCTGCTGGATATACCACCTTATGTTGTTCAATTGAAATCCAACGTGCGACTGCCACGCATTCCCCAGTATCGTATCTCTCTTGATGGGGAACGAGCACTATTAGCGATCATTTACGATTTGATCGATAAAGATGTCATTGAGGAAACTCGGGGTAACGTGTGTAATAGTCCTGTGTTACCTATTTTGAAACGAACTGATCCATCCAAGCCTCCTGTGTATCGTTTTGTTATTGATTTAAGAGAGGTCAATAAGATTGTAATTCCACAGTTCCCCGTGGTGCCTGACATTACAGCTTTGCTGACTCTGATTCCAGCTTCTGCATCATGGTTCTCGGTAATTGATCTGAAGAATGCCTTCTTTAGCATTCCGACTGCTGAGGAAAGCAGAGATCTATTCTGTTTCTCATTAGGTGGTCGCAGCTTCAGGTTTAAACGCGCACCTCAGGGCTACTGTGAGAGTCCATCGATCTACAGCCAAGCTCTTAAGAGTCAACTTGATGCGTTTGTGTTACCGGCTGGTGCGGCCTTGATTCAGTTCGTTGATGATCTGTTGGTAGCTGCTGACACTGAACAGATTTGTAGAACTGCTACAGTATCACTGTTACAGCATCTATGTGACTTACATCACAAAGTGTCGCCTTCTAAACTACAATATTGTTGTCAAGAAGTAACCTATCTAGGTCACTTATTGTCAAAGGCGGGAAGAAGGTTGACCCCAGAAAGAATTGCAGCGATCGCTCGAATGACTGTGCCAACAACTCAGAGAGATGTGCGTGCCTTTCTAGGTATCACGTCATACTGCAGGCAGTGGATTCCGAACTTTTCACTGTTAGCAAAGCCATTGATAGCTCTCACGTGCAAGGATGTTTCGACTCCTTTGCCATGGACGGAAGAATGTCAGAAAAGTTTTTCTGAACTACGTGATGCGCTGTGTTCGGCTCCTGTGTTAGGTACTCCTGATTACAGTAAGCCATTTACACTATACGTTCACGAGAGAGAAGGTTGTGCGCTGAGTGTTTTGACGCAACAATTTGGTGGTAAGCAGCGTCCGTGCGCATATTTTTCCGCGACCTTAGACCCGGTAGCTAGAGCGTTGCCAAGTTGCTTGAGAGCGACAGCGGCAGCTGCGGTGTCTATTCGACAGTCCGCAGGTCTGGTCATGGATAATATGCTCATAGTGATGGTTCCGCATGCAGTTGACACTCTTCTGAATCGGACAAAAACTCAACATCTGACGAGTGCAAGGTTGTCCGGGTATGAGTTGACCCTGTTGGCAAGTCATATACAGATCAAGCGTTGTAATGTGCTGAATCCGGCGACATTGTTGCCGACTAATATGGAATCAGATGATGTACCACCACATGATTGTTATTTACGAACTGAGGAAGAAACGAAGGGTCGTGTGGACCTGAAAAACACTCCATTGATAGACCCCGATGGTACTTTGTATGTTGATGGTTCATGTTTTAAGTTGCCGAATGGTGATGTGACGACTGCGTATGCTGTAGTGACGTTGAGTACGGTTGTGGAAACTGCGAGATTGAGTCAGAATTCAGCGCAAGCGGCAGAATTGATTTAGTTGACAAGAGCGTGTGTTTTATCTAAGGGAAAGCGAGTGAATGTGTTTACCGACAGTCAGTATGCTTTTGGCGTTGCACATAGTTTTGGTCGATTGTGGAGAGAAAGAGGATTTATGACATCGCATGGTACGAAGATCCAACACGGACAGCTCGTGAACGATCTTTTGGATGCACTTACATTGCCTAAACAAGTGGCGATCATTAAATGTAGTGCGCATCGAAAGGTTACGGATGATGTTGGTCGTGGTAATGCATTTGCGGATGAGATTGCTAAAGAAACGGCTAAGAATCTTGCAACCCGAATGTATGTTACGAGTTCAGTAAGGTGGCCGACGGAGACTGGTATGTGTGAAGACACTGTTGAGAGCGTGAAAGCAATTCAGAATGAGGCCACTGAAACTGAAAAGAGCAAGTGGAAAGAAAGTACGGGGAAGTTAGACACGCATGGATGTTGGGTTGACTTGTCGGAATGTCAGAGGTGGATGTTACCGGATGCATATGTGTTAGCTGTTGTGACTATGGCTCACGGTTTGTCACACATTAGCGCGAAAGGTATATGTAAGTTATTGTCCCCTGTATGGAAGAACGATGGTATTGCTAAATGTGCTGAGAGGGTGGTTAAGAGTTGTATGGTGTGTTTGATGCATAATCCTGGCAAGGGAACCCCTACTCCACCTGGTCATTTTGCTCCTCCTGCCTGTCCCTTTGAGGTTATCCAACTGGACTTCATCCATATGGAGAGATGTAATAATCTGAAGTACGTCTTGGTTGTGGTTTGTGCGTTCTCCAGATGGATCGAGGCCTATCCTCTTAAGGATAATACTGCCCTGTCCACAGCGAAAGTCCTACTGAAGGAATACTTTCCTCGGTATGGAATGCCACGGATTGTGTGGTCAGATAACGGAAGTGAGTTTGTGGGAAGTGTGATGCAGAGTGTGTGTAAGGGCCTTGGAATTCGACAGAAATTCCATAGCGCCAATCATCCCCAGGCAGCGGGTTTGGTTGAAGGGTACAATGGTACTCTGAAGCTGAAACTTGCGAAGATACAAGCTACAACTGGTTTGTCATGGCCTGATGCCTTGCCTCTGGCTCTCTTATCGACCAGAGCGACTGTGCACTCTCGAGTAGGGCTTAGCCCATATGAGATTGTGTTCGGCCGCCCTGCGAACATTTGGGGAGTCCCGAGGCCTAAGGCCTTTGATAGTCTTGAGTATCCAATGCTAATTGATTATCTTCATGATCTGACTGCTAAACTGAGGTTAATTCATCAACAGGTCTTTGAAGCTTTACCGGCACAGACAGAGGGTCCTGGACATCGGCTTCAACCGGGTGACTGGGTTGTTACCCGCAATTTTGGCAGAAAACGTAATTTGGAGCAGAGATTTGTGGGTCCCTTTCAAGTGCTGCTGGCTACAAGGACTGCAGTTCGGTTGGAAGGCAGAAAGAACTGGGTTCACGCCACCCATACCAAGAAGGTTCCGATCCCTTTACCAGCAGACAGTTGGGTGAGAACTGGTATTGCGGCAACGGAAACCGAGACCCCTCTATGCTTTGTGCCGTTTAGTGATGCTCAACCTGTAGGACACAATTCATTGCAGCCAGACACATCTGTCGAGTCGTCAGTTTTGGAGAACTCAAGGTCTGAATTGGTACCTAATCGATTGAACACTGTTTCACCAGCTGAGCAATTATTTGAAGAACAGACTCGACCTGGAAGAAATCGATATTTTCTTCGACCACGTGACAAAGACTAATAAAATTGTTTCTTATATTTTCCTTTACTGTTGCCACGAACATTAAGAACAATTACATCCTTTTCTGATTTTTGAGTTCCTTTTTATGTGTGCTCTTTACAGCTAAGAGATTTTTATTAAGTTGAGTGTTTGTTTGAGAAAACCTATCATCCGGGTTAACCGTAGGGCCGTGCGGGTACTCCTTTCTGTTTAGCAGGTTCCTGAGACTAGGTCGGTTACTTTTTATCGACTCCTGGGAACTCCTGGGAATTGATAATCGCTACTCAGAACAAAGTGCGTCAAGGACGTCACGGACGGTTTTTAGGGGATGGCATTCTCTAAGCTGTTGGAAGTAGAAAGGATGTCGGCGCAAAGATCAAAATTGCATAAGATTATACGAACTAAATGTTTTTTGTTTCAGGGTATTCCTGCTGTTTCTGACTGTATCTATGCTATTGGTGGGTGGAGTGTATTTTGGAATACAGTCGTTATTGCCTTCCATTTCACCTACCTTTTCCCCTAAACTAAGTTCTGTTACCACTGTTTCTCCACATTCCTTTCATTCTCTGCCCCAACATGAACAGGTTAGACGTGCGGAATTCATGAATAATTCCTTTGTTCAACTCCTACATCAGCATCAGTTGGTGATGAATACTACCAACTGTTGGGTGTGTGGGTTAATGCCACATACCATGTATAGGGGTATTCTGTATTTGGTTCTTCCTTATAGCTCCCAAGGGTCAGCTCGAGCATTCCAAACTATGTTCCGTAGTGCACTAGATTCCTACCCCAGTCGAGAGCCACGCTCTGCAAACTTTGGTCCTGATCCGTACCACAAGTCTTTGGCGATAGCGATTGCTGATTTAGATAGAGATATTTTTGATGCATCGCTTATTCCAGAGGAAGAGGTGCAAGCCTATAAAGATCTGAGTGAGGTTGAGTATAGTATGTCAGTGGGTGATAGACAGCTTAAGAGCTCGTCTCCAATATGGATCGTACCCCACCTCGGTAATTTCTGCTTGAAAGGTCTTGGTCGAAATCCGAGAGCACAACTTGGGAAGAGTGCTTGTACTGAGACGTACGTTTTACCAACGCTCTCTTCCCCTGTTTTCTTGACTGCCAAGGGTACCTATTTCGTATGTTATGAGCGTGCATATACATGGTTGCCCCGTGACTTTTTGGGTACCTGTTATATTGCGAATCTTTTGCCACCAACTTTTACAGTTGCCTCGGACTATCACAAGACTAGAGTTGTGAGAGGCGTTATTAGTGAAGAGGACACTGCCGGTCAAGAAGCAGGAGACTTCTTTAAGGGTTTCTTGCCGTTTTGGGGACCTATGGTTAATAGTAGGAACCTGAGACAATTGACCCGTGTGGTGGAGATGACTGCTAACATAACTGCGAGTGCTCTTGGTAATTTAACGGCAGAACTTCAGGCGGATAGACTTATGACGTTGCAGAACCGTATGGTTCTAGACGTTGTTCTTGCAGATAGAGGTGGTGTTTGCAAAGTGATCCATTCGAGTTGTTGCATTTTCATCCCTGACAACGCTCCAACTGTTTACCAAGCCATCTCGAAGTTACATAAGATCTCCGAGTCCATACACTTGGACGAAGGTGGTTGGACACTTCTCGGATGGTTTTGGGGCCTGATATCAACTTGGGGTTGGAAGATTCTGATGATCGTAGGGGTTGTTGTAACGTTTCTGTTCACGTGTTGTCTTTGTGTGCAGTGTGGTCCTGCCTTATGTGGCCTCTGTGCTACAACGTGTATAAGACGGCCATCTGTTACCAAGGAGACATTGATGGATAGAATGATGTTCCAGCAACAACTGAACGATTTGATGAATATCGAAATCGATTCTGATCTCGGCTAGTGCTTGCCTACCTGAGGGCAAAAGGAGCGTCTGAGGTTCCGTGAGAATCGTAATGGCACTTTTTGGGTGTGTTCGAATATGGACGAGTTTGGTATCTACGAACCGCAAATGACGAGTTTAGTGGGTGTACGCGTTTTCGCTACGCTACTATGTACGGTTCGTCTCATTCCTGGGTATGTCCATCTGAACCCTTGGGTTCCATTTTAGATACGGCATCCATTTTGTTTCTTGCCCTCAAGTAGCCAGCGAACGGACACTGTCCGCTTCGTGACCCTGGGATTCCCAAGCTTTCTTGGAGGACACGTGTTCTTTTGAAGGTGTCTTTATGATGAGGGGGATGACACGGCAAGGGCAGATGGCCCCGCTCGAGGCTCATCATGCCGTGCCAATCTATTGTTTCAGTCATGCATGCATTAGGCACGAGTCCTTTCATCCTGCAATCAAGTTTCCATTATTGCTCTCTACACTTTATTTCAATCTGTTGTCCATCCTTGTTTTTCCTTTGCATCTGTTCCTGTCCCTTCTCCTAATTCGTTTACAGTCTGAATGGAATGTGCTTAATGTGGGGATAATGTGCTTTTACAGTTGGGAACCGGCAATGCTGCTGTAATTATGTTCCGGGCTTCTGAAACATTAATGCGACCCTTTTGAAGTTTACTGTGGGAACTGAGATGTAACCTTTTGTTCGCCATGCTGTGCAATGTCGAAAATGTGTATAAAAGGAGCGATCCACTTGTGCAATTTGAAGCAGTCTCTCAGAACCTACACGTTGTGTACTTCTTGCGATTTCTGTATCCCTGCAGTAAATAAACGCTGATCTTTGACGCCGCAGGAAGTGTCCCGTGTCTCTGTGTTTTGTACGCCGGAACAGGTAACCCACGAAGGTTTCAGGTGTTGTCCCCTGGCACCGCTGGGCCTAGAATAGCCCAGTCCTTCAGCTCCGGACTTGCCAGTAAATAGCTTATGTGAGCACAAATCATTTCAAAGGGGGTGGAGCTGCTGAAGCCAAATATGTAACTGACTTTCACAAAATGGATGGCCAATTATAGAAAATAAAATATAATTGGGGTATATTTTATTTTCCATATTTGACCTTCCATTTTGTGAAAGTCAGTTCCATATTCCAGCTACTATGCAGGGAAATAATACGCTTTAAGTGCTACTTCTTTAGCATCTTAAAAAAGCGGATATTCACAGGAATGAAATACTGAGCCCCGTTTATTCACCAGCAGCATTGTCCACAGCACTTTTCCATGCAGCTTTTTATGGCACTCTTGAGATGTTTTTTGTTAATAAGTCACTGGTACCCTGTATTTCAAAATTTGCGAGCTCTACTTGTGAATCTATTGCCTGGGATTGAAGTGTATGAATCTAAATATATTAATGTGTAAGTGTTGTTGATTTCTGTCTAAATCACGTTTCATATGATAATATGAAAGGGTGGTCATTGATTGCAGTTTTCGTATCAAGGTGTGGTCTGTAAGCGCCATATTGTTCATATGGTGCAAAGTAACCATATTTTAATAATATATTTTAACAGCAAAATGTCAGGTAGTTCTGGTTTATAAGCATTAAACACGATTGGGACAAGAGGTCACCCTCCTTGACCCCAACACCTCTAATACACCTTGCCCTGTCAGTACACAAGCCAGACCTCCTTAGTGGAACTCTTGTCCAGTTCACTGTATATCTTTGCTTTAATTTTAACCAAAAGACCAGTAATTGAACTCATCTATTTTTTTTATTAGTGATTCCTCTACACTGTCTAACAGAATGTATGACGTTACAACGCATACATTCACAATGTGGTATTTTACATCATGTTCGTTACAACGCAAGTCATTACAACGACTTACGCTGGAGGGCGGTGGACTTAGGAATAGTATGATTTACTATTCCAACTGCGGCAGCAGGTGCTTTTAAAACTACACAATACTTCCTAATATGGTGCCTCACCCGAAGACAGCACCCGGTGCCGTTGCACCGGTCGCACCACCCTAGTGCCGGCCCATATTCCCCACAACCCTGCCACATATGTTGCGGCCAAAATTGTTTTTGCACTATAGATCTTTTTTATTGTCGCTATAGGTTTGGAGCCCAGTTTCTTTGATGAAACTAGAGACTGCAACCAAAGTTCTGTCCATTGTTTATTGCCCTGCAACCCACCATGTGTGACCAAGTTTGTTTTCTATCAAAAAAACACCCAAATAGGAGAAGGTCTCCTCTACTGTTAATTTTCTAGTCCCAATATAAAAAGATGGAATCCTATTGGGAGGGAGTGCTCCTGACACCGCGACAAAGGATTTAAACTTGCTAACCTTTAGATCCAAGGATGACATAAAACACACATAGGTATCTATTAGGCGTTGGAGTGCTACTCCTGTCATGGCTATGAAGACAGCGTCATCCGCATTAGCCAGGATCAGTAGTAGCGCTGGGGGACGGTTGGGACATCTACCGTAGGTCCTGTTAAGGCTGCTTCCACCCCATTTGTGTATAACGAAAACAAAAATGCAGCAAGTCCGCAGCCTTGTCTAACTCCTCTCATGATTTGGAAGGGTCTTGAGCATTCCCCATCCCTTCCATAATGAACACACGCCGTCGCCTGTGAATAAATTCCACGGATTAGATTGATCATCTGGAAGTCAATGCCCATCTCTGACATCATGGCACATAACTTCACATGGTTTACAGTCAAAAGCTGCTGTTAGGTCCATGAATGCCATGTAAGTCTGCCCTCCCTTTGCTGTGGTATACTTAGCGATAGTCAAACTCAGGGTCAGATATTGACCAATCGTGCCTCTGCGCTTCTGAAAGCCATACTGGGTTCGCATCAAGACATTCTTTCCCTCGCCCAATCTTCTAGCCTATTTAGTGGGACACGGCCCAAAATTTTGTCAGTGCAGTCTAAGAGGGAGATAGGCCGATAATTTTGAGGATTAGACTTATTACACTTTTTATGTATTGGGACAATAATGCTTGTTTTCCATGATGCAAGCTGTCCCTTATTAGAAATGTTGTTAAATATAATAGTTAGCAGTGGGGCCCACAGCTCTTAGTATTCTAAAAAGAAATCAACGGGAACCCCATCTGGACCTGGTGCTTTAGCACAACTGCACTTGGCCAGGGCAATTCTCACTTTATCCAGATTAAAAATAATAGGCTTGCTTGAAATCTCCACCGGTTCAAGCAAATCGCCCTTCGACACAGTCTTACTCCCAAAAATACCTTCAAAATGCACCACCAATGTGTCTTCATCCACATGGTTATCCAAGTTTTTCTCTGTGTTTTTTTTTTTAAAAAGGAGCATTAATGACATTCCAAAATTCCCTACTATCATTTGAAGAAGCAACCATAGCCAGATTTTCCCAGGCCTCTTCTATCCTCTCCACTTCCCTATTTTTCCTCGATTTCTTATATTTCCTACGTAAGTCTTTAATCAGGAGCTGGTCTCTGGGAGATGCTTTAAGAGCCCTACGGGGATCTTGTAAAGCCCAAACGCAAACTTCATCAAACCATCAAGTTTCCGGCCTCTCCTTAAAGGAATTAGGCCGATTCAGGGACAGCTTAACTTCTTCAAGTAAGTCCAGGAAATTTGGAATTAAGGTATCTGGGACAGAAACAGGATCTAAACAATCCTTAACCAAATCCAACTTATTAGTTACCACTCGTTAGATAGTTTTCTACTTATCTATATTGTCCCATTTAAGCTGATAGCCGTTCTGCCTGGCTAAGATGGGTGTTGGTACCTTTCCTGTCGGCCTGAGATGAATTTTGACTCCAAACAGCTCTAGGAGCAGTATTGGGGGGGTCGCTAAAATTAGGTTTGGTATCAGTATGGAGAATATTTCCACAAGAAATGGGCGGAGGCAACTATGAAGTCGATTGCCGACTCATATTCGCCTCGTAAGAAGGTTTTTTAAAGCCCACCTACCCCTGGATCTGTCTTTTTACAGGCTTCTAAATTCCTAAAGGTTAGGAGTCTGTTTAGTGTATTCCCATATTCGTTATGCATAAAATGCACCAATGGGTCTCCCTACATATCTTCCAACCCACATACAGGTTCCAATAAATGAGGACATAGTTGGGCATTAAAATCCCCTAACCATAGAATATTAAAATCCTGAATTGACAATGCCCTTGTGAAAGTTGTCAATTCCTTCTCCAATGAATCTGCAACCGATGCCATGCTCCCACCAAAATCATTATTATAATAGTTTATAAATAACTAAACCTGCGCACTTCTTCCCTTAAAGGCTAAAAAGTGAAAATTGGGGGAGGAATGTTCAAATTTAATGATCTTAAAATTTAACACCACTCACTTTTGATGCCCCATCCCACCTGTAGAGGCCAGAACTCCTAAATTGTTTGTTCACTCATAGTGGCTGGTTAGTACAGCTGGAGTGGTTGTTATCTCATTAGTACTGTTTAAAATACCAGTTACGCCTCCCCTTAAGTAGTCAGTCACAGGATTCTAGGTCAACCAGAGGGGCAAATCGATTCAATGACTCAAACCTCATTTCCAATATATGGGGGCTAGCTGGGACTCGTGTCACAGATATGGGCGGGCATAGTAAGCCGTCTGGAGCTCTCTGATTGTACCAGTGCAAACGTGGAGCGGGACTATAGAATTTGGCCAGACAGGGATCTGTGAGCTGAGCGGGGGAGCGTTTATACAAACTCTCAGCAGATTTCTTACCACATGCTGGTTGTTAAAATTAACAACCACACAATCACCACTTGCCACTTTAATGGAAGGGCTCACCCATCATACCCTCCTAGCCATAATAATATGTGTGTCCAATCTATTGCCCCACAGACCAAAACCCTTTACGTGAGTATTAAACCAATGAAGGACTTTAGCCATTAGCTGGTCCGTGGACTCCCACTGGCCCCTGGTCAGTGGGGGTACATCGACCAGGACCAGGACATACGGCAAAGCTGCTGGAGGAAGATCTAGATTATAAGACTGTTTCAACCAGTTAACGGAGGATCTAGGTTGTCTATTGTCTCCGCCACTATTTTCTCTAGGTTCTGTTGTTTGTGGGTTAACCTGAGGTCCATGGGCAAATATACTTTTGTTCCCCTGGATGCTACCATTCAGACAAACCTGCTTCATAATGGAGAGTATGAGAGGGGTGTAC
Organism: Triturus cristatus; assembly: GCF_964204655.1. Classification (NCBI taxonomy): domain Eukaryota; kingdom Metazoa; phylum Chordata; class Amphibia; order Caudata; family Salamandridae; genus Triturus; species Triturus cristatus. The sequence goes on from NC_140589.1 coordinate 793,306,656, forward strand.
TGGGTAATATTTGATAGCATCGGGAGGTCTAAAGGGTTGATGTAACTACTTTGCTTTATTTCCTTATCCCCCCGTTTCCAGATTCACCAAGGACACTGATACAGGGAGCTGGTCTGCCCTCGGGGGAATACTGCAAATGAGGCCCCCTTTGAGAAGGAGATCAAGTTTCTCCTCAATCTTCCCCAGTCTACTATTCAGTGGCTCAAACAGTCTAAGAACCACCTTCTCCAATTTCGTGAAGATGTCTTCACAGAACCCCTCACCAGAGTCTTTTCCCAGGTGTGGTGATGCCGCAACCATGGGGTCTAGGGCAGGTTTCTTTGCTCTTGGCACCCTCAAAGTCTTAGATTTCTGTTTCCCTCTGGGCCTCTTCCTTTTAAACTACCGGCTAAACTATAGAGTCATTGGACATGAAGGAGTCTGAGTGAGGCGGTGAATTAGGCGGTGCAGTCACAGTCACAGGGTGGCTAGCAGTAGCACATTGCTCAGCACCCTCAAGCACTACTGGTTGTGTGGGTAAGAGTTGTTGCAACAGGGGGCCATTACTCATTCCTTCCTCCAGGGAGAGTCGTCGCTCTGTAAGCTCGATTTCCTGGGTAGGACATTTGCCACTCTAGCGAGGAAAGAGTCTAGGGTATTTACTATTCCCCCCGCCCGTTATTTGCACAGCAGCTTTACGCCTACCCATCTTCATCTTTTAGCATCTGTTGGTCCGGAAGTTACTTGTGTCTTTTAAGGTCCTGTCAGAAGACTGTGCCTAGCAGCAAAGCTTAGAGGGGGATCCAGCCCAGCCTCTTCCGGGCTCTGACGGGTGCAGGCCAGGCCTGTCCCTGGCCCGGGCTTAGCCCGGGTGTGGCCCCCACCGCGGGGCAGCAAAGCTGGTTTTATGCGCCTCTGGGCGCGATGCAGTCATCACTACGGGACCAGGGATTCTGGGAAGTGAAGTCCCTTGGCCTGGACCCGATTTCCCAAGATGCAGCAAAGTGCAGTGTGCAGGTACGCTTGGGCTTCTCGAAGCTGCGGGACCGCGGAACTGGTTTTATGCACCTTCAGGCGCGGTGCAGTCATCCCTACAGGACCGGGAAATCTGGAAAGTGAAGTCCCCTGGCCCGGTCCTGATTTCCCAAAATGCGGCAAAGTGCAGTGTACAGGTACACTTGGGCTGCCATGTGGTGTCGTTCGCACTGATTTTTCATCGCGGAACAAGCACCCTGTGCTAAAAATCAGTGTGATGTGCCGATTTCTGCCATTTAAAGAACTCCGCAGAATCTCGCAGAGTTTTCATGTAACTGCAGAATTCACTGAATGAAACTGTGAGTTCCGCCCACCCCTACTCATCAGACCAGTGTAGCTTGGGTCTGGGCTGGACTGTTCCTTTTGGAGCAGGGCCAAGACTAATTTGCATTTGGCTAGATCCAAACTGAGGTGGCATGTTGGGGAGAAGAAGGGTGGGTTGGAATGCTACCTCAAACGATTGCCAGAGGAGAAACAAATTGCAAGCATTCCCTTGTATCTCTTTTTGTGCGATTGAAGATGAGTAATTGTCTTATCTCCCCCACATTATGCGGCTTGATGGAAGAACATACAAGCAGCATCTGCTGCAGCACAGTGCGAACATAAATGAGATATGAAATGTGTGTTTTCCTCCTGACACAGAAGTTGCAGAAAGAGAAAGTGGAAGTCTCTCTGACGGACATGATTGGACGTTTGATGGCTATGGCTCGGCTTTGGTCTGAGAGCCAACTCAGCAAGGCTAGATCTATGGCTCAGCACGGGCTCCTCTCTCTTTGAGTGTAGTGACTAGCTCACCTCTACATTAGATTGCTTTGCAAATCTACTTTTGAAGCTGAATTTGAGAAATGCTAGTCTTCGAACCGAATCGTGCTAGAAAAGCTCTCTGAATGTGTACAGTGCCCTCCCAATAGACTCAGACTTTTGGAATCTCCATAGTAACAGCACGTCTGAGGCTCAGCATTTTCCCGCCAAGGACTGCACTAAGGAAGGTACAGTATTACCTGCATGGCACATAGAAGCAATTTAACAAACATGCTGTCAATAACACCAATTCATAAACAATTATGCATCAGCAGAACTCCTTTAATGGACACTCACTAAATAGTCCACACCTGAAAATACTCTGGCAGTGACAGAGAATCATGATGGCTTTCTCTCTGTAGACGGGGTTTCACTCTCTGGACAGGTTTTCACTCTGACGACAGGTTTTCACCTTGTGAACAGGTTTTCACTCTGTAGACAGGTTCTCTGCTACTCTAGTTACACGATCTGCGTGCCAGACCCACTGGAACCGAAGAGTAAATGAGTGATTGGCTGGGGAACCTAACAGCAGATTTTCTTCTGCGGTACATGTCAAACGCGAAAATTCCATAGGTCACTTCAGGTAAACGGAAACTTTTTTGACATACCATTGCAAAACATTTTCAAATGCTCCCTTTCGCACAGATTTTTTTTTAAATGAGCTTAGTGTATGAATGAACACCCTGATTCTGAATCTGCAGTAGTTAATTATTAAATATTAAAGTGTTTTTAATAGTAGAGGCGAGGAAGCAGCAAACTTTGGACACATGTCTGTCTCAGGCTCTTTTTGGAAGAGGACTGACTGACAAGCCAAAATACAGCCAGGCCTAGTGACAAACGCAGTGCCTCTTTTCCTCCCTAATAGTTTTTTAGGTCGAGGACTACCGGTCTGCCGAAGGCAGAACCGGAAGTCGAGATTTAATGTTTCCTAGAGTGGCTCCTTAGCCCGCCTCTCTTTTTGCCTCTCCTCCATTGGCTGGCTTCCTAAACGGAGGCCCGCCATTAGAGGAGAGAACCGTCCCTCCAAATAGGCTCCGTCTTTTTCAGATTCGGGGGCGTGTTCCTTGCTGTTCTTTCCACTTTTTAGCCACGCCCTTTTAGAACAGCAGGAACACGCCCCCGAATCCGAAAAAGTTTCGGAGCTTCCATCCGCCATTGTTTTGCTGTCCTCTGGCCGTGAGGATCTTCGTGCTGTTGTGAGTATAGTTGGCGGCGCTGCCCTTCGATGAGCAGGGATCCGCACCGTGCCTTGGACGCCTTTCCCCCTTGTTAGACTCTCTCTGTAGGTGGGGCCCCTTACAGAAGCAGGAAAAGGCGATACCCTGAAAGTAATTTATTTTCCTTTGTTTGATGCTTTCAACTACAACTCTTGTTCTTATTTTAGAAATTATGAACACAGAGGGCGGAGAATAAGAAAACTACATTCTTTATGAGTATAAAGAGACTATTCACTACTCCTCTAACGGGAGGGAGAGCCTGCGCCCTTCCTCCCAGAAGCAGTCCCTCCTTTTCTAGAATGGATGTGGTTCGCACTGGTGTTCACGGTAGAGGGGCGCCACAACCAGTGTACAGTGAGTGCTTGGAGAACTGCGCAGGAAAGTGGCGCCGGGCTACACTGTGATACAATTAAAAGCGACCCTACCCTGGTATCTGTGTATTCCTTTCAGCTTTATCTGCACAGCTCATATCTAAATAATCAAACATAAATAACGCATTCTCCGTAGGTACCGATCCGATTTCACTTCATAAAATGCTAGTTCCTGAATGAAAGTAAATTATCTTTAAATCCATTTGAGGGGTGTCCCCTTTAATCGGCGTCTAACAAGTGAATATACACATATGTTGTTGTAAAAAGACGTAAACCAATAATCTAAAGTGTAGGTGTATATATATTTGTATAAAAGTGCCTGGCAGGTCTCCTTGCTTCTGTCCATTAAACGTTGACTGTCACCTTCCGTATCTATTACCCCCCACACCCCCCTCTTGGCGAGTTAGAAACGGAGGCGGACATAGTGAAGCAAAGTCCAAAATGACAAGATGTCGCCAAGATAAGAAACTGGGCTCCGCCCTCGCATCTCTCATCGACCGCCAACAGTTTAACCTGCGTCTCTCGTTTCGTGTCCATTGCTTTTAAAAAACCTGCCCTCGGGGCTTTAAGTAGGCCGGGTTCCTCCAGGTCTCAGACTTTTCCGTAATTAAAACCGACCTTGAAACAGGTCCTGATTAGGCGCTATATTCACGTTCTGAGCTTTACAGGAAAAACACTAATCAGTTTCTGAACAATGGCTGTAAAACCGGTTAAGATCACGCAGGTCAGCGATGTTGTTCCTGCGTGCGTTTCACATACTTGACTTAATCTGGCCTTACATAGGAGAATACACCTGCAATTAGGATTGTAAGAAAATGTGGAGCGGTGCTGCATCACTGCCCCAACATGTCCGAATGATGCAATGTGAGAAGGAAGGCATTTATAATATCATTCATACTGTAACATTGCAACTACAGGTCACTCGCAACTACAAACTAAGCCAGGATTAAAACACAACATGCACAAGAGACTACCTCACAACATCCCTCTCCCTCACTACATCACTGTTTCACTACCTCACTCTCTCACTACATAACTCTCTCTACCTCACTACTCCACTCTATCTCACTACCTCACTATCTCACAACTTCTCTCTCTCAAAACATCACAACTTCACTCTCTCTCACTCACTACCTCAATCACTCTATCTCACTACCTCACTCTTTCTATCTCACTAACTCACTTTCACTCTCTCTTTCACTACCTCTCTCTCTATCTCACTACATCACAACATCACTCTATGCTTATATATCACTACCTCACAACATCCCTCTCCCTCACTACCTCACTCTTTCACTACCTCACTCTCTATCTCACTACCTCACTCTCTATCTACCTCACTCTCTATCTACCTCACTCTCTCTCACTACCTCACTCTCTATTTCAATACCTCACTCTCTCTCTGCTAATGCAATAGGTATCACATATGCAAAAAAAAAGTTAATGCCAATAGAAATGACAATGCCATTTATTTAGGGATACAAAAATGATTAAAAAAATAATGAGCAATACCAATAGCTCTACCTATAATATTGCCGAGACCATTGCATTGTAAATGCTTGTTTTAATTTAGAAGCTGTTACTTTCAGAAACGCCAGCCAATACAGTAAAGTAATGTAGTACAGTAAACTGAAATACACATTTTGAAGAAATAAACTTCTTTTGAATTTTAAAGAATTGTAAGTGTCGTTATGATCCGTTTCATGGCATTTCTACCGTCATTAGCATGACAAATCTTTCCATGCTCGACTCGTAATTTGCCTTGAAGGGTAAAAAAGCCAGGTCCCTGACTTGGCTCTTTCCCGGCTTTCCCAAAGAATTTGCTGAGGTTGGCCACTTATATTTAATCATTTGATGCTGTCTTTTTTTACTGGCCCCTGTGTCACTGTCCATATGTTGCCGGCGCTCTCCCCATGGGTAGAAAGTGCCGCAAATATAGTGAACGCTTTCATCTCCTGTGTAGAGCCGAAGCGCAGCAGTGCCAATGTCAACATCTAACTTCCTGTTATGGGAATGAAGCGCTTTTTAGGGAATTCCATAGGATGCAGCTGTTTGGGGCTGATCACTGATTCTCAGGAACCCGGGGTTCCTTCTCGCGGTACCACGTGAGCACAGCGGAGATAACCTTCCTCCGTTGTCTTCAGAGGCTTGACTTTAGACTGTCAAATTTCATGCGACACTCTAGGCTGTCCCTATCTCGTTGGTTGGCTCCCATGCTTCCTTCTATCACTGACCTCTCTGTCAACACACTGGAAGAGATTACACCTCCTTTCATCCAGCGTGCTTCTCATCGGTAACTGTTAGGGACAGGGTCATGGAGACTGTCCAATGGTGCTAAATTCACTGAAGACCTATTTCGAATGATCCTACACCCAGAGGGGGCAGCTCCCCCTCCCCTTCAGCGCCCTGAGACCATTACGGGTGGGTAGGTGCGCTATACAAGCCCCTGATTGATTGACTGATTTACCACTATATTGCCTCATTAACCGTGTGCTATTTTGCTCCGTGTATGTTGTGGAAGTCAGTGTGCTGGTTTGCGAGATGTGATATCATGGTTCATGTTTTATCTTGATTGTTCCTGTAATATAACAGCACTAACCACCACAGAAAAGAATAGAGCAAACCAGCACTCAAAATTGCAGATTATAATACGTGTTTACATAGAGCCTCGGGGCAATTTAGTATCAAGATAGCACTTTACGTAGCCCAGTCTCAGAGTTGCAGCGTAAACAAGCATGTGCATAGCCAATAGGTCTAGCTTATAAGTATTTAGTTATGCGGCACAATATCCTTGGTGCAGCAACGTCAACCATTGCATGGCTAAACACTTATAAGGTCCCCAAGGTAAGATCTAGGATTAAAATGAAGCTCTACGACAGCTGATTTCACTGTAGTAATTCTGTCACGCAACACAGGTCTAGACTGGGCAGACACTGGTTCGGACCCAGAGATTGGCACCAAATCCTCAAATGTCCCATTTGGTGGGAAGCAACGTGGATATCTGTATTGGAATTGATACGATCCAAGTACAAGGTCTAAAGGAGGCACTCTGCATCATGAGAAGACCTACTAGCTGTATTCAGATTGGAGACCCCTGGACATCCATGTGACCCAAGTGCATGCCAGAAGGATACAGAATCACACCAAAAATTCACAGCATGGCCTTCTTGAAGGTCGCTACTAGCAGCAGAGTTGACAATGGCCTGGAAAACTAGGGCTGTGCTGGGACCAATGGTGGATTTGGTTTGGATGCTAGAGATTTCGAAGAGGTGCGATTTTTATCTTGATGCACTCTTCCATCTCATGGTATTTTCAGTGGCTGGGTGGGGTTGCATCTCGCTTCATCATCTTATGCTTGTAATTAGATTTTGACTTACCTGAAGACTATGAGCATCAACTAGACCTCTTGCAAGAAAAGGCCTTGTGACCATGACAAAGACCCACCTCATGACTGGGAGCGAGAACAATGATTTAGCTGTGACCTCTTCTTAGCCACAAAATTTCGCCCCCCTAGTTTTGATCATCTTTGGGTGCTTGAGGGCTCTACTGCACATCTTGGAGTCGTGCCTGGAGCTTAGGCACTAAAGAGAAAACTCATGTGTGTCCGTGACCAACAGTTGTTTCTTGCACTTGGCACAGGTTGAAGCCTGATGTTTTGGTGGTGACATTAATTCACTAGCACACTGTTTGAGAAATTTGAAATCATTGCAAGACTGACAAAGTAGTAGGACCAAAGCTCAGGATGCGCATCAGAAGGCATGGCAAGAAAGGAACGGATGTCAGCTCGCAGGGGTGGAGCTTATATGATGTCCTTAGTGGAGTTGCACGGAGTCACTGCAGAGCTGCACAATGCCACCTGTTGGCACATTAGAGCACTACTAAGAAAACCTTTGGATCCAGTCTGCCATCTGGGGATATTCAGTATCTATCAGAAAGAGATGCTCCAGGGAACGTCAGATGGTATCACAGGCTTTAAGCTTAATGTACAGCAGAAAAACAGCGAGGAGTATGTTCTCAGGGTCAGACCATGCGAGAAACCATGTTTCACCACAACTGAAAAATCAGTGGCCACAATAAAAACCTAATTGTAGACTACAAGGCTACTTGGGACTGCTTAAAATTCTCCCCTTTTGCCTTAAGAAAGTCACACCGTAATGGGAGTGTGCACGAAAGCGTTCACAGACTCCCAAAAAGATCTGTAACAGTCCAGTAATGATGCTGCACTCGTTCCATTAATCTCTGCTTTTAACTACAAAGTTTCCTTGGCACTAAAGCCTTTTGTTCCTCTAATCAGGAAGAACTAAAATTAACAGAGCAGTGGAAAACCACTTTTGTGCTCTAATCACAATAACAGATTCCGATTTGCAGAGAAGCTTTTAGGAACAAAGGATCGGACTGTAGCAACATATTTCTTGAAACAACGTGAAGTTGCAGCCTTCCTAGAAGCTGGTTGCTAGAAGACCAGGATACCTTGCAGGTTCGAAGAGACCTGGCAATAATAAAGACATTGTCTTGAAATATGAAGGCAACTGGTGATAAATAGATGGCCCCTGCTCTTTAACCTAGAACTAACTATAACAAGTGAGTTCATGAAGGTCAACAATCTTTCCCATAACATGGATGCAAGAGCTAAAAAGAGGTCCTGAAAGTGCTATAAAAACAAAACTTAACCGGGAAAAAAGTAGTAAAATATTTATGCAAATTAACAAATCTACACAGGAAATAGACACGGATACTAAGCTCAAAGAAATGGGTGGAGGCAATCTTTTTATCTCGGAATGTCAACAGCTGAAAATCAAACGGAAAAAGTAAAGTAACAACGCAGGTTTAAAAAATCAAATCGGACAACCTCATACCACACACACACCCACACACACACACGCACGCACACCCTATTTGCTCATCAGGAAGGTGATATTGAATAAAAAGTCACCATTTTTAGAAACACTGAAAGAGTAAGAATAGTTATAGATGAACAAGAGAAATGGAACTCGGCGAAAATAAGAGGTTCCAAACCCAACAAGACGGCAAAAGTGAAAGCAGGGGTGCGTGCTTGTAATCAGCTCCAGATGGCGCCTCGGGCGCATGGCCTGTGCACGTTCACGCTCACATGCACTCAGGCTTTAGGCCAGCAAAAGTCTCTCTGGTAGCACTTTGAAAACCCGCTATCTAAAGGTCTCGCCTGAGCTAGCGCATGCGCTGGCGCTCAGGCAAGACCTAAAAAGCCCATGGAAGAGAGAAGGGTAGGCTTTTTACTTTCCACTTTTATTTGAAATCATTATTGAATTTGTGCAGCTGGTGGAAAGTGGTAGGTACAAACACTCATTATGTGTGCAGATGGTTGCAAGTGGTGGGCACCATGGACATTATTTAGAGGTTTGCTAGGGGTCGCAGCTGACTCCTGGCACTGCCTTTGCGACCCCTGGCCTCAGAGGTGGCAAAATCGGTTCCAGGAATACAGTGACAGCTGGTCTTTACGGACGTTGGTTGGGTCTCCACTCGCTTTGTTTTCAGTAATTTTTTATTACACTAATAGTGAATAATTTTACATTAGTCACTATTAGTGTAATAAAAAATGGAGCATAATTTGATGAAACATGACCTTACCGGGGAGCTGAGGTGAGTAACTAGATGCTTTTAAATGTCTGCTGCGTGTGTGCTCGTGGGCGAGAGTGTGTTTACATGAAAAAGAGTGTATGCAAGTGTGAGTGAAAGCAAAGGTCAAAGAGCGTGTGATTTCACTTCCGCTACCCCTGGAATTTTGGTGCATTGACGTCCATGATGAGCACCTGAACTTATTTTTCGTGCTTGGAGCCTTATTTTGCCATCATAAGACATTGACCTATCCAAAAACAGAGGTAGGCAGAAAAGGGTGAAAGTAGATGGAGGAAGAGAAAGATAAGAAAATAGTTAGGAAGATAAAAAAGCTAAGATAAAAAAAGAACCTGCAAGTGTGAGATAAAAACACAGGAAGTGGTGGATGAAAGTGGAATGAGGACGAACAAAATTAAGCAAGTTTGGTATTCAGTAATCCTGGCATTCTGTAGGGCTGCTGATGCACTCTTAACATAAGCTTTTAGCTCCTGCACTGCCCTCCTCATGATGCTGCTTCTGCACTACACAAGCTCAGCAGAGACCTGTGCATTTTTTCATGGCGTATTTTGCGCACACAATAATTCTAAATATCTCCAAGTTATTGTTTGACTTGCTGACAACAAAGCTCATAAGGACAGGGCAGCAATTAGTTCTTTGTGTTTTCGAGCCCTGCTGTCAGCAAACAATACACTAACTCAGAGATATTTCAACTTAATGTATATGGAAAAGAGACCAAAAAACTGCATAGTCCACTTGTGCACTGGTGAAGCAAAGAAAACAGTGTCATGATAAGGCCCATACAGCACTGGAATGTAATGGGGTCCTGCTGGATTCCAGTTCAAGCAGGTATATCTGGGATCTGGCCGACTCACTGAAATATGCCGAATTTGTCCTGATGTCACTTCCCAACGCTAGGACATAATTCAGCAAGGTCCATGGGTTGTCTTCTTTCCTATCTAAGCAGAAACCTGTAGGTAGCGAGGGGGCTTTCTTATTCTAACATCCAGCTGGGCCAAAACAAAGGCCTGATTTAAAGGGCCATCTGCCCTCCTTTTGTTACAGTATGATTAGGCTGTCCTGTTTTAGGTTTAAACCTATAATCACAGATAAAACCCCACTGAAAGGACAATAGCCCTCACCAGTGTAAACATATAAACATTGAAAAAACACCTTCGCAACCACAAACTAAATGCCATTCAAAGAAAGGAAAAGATGAGTGAGCGAGTAATTTTTATTTCTTCCTGGAAAGGGCCAATACAATGTAACTTTGTTATACAAGGCAGCAGCAAGAAAGACTGGGCTAACATTATTCTGCTTGAGTTTTGTTATTTAGGGATGTCACTAAAATATTGTTTCTTCTTCCTTTTGCTTTTTTCAGTTTTGTGATCTTTAGTCTAAAGATTTAGGGGTTAGAAGCATGTTTTAGATCTTATTTAATTATTTTATAAACTGTAGAGAATCATGAAATATCAAAATCATATTTGATATTTTAGCTATGTTTGAATCTTTGACTGATAGCTAAAATGGCTGGTTCATAAGAAGCTTTCCCAATATGTAGCTTCACATTTACCCACAGACAGAGAATGGGTAAAACCCCTTCCAGGAGGCTAGTTGCCCCTCCCCCTCCCTTGCTTCCAACAACTGCGGCCCTCAAGCACCTCAAATCAAATCACTGACAATGTGCTTTGGTGTCAGAAAAGGTCGCAGTTTATTCAATATAACATGTGTTATACATTTGCACAATCATTGCACAATCATGGTTATCCTGATGCTCTCTGAATATTCATGCGAATATACTTCCTTGTCTTTGCAATTATTTTCGTTGTAGCGTGGACCCAGCCTCCTCAAGTTATGGGGATGGGAGGGGCCACCTTCCTGGGCCTCTGTTCACGGGTCAAGGCATCAACTTGCTACCGATTTGGGACCTGCCATGGCTGCAAGTGCTGTCCCGCTTGCTCTGCCCTTTCCTGGGCCCTCTATGCTCCCGGGGGGGCCTGCTGTGTGGCATCCCAAGGGCCACCTTGCTTGAGCATCTACTCTATCATGAGGCTGAGTCCTTCCCTTTTTTTCTCCCTCAGTACCCCAGCCATGGGGCATCCCAAGGGTCCTGTGGGAGCCTCCCATCTACTCTTTCCATGGCAGTAGGCCGCCCTTGGCTCCCTTAGTGCCCCTGCCTTGAGGCAACCCAAGGACCTGTGTGAGCCTTTCCTCTACCTTTTAGTAATTCTCTCTTTTTCTACTTTTCTTGTGCTCCTTCTGCCTCACCTCTCTCCTTGCGGCTGTGACACCCGTTCCTTCTGATGTGGGTGGGTGGGATTCCTTCTTCTAACACTGGGAGGAGGGGGTATGTGCCTTTCTGGGCCTTTTAATCCCTTATTCCCCCCCTTGCCGCACCCGCTTCCCCCTGGATTGGGGGGGTTTGCGTTTGCCCTAGGGCAACCAATCCTGGTCACCCCCTTTCGAGTGGGCTATTTAAATTTGCGGGGGAGGGGCTTCCGGCCTCCGGGCCGGCGTTTGGCCTGGGCCCCTAATGGGTCAGGCTTTGCCTCCCACGGCCCGTATTTCAACTCCTTCCAGGAAGCAAGTTGCCCCTCCCCCTCCCTTGCTTCCACCAAATGCAGCCCTCATGCACCTCAAATCAAACCACTGACAATGTGCTTTGGTGCCAGAAAAGGTCGCATTTTATTCAACATAACATGTGTTATACATTTGCACAATCATGGTTATCCTGATGCTCTCTTAATATTCATGGGAATATACTTCCTTGTCTTTGCAATTATTTTCATTGTAGCGTGGACCCAGCCTCCTCAAGTTACGGGGTTGGGAGGGGCCACCTTCCTCGGCCTCTGTTCATGGGTCAAGGCTTCAACTTGCTATCGATTTGGGACCTGCCCGGGCTGCAAGTGTCGTCCTGCTTGCCCTGCCCTTTCTTGGGCCCTCCCTGCTCACCGGGGTCCCTGCAGTGTGGCATCCCAAGGACCACCTTGCTTGAGCATCTACTCTATCTATCATGAGGCTGAATCCTTCCATTTTTGCTTCCTCGGTACCCCAGCCATGAGGCATCCCAAGGGTCCTGCGGGAGCCTCCCATCTACTCTTTCCATGGTGGTAGGTCGCCCTTGGCTCCCTCAGTGGCCCTGCTGGGAGGCAACCCAAGGACCTGTGTAAGCCTTTCCTCTACCTTTTAGTCATTCTCTCTTTTTCTACTTTTCATGTGTTCCTTCCGCCACGCTATCTACGGTTTCACGATCTTAGGGAACTCCCCCCTACTTTCCCTTCCTTCCTCGCCAGAAACTAGGGGAATCGTATGCTCTAACTATACCTTATTGTTGCATACAGCTCTCTGCTGACAGCGCTTAGTCCACCGTTCTTACTTGGCCGTCTTGCTCTAACTGCAAGTTGCCCCCATATTTCTTGCCATCGTATAGTACCCGTGTTATTTGAGTGGTACTGCCGAATAATGGGCCGCGCTATTGTGCTCGCTGACAGTTTTGGGAGGTTCCAGCGCTGGCTCCTTTATGTATCCTATTAATTACTACAACATAGTGATTGCCGCTGGTGGGGTCCGCCCGATACCTGCCGCCTTACCAACCAAGTTTCTGCCCTGTGCTTTCGGTTTCCAGCATGTCCTGACAGAGGAGCCTGGAAATTTTAAGTGATACTCTTTTGATCCTTTAGCCCGGTGGTTCGTTTAAACAAGCCAATCCTTGCCGACGCTATTTGCTGCTATTCTAGCATAGATGCTACCTACTCGTTATGTACGACCCAAACTTGCTCAAGTTTGTTCCCAGATTCCTGCAGTGTGGCCACTGCAATGTAGGTGCAGGTCATTCTGCTGCCATAGCAGCGGTTCCCGCGTTTCCCTGCACCATTTTTTAAAACCCATCACAAGTACTTGTGCTAATGAAGCAGTCTGTTTCAACCCACTAGTAACAGTTTAACATCCAAGTACAACAATAAGCAAAGGGAAGGTGACCAGTCGACCTAGGGACTGTCCTTCCACTGCATGGACTTTTGATCCATCTGAGCTAGAAACATTTCTCTTGTTACAATCTGGGGGTTACACAGCAGATGATGGATTGCGTGGTAAATTCAGCCCCAACTCGCTGAATCCCAGTGGCCCTGTTTTTGGATCTATTTTATTTCTTTTAAAACTCTCCCTCCTGCTATCTTAGTTACATTACATCACCTCTAGTTTTTTTGTTTTTTTTAACAAACAAGATCTTTATTGGTATCGTTGGTCATACAGCTCAACCACTGCCTACATCCCTTCGGGCCGGCAGGGCCAAAGTAACAGTGCTAGGTGGCATGTGGGGGGGGCAAAATACACCGCCGCCTACAACCCCATATGGGGCGGCCGCGTCAGGGGGGCAGCGGCAACGACACAAGGTGACTTAGATCTCGTTTTTTTGTTAGGTTTTCTTCTGAAACAAACATATAACAGAGACAGAACTAGGGAAGGGGAAACCACAATCCTTGAAGTGTGTGCCGGGGTTACGTGCGCCGAGATAGGTCGTGTTACTTAAGTCGGCCTTGTCACAAGTTGTACGGTTCCATATTCAGTGAGACTAACACTCACACATCCGAGTGCTTATAGAAAGTTCCAATCGTCCAAATTATAAGCCCTTTCTGCTCTGAAATTAATGGGATTACTTTCAAGAGTCAGCGTTTCCCCCCTCCTGTCTGGGGGATATTATCTGCCTGTCCTTTCCCTTCTTCTCTCTTGATGACCAGCCCGGTCTGCTCCCTTCCCCCCCTGTTTCTATCTGTATGATCTGATCACACTGCCTGACAAGGGCAATTTGCAGTGACCTTACGTTACCCGTGCACGATTCCTGCAGTCTCTTGTCTAACCACATGCCCTATTTTGAATTAGTTAACATTTGAGCATACTCAGGATAGCACATTCAATGCTGTGAACGTTATCCAGGACCCCCTTCCCCCAGGCTTGCTTCATGCTGGTAACGAGGTAAGTTCCCTCATATTTGCACTCACCCTTACTGCACCCCCGCAATGCTTGAACCTTTGACCCTGAATCCCCTGCGCGCTCCGCGGTCAGCTTGGAACTGCTCCCGCTCACACCGGACATAGAGTTAGTTGGAGAGAGGATTTGGGTGGATTAACTCTGAATTTATTTTAATTTAATGAAGGCCTCCAAAGCTTTCAAGGCTTCCCACTGTCACTAAATTACCCGGCCGTCATCTGAAAACACACAGAGAAGGATGCCCTTTTTATCTGCTCGGCAAACACAGAGGTAAAATGCTTCTTCCGCCATGAATTATGCAGGCGCTGAGAAATCATGCATATAAATGATTGCACGCCTCCCAGAGACGCTGCTGCATGCCCGCTGTGCCACTACGCTCATTCTGATGCAGAACAGGGGAAATTCAGAGTCCTACAAGCCAGGGGGGGGGTATTAGCCAACGCTCTGGCATTGATACGCCCAGGGTTATAATAACTAGTAGGTTGCCACTGCTAGGCAGCCTGACAGTCACAACAAGAAGACAATTCCTTGCCATTTTTAGATCGAGCCTAGAACAGCGCGCATGCGCTGCTTGCTCGACTTTTAGTAATGGGCTTTAGAAAGCTCACCACACGCCCGTGCGTGTGGTATGTTTTTCTCCCAGGCTATTGGGCTTTGCGTGCGTCTTTCTAAGAAAGACAGCACACAATTGGGCAAAGGTGGGTTCATGGCCCGCCTTTTCTCTGGCCACGGCCTATTGCTTGCGGTTACCCGCACAGGCCACATCTGTTTTCAATTATCGTGACCAGACACGGGTGCGATAATTGAAAACAGATCGCTCGCATGCTTGAAAGTTGGAAACTCTGGTAAACTGTGAACATGTGCTGCAGGAATGCACTCACTCTCTAGTATGGGTATAGTGTGCTGCAGGGATGTGATCACTCTCTAGTATGGGTATAGTATGCTGCAGGGATGCACTCAGTGTCTAGTATGGGTATAGTGTGCTGCAGGGATGCCCTCAGTGTGTAGTACGGGTATAGTGTGCTGCAGAGATGCAATCAGTCTCTAGCACGGGTATAGTGTGCTGCAGGGATGCAATCACTCTCTAGTATGGGTATAGTGTGCTGCACGGCTGCGTTCATTGACTAGGATGTATATAATTTGCAGGATGTGTGCTCTCAGTCAGTAGTGCGGGTATAGTATGCTGCAGGGATGCACTCAGTCTCTAGTACGGGTATAGTGTGCTGCAGGAATGCACTCACTCTCTAGTGCAGGTATAGTGCACTGCACCAATGCAATCACTCTCTAGTACGGGTATAGTGTGCTGCAGGGATGCAATCACTCTCTAGTGCGGGTATACTGCACTGCACCAATGCAATCACTCTCTAGTACGGGTATTGTGTGCTGCAGGGATACAATCACTCTCTAGTGCGGGTATAGTGTGCTGCAGGAATGGAATCACTCTCTAGTACGGGTATAGTGCCCTGCACTGATGACGTGCCCCTGGTGATGCAGGAGGGTGGTCGTGGGCCCGAGTGGGGTGCTCCACTCAGAGCAGGTGAGGTGCAGTCCTCGGCTCCGCAGCCACTGCCTCGGAGACGGCTCAGACTGCAGACGTGCTCTGCCTGACAAGGAAGGTGCCTCTGTGCGTGTGCACTTGGTGGGAGGCACACGTGGCTGGTACCGGCGGCAGGTGTGAGCCTCACAAGTCGCACATTAGAGGTTTGGTGATTAGAGGAGCGGGGCAGCCTCCTACTACCTTGCACCAAGGAGATGCATTCACAGCCCAGGCATCAGTGTTATTCTATGAAACGGGCTGCAGGTTTGTGGCTTCGTAGCGCTGTAAATAACAGGTGTGCACCAGCGGCAGTAATTAAACGAATGTTTGTGCGTGCTTTCAGCTGACACGTGACTCGCCCACCGAGGTATCAGACGAAATAACATTCCTTGTGACTCCTCCACGTCACCTGTAAGGGCACGGTGATGTATTTAGATTAAGTAAACGAATAACACTGCTCGTTGAGAACTAGTGCATATTACTAATGGAATTGTTTCTAGGGGGTTAAATAATACGTATTGTTATTTTCAAATCATGGAACCAGAACAACAAGGAGGCGGAGTGGGGGGGTGTTCTATATTTGTACGTGTATCTTCCTTTCTCTGATGTACCCTATCCAAGGCGGCTCGGAGGGCTGGATGGTGTATACACGTGTCCGGGTAGCCAATGGTTGGGCTTCATAAAGATAGAGGTGACGGTGTGCGTGTGTTTCACACCTGTAGAGTCTACTGTGAGTAGAAGGCGCGAGTTTCATTCTTCTGACAGTACCAGATGGCGTCACTGGAGAGTGACGTCAACCACAGCCCTGCATTGCAGGTTGTCAGTGTCCATCCAACCTACCCATGCAATGCGGGGGCGAGCAAACTTCATGCTCATTCAAGATTTGGCTTCTTTGCGGAGACTGTAAGTGAAAGTGCTGCTGGGAGCCACTTTGGTGGCAGTTAGTGCAAAGTAACGAGACATTAAAGGGACAATCCAGTGTAGAGAAATATAACAGTTCTGTTTACCCAGCCTGCAGTAGGCATTCCAGAATATTCCTTTTTTTGATGATGTTAGCTGAGGTTTTGAGACCTTTTGTGAAATCAATCATGTTGCCCTTTTGATATAATATCACAGAGTGCTGAAACATATCAACAGTGCCAATATTTAATATAACTCATATTAGTATATGACGTTTCCGGCTGCAGCCTTTTTCTATGTAGTGCACACTGTTGAGTTCAATAATACTCATGTATCTGCCTTGAACGGATGGACTGCAGAATCAGCCCTGCTATGGTTCAACACTGTGACCTAGGCTAGGCCTCTGGAAATATGCAGTTGTACAACTGGAGCAGTCTCCACATGGTTTTGGAATTGTCACACTTTCCACATAATCCACCATCTGCCGCATATGTTGAAGAGTCGAACAAGTAGTTTCTAGCTCAAAGTTATCAAAAGTTATTAGAATCACAGCACACAGGTTCAGGTGCTGTGCCTGACAGTTTTTTAAAGTTAACTGCTCCCCTGTCAGGTGTTGATTGCTGTAGTAGGCCATTTAAAAAGGTGACAAGTTTGCCCAGAGAGCAAAAACAACCCCAAATGGATAAGCTGGGAGAAGGACTTTTGCCTGCTACAGGAAAAAAAACCTAAACTAATTAAATATAAATTGTTGGAAACAATCATTCCTTCTTAATCGTGAAAATATTTTGGGTTACTATTCTCAGAAAATCATGTTTACGTCACAGGCTGTCCATCAAGCAGCAGTTATTTAGAGAGGGCACTCTGTTTTCACAAGATTCACAGCCAGGTGGCACCTGTTTTTGACATCCAATGTCCTGAGTCCTAATGTGACACTGGTGAGACATATTGTTAATAAGCATGACATGTAGCAGACTGTTTGTGAGGGCTGTCTCCTATGCCATGGGCTCACTAGCGAGCATAAGCGGTAAACCCGAAACTGAAGACGGGCTTTAGAACACTGAATAAATGAGGCGCCCCTTTTATTATCACCAGGATTGTTTATACGAAGGCTTGTTTATCGCAAAGTCATCTCTGTTTGTATTTTACATGTGCTATTTATTACTCTTGATGGTGGAATGGGGAGGGCAAAACAAAGTGGTGGTTGTGTGCTTCTGAGCACGATAGAATTATTGTTTGTGATTCACTTTTTATGTTTTAGTAATGGGCTTTAGAAAACTCACCACACGCTTGTGTGTGTGGTGATGTTTTTCTCCCACGCTATTGGGCTTTGCGTGCGTCTTTCTAAGAAAGACAGCACTCAATTGGACAAAGGCGGGTGCATGTCCCGCCTTTGCTCCGCCCACGACCTATTGCTTGCGGTTACCTGCACAGGCCACATCTGTTTTCAATTATCGTGCCCAGACACGGGCGCGATAATTGAAAACAGATCGCTCGCTGTGGCGCGCGCGCACCACTCGCGTGCTTGAAAGTTGTATCATCTGGTAAACTGTGAACATAGATGTTCACGTGTCGTGAGAGAAGTCAGCTACTAGATCTAGCACTAGAGGATCAGTGCATAAATTACGGGTACTACAGCCTCTACAACCAGAACTTTACAGCATTATTACGCTGCAGAGGGGAAAAAACTATGACTTAAAAACGCATGTAATACGGCTCCACCAGTCCACTACTTACACGGACTGCCCACGAATTCAGCCTGAAGTCCATCATCAGTAATTGTATCTTTCAACGGATATCATTTGTAAATAGTTTTATCAATTCCGGGTCGCACAACAAGCAATTCCTCAGCGAACATAATTCTAGGCGGTATCTGGGAGTGGGCGGTAATGCTAATGTGTAAAGTGAACTACGATTGGAGAATATGGGGCCACCCTAGGCAATCCTAGTGCGCCATACAGAATTCCAAAGTGCTGATTGGCCGTTGAACCTTTGTCCGAGGAATTGTCTTGCATGGCATGAGAGGGGTTTAGCTGGAGCTCAATCTGAGGCGAACTAGTTGAGTTTCAGTATCGCGGTTGTAACAGCATTTGTTGGTGAGCAGGCCAGGTTGGGCTGCTGCCATCTTGGATAGGAAGGATGGAGGAGTGAAGGGAACGGCTGTGGTATGTTTAGGGTCTTGTCCTGTGTGTGAGTGAGCTATGATTGTTTCTTGGGCTCAGGCTGCGCGTTGGTGCGGTTAGATCGGTACTATACAGGGCAGTAGTTGTGTAGGCAAGCCTAGTATGTCTAACATTTACTGGCCTTGGAGCGGCTGCGTCCGTATTTTGTGGGACACTGGTTCGATTTGCACCATGCTGCTACTTTGACTGCTCCATGACAGCACATCAAACTTTAGAAGTATCACTGAGTAGGTCGG
Organism: Triturus cristatus; assembly: GCF_964204655.1. NCBI lineage: Eukaryota > Metazoa > Chordata > Amphibia > Caudata > Salamandridae > Triturus > Triturus cristatus. The sequence goes on from NC_140589.1 coordinate 793,325,490, forward strand.
TCCCGTTTCCCATGGCTCCCATTGCAAGTGACATTCTCAATGGCAACCATACACAGAGGCTGGTCTAAATGGCCCTTTGAAGCCACCCCATCCCCCCACGTCTCCTGTTGTATGCCGTAGTTTGGGCTGTGGCAGCTTCCAGGGCACAGAAGAAGTGTTATTTGATGTGTGGCCGCCAGCCGGGGCCTCAAGGTCAGCATCATCCAAAACTTTGCACAGGCCGTTCGAAGCATGTTTATACTTACATTAGGGGTTTTTAGGTTGAGCCTAGAAGCAGTGCGCATGTGCTGCGAGGCATGCTGTATTCGTCTGTGGGCTTTCAACACCCCCACGACACGCCCACCGCTTTTCATTGGTTGCTTGGTTACTGATTCTATAGTTTTTGTTGGTGACTAGTGTATAGATCTGGTAGCCTTAAGCAAGCACTCCCATGCGTGGTCAATCATAAACTAATAGTCTTAACCAAGCAGCAAAATTACAACACCTGCACTTATCCTACATGGATCAAAGCAGCTTGTTTCTCTAAGACTGGGCGAGTGGAATTTTCGCGCTCACTTTCCATCCTGCACTGCTCAGCTACTTATGACATAAGCTGCCATTTATACTGGCAAAGAAAAGAAACCTTAGTTTGTGTTTTATGTATTTGCCCCCATTTACTGCAGCACAGGAGAACTTTTCTCCATGCCGACTTTGTCCGGCTAGGATTGCGCACCTGCTGCCAGACAGTAATTGCCAGCTTGAACCCATTAAGCTCAATACCAAACATCAAAACTGTCTAATTTCTCCTGATGGCACCAACCAAATTGGATCTAGCCAACTGCACCAGTGCTGTGGCAACACATTCTTAAATGCTGTATTTATTGCCCCGTACTCACGTATTCTCAATCGCACACAAGGGGTCGGCAAAACTGCCACAACAACGAATGTTTAGCACGCCGAGCCAAAGACTAATCCCACAGCAGTTTGCACAAGTGGCGAGTCTAGCCACATCTTCAGTCTCTCACGAATTGTATGCACATCGGAGTCCATAAGAGTTTTACAATGACCAAAGCTGCTGCTTGACTATCCTAGGCTTCCACTCTTCGCACTGCTCCGCTCCAAAATGTACTGTCTAGACTGCACCAGGCCAGCCTTCAAGCAAGTAAACTTCTGCTATCTATTCTCGTTTAGCTAACTGTTCTATAGATAGGCCTGTGGTCTGAAAAATGTGCACATTGCTTGTAACACATTTGCGCAAAACTGGTTTCATTTTATGCATTGTCTGCTGGTTTCTAATTACTTTTAACGAAAATCAGCTAACCCTTCTGTCCACGTCTTCAGACCTGTTCAGCATGGGGCCTGTGTTCTGCGCTTTGTGCCTTGGGCTTACTGCTCTAACCCATCCTCAAAGATCCACCTCGCAATGTGCTCTATTTATTTTCTACTTATTAGGAAAGCAACACCAATATGAACCTTCTCCGTCGGTACTTAGCGTTGTTTTTATGATATGCCAATAGGTCTCGCCTTTGGGACCTTATAATTGTTTAGCCTTGCAACAGTTGATGTTGTTGCACCAAGGATATTGTACTGCATAACTAAATACTTTTAAGGTTCCAAAGGCAAGACCTATTGGCTATACCAGTGCTTGTTTACTTTGTCTCTTGCCAATTTTGCCAGTTCTTGCTTACCTCCATGCTCATCGCTGTACTGGGGGGGCCCGCCTCCTCACTGAGCCCTCGAGGAACCCTGCCGCCATCTTCCTTCGGTCACCGCCGTTCTGGCTGCAGGTGCAGGTATGCCCAGAACCATCTTTGATGATCGCCATCATGTGCCGCTGGCCCTTCTTCGATATGATGCGGCTTGTGCTCATGGCTCATTCCCCCGCACATCAGCCTACTGCCCATTGACTGTAGTCTCCGGGCTGAACATCGTTCTGCTGCTCGGTGATGAAGCTTGGCCTGCTTGGCCTGGTTGCCTCCATCCTGACCGGTTCCCGCCGGATGGCGCCTCCTCATTGTCGCCGCTCCCGATGCTCCTGGCGCCGCCTTCCTCCTCGATTGCTGGTCTGCCTCCTGATCGCCGATCACCTGCCTCTTTGACCCAGATTTCCGCTTGGTGCGACCTGGTTTCTCCTGCCGTCCAGGCGTCGTCTCGATGCCCTGGACAGCCTGGATCACGTTTGCTTGCCGCCCCCGGTCTGGTCCAGTCCCGTCCTTCTTCCAGGAAAGCATTCTTCTGCGATGGCGATTCCTTCTTCTAAGACTGCAAAGAGGGGGTATGTGCCTTTCTGGGCCTGTTAACCCCTTATTTATCCCCCCCTTGCCTCGCCCGCTCCCTCCCAGATTGGGAGGGGGTTTGTGCTTGCCTTAGGGCAACCAATCCTGGTCGCCCCCTTCGAGCGTGTTATTTAAATTTGCGGGGGAGGGGCTTCCAGCCGCCGGCCGGCATTTGTCCCGGGCCCCCAATGGGTCTGGCTTTGCCTCCCTAGTTTCAACTCTTTGATACATCAGCCCCTTTTCTAGTAAGTCAGTATTGATAGTAGGTGAATTGCCGAACACTCCAGGCTTTAAACATTCAGTGCAAGGTGAAGTGAAAGGTATAAGTGAAAAGAATGATGCACCAAGAATCTGAGATAGTGGTGAAAACATGACAGAGAATGTTTAGAAAACAAGGAAAGCAGTGTCACTTGGAATGCTGCTGCAAAAACTTCTTACCAAGTTCAACAAAGAGTGGAGTGATATTGTTTGTATTTGCAGTAATTCAACTTCGTATATGAAAACGTTGTGTGATGACCTGTCAACATCGATCACTGAGCTGAAGTGCTTTCATGTAAGAGATCCTTGCCACTTGCTAGATGGTATGCTAAAAGCATCTTTACAATATTCAGAGTTAATGAAGAATTCTATTGACTTTATAGTCCATTTTGATGCACTGTTTCGTTATACGCAGGAACTAAAATGCAAATATATTTCATTTTATGCTTTGTGTGGCATCAATGAAAGTCATCCCAATTGTGTCATTTACCTGGTGGTTCGCAGTCCTAGCGGCCCTGAATGCTACATTATCCATGTGGCAACCATTTATAGAATTTGTGCTTAGTGATAATGCCAAAGGCAAGAAATGTTAGGATGTTGTGTCCCATATCGATACTGATGAATAAAAAAATGGCACTCTATTGCATTCTTAGACTTTTACAAGAAAACATGACTTCTGTAGTGTACATAATAAAAAAACCAGTCTGAAAATCACCCTTGTCTACCAAGTGCTCAGCATAATTTGTTTAGATGTGAAACATCTCCTTGAGAGTAAGATGGACGACACTTTTAGTGACTGTGGCACAGCAACATGTTCCATGTTAGAATTCTTGCCACTTGATAAGCAAAGAAATGTTGAGGAGCAATTCAGGAATTTGTTTTTCACAGTGCATAAGAAATGGCTTGCAATGATGCATAGAAATGTCCCTTTACCAACCATGACATTTGATGTCAATGAATCCTCAGTGAGGTACTCTGCACAAGTTCTAGATCCCTTCCAGAAAGAGGAATTTTCTCCAGACTTTGAAAAGTACTGCTTCATTTTTTACTGCTTCAATAACTGAGGGCACATGCACCCAGTTCAACACATATGTTGCAAAACCTGTACCAGAGATTCGCTATCGTCAGGTGCACCAGTATTGGCATGGAAAGCTATGTCAGTGGCCAGAGTTAGCAAATTTTGTAATGGCTGTTTTGGCATTGCCGTCTCGAGTGCCAATGTTGACAGGGCCTTTTCACAGATAAACGTTTACATGGGAAGGAAAGAGTATGCATGCATTACCAAAGACTCAATTAAGAAGTATTGTATGGTTTACAATAGTAAGTTTGATTTGTAAAAATATATTTGGACCTCATATACCCTGTACGCATGCTATCTATACACATGCATCATCAGTGCAGAAAGCAAACAATAATAAAAGCAAAACATTCCGTAAACACTGGATAAAACGCTGTTTCTGTTATTTTTAATGGCGTGAAAATGTGCACCCACTAAGAACCACTGTTTTTTTAAGGTATTGAAAACACTGAAAAAACCCCACCAGAACTTACTAAAAATAGGAACTGAAAACAGGAAATCCTAAATATGATCCAGCCTGGGAGACATCAGGAGCTTAACACCTAGATGCTAATGCAATGGAAGGAAATAAAGGCACACAGCTTGTTATCACTTCACAAGTGCTTAAAAGAAACCAATAGAGGCAGGTTTTTAACTTTGTTCAAACTCTCTATGTAAGATATGTAGTTGCACTGTAAGAATGCATGATGTATCTGTTGTTATCAGTAATTACACTAATAATGATTTAAATGTCACCTACTAATTGATTCTCATCCCTGTGTAGGGTGTCAGACCGCTTTACATCACAAACGGAGACACAATAAATCATACAAGTGTGCAAATCAATCTACAGGAAATGTTACATAAGACAATGAGGATTTTAAGGTGTAGGAATCACATATCGCTCCACATTTGTAGACATTATATGTTAAGGGTGATTGGTCTGGGAAAACACAAAGTCAGAATATAAAACATAATCTAGAGGCCCTCTGTGCTACTTTGTGAGTCAAAACTGTTACTGGACAAAAGACAGAACCCTCCCAGAATTGCATTATGCACCAGAGTACTCGTACCGCTATTATAGTGACCTCAAAATTGCTGGGCAAACAAAGATTTCTGAAGCAGATGTCTTAACCCGGTAAGATAATTTAAAATGCAGCCTCTTTGTGAACAAAAAAGCAAGCTAAAACAGGTTTACTGTAATTTTTGGCCTTGTTGCCAATCGCTTTGCAGATGATTTAAAACAAATATATATATATGATAAGTTGACTGGTAGGCTCTGCTTTTCAAGCTCCACCCTTCCTGACTCCTCCCCTTTTCCTTTACCACACCTTTACCCGCAATCTATGGGCCCTGGAGTAAATTTTACCCAATCCCAGCACCGGACCCAAGTTTTTCTTTTAAAAATTAGCTCTGCCTGAAATTGAAGTACACCATGCAAAGTACTTGTCAGAACACTAGTGCCATCACCATCTTCTAACTGCAATAAGGAAGGCGCTTTCATTTGCCAGTTATTGCCAAACTTCACTCAGGGGCATAGCTTCAGGTGATTGTTTGGCGTGTTACACGTCCCTAATAAATGAATTCTGTTGTAAATAGTTGGGTACAGGTGCTTCAAGTCCGGTGTGGTGAGGTGTTTGTTGGATTTCACTTGGGGTTTTCACATACACACAAAAACACACTGGTAGACCTAGCATCCATGGCATGGTTTTCCCTGTCTTTTTGCCTCTACCTCCTGTATTTTTTATGTCATGCTGAACTTCGTCTTTGCTAGTTTATGTACTCTGGGCACTTTACCACTGTTCACCATTGCTAAAGTGCAAGTGCTCCGTGAGTAAATTGTAATTCTGATTGGCTCTCCATGATTGGCATATTTGGTTTACTGGTGAGTTCCTCGTAAAAAGCACTATGTGTGCCCGGGGCCTGTAAATCAAATGCAACTAGTGGGCCTGCAGCACTGGTTGTGCCACCCATATGAGTAGCCCTGTAAACATGACTCAGGCCTGCCATTGTAGTGTCTGTGATTGCATTTCTAAACTGCCATGTCGATCTGGCAAGTCTACCCAATTTCCAGGCCCTAACCTTCCCTTTTACTACAAGTAAAGCACCCCTAAGGTAGGTCCAAGGTACCCCGATCGGCAGGGAACAGTGTATGTGAAAGGTAGGAATTGTACTGGTGTGTTATACATGTCCTGACAGTGAAATACTGCTTATTTCATTTTGCAAGGACTAGCTCTCCCACAGGCTATTATTGAGGCTACCTTAATAGGAGTTGACTTTTCTCTGTATCCTGCCTGTGAAGTTTCTCCAAGGACTTGTGTGTACTTGCCTCCTGTTAAGAAGTCTCAGGGACATCAAAGACTTCACCTGCAGCATCCCTTAACTCCACTGCTGGAGCTCTGACTTGCCAAGAGGTGCCAAATCCAGTTTTGGGCCCTTGGAGGTGGTTCCTGCTGCACAAAGCTACAAAAGACTTGAAAATCGACGCTCCGCTCTCCCTGCGCCTGTTTTCCAGATGCAGCACTGCAGTGAGGGAAAAGTTACCACGCACCGTCGTCGTGTGGCTGAAGAAATCATTGCAGGCCAAATAAACCGACGAAGCACGAGTTCAGTGCACCGTGTCTCCAAAGTCCGAGACACCCGCACTGACTCCGACGCAGGCCCTGCTGTGCAGTTGAAAGAATTGACGGGTTTTGGGACCGCGGCTGAGGAAATCGAGCGCCTGTTTGCTGCCACTGCATCGACCTCCACCACATCCGGATTTCCACGCATCGCACCGATGCGGCAAGTTTTCCAACGCATCACCTGCAGACCAGATCTGTCTTGGATTTTGATGCATCGCTTCCCCTTACAGTTCGGATTCGACGAAATACCTCCTGCGTGCAGCAGACCTGACGCATCGCCTCCCCAGGGATTCAGGAACCGATGTATCACTGTGTTTTTCCAACGCTTCCATCCTTTGCGGCTGTTTTTACTGGTAGATTTTAATGCATCTAAGGTACTTTGTGTCACAACACCGCATCCATAGAGTTCTATTGATAGAAATGTTTGAAACCTTTAACAAGTCATATTTTGAGTTCTGTATGTTGGATTTTGTTGTTTTGGTCTTGTTTGGTATAGATAAAGATACTTTATTTTTCTAAACTGGTGTGGTGACCATTTGTAGTGTTTTCACTGTGTTACTGTGTGTGTTATGTACAAATACTTTACACACTGCCTCTAAGATAGGCCTGACTGCTAGTGCCAAGCTACCAAGGGGGTGAGCAGGGGTTATCTTGGGTGTGTAATCCCCTTCGCCTGACTTGAAGGAAGGGTCCCTACTTGAACAGGGTGTATACCACTGCCAACTAGAGGCCTTCATTTCTAACACACACTCTGGTATCTGCTTTGCAGGTCTTAAAAATGTTTATAATTCAAAATATTGAGTTTTAGGTACCCCTCACAATCCGCAGTTCTCTCCCTTTCTACTGATCCCTAGGCCCCCTCCTGCCCTACTTCTCATATAATGTATTTTAACCAGCGTGTTTGTTGGGAGATTTGAAGCTCAGTCTTACTGACAAGCTACACCCCTGACTTTACTAATAATCAAAAATCAATGGTGGGTTAGGACATATGCATGCAAGTAGAGGTCAATAAATCCAGTATTACTGAGCATACACGTGTCTCAAAAAGCAGTTTACTGTGTCTCTCAAGCAAACCTGAATGCCAACGCGCAGTTCAATTACAGCCCATAATCAACATGTTGGCGCTCTTACCGTTTCTATTTCGATTGCATATTTTAGGTCACTTTAGTGTCATGCTCAAAATCATCATTTGCACTCGAAATACGATATTTTTGAAAGACTGCAAGCCATAAGAACATAGCACGTGCTTGAAGCAAATGGAACTGACTGGCCTTTTACAAGCGACATTCACGGCTGGATTACCAAGCTAATGTTTAAGTGGCCACTTTATAAAAATGCCAAAATTGCTCACTTAACAGAATTACGAGGATGCGGAAACGAGGAAGCTTTTTATCACGCTGACGTTTGAGACCTTCCACTTCAAACATATATTTTTTTAATTAACAGTCGAAATCTACACCATTTAATGTAAAAGAAAACTACTATAGAGAAAATGGAAAAAGACAAGAAGAGAGCAAACAGAACGAACAAGAGAACGAGGCAAAAAAAATAAAGAGGAAGAAGGCGAAAAATATAAAGAGAGCGCAATTTAGAAAAGGATAAAGAAAAAGACCGAATGGAAGGTACAAAACGGAGAATGAAAGGAAACACGGTTTCAGACTGATTCGTAAAACTTTGGTGGAAATGTTGTGATTGATGTTTAAAGCCATGATGTGGTCGCAAAACCTAGTTAGAAATGTTTCAGCTAAAACACATAACCTTCAAATCACTTAGAGTAAAAAAAGCATTTCAAGGCTGATAGCAATAAGAACAAATGGCAGTGGTCCTTCTAAAAAAATAATCTATGTAGAACATGTGCTGCAAATTGCTAAAATACGAAGGCATTTGATAAAAAAATTATTTCAATAGACCCATGACAGTTGAAAAGTGAGCAGGTTAATGAGTATACTCCCATAAAAATGGAGAAAAACTAAGGGGCATATCAACAACAACCGGCGATAATTATCTCTAAGCGCACTATGGGGCATATCAACAAGGGCTTTATCTCTGCTTTTTTGGCTTTAAAAGCCAAAAAAGGAGAGATAAAACTAGCGCCCTATCAACAACAGGGTGCTAACATGCAAATTTGCATGTTAGCACCCTTTTACTCTACGCTTTCCCTTGCATCTCTAATGAGATGCAAAGGGGGCGTTCCAGAGTAAAATAGTAGGAGAAATGTCGCTAAGAGACATTTCTCCTATTATCAAGAATGTCGCTAACCCTGTTAGGGACAAAAAAAGCAGCGCTAACCGCGGTTAACGCTGCTTTTTTACGTCTGGCATTTTTCAGACTTAGCCATGATATCCTATGGAAGAAGGATATCATGGCTAAGTTTGCCTGTCCCTATCAACAAGGTAACGTGAGATTATCGCTGGGTTTCCAGCGATAATCTCACGTTAGCCTGTTAGCGTGAGGATTTTTATCGCTATTGAGATAAGCGTTGCTAATAGCACGCTATCTCAGCGATAAAAATTCACGCTAGCCGGCGATAATTATCCTAGCGCTAAGTGCGCTTAGAGATAATTATCGCCGGTTGTTGTTGATATGCCCCTTAGCGCTAGGATAATTATCGCTAGCTAGCGTGAATTTTTATCGCTGAGATAGCGTGCTATTAGCAACGCTTATCTCAATAGCGATAAAAATCCTCATGCTAACAGGCTAACGTGAGATTATCGCTGGAAACCCAGCGATAATCTCACGTTACCTTGTTGATAGGGACAGGCAAATTTAGCCATGATATCCTTCTTCCATAGGATATCATGGCTAAGTCTGAAAAATACCAGACGTAAAAAAGAAGCGTTAACCGCGGTTAGCGCTGCTTTTTTTGTCTCTAACAGGGTTAGCGACATTCTTGATAATAGGAGAAATGTCTCTTAGCGACATTTCTCCTACTGTTTTACTCTGGAACGCCCCCTTTGCATCTCATTAGAGATGCAAGGGGAAGCGTAGAGTAAAAGGGTGCTAACATGCAAATTTGCATGTTAACACCCTGTTGTTGATAGGGCGCTAGTTTTATCTCTCCTTTTTTGGCTTTTAAAGCCAAAAAAGCAGAGATAAAGCCCTTGTTGATATGCCCCTTATTTAGGTATCAAACATTGTAGCAAGAACCACAAACCAAAAGCATTCAATAGACAAATGGAAATTAAAAAATGCAATGATAATCTGTGGGATAAAGAAGACCAGAACCTAACACTGCTCTGCCTTGAGTGGGGCAACGGAAAAGGAGCCAGTGAATTATGGCTATTAAGCTATCCAGCTGTAGCCGGAAAACTTGTGCCTCACAGCAAAAACACGCTAACATGAGCCCGCAGGATCATGTCTTTTTCAGCTAGAAATTAGGGGCAACATGTATGCACCTATTTTGCATTTGCAAACAGGCCGATTCGCAGAATCGGCCCGTTTGTGAATGCAAAAAAGGCTTTTCCTATGTAGTAACCTGTTACCGAATCACAAAATGAGGTTGCGATTCGGTATTCGGAAGGGGTGTGTTTAGGCCGTCCCTTCCAAATAGCGAATCGCAGCGGTATGTATGAATGTTTGTGATCGTAAATGCAGTCGCAAAACAATCACATTTTACCACCTACTTCAAGTTGGTGGTAACCCATTCGCAAATGAGAAGGGTTCCTCAAGGGACCCCTTCTCCTTTGGGAGTGGTGGCAAAAACGTTTTTAAGAGCAGGCAGTGGTCCCACAGACCACTGCCTGCTCTTAAAAAACTTAAAATAAAACTTTACATTTTTTCTTTTAAACACAACCAGTTTTCCTTTAAGAAGAACTGGCTGCCTTTAAAAAAAATTATTGCTTTATTGAACAGCTATCACGGACATGGTGGTCTGCTGTACTGACCCTAGCAGGCCACCATCCCCATGATTTTAGCGATTCCAATTTGGTCGCAAATTGCAACCTACCTCATTAAAGTTAATGAGGTAGGTCAATTAGCGACCCCCTGGGAATCGCTAAATGAAACTCTTGGAGTTTCATCATTAGGAATAGTGATTACCTAGTTGTGATTCACAGAAAAGCGCAATTAGGTAATCACTATTCCTAATGTTGATACATCTGGCCCTTTGTCCTAGAATACCAATGATGACAATTTTCTAAGTTTTATTTTTCAGAAAAATGTTCTCTGGCACACCTATCTAATAATAAAAGTCTTAGGACCTTATTAAGACTTTGGCGATGTGGCAGCGGACCTCCACGCCAGCGTCCCGCTGTCACACTGCCACAGCCATAATCAGACCGCCTGTCAGATTCCGACCGGAATCTAGGTCGGGCGGTCCAGCGGCAGCTGGCCCACGTCGGTACAGTGCTAAGGCTCATACGTGAGCCTGTGCAAGCTTCCGCAATGGGTACACCATTGCATTTGGATCCCTGATGGCAGCAGCAGTCCCATGGTGGTTCGACTGCCCAACATCTAATACAGTGATCGGACCACTGGTGCAGTGGTAGCCACACCTCCACTGTGGGTTTGGCAAACATTGGACCACCAAACCTACAATAAAGCCCAAAAATTGCTCAGGTGCAATTGTCACACAAAGCTTTCCATTGCAGGATATTTTTCTTACCATCACTGTCCAGTCTTGAGCAAAATATTAAATTACACTTTTCTTCTAGATGTATCAGCAGCATTAACAGCTTCCTCTGCCGCAATGACTATCTGCATCTTATAAGTACAATACAGGGCTACCACAGGTGCAGGCAGAGAAATGGCCAACTGTAACTGTCTCATTGGCAAAAGTTTTCTCCTTATCTGGAATTATATTCCCTTCAGGGCTAGTCGGTAAGATTCTCATGGAGAAAGCAGGCTATGCTGTAAGTTCTAGGGCGCAAAAGCCCTGTTAGTCAGGGATATTGCAGTACCACTAGCCCTGGCTCCAACTGAAAGGAAACTACTGGCGTTAAAAACACTGATGGAGACATCTCTTTCCTCAGACCTCTATCATCAGTCAGGAATTTGACTGTAAAGCAGGAGGAAAGTCTTTTCTCCTCTTCAAATCCAGGCAAATTCTTTCTTTGGAGTGTGTCAAACAGTTTAGTACAAGGTAAAATAAGTCCACTATTAATGATAATGTCTGGGGTAATAGAACAAATGTCCAAGATTTTCCTCCAGTAGCTTTCAATTCAGGGAGATCTTTTATTTCTCAGTGATATGTCTTGTAGAAAAAACCAACCCTACTTCAAAATTGAAGACAGCGTCTCATTTATCCAACTATGTTGAGATCTCCTTACGTTCAAAGCCCAACTATGTTTGCCCAGTACAGCACACTTACCTGCAAAGTATTTAGTTACCCTTTTACTCTGGAGTACAAATGTTGCTGGTGAGCCCCCAAGAGTGTTTTTAGGATACACAGGGCCCAGGGACTCAGGGGAGGTTTAAATGTAAACCAAGTTTAACTGAACAATGCACTGAAGTTTCATGCCATGCTAGGCTACCAACATATGACAGCACACAAATACCTTGATGTTTAAAGATAGAATGAAAAAAAGGTTCAAGTGTGTATTCACAAACAAATGCAAACAATTAAAGGTTAAAGTGCTACATGTGCATCACTCTAATTTGTACTACATTCAATTTTCTGAAGGATAATCAGAGTGCCTGTAGCCTAAGAACAAAGCCTCGTGTGCCCAATATTGGAGCTGAGCTTTCCGTTACAACAGTAGGCTTACACTTACATATCCCCCAGCTGTGCACTGTAAAAGACTGGAAGATTTGATTACCATGATATGTATGAGGGAGTTAGATAAGAATGCTAACCAACCTGCCTATCAGATCATGCCCCCAACGTCTAAGATAAAAATACGGAACTCTTGCTCACCCGAGGACCCAGAAAGCCATTGAAAGCAAACGCGATCTCCTTATTGTTTCTAGGGTGGAGCAGTGATGATCCTGCAATACTTTGGGTTTAACACCATTGTACTGGTTTTAGAGGAGTTAACTGATAAGCGCAGTCACAGTATTCAGAGACGGCATTCAGAAGACAAAGTACTGCACTGCCAGAATGAGATAAGCACCTAGTCAAGAAGGGAACAAGTTGTAGAGGTGAATCCAAATGCAACAAATTCCATAGTGATTCTCATCACTACAACAAAACTTGCTCTAGCCAATTACACCAAACGTAGGAGGAAGCCCTTGATTAGGTAGTTCATCTAGCACCGTGTCTCCAGGTCACAGTGGCAAAAGCACTACTCCATTCATAATGGGCCTACAACCACAAATATTTTCTGGTGGGCGGTCTTGGGCAGGAAAATGTATAATACAAATGTTTGGGGTGTGCAAGGAGAAACTCACTGTTCATCTGGATTTTGTACTTTTACTTTTCACTCATAAACACATGCTTTGAGTCTTTGTTGCTTGCGAGAAATGGGGTTGTTGGTTGAGAGGGAGTGAGACCTTCTCAAGCAACAGCCACAGTCCTTGTCTGGGTGAACCACCAGCAGTCACTAAATTAACCTATGCTTAACCCTCTGGTAGCTTGGCACAAAAGCAGTTAGGCCTAACTTACAGGCAATGTGTAGAGTATTTATGCAGCCCACAGCCAGTAACAAAGTGAAAACGCAACACAAGGAAAATCCCGCACAAATTTAGGAAAATAGAGTAAATGTAATACATTAGGTGAGACCAAACAACAAAAAGCAAATCAGTAGAACTGAAGGTATGCAATTTTAAAGATTTTAGATCAAAGAATCAAGAAGATCATAGAAATTCCCTACTATGATACTGTAGTAATCACCTGAAGTCTCTACAGGACAATTTACCATTTGAAAAGTATCTGCTCATTTGCAGAAGATGCACAAACAAAAAGGATTAGCCTCTATTTTTAGAGATTAACTCCTGGAGAGTGGTTACCCTAACAGAAGTATCCACACTGCGCACAAAAGAGCCTAGTTTTGCCCTAGAAGTGTTACATACATAAGTGCAGATAACCAGAAACGGTTTAAATTGATCATTGTCACAACCTTTAGCCACGCTAGCAGTCAGGTACAAAAGATTGTCAGAGGACAGTGGAACCTGCTTGAGGAGCTCAATAGAAGTAGCCCCCTATTCGCATTTAAATAAAGTAAGAAAATCAAAGATTATTTGATCAAGGAACACAGGGAACAGCAAAATATGGGCAGCTTCCCTCAGCTCTGGAGTATGGCACCTACTGTGGGACATTTAAAATGTGGTAGTTGTGTAGCATGCAAAATCACTAGGAACACAAAGGTTTTTCGGGGGTGTGGCAGGTCCAAAGTTTTGAATGATTATTCAAATTGCAGTATAAAGAATATTGTGTAGACCATTAAATGCACCTGTGAAAAATTGTACATCGATCAGATTGCCCAATCGTATTAGTCAACATCGGAGTAGAAATCTGGTGTAAAATAGAAGGGTCACCCCTTCTTAAGCACTACCTAAAAGTGCTGCATGACGCGGACCAGTTGAATTGGCAGGTGGTCGAAGCAGCTAAACTGAACTCCTGTGGAGGGAATATCACCACTCTGTTGTCAAGAATGGAGAGCAGCTGGACAGATCAATTAAATATGACTGAATCTGGGCTCAAAGATAAGGATAAACTGATAATCACAGCCACCTTTTCTTCCTGAGCTGATGGCTAACAACCTGATGAACTTTGCGCTGAACTATTGCTGGTTAATAATATCCATATGATTGACTAGGGATTGTGACATAGTAGACCTCCAATGTAATTTATACAGATTTTTCAGTTTTTATGTTTATACTGTATGATGTGGAAGTATTGTCCACCCCCCTCCTCTTTGGGAATACTTGATCAGTGTTTTGTGTGGATTAGGATACTCTCCTAGGTTTTATTCAGCTTTGGGGACTCGTTTTCGAGCAACATCACTTTGATTTGTATGGTACATCAGGATGTTCCAGTATGCGGTGTCCTTGATTATACATGCTGCTCTAATATAGTTTGAGCACATTACACTCCTGCATGTATGTAAGTTCACATGCATCCCCAATATTGGGTTTGGCAGCACCATTCTAGTAGTTGTACCATATGAGTCCTATCACTCTCACGTCTGCAAGTGCATTAGGACTTCCAGTATGGGATTGGTCTGCACTGGTCTAATTGTTGTTCCCTACTAGTTTGTCCCATTAGGACATGTGAGCTTATCCCATGTTTCCCAGCTTGGAATGTAGCTCTGCATGTACCCTTCCCAAGTTTGCCAGACATATGAGGCATATTTACAATAAAATGTCAGAGCGCTAAGTTGTTCCAAATTTGGCAGCACCACACTCTGACATTTTCAAACTGCGGAGAAGCGCTGTATTCATAAGAATATGGTGCAACCCTGTGTTTCCCCTAGCGTTGGTATGAAAAAAAAGCTGCTTAGCACCAGCGCAGGCACCCTGCCACCATATGGCAAGGGTGCCTACGCTGCAGGGAAGATTGTTTATCTGAAGAAAGTGACACCTTCCTGCAAATAAACATTCACTAAGGGCGTTTTACACCTTCTCTGTTTGTTGCAGAATGCCGCACACATCGAAAGAGCAACAAAACTAGGAAAACGTTATAATTTCTCCTCGTATCGCCATTATAATTTGTGATATTTCAAGACGTTCATTTTTTACGTTGCCCCAGCCTTGTAAATCTGGGGCAGCATCAAAAAGCAATGGGCTTTGCGGTGGAACACCCACAGCAACACCCATTTCACGCCCCTTTGCCACATAGAACTGCAGCGGAAAGGGGCATATTTACAAGGTGGCGTTAAGCCATGCAAAGTGGCTTAGCTCCACCTTGTAAATATAGAAAATGGCATTGCGCCATTAGAGCGTAAAAAACTGATGCTTCGATGGCAATGAGGGCTTGTAAATATGCACCACAGAGTTTTCTTGTGCTGAAGAGGCCCGTATCCTGTAATGGTGCCTGAACTGGATTGTACTGGTAAGCCTGTTTCCTGACAGTGATATTGACATGGGGATGGTGGCTGTGACCTTTTGCTCTAAGGTGTCGGCTGTGACTTTGTGACAAGGTTCTGCAGTAGACACTGTAGTGTCTTTCTCAGTGGTTTTCCATACACAGTGCTGACGTTCTTGATGCCACAGTGATTATCGAGGATGTACGTATACCCTTAGAGGTGACCGGGTAGTTGGTAGTTGCATCGCCCTCTGTTTGAGATAATTTATTGGACACCACTTCTGCATTTTTGGTTAATGGCAATCATTTTGAAACACCTTGTCATTAATCTCGACGTACTGGATGCGGCTATACCATGCAAGGTGTTCATCTGGTATTTTTTGTTTTGGGTGATAAAACACCATGATTGTCTATAGTGTTTCACACTTTGGCAATGTTGGAGTTACTTCCATCTAAGGTGGTATGTGTATTTCACAATATGCTGCTTTTGATCAAGAGTATAGTTTATTTGTTCTAAGGCCCTATTTATTTAATTTGTAGGACATCAGTAAGACAGCACTGTCTTGATTAGACCACGATTTGATTCCATTTTGGGTCTAAATGTCAACAACCCCAAAGGGTTACCCTTCCCACATTACTCAAGACGTTGATATTATTATATAGATGTGGAGTACAATTCGATGTATGCTGTTATGATGCTGTTAAAATAATACACCACGCTGGTATTTTATATTGGGCCTGGTTACTCATTCATTGACACACTCCTACACCCATAGGAGATAGATGTCGGTTGGCAGTAGATCGTTTGGAGAAATTTGACCCACAGGACGTGTTTTGTCTCGAATTTGACCAAGGTTCTGGTCGGGCTATATGGATCGGTCCTTGTGTTTGATATACGCTACTCTTAACTATGTCATGTGTTTGTGATCACCCAAGTCTTTACATCTTTAAAACTCTTAATGATGGTTATGAATCATTCTAATCCACACCTGGAGGAGGTTCACAAGCTTGGCTTTCTGTACAGAGAACAAAGTACCTTTCATAAGAGGCTTCTGAAGGTATCTTCAGGTGCATGGTCAATCTGAACAGGCCTTCCAAAGGAAGGAACCCTTTGCCATTGTGCATTTGACATATTATGGACCTGGGTGCAAGGTCAAAGAAGCTGTACGGATGCACTCTGACTGTTTACCACACATGAGGTGTTGCACAGTCAGCGTGCCCCCTCAGGGCCCCCTATGGAGCGGTACAATGACATCTGATAGATCCCCCTAACACTCCCCATCAGGCTGTGGTGCCCTTACACTATGCCGGGGGGGGGGGGGAATTCATGCTCCTTCTTTAAACTGAGGCCTGTCGACCGCCAGTAAAGGAGGGAGTTGCAGGTTCAAATCATGGCTCTTCCACTAATGAGAACACTTCATCAACTGTTAGAGTTTGCACGTGCACTGAAGCTAGCACATTGTTTTGTATAATTAAGTGCACTATCCCGCTACACGGTGGAAACACCAATTTAAGGTTTACATCGAAACAGTGCACCAGCTGTGTAATTCAGGCCCAGATGTGGAAAGATGAAGCAAAAAATGTTTATGTTGTATTAGTTACGTTTGATAGAAGGCAGAGTTTGGAGTTCATGACCAAGTCTTAGCAGCCTATGTAGTTGTGGAGTTGGCAACCACTGGAAGCAGAAGCTTCTAGAAATCGCAAAGTGTATAGATTCTATGGAGTTCACCTAGAAGAGGCAGAGGTGTAACATATGGGAAATCGAACCTTTCTAAAGCCACCAGGTGTTAGCAGTCCAATGCGTCCTGGAAAGGCAGAGGTGATGCTGGAGCGGGTTATGCAAACATTTTGTATACCCACCCCATTTTGCATGTCATTTTATTAATTAGATTAATTAAATAATTATAATCGTACTAATGGTTTGGAGTGATGTGAAAATAACTAATCAACCTTATTAATGACCAAAATACACGTGGGATTTGCATCTACATGGCCTAATTAATGATGTGAACTACATTTCGTACGCATACTAATGGTAAGATAAATAGAACATTGCATGATATATGTTGCTTTGGTGATGTAATTGTGATTCGTGCTTTATTTAGTAAGTATAAACCTCATTGAGTGTTGCTTTTGGCTAGATAAATACACACATATGGGTTTTAGCGAGGGAACAACATTTTATTAGTCATTTCTATGTATTAATTAAGTTTTTGTGTTTCTTTGCTTAAGTTGACCATTTGGAGTGGCCACAAAATGGCTGACATCCCTATCTGACGAATTGACTCCATTACGAAAGTCTCTGGGTGAAGTGCGCATGCGTCGCCGCTAGCAACAGTGGCCTCTACGCGACCCTAACTTGACTGTGCCCCTCAAGGACGTTCTGGGCAGCAAGCCAGCTTCCCTGAAAGAAACAATAAAAAGATACTTTGGACCGGAAAAATTATGAACTACATCTAAAGAGACATTTACCGTGTGAGAACCCTGCTGAACAAATTTGACTGACCAATCAGAGACATTCTAAAATAATATTCGATACTTTTGGAATGTGATTTTACTGTAAATTATGATAGAATAGAGAGGTGTTCAGCGCGCTTTTCGATTTCCTGACGTTATGCTGACGGAGAGGACGGTGACACTGCAGGACAGCTGTTTCCCTGAATCTTTGACGAACTGATCAGATGCCCATTTTCCTGATGAACTGAATAATTGCTTTCCATGGGCATATAGAGACAAAAGATCTAAATTTGACTTAGAGGACGACATTTAGCCAGAATAGGTAAACATGATGACCAACTGCTAAAATAATTAATGAAGTTGCTTGCATTATTTAGATACATTCGATTTATTAATTATAGAATTGTGTCGAGTTGTTTATTTCAATAGAATGTATTGATGTAAAGTAATTATAGAATTAGAAAATACACAAACCTGCAACTAGCAGATCCATGGCCTATCCATGGAAGGAATGCTAAAGGTGATGTTCAGGTCTTAATGAGGGAGAGAAGGTTAGGTGGAACTATCACTCATTGGAGAAGAACAGGTATTTCCTTCCATTTACAGCGAATGGAATAATCACCTTCTTAGAAACACAGACCAATAGAGAATGAATGTTGGTGTTATGGGCCCCACCAGCGAAAGTAGTGAATGAGTGTGTCTATATGATTTGCGGTCTGTGACGGAGGGAGGGATTTTGCATTCCACGCTGCATCAGTTTTTCAGGTAGCAGTATGATGGTTTGTTATTGTTTGGTTTAGTGATTATTGCTTGTACATTGCTTATTGATTTTGGTAATTGATTGGTATTGATTTATGTACTAACATTCTATGTTGAGTTGCGTCGAGTGATATGTTGTTTGTACGGCTTCTGGGATGTAGGAAGTCAGAAGTTTGTAACGGTTCCGTAGAAGGGCAGAGGTAAGCGCTGCTCTCGGGAAAAGACAGAATTGTTGTTGCCCTGTAGGTACACAGGGGAAACGTGTGACAATTGAAGTTGCACGGCGCATTGTCTGGGTTCGATTCGGTGACATCGTCGTGTGTTGCCATTAGAGACATTTTCTGTGTGAGAGAAGTGTGTATGATAGCGAAGGTTACCTGTGAAGGTCTGGTCTTAGGTACAAGGGATCCAACTGGCATTCCGATAACGCTTATCACTGGAAAGGTAATAGGTACTCTCTAAACTTGTTAGAAGGACAAAGGAGAGGTAAGCGCTGCTTTGTTAACGCATGTCATAATTCTGTAGTAGAACAGACTGTTCGCTGTTCTCGGGAAAGACAGGATTCTGTGTGAATGTATTACATTTTTCTTGTGTAAACGAGTGTGAATGCAAAGGCATTTGAGTTGATTGCGAAACTCTAGGTTTATTTCTCAGGAGCATTGGGTCTCCAACTATGTGTCTTAAATACTAGAGAAACAATTAGCTAATGCTTGTTAGAAGGGTGAAGTAGAGGGATGTGCTACTTTATCAACGGGAGTAATGATTCCATAGTAGGGCAGAGGTAAGCGCTGCGCTCGGGAAAGACGGAATTCTCATAAGAAAGGTCTTTTGCTGTTCTTTGGTTAGCGAAGCGGACAATGGAGATGTCTCTATGTTGTTACTAACAGAAGTGTAGAAATTGAAACAAGAACTTATTGAGCAGCGTTGTAAAGGAGGGGTAGACAGAGACAGAAGCAGGAGCAGGAGCTGCCGCAGCGGCTTCTGACGTCAGAACGACCACGCTGGGATTGGACAGTCGGTCAGGACTGTGAAACGCCCCAGATTGGTGTGATAGTGTACGCCGCGGTAGGATTGGAGAAGAAACAGGGCGACGTAGACGCTCCTTATGTGTGCGTTAGTGTGAGTCGCGCTAGGATTCGAGGACTGTGACAGTGACGTGGACGCTCTGAATAGGTGCGTTAGTGTGAAGTCGCGCTGTGATTGGATAGATTAGCGGTACAGTTGTAAAGAGGGACTAGCGTTGAGCGAAAGACAAGAAAATGTATTACGACCCACCAGAGAAGGAGAAGAAGACCTGGTTCGGGAGAATTAAGAAGTGGTTTAAGAAAGACAAACCAGTTAAGACTAGGGAAGGACAGTTACTTCCTCCACCGAAAACCCCTGCATCCTTTATGATTGCGAAATATGGGTATCATACTTGTATTTGGTTCGATAACTGGGTGAGATACACCAAGGATGACGGAGTATTAGCTTTTCCAGAGCATGGTTCATTTAATTTGGCTGTTTTGAGAAATTTGAGAGAGAAGATGATGAATTTGGAACCAAGACCTAGACCGACACAGTTTGAGGCTTTGACAGAATGGGAAGACGAAATGCATGAACGAGAAAGACAAAGCAGTGGTAGAGGATATAGGTACTGGTTTGGAAGGCCATACGGACATGAAACACATAGTGATCGAATGAAAAGATGGCGAGATGCGAGCATGACTGAGGGTGTGTTCCCTGTAAGAACTGTAGGAGAGAATGAAGGTCGAAAGTGTGTAGAAAGGAAGCATAATTTGGAGTCGAGAGGGTATGGAGCGAATGAGTCTGAGGATGATGTTCTTGATGATATGTTTTATAAAAATCCACCACCATATCGATCAGAACCAGAAATGTTAACTCCAAGTGCCCCAATGAGAGAAACGATGCGGATTATAAAATCGGAACCAGAATCCTTAAGTTTGAGTAAAAACAGTGGTACCAGGGAAGTAGAAAAGAGATCAGAAGGAAGAACAGATGGAGAAAATTCTGTAGAATTAGCAAAAACAACCTTGGAATTAACCGAGAAAATAATAGAATTGACCAAGAATCTAGAAGCCGCAACTGTTCCAGTAACGATAGGTCCAGTAATGCCCATTTTTGGAAAACAGAAGGACAGTGAGCATTGTTCGACAGTCCCTTACAGAAATAGTAACCCTGTAGAACAACCAAGAGTGAGACAGAATGAGAATCCATGGAGACAGACTATGAGTGTAATGGAACCGAATTTTACAAATAATCCATTTGTAGATCAGAATTGTGCAGAAAGACGTATGACAATGATAGAGACAGTGTCAGAAACACAAAATGATTTTGGATATGGAAGTGTAGAAAAACCAGTAGGACCATCAACAGACGAGTTAAGTGAATGGTTAAGAAGCTTGCAGAGGAAAGATAAAGAATCCCAATCAATTGATGTGGCCAAGTTACGAATGGTATTGGAAGAGTTAATCGTAGGGACTATCCCGACAGAAAAATTGAAAACCTATCAGGATGAAGAATTATTATTTTTGTGCAAAAGTGTGACCTAGAGAGCGAAAAACTTGCATGAAAGGTTAGAAGAAGTAGCAAATAAAATGGGTATTGATATTGAAAAGGTAAAAGCCTTACAGAAACCTTATCGAGTAGAATTCACTGAAAAGGACATTGAGAACATGAACACCACAGGACGAATAGGTCAAATTAAGGACATAATCATTTTGCTGAGAAAATGGGGAGACGTGGATAAATGGAGAAGCAGGTGGTATAGAACACGCGATGATGCCTCGGATAAGACATTTTCAGCCTTTCCTGTAAGAGAAAAGGAGAAGGTATTGACAGAGTGCCCTATGAGAGAGATTCCAGGAGGAGGATATGTACATGTTCCATGAACAAGACAGGATATTTTGTCATTTACGCTGCGGAAGACCCCCGAGGAGGTGTAGGGAACTGCAACATCCAATTAGGTGAAGGGACAAGTAGCCAGCAGGAAGATTGCGTGCCGGAGACCCGAGGAGGGACAGAAGTAGGGAAAACAAAACAAGTGGTGGAAGAAGAAGTCGCTGAAAAGACAAAGCAAGTTGAGACAGAGTCTGAAGAGAGTGAAAATGAAATACCTGCTGGTCGAGTTCTAAGAAAGAGAGCTTGGAGGAATGAAAAGAATGACAAAGGAAGTAAAGTAAAAAGACTTGCAAGAGATGATGTTTGGCCCAATAAAATAAGGAAACTGAGATACAGACTGACAGGAGTGAATTCACCAAGAGCTGAACAGGTGAATAAAGTGACAAGTCAAGAAAAATTAAAAGAAGACAAATTAACTGAAGACAAAGAGAGTAGAAGAACAAGGAAACCTAACCAGAAGTATAAGTCACCAGAATGGACGTACGGGGCTCTGCCTGAACAGGGAGAAGAGGCAGATAGTCAAGGAAATCCAAAGGAGACTGCACTGAAAGTGGTTGAGGATGAAATAGAATCGGAAATCCTGAGAGTTCTCTTATCCGACATTGGAGAAGGTTAGGTGGATCTATCGTTCATTGGAGAAGAACAGGTATTTCCTTCCATTTACAGCGAATGGAATAATCACCTCCTTAGAAACACAGACCAATAGAGAATGAATGTTGGTGTTATGGGCCCCACCAGCGAAAGTAGTGAATGAGTGTGTCTATATGATTTGCGGTCTGTGACGGAGGGAGGGATTTTGCATTCCACGCTGCATCAGTGAAACCAACTGGAAAACCCAGCTTCCCAAGAACTAGGAAGATAAGTGTGAATGCACCTTGTACTTCTTCTACCTGTGCTGTGCCTTGTCTAGTTGTGAGAGAGAAGCTTGCACTGCTGGGGCCCAGTTGTATGCCAGAATATCGTCATCTGAAATATGATCTTACATTAATGTTATGTCTGAAATGTTGTTTATAAAAATAATGTCCCTCTGGGTTTAGATTTTCAGTCATTAACTTCAAGCGGGTGATTTTTTGTGTACGATATTTAGAGCACAACTTTTATGTCAGACTATATGGAGTACAAAAAGCTATATTGGCTTTGTCATTGTTTGTCGTTTTTGTATTCACCATGTCACGCTCTCAATTCTCTCCAGGGTCTAGCCTACTCCTCTGCTCTGCTTTGGTAAAGTTATTCATGTTGTGAAACAAGGAGACAGGTTGTTTGTTTTCAAGGATAACGTTGCAACTTACTCATCCCCTGCCTTCAAGCTCATTTTTAGAACTTGGAAGGTCATGGATGCCGTTAAAAGTTGCCATTTGGAGTATTAGAACCTTTTCTTTTCCAAGCCAAGAATCACGCATCTCCTTTCTTCAGACCTGGCTAGAGGAAGTAGCATGAATCCTGTTGCTGAAGTGGAAAAGGAGCAACGGTGACCATGTTAGGTTGTAAAGGATACATTTTGATCCCTTCTCTACCTTCTCAGATGAATTCTCCAATCTCCACATTTTACAAATTTCAGAGTGTTAGTGAGGCGTGATTTTGTACGTTTGGACTTTTCAAAGTTAGAGGAAGAAAAGCTCCTGCCCCTAGAATCTAATAGATACAGATGTTTTAAGATGCCAAGGTTCTTTGTGGGTTGTTGCTTTTTACCACTGGTTTTCAAAGGCCATAACAGTTATTCTCTAACTGAATGACCATGGTAGTGTCCTGAAGCACTTGAGCCCCTGTGGCACTTGACACATCATCTGCCTCCAGGAATCCTCACTGGCCTTTGTCATTGTCACTTTACTATTTGTTAGGTTAACTGGGACTGACCACAGTTTACGATATGGCATGCTGCGACGATGTGTACACACATGTACTCTGTTTTGTAAGCAAATTTGGCATGACATTGCCCACCCATAGTCTAAAGCTTATATTTTTGGCACAAAAGTACCTGGCTCCGTTGTAATGCAGTGGCATAATATTGGTAATTCCTAAAATGTTGATAAATTATATATACCGAGTCTAAGGCCTCACCCTGAAAGATAAGTATAACTTGTCTCCAGTTTGTTGTATTAAACAGTTAGGCCGGGAGAAGAGTTACAGGCACTAGGTTTGATGACTGTCTCAATTTACATTTGGTTTGTGTCCTTCTTATATACAAAATACAACAGGTAATAAAAAGTTTCCGGGCTACCATATGTGGTGAAGAATGGTGGTTGCTGCCTTTGGAGTCATAAATTCATGGTCAATGGTTACTACAGGTAGGTCTCAACCTCACATGGACACAGTGTGGCCAGTGGTGAATGTGTCCAGATGTCCGGCATGGGGAGTGTGTGATCACTATGTGTGCTAGGTCCTGATTGGCTATGTGTTCCTAATGTATGTGTCATCTGACTGTATGGGGTCTTTTGGAGTGTGCGTACCCCCTCCAACTACGTGTGCTTTATTGGGGACAACCTCCCCTGATCATTGTAATGCTGTGGCGCCTATCTG
This sequence comes from Triturus cristatus, assembly GCF_964204655.1. Classification (NCBI taxonomy): domain Eukaryota; kingdom Metazoa; phylum Chordata; class Amphibia; order Caudata; family Salamandridae; genus Triturus; species Triturus cristatus. The sequence goes on from NC_140589.1 coordinate 793,349,220, forward strand.
TGGGATTGATCAAGAGTTTCCTGTCCGAGTGTTTGCCTGCCAGCTATGCACCCTCCCACCATTGACCTATGAATCAGCAATTCCTGGGCCTAGGTCTCAGGGCTTGGCTAACTACATATTTGTGAATCGAGGTTTTGATTTAGAGTTCACAACGGGCATATCTGTTAATAGACGGTATTTCAATGTCTTTGAGGTAAGCATCCTTTTCCATAATAACATTTGCACTGATACACACTCACAAATGCAGACATTTACCTATTATCTCACAAACTAATATGGTCAAAGTCACAGGTGGATGCTTACAAATCCCATGTACTTGAAGTTCTTTTGCACCACCATGCTCCAGCTTTGCCATGGCTCCTGTATACTGTGTGCTATGTATGAGAACTTGACCTATTCCAAATCTGGATCAACCCAGAATATATATCCAAAAGTAATCTTGAGATTTTGAGGTTCTCATATTTGGACAGACAAAGATTATTCTGGTATGAAAATGCATTGTCATCAGTGTGGGGCGATATTACCCGACAGCGAGAAAAGGATGGCTCAAAGAAGAAAACTCAGCTACAATATTGGTTCCCGCTGACGCAAATCAAAAGTGAACACCTCTTGTTCATAATTGACCTGAGAATCAGACGTTTCAGTATTGGTCTTTTTTAGGTATGGCTTTTTATACAGCTTAAACCATCTCACCAGACTATTGTTACCAAAACAAATAATGTACAATATGCATAAAAGATGGGTTTTGGTTAGCAAGTTTCATTTCATTGGTCTGTTGAATTGTCATTGGCATTTTGCTTCTGTCCACCACAGCATGCAGCGTCGGACAATGGCTCAACCCACTTTACCCATTGGGTTCTTTCACTTTGAGGGATTGCAGAAAGCTTGAGCATATCTGTTCACTTTTGCTTAAAAATAGCACCCTTCTCTTCAGTGACAACACTCTTTCAATGTGTGCTTTTTGAATTTGATCATATTAGGTTTCAAAATTGCTAGTTATTTTGAATATACTTTTGGGCCCCAATTTAAATGTTGGTTAACTTCCTGTCTTCTTTTTAAAGTTACTCTTATAAAGTGTTAAAGTAACATTGTGACATTGTAACTGCCTGCAATTTGAGTTGGTTGGATGCTGACTCCTTGTCACCTGCACAAAAATAATACTAAAATGCATGGCACAAACATCACTTGTAAAACATTCACTTTGCTTGGTGATAACAATTGGCTCTGCCACTGCTTGCTCTGTTTTGTCCACAGTATGTGGCACAAAGATGACAATGGTTAAGGCCATTTCTTTTCAAGTACAATATAGAGAAGACTGATGAGGCACCAGCACTTTTGCAGGTCATATGACAAGAGGACTCTTATTTGCGTCTGCTAAATTTTTACAGGCAGCTTAGAGAGTGTTGACTGGTGGCTGATGTGGAGTAGTATGCATGGTGTTCTGTTTCTTAAACAATTTTTTGTGCTCCCAAGCACCATTGGTTGCATCCGCCTAGGCACTCCTGAGATCCTAATTTCTAATTTAAAACACTTATAGAGCGCGGCGTACACCTTGCGGTTTCTTGGCGCTGGAGGTTCAGTAACTGAGGAGGAGAGACCGTGAAGGAGTGAAGTAAGTTTTTAGGGGGGGAAAGCCTGGCTAAAAAGAAAAGTTTTCAGGTCACTACGGAAGGAGAGGTACTGAGTGGCAGAACGAAGATTGTCTGGAAGAGAGTTCCAGAAAATGGGGGCCAAAGTCGAGAAGTTAGAACCACCCCACTTTTTGCGTGAGAAGCGGGGGGTCTGAAGAAGGGACTTGGAGGAAGACCGGAGATTCCTGGCAGGGACATAAGGTTTAATTAGTGAGGTGATGAAAGCGGGGGCAGTGCCCTGGCGGGCCTGAAAAACCATGCATCCAATCTTAAAGAGGGAGCGTTGTTTCACGGGGAGCCAGTGAAGCTTTTTTAACAGGGGAGTGGAATGATGGTAACGTGGAAGGCTGTATATCAGCCTGGCCGCCTGGTTCTGGATAACTTGGAGTCTACGCAGGCTGTATGCTGGAATGCCATGGTAAAGGGCGTTGGCGTAGTCCAAACGTGAAATTACCAGGGCGGCTATAATGATCTTAAGTGCCTGAGGGGAGAAGAAGCGGGAAACGGAACGGATAGTGCGAAGAGTAAGGAAACAGGAGGAAACCACGGAACTAATTTGTGAGTGAAGAGTGAGCTGGTTATTCATTTTAACACCCAAAGTTTTTACCACAGTGGAGGGGGATGGTGCCGGGCCGAGAGAGGGGGGCCAGAAAAGGGAGTTCCAGGGGCTGGATGAACCACCAGTGAGAACCAACTCGGTCTTATCAGGGTTCAGCTTGAGATGATTGTGATTCATCCAGTCCCTGATGAATGTCATAGTTGACTGGAAATTAGAGACCGAAAGGAGAGAGGGGGACAGATCAAAGATGAGCTGGAGGTCATCCGCATAGTTGTAGACAGTGACCTCCAGCTGCTGGAGTGCATAGATAAGAGGAGAGATATAGAGATTGAAGAGTAAGGGAGAGAGAGAGGAGCCCTGGGGGACACCACAAGTGACAGAGAGAGGGGTGGAAGTGAAATCGCCTAGTCGGACCGCCTGAGTGCGGTCCCTCAGAAAGGAGGAGAGCCAGACCAAAGCTGATCCCCCGATACCAGCCGCCTTGACACGGGCAAGTAAGATGGTATGGTCCACCGTGTCAAAGGCGGCGGAAAGGTCAAGGAGGACCAGTGCCTGGTAGTTGTTGTCATCCATACCCTTTCTGAGGTTATCAAGGACTGAGACTACGACCGATTCGGTCGAGTGCCTGGGGCGGAATCCTGCCTGGCGAGAGGCCAGCCCCCCATTTGCCTCAATGTGAGCGCTCAGTACCGCGGTGACATGGCGTTCCATCACCTTGCCCAGAAAGGGCAGCAGGGAGATGGGGCGAAAATTGGCCGAGATGGAAGGGTCCGCGCCGGGTTTCTTCAGCAGAGGCACTATGGTAGCGGCCTTAAGTGCAGGGGTCACAACACCCTGAGCCAAGGAGCTGTTAAGGAAGGCAATAGGGGGGTCAGGGCAGCTGGAGTAGATTTGCTGTAGGATGCGTGCGGGACAACCATCCGCCGGAGACCCGGACTTTACCTTAGGGAGTATTGCCAGAAAGGATTCCTGAGTGAGGGGAGGGAACAGAGTGAGGAGATTCTGGACAGTGGGGGGGGAGGGATCAGCGAAAGCAGGCGAAGGTAATGGGATATTGGCCTTGATAGTTGTGATTTTGTCCATGAAATAATGATTGAGTTGATCGCAGAGGGGCTGGGAGGGTGGGATTTGGGACGAGGTTCGGTCAGAGAATGCCAGGTCATTCACAATGCCAAAGATTACCCTGGGTTTGTTGTCAGCAGACGTAATTTTCATGGAGAAGTAATCAGTTTTTGCAACCAGAATTGCTGATTTATATTTAGCCAGTAGTGCCAGAAAATGAGTTTTAGATGAAAGGCTGTAATCTTTCCTCCACTGCCTCTCCGCCCGTCGGGTACTCAGTTTGAGTTCTTTTAGGTGGTCATTAAACCATCTATTGGAGTCCTTGAGTCGACGAATGGAGATGCGACGTAGAGGAGCCGCTGAGTCACAACCTCCAGCCAGCCAGATGTTAATGGCCTTGGCTTGAGAGGCAGATGATAGGCCAGAGAAGGAGGGAATGGAATTGCGGAGCAGGGAGGTCAGAGAGGGGAGATCCAGCCTGTTCCAGTTCCGCGCCCAGGTGTTTTTTGCACGCGGGGTTTTGGGAGGTGGGTTGTAAAGGATTGAAAAGGAGATAAGGGCATGATCAGACCAGGGGCAAGGAGAGACAGCCACCGAGGCCAATGGAAGGTTGAGAGACCAGACCTGGTCAAGTGTATGCCCGTGAGAGTGAGTGGGGACAGCTATATGTGACACGAAATTAAAAGATAGTAGGGATTCTGTGAATTCCTTTGAAGCAGGGCACTCGTGTTGGTCCGAGGGCCAGTAATTAAAATCCCCCAGCACCAGAACCGAGGCATAATTGACCACCAGATTGGCCAGTAGGTCTTGAAAAGCAGGTAAAAATAAAGGTGAGAACTGAGGAGGACGGTACACAAGAAGACAAGTGATGGGAGGAGAGGATAAGAGGGAACGGACTACTAAGAAATCAGCAGGGAACATAGGGGGAAAAGGGAGTGATGAAAAATGCAAATCTGACCTGGCGATTAAGGCGACCCCACCGCCAGCCCTGTTCGCTGGACGATCGGCACGCAGGGCCACGTAGGAAGGTGGAAGGGTAGCCAGGAGGGCGGGGAGGGAAGAATCACAATACCAGGTTTCGGTCAGGAGCAGTAAGTCCGGTTTCTCGGTGTCGAGTAGGACGTACAACTCGTGGTGGTGCTTGACCGCTGACCTGGTATTGAGTAAGATGACAGACAGTGCTGGGGTCGTGGGACAAGAATCAGCCAGGGGGGGGCACGGTGACGGGGGGGTGCATAGCGGGGGTAGCGGAGGTGTGGGGAGGGTAGGTGCAAGGCCTAGTGAAGAGACGAGACTATGGACAGAATCCGGGAGTGGCCACAGGCCTTGAAGGGCGATAAGGTCCTTGGATGAGTAGGACAAGATTTTTGCATGATGCCGTGCCCCTGGCCCCGATCGGCCGCGGACGGGCGCAGACGGGCTTGACTTATGCGCGACTTCGGCGCGAAGTCGGCGCTCCCGCTGCGCTCGACCGCTGCGCGATCTAAAATGGCACATTGTTATAGGTGGCCGTAAGGGCGGTAAGGGGGCGTGGCCTGAAAGGTGGGCGTGGCCAGCCGGCAGGAAGGGCGTCACGTGAGCGCTTGATCCGCTACACGGAGCCCTTGAAGTGCAACAAGAACAAATAGCAGCAGGTGAGTTTAAAAAGCACACAATCACACAATCTCAGATGAGCGTCTCCCGGCTTTCCGCCTCAGGAGATATGAACCCAGTGGGCGCTCGAGCGCTGGCGCTTAAAAGGGCAGTAAGGGGGCGTGGCCTGAAAGGTGGGCGTGGCCAGCCGGCAGGAAGGGCGTCACGTGAGCGCTTGATCCGCTACACGGAGCCCTTGAAGTGCAACAAGAACAAATAGCAGCAGGTGAGTTTAAAAAGCACACAATCACACAATCTCAGATGAGCGTCTCCCGGCTTTCCGCCTCAGGAGATATGAACCCAGTGGGCGCTCGAGCGCTGGCGCTTAAAAGGGCAGTAAGGGGGCGTGGCCTGAAAGGTGGGCGTGGCCAGCCGGCAGGAAGGGCGTCACGTGAGCGCTTGATCCGCTACACGGAGCCCTTGAAGTGCAACAAGAACAAATAGCAGCAGGTGAGTTTAAAAAGCACACAATCACACAATCTCAGATGAGCGTCTCCCGGCTTTCCGCCTCAGGAGATATGAACCCAGTGGGCGCTCGAGCGCTGGCGCTTAAAAGGGCAGTAAGGGGGCGTGGCCTGAAAGGTGGGCGTGGCCAGCCGGCAGGAAGGGCGTCACGTGAGCGCTTGATCCGCTACACGGAGCCCTTGATAAGGATTGATCAAATTGTGTTGATTTGCAGTTTATGTTGCAATAAACATTGACACTTGTGTCGTTTTTTCAATTGAATTGTTTTAATTTTCACGACGAAATTAATTTAATTTCAACTTGCTTTTACGGCACCTTAATTACAACATACTTTCTTTGGGCTCCAATGCATTTCGGGCTACCCGCCCTTCTTCAGGGAACATTACTGTAACAAAATCATAGCTCACATACAGTTCAGAAATTTTTTACAGTTAAATTGGTTACCCTATCCCCCGTGTTTTCATGTCATGATGATTAGATGAGCATAACATACTGACTTCAATGCTCGTGATATTTATCATTCAGTTTTAAATATTAGTCTTCACCTATATTTCTTTATATATAAATCAATGCAGTGTGACAGTTTCGTGTGAACGTTAAGTGAACTCGAAGTGTGTGCGCGCAATCATTGTTGTTATGACATTTTGTGATTGAAAAGTGAAAAACACTTTTGGATAAACATGCAGTTTACTCATGGTGCTTCGCTTCCGGCTTCTGCCCTTATGCTAGAATGAAAGATGACGGTTCTATTAAACGAGCGTTCAGATATTAGTCATAGCACTACTCGTTTGGGCCCAATACATTGTGTCGTTGCTTTTAGCTTACTTGTAAAAGTTCCGTGCAGTGTTTTCAGTAATGACGGCGTCTTGTTTTCGGCTTTTCCCCTTATGCTAAAATGAAAGGGGGCGGTTAATTAAACCTGCGTTCAGACTTTAATCATAGCGCTGCTTGTTCGGGCGCAATATGTTGTATCGCTGATGTCAGCTTACTTGTAAAACTTCCGTGCGGTATTTTCAGCAGTGTCGGCGTCTCGTTTTCGGCACAGTCGGCATTTCTGTGCTTTCAGAATGCACGGATCAGGTGGATGATATTGATATAGGACTATGTTACCAAGGTAGACATAATAGTAGGACTAGTCGGTCTATTTCTATGGCGGCCATATTGAGAGTACGGAAGTGTCAGTTAAAACTATATTAACAGTGAAGACTATATTACAAAATACTTCAGGTTGTTGCCTTAATGTGTACAGTTGTGATTTTTTAAACGGGTATACCAATAATTAGAATATATGTACCAGTGAACAAAAAAAAGAAAAAACGCAAAATTCAGAAAATAATCAAAGTTAAATTATAGATAACATGCATATTCAATGCGTTCATTAAGTCCATGCGGCTTCAAAGATTGGAGTTTCATTATCCAAAAGTTCTCTTGTCTCAGTAAATACTTATTGTTGTCTCTTCCTTCAGTTTTTTGGATCACTTCAAGAACTTGGAGCTTCAATTGCGATATATTATGTTGTTCTTCCACGAAATGTGTTGCTATTGTGGATTTTTCGTTCCTGGTTCTTATGTTCGATTTATGTTCATTAATCCGTGTTTTAATCTTGCATTCCGTTTTGCCCACATATCCTTTTCCACATGGGCATTTTAACATGTATATGACATTTGATGTGTCACATGTAGCTGTGGTGTGTAATTTAATGTTGTATCATTTCATGGGATGGGGTATATTGTTTCCTTGTATTACATTATTGCAGTTGTTGCAATTCAAGCAAGGTCTTGTTCCTTTTGTGTTGCAGTCTGTTGTTTCAAGATTTCTCCCAAATGTGTGCTTCTGATATGAGCAAAAAGTGGTGGTTGAGAGAACAGGGTTTTGAAGTCCGGTTCTAGTGTCAACATTGGCCAATGTCGAGTAATTATTTTTTTGAATGCGCTGCTCAGTGTTGAGAATCTGGATACTACCACCATCCTGGTGTTTTTTGGTTTGACTGTATTCTTCAGAAGGTCTATCCTGGAGGTTGAGTTGCTCCGCAGTTTTGCCAGCTCTAAAGTTGATGCTGGATATCCTCTCTGTGCAAATCTTTATGCCATTTCTTCTACTTTTTCAATAATTTTCACCGGGTTAGATGTAATCCTTTTTACCCTAAGCATTTGGGATGTCGGTAGATGTGCCTTTAGTGATGCTTGATGAAAACTACTATAATGTCATGTGTTGTTTCTTTCATTTTTTCCCCAAAATATATCCGTGTCAAATCCATCTTTAGTCTTGGTAATTTCTACATCCAAGAATGTTATCCTTGTTTCTGATATTTCAAAAGTGAATTGTATCCGTTCATCAACATTATTCAAAGTAGATAGTGCCGTCGTGAGTTTGTGTTGGGTGCCTTTCCACAAGATGAAAATATCGTCTATATATCGCATTAAAAGTTTGATTTTGGTATACCATTGCGGTTGTGACAATATGTGGTCTTCCTCAAATTTCTGCATGAAGAGATTAGCGTATGCCGGCGCAGTACAATTGCCCATGGATGTACCTGTTAGTTGGAGGTACCAGTTGTTTTGCCATTGAAAGTAGCTTTGATACAGGGTGAAATTAATTAGTTCCATGAGGAATACTTGGATTGCTTGTTCTAAATCCGTCTGTAACAGTGCTTGTTCTATGGCTTCGATGCCCAGTAGGTGCGGAATCGAGGTATATAAGGATTTGATGTCAGCTGTGCATAATAGAATCTTTTCTTCTGTGGTAACTGATACGTTTTGTAATTTCAATAAGAAATCAGTTGTGTCTTTTACATAAGTCTTAATATTCCTCACGCTCGGTTGTAGATATTTATCCAAGAATTGACCTATGGGCTCGTGTAAACTTCCTCGTGTGGACACAATCGGTCTAAATGGTGGGTCTCTCAGGTCCTTATGAATTTTTGCTACCATGTACAATACAGGGCTTTTTGGGTTCTGTTTGATTAAAAAAGTCTTGTTTTTTTCTTTGATCACTCCTGTGTCATATGCTTTTTTGACTATGTCTTTCAATAGATTAGCAAACTGTACAGTAGGGTTCTCATCCAACTTCATGTATGTTATGTTATATGTGCTATTACTCGTGTCTCATAGAATGACGTATTCATGATTACAAGGGCTCCTCCCTTGTCAGCTTTTTGACATATGATTTTTTTGTTGTTGGCTATTTTTCTTAGTGTATCCATGTCTTTCTGTGTTATGTTCTTGGTAGTTTTTTAATTGTAATTAAGGTTGGATAAATCTTGTTTGATGAGGTTTTCAAAAAGATCTAACGTTTTATAAAAGCAAGCTGAAATGAAATTAAGTTCGACTTGAAAATTAAAACAATTCAATTGAAAAAACGACACAAGTGTCAATGTTTATTGCAACATAAACTACAAATCGACACGATTTGATCAATCCTCATCACAGGATCTCAGGAGTGCCTAGGGCGATGCAACCAATGGAGTTTGGGAGCACAAAAAAATATTTACGACAGTGACGTTCTCCAGGACGAAAGACGCCACCCCGGGAGCACCCAAAATACAGTTCAAAAACCTGAAAAAACTGTTATAAATAGCTATATTTACAAATGGTTGTGCGCAGGCGAAATGAAGTTTAGTAGTTCTGTTTATTAACACATCAGCTATGATAAACCGATTATAGATACTGAAAGATTTGACGTGGTGGTTCTTACCATTTACATTGCAATTGTTATGTGTTTTTTGTTTTAATATTTGAGCATTGTGTTTTTAACGGTTGTTAAGAATTGTATTGTTTTTTCTGATATTTATATTGTAATAATGTGAGGCAAACAATACATTGATGAATACATGCATGCCTGTGCACTTGCACATACAAACCCGCATACACTTTGACACACTCACTAGCACAGCGTACACTTACTCACATTGTAAATCTACTTGTGTGAGAGCGAGTGTGCAACGTAATTCTTAGTTTTCGCCTGCACAGCACTTGCGCTGTGCTTGAGAAATCTATTGTTTTTAATATAAACTTAAAAGGGACTTACATCCCACCTCCTCTCTTTCCTAGCTTCCCATTGGTTCCTGTGCATGACACTTATCTTTCCTCCATTTAAATTGGCTGTACCATATTTTCCTGCATTTACCAATGCTTGTTATTTGTCTGCTTCTCTTATCAGTTTCCCACCACCGAAATACTGTAAACATCTGCTTTGGTGGAACTATATTTTCATAAAGTTTTACCTTTTACTATTGCAGCATTTTTATATAACAATGTATCACCTGGCGAGATTAAGTGATTTGTATAAAATCACAGAATGTTGTGCAGCGCTGCCGAGTCTCGAACCAGGAACAGCAGCTCTGCCCACTACACCACATCCTCTTCACTTCCGTGTTATCTGTCAGGGAGCTCTTTCCTTCTCCCGTATGATGATTGACGAAAACAGTTCTTTATTCATTACATAGGTGAAACCGTTACACTACCAATGCTTGTTACAAATTACTCTCAAACAAGGAGTGAGTAGGCATGCTCTAAAATTAGTGTGTGTGAGTATGGATGTGTGCAAGAAATCAATCCTGTGTCAGTAAGCGTGATTGTTGGAGTCAATTTGTAAGCATATGAGTTGGGTTTGCATGAGTGTTTCAGGGTATATTAGCATGTGTCCATATTTGCGCTTCAGTGGGTGGATGGAGCTGTACCATGCTCTTGCCTTGGGAAATGCTGGGAAGTTATCAATTTAACATTGATGGGATGGTGCAGTCCAGGGGTCTCCAACCTTTTCTGTTGTAAGAGCTACTTATGTTCAATGAAAATCCCCCTAAACTACCAATATTATTAGAGTTTTAATACTGACCACATCAGACAAGATACATTAGTGGATGACATATTCAAGATTACCAGCAATGTGACTGCATCAGGCATGGTTCTCAGTAGTTACTTAAAAAATACTTTGTCACTGTGGAATGCCTCTACATAACAGCTATTGCAGCAATGCCCGTGGTTCCAAGTTAATATTAGTAATAAGTCTCCCCAAACATCAGCTCATGTGTTATTAATAAACACACATTTTCATCTCAAATGCACACTTTTGAATTTTGGTATGCAAAAATTAATTCAACCAAGAAAATGCTACTAATTTAGTAGGCTGGGCTACACACAGGAGAGCTACTGACAGGTAACTGAAGCACTACTAGTAGCTCACGAGCTACTCGTTGGAGAAGCCTGGTGTAGTCTCTCACCTTGCACCTCCACTCCTCTCTGAATCCTGCTTGTACATCAGTGCCTCCCTGGTCATGTGAAGGCCTGGAAAGAGAAAGGTTGCAGCCTTTATGTTTTGAGTTCATTCCTGCCACGATTTCATGGCCAGAAACGGAGGGTATATAGATGCACTGCATGACAACCATTTTATGGACACTTTGACAAGAGAAGGTAGGGCTGATAGGTTGCTCTTCCCATAGAAGTGTTGTGGCTTTGTGGTTCGGGAGCAAATTAATCTTGTCTCTACAGGGGCCCTTCTTTATTTTATTACTTGTGAGTTGTATTAACGGCTCCTAAAACACAGTCACAGAATAGGAGAACGTCTGAATTTAGCAAACTTGATTTGCCACTTTTTTATTTTTCTAAGTCGGTTTACAAACTCTGGGGCATGTTTATTGTAGAGTTGCTTCGCATTTGCATCACGCAACAGGGTGCAAAAACAGCAAAACCCTTAACTTTGTTTTATCAAGCCATGCATGTCCACCTTGCATGGCCCTGAGTGGCCTGTTAAATCCAGAGTAACACAACACAGAGCAAATCACTGTGCTGCGCTACTGTACCCTGGGAAGGTGGCCGTAGCCCTTGGTGTTCCCACACATTCCAAATTTACTAATACTGGTAGACCTCAAAATGCATCAACATGCTACTCCTTACCAGGGGAGGCATAATGAGGAGAAATATCACTAATTCACATTGTTCCTTCCTGCTGCACACATAAAGGATTATTCCTCATGAGATTGTTTTTGTGCAGGAAGGTGCTAATACTAAAGCAGCGCAACACACACATCTATGTATCCATATTCATATGAATACATGAGGAGTCTTAACACATCCTAAACGCTCCCTTATTTATTATACCCAGATGCAGAAATGCACACATATACAAATTCAGACCATATGACTGTCAATCAAAAGCCCACACAGAAAGACTACTGCAAACTTGCAGACGAAGACGAGCCAATATGCACGCACACATAGATTCAGTTCCAGGGGTTAAGAATTTTCAGATGAGTGTCTCATGCAGCAGAACATCTGCTTTGGATAAAATCTCCAATAATTCCCAATGTTTATTTTAATAATAGAGGGAAAAGGTCACAAAGGATCGAGCCACATGATTGGGCGATTTATAGCAAGACGTAACAGGATGTTGAGTCAAATTGTGATGGGAAATAAAGGCATAAAGGGAGTAAGCCAGAAGAGATACGTTCTACATAAATTCTTTTCATTTCTGAAATTAGCAGTAAAAAATGCAAGCATTTATTTTTCACTATACGCTGCACAGAAGTCTGTCAGCATCTAACTGAAGTATTCCAATTTACTTGCAAAAAAGGTCATTGTAGATTCAGATGAAGAGTACAACAGCCTTATAATTAGGCTGACACAAATGCTAACACAGGCACACTACAGTCATCTTTGAATATGTTATTCAAAGAAATGTAACTAGAAATCCGTCTTATGGAAATTGGAAGCTCCTTGCACAGGGGAAGGCACAAGATTAAATATATATATTTTGTCTTTTTAATTTTTTTAAATCAATAGGAATATTAAACTTTCCTCAAAGTTTATGTTTGATATCTTCAAACTATGAGCAAGACCACTTTATAAAATAAGCAAAAACAGCGAAAAAAATCATCAGCAACCCCAATATCGAATCTTTCCTAATTGCTAAGGGTATAAATCGAGAAACTGAAAACAGGTTGTGTTAGAAGCATGCTTTGTATATTAAGGAAGCCATGTTTGAAATGTATACAGGGTTGCAGAACAACACCTCAAAACTTATAAATCTGATCACATAAACAACTGGCATACACTAAACCAAACATTGCATATGCGAATGAATTAACACAGAGGCATAATGTTATACTTCATACTGGCCAAGCCTATCAGAGGGTTTTGAAGGGGGCCCTGCTAGAAAAGGTTATGTGGGGCCGTGCATGGTAATGGTCGTGTCCCACCTGCCATGAGTACCCCAGTTGCAACAAAGTCTTGATCCCTGGTACTGATTTTGGTTGTGATGGACGAACATGGATCATGCGTGTGGCCATGACACTGGCCTTTCTCCCAATTGCAGTCTTGTTGGACCTGAAGGTGCATCCAAAACTCTACCCTCATAGTGGTGAAAGGATACTGCCTTTGCCAGGAGTTAAGTAGAATGAGTGAGGTGGTGTCAGCAAACCGTGTAGGGAGCAAATGAAGAGAATAGGCCTTTTTACCTGTATCACTGGAGTGAAGCCTTCAGGCTCACTAATGTTCAGTTCTGCTCCTGTGTGCTTAACACACCCATAGCCTAAATCAGGTAATTATGTAGAGCTGTGCAGTACACTTGTGGTTGCATGTGTGAGCTGTGTTTATGTGTTCCTGTGAACAGTACAATACATAGATGATTTTGGGTCCCATTTTTGGAGACTAGGGCTGGCTGAAGGAGCATGAGGAGGTAGAGGAGTCCCCCCTGGACAGATGTATGGATTTCTGCTTCTCTGTGAGATGGATCGAACTCACACTGGAAGAAGAAGAGCCAGGCTCTTAAGTGCATTTCAATCAAACAAGCAATCACAGGCTTGTAAAGCACAACTACTTACCCCTAAGGGTCTCAAGATGCTCGGGGGGAGAGCTGCAGGTCCGTCGATGTGCTGTGGTTTAGCCGAAGGGCCAGGTCTTGAGGTCCTTCCTGAATTGAGGCAGTGACGGTCATTGCCTGAGGTGGAGAGGCAGGGTGTTCCGGGTCTTTTCTGCGAGGTAGAAGAAGGATCTTCCTCCGGCTGTGGTCTTGCGGAAACCTGGGACTGCAGCCAGGGCCAGTTGGAAGGAGCGGAGGTCTCTGGTAGGTACATGGAATGCGAGGTGGTGTTTGTGGTACGCTGGTCCCACTTTGTGTAGGGCTTTGTAGGCTTGTGTGAGGAGCTTGAAGGTGATGATTGTTTTGTTGACTGGGAGCCAGTGGAGGTCTCTTAGGTGGCTGGTAAAGTGGTTGCAGAGTGGGATATTGAGGATGAGTCTGGCAGAGGTGTTCTGGATGTTCTGTAGTTTCTTGAGGAGTTTGTGAGTGATGCCGGCGAAGAGTGTGTTGCCATAGTCGATTCTGCTGCTGATGAGTGCATGGTTGACCATCTTTCTGGACTAGGTGGGGATCCATTTGTAGATCTTTCAGAGCAGTGTAACGTGTGGAAACAGAATGATGAGACGGTGTTGATCTGGTGGCTCATGGTGAGCGAGGAGTCCAGGATGATACTGAGGTTCCAAGTGCTGTGGGCCACCAGGAGTCATCCCAGGCCGAGGGGCTGGAGCCCATGATGAGCACCTCAGTCTTCTCTGAGTTGAGCTTGAGGCAGTTGTTCTTCATCCAGATGGCGAAAGCCTTCATCCCGTTGTTTAAGTTGTTCTCAGCAACTGTTGGTTTGTTGGGGAGGGAGATAATCAGCTGGGTGTCGTCACTTCAAAGTGTGCTCTTTGATTCAGAGAAGAGTCATTGCATTGGGGCCTGGGAACATCTCACTAAGGAGATGGGGCTACTAAGAGAATCATAAAGAGTTAGGATGATGCCCTGTGGTAACCTTTCAATACAATTATCACTGTGGCCGACACCCAGGTGAGAACGTCTAGTCACTATCAGATATGGAGTTGCTCCTGCTATAACATATTGCTTCAGACCCAAAATCACATTTGGTGTCTGGGAATGAACTGTAAGAAGGGAAGACTAAGCCTGTCGGGTTGTGCGAGGAGATGCCCTGCAAGACATCTGCCTGTGACCAGTGCTGGTGACTAATGACTGCCAGCTGGGTGAGGAGACATCACTCAGGGAAATCCAAGACTATCTACCATTAGAGCCTGGAGAGTCAGGGTCTACCTGCTTGCCAAGATCAGTTCGCCTTGTGAGGAAGAGGAGAATGCTGGAGGAAGCGAGGTCCAGTGAGGGATCCTGATGACTGGATCCCTGTAGCAAGGTGTGAGGAGATGACTGCTGCACTGATCGGGTCGTCACCCGTGTGCAGGTTCAAGTCAATGAACCTGTGACTGGAGTAAGTTTGGTGACCCTGTATGCCAGGGTGGCCACAGAAAAGACAAGTACTCTTGGCAGCTTGTTGTCAAGAGGAGGTGCTGCTGTGATGACCTGTGCAGGCTGGAGCCCCTGACAAAGGATCATAACCAAAGCAATCAACCCCCTCCCTCCCCCCACTTGTGGGAAGGATCAGAGGAACTTGCTCACTCAGGAAGTGCTGTGGACGCCCAGCCACTGGCCCTGCAGAGCTACAAGTGCTACTCATCAACATCAGCTGCTGCATGCCTCTGTAACATACGCAAGTGAAACGCTCCTGGAGACTCAGGTCACACAATTCCTGCATGAGCGGATAAGACTGATCGTAGGGCTGGAAGGCCCTGGGGGAACTTAATCTGCTGCATAGCATTTCGGGTTCTGGAGCACTTACGACTTTGAAAGAGTCAGAGTGGGACTCCTGAGAATCAGACTACTAGTGGGTCTTAAACTAAGTGTTGCCTAAAGTAAATGGGGAATAACCACTGCCCTTAGTGAGAGGGAAGTGGGACTCAGGGAGTTGTCTATTGAACACTAGAGCTCTGATCTCAGGGGACTGTGTGTATTTTTGTGCATGCCATGTTTTACTCTCTATATATAAATAAATACTTCTTTTTTAATAAAAGAAAGTATTTTACTGTTCAATCATTTATTGCTGCTATTGAACGTATTTTGAGTTTTGAGCCTGTGTTTACCCCCCTGTACCTACCCCTTTTCCCCCTCTTGCCCCCCACCCCAAGAAGCCTTGGGCTGCTCGCCCTGCGCTAACACTGAGTGTCAAGTGCTGAACAGATACTTGGCCCCGTTACTCAGGACCTATTTTAGGTCGGACCCAATGGAAATCAGAAGCAAATGCTCGCAACCCCCACAGTTGGTCCCAGTAACTCCTGCTTGCCCTGTGGCGCTCTGAAAGGGGTTCTAACAGGTCTCAATTAACGGAATTTCAGGAAGGTGAATTAAACGCTATGTGCATTTTCAACCATATCAGAATCATCACACTGCTCTTTACTGGTTATAATTTTATGATAACATTACAAAGAATATTTGATTTGGTAATAAAGTTTTTTTTTAAAGATATATTATGAAATTATACATTTTAAGAGACATTGTTACTATAGCTTTGCCCACATTTGAGCTGAATCTTAAGAAAAATTCACAAGGCTATTCTGGTAACCCCCTTTATGATATTTTTGTGAAATCATGCTTTTCTTAAAGCACACTGGATAATACACATTGGCCAAAAACACGAGAATATGTAAAGTCTGTCAGGCAACATATTATGGGATATGGTGCATTTCAAAACCACGGATTCAGTCGCCTATCTCAAACAGGATGTATTAAACTTTCTTTACAATAGAACTTTAGAGTATGGCACCTCTAATTTGAAAGCTGTGTGTTGGTTCATGATGCATATTAACGAAGTATAATAGGAAATACTTTGTAGATAAGGTTGCAGTAGATTCCTCACTAAAAGAACGTCTAACATTGTGAAAAGCAGTGGAAGATTCTCTCATGCATCCAAAGTGCATTGAACATTTTTCCTCATGGAAGAAGGACTGTACAGACCAAGCATTGGCAGTGGATGCTTCCTTTGCATACAAAAGGTCCAGGATATCCAGTAAATCATGTAGGCCAGAAGTGCAAGCTTCCTTCACGCATAAGCAGGAGGGAGAGTCACCTTCCAAGGTAAAACAAAGTCAGAAGGAGTAGTGGCCTCCCTGCCTCCCTTACACACACAGGTAGAGCACTGCAACCAAAGTACCAGCATCTCTGAAACAGAGAACAGATATTGCATGGGTTCATCACTTCAAACTTACCACACACAGACACATAGCAGATACAGCAAAGATATGACCGTAAAATATTTATTAACACTCTGTGCAGTGGATCTTTGGAAGTAATAATACGGTCACACACACAAACACACACACACACAAACACACTTGTGGCAATAGTACAAGCTTTAATGGCACACACACAGTAAATCCAGCTTGTAACTGTTACCATCCACTTCTGAAGCCTACTTGCAAAGGCTCAAGGACAAAACGCAGCAGCTCCTGCCTGACTACGGCCTGCTGTACACAATGAGATATCCTAGCACAGTTAAACACTCAAAGAAAACTTGCAAAATACATCAATGTTGCTGGTGGAGAAGACCCCCAGCTGTAAGGCACTTCCAAGTCTCTTGATGTCAGTGACCAGAAGAAAAATACAGCAAAGCTCATGGTGGGAGAGGGGAAAGGCAACACAGGGAAGGAGAAAGGCAGATCAGAGGGAGCAGGAACTTAAGAGGTACAAGGGAGAGAGAGAGACACAGAGAGAGATGTGCGAGAATGAGTGTGAGGTGGTAAAGAAACAGAGGTGGGATATAGACATCTTTAGAAAAGGCTCAACCTCCAATCAACCAACCAATGGTTTACCTTTTCAAATTACACTTTTGCAATTCATTTGGTTATTGTTCCAATTATTCCACCATCTTGGAGCAAATATGACAGAGACACCTAAATGTAATTGTGATAATCATAGGACCTGCCCAATTCTAGAGTCTGGGACAAAAAGCAAATAGTGATACCCAACGTATTATCTTTTCTCCCATTGAGACATAGTCTTGTCCCTGTGGCATAGTCCAAATCCCTCAAAGCTGACTTCAGAAATTCATTTTATTTTAGTTATGCCTTTCTTATCCCATAATCAAAAAAGGGCAGAAGAATCAGGGTCAAAATCAAAGTTGACGTACTACTCTTTAGTAGAGCAGGGTGATTTGGGGCTCCACCCCTTTATATGCAACTTATGTACTGAACGTGTGTTTAACCGTATAAATCTGTGTGCATTTTATTAATCAAATGCAGGAAGGGGCCATATTTACTTTAACGAAGAATCACCTGTATATCTAGCTGAAATATAATCAATTTATTTGACTGAATTAGAAATTATGTATCTTCTTTCAATGTACTCAAGATATTCACATGTTGCATTTTCATAAATGTTTGCCAGTGTCTTTTTCTCTCCTCTGAAGGTGTCTAAGCTGGTGCATCGTTAGCTAGAATAGGTGTTTATTGTATAAGACTGATAGGTAGCCCCAGCTTCATGAGAATTTGGCTTCGGACATGGAGGTTGAGACGGTGGGAGTGGAGCCTCCTGTACTAGTCAGACTGAACTAATGTAACATCCAAGATTGGCCAGGTGGTCGCTTCTATTTATTCAGAGCATAAACAGCCTCAGCTATGGGAAACATTTTAAAGTGGATCAAATCGCATCAGTTTTTCATGTGAATTCTTGCTTTCCTTTGCTGATTGCACCCAGCCTACTATGGTCATTTGTTCTACTGAGGCACTCTTAACAAGCATCGGCATAGCCAATAGGTCTCGCTTTTAGGACCTTATAAGTATTCAGTTATGCAGCACAATATCCTTGGTGCAACAACATCAACTGTTACATGGCTAAACACTTATAAAGTCCCAAAGGCGAGACCTATTGGCTATGCCAATGCTTGTTTATTCAGCTTTTCGACCACGAATTTCAGTGTCTGGCCTTAAGTCCTTCTCCCATCCCCAGTGGAACAGGTGAGAAATGTAAGCATTCTTGTGCTCTTATCTCGCTTCTTAAAAATTGGGCATGTAAATATTTTTCCTCATGTTCGATATCATGTTTGTACATTAAATGTAAAGCGCTCTGTCACCCAAAAGGGTATTGTTCGCACTATATAAAACTATAAAATAAATAATTTCTTATACCAAGCTATCCTCTAGGCTCAGATTACAATGTTATCTGCATCAAGTTTCTGCCACTCAGAACCTTGTGTAAAATCTTAATTTATATTCCTACTTCCAGTAAGAAAGGAACGCACTTATCTCGTTTAAATTGGATTGTGGCAACAGACTGTTGCATATTTTAGCCTACGGAACTATATGCTGAAACGCTTTCAAATATTTAAAACTCAGCTGCTTGGCTTAAGTGTACCTAGACGTGCACATTTCTGGTCATCTAGCAACCTTAAACTGTCTTCCTACTCAAAAATAGATTTTTTTTAAATCTTTGTCCAGACCTGCTTAAGGTTTTGTAACAAGTACAGACTTTACCATATCTAATTTCAGGAGGTATATTTCCTCACCACTGCTAGGCTTGATATCTACCTTTCTGGTGCTTTGCTGCATCAAACATTCTAGATGTGAGGTGGAACTTTTTGCTTCTGGGAAACAAAAGCATGGAACAATATTCCGCTCAGATCCATCTCTAATAACCTTGCTTTAAGAAAGCCTTAAAAATCCAAACATTCCCACAAGTGCACTTATGCGGGTGACCTAGATGGTCCTTCCCGTTTTCCTCTTAGAGCAGGGATGCCTTGTCGAGATTACTGCTTCAATCGAGAAGTATTTCTTCTTCATTTAATAGTTTTATACATTTCCATGGTAATTGCAGCCAAAGGAATGGTCTATATTTGTAGTTAGCACAGACCATGCAAAATTAGTCAAGGGGTCCCTTTATGACAACAAATGCTAGCAACAGAGTTTTCCCATGACATTAAAAAACAAGTGCACGCGCCTCGCGCTCAAAGTAAAAAAACACAAGTTTGACGAGGAGAGGAGGAGGCAGCAGGGGGAGGGGAGAGAGGAGGGGGGCTACGCCTGTTTCCCTTGTGGGAGCGAGCAGGAACCATCTGTTAATTACAAACAGATGGTTTCAAAGCTCGGTCCCGCAAGGGAATCTCCAAACGTGCACGCGTGGCCATCCAAAGCAATGCTATGCGTGCACGTTTTTGCCTGAAAAACGGAATCGATTTCTAAAGGTCTCCTTCTATGCAACGCATGTGCACTGCGTAGGCGGGACCTAAAAATGCTCATTTTCTTGTCAATCAATCGCTGGAGGTGAATAAGCTTGTACCTAGCAACCATCGTTATGGGTTGTTTTAACAAGAACTTGGGATACGGAGGCTTCTGCACCAGATTTCCTTTTTTCCTGCCTCTCAGATTTTCGTATCCTCCATCTGTCACAAAGTTGTTGGTGGCTCCACTATAATTTTTAAAGATTCCATCAACATGGTACGGTTGGAATTGGATCAGTTTGATTTTGCAGAGCGCAGAGCGTCTGTGTTTCACAATCCTGTGGACCGCTACCTTCTCGCTTTCATGGGCTCTCTGTTACCAGCCACCTTTTTTATTGTCCCAACTTTGGCAAACTTCTAGCTGACTTTTTGGACGCAATGGTCTTGCCCACATCTCATCAGCACACCACTTATTTAAAATCAGGTACACTGGAGAGTAAAGAGAGGAAAACGAGTGGCTGGAAGGGCTATGGGCTCGAGAGGAAGGCTAAACTAATGCTAGCAACCCAACAAAGAAAGGACCTCATCTACAAGAAAATGATGTAGCACGGCACCGCAAGCCATTTAGCCACGCCGTCGTGTGTCATTTTAAAAAATCATGGATGCATCTTATTAACAACAATACAACGCATCCCTGTGTTTTTCCCTGCGCTGGCACACAATTGGCTGTCACGTGCCAGTGCAGGCACCCTTGGGTCATTTTGCAAGGGTGTCTGTGCTGAGGGGATCATTGTTTTTGTGCAGGAAGGAACACCTTCCTGAACAAAAACAATAATTAATGGTGTTTTCCTCTTTCTGTGTGTGCTGCAGAATGCAGCATGCATAGAAAGTAGAAAAACGAGGAGAAATAAAAGTATTTCTCCTCCTTGCACCATTCTTACGCCTCCCCTGGGGAGGCATAGGATTCTGATGCATTCCCAGTTTTACAAAATATTGGTAATCTGGGAATGTGTCAAATTTCATGGATTTTGCGTGGGAACATCCACAGCAACACCCATGGAAGGCCCTTTTGACGCTGAGCAATGCGTGAAAGGGGCCCATATTTCAAGGCCATTGAAGGCCATGCAGGGTGACTTTATGTGGCCTTGCAAATATGGGCATCAAAAAAAGTGACGCACCAAAAGCGCAATGGGCTTGTAAATAGGCCCCTAAATCTTTAAGGTTGTCAAGAAGCTCTCTAACCTCAAATGTGTACATTTCTTTTGGAACCCTCACAAGAGATGTGTGACAAGCTGGCAGACTATTTTGAAGACAAAATCAAGTCTGTCTGTGATGGTGTCATCTTTAGAGGTCAAGGGTGATCTCTCTTTTTTGAGTGCTACTCCTGAGTTAGAGGCTTTCTAACCTCTGCAATTTTCTCAGGAGCTCCCCTTGATGCCTGCCCTCCTCCAGCCTTTCGTAATGGATCACCAATATTACTCGAGGTCTTGCTTGCGCTACGTAACTATCAGCATGGAGGTTCTGCTACTTTGGAAACATGCACTGGTGTCTCCACAGCTGAAGAAACCTAATGCTGATCCAGCTATACTTTGCAATTATCAGCCAGTCTCCCTGCTCCCTTCTCCAATAAAAATCCCAAAGAAAGCCATTAACATGCAACTGTCAAATTGACGAGGTGCAGTCAGGGTTTCAACCATCCCACAGCCCAGAAACTGCTCTGGTATCCAGGGCCGTCTTTAGCGCTGGTGGCGCCCGGTGTGAGAATCATTTTTGGGCGCTCCCAAACCCCATGACCACCTCCTCGGATTCTCTCACTACCACTGGCCAAAGTTATTGCTAAACACACAGCCCCCCCTGAGTTTGGCGCCTCCTCCACAGGTCAGCGCCTAGTGCGACCGCACCAGTCACACTGCCCTAAATCCGGCCCTGTTGGTATCTATGCTTGATAAACTGTGACTTCTGGCAGACTCTGGCTGCTCATCAACCTTTCCTCTGCTGAATGTATCCACGGTATTGGATGCGGTCTCTCATGACCATCTTTTGGCTCGCTTACATGAGGCGGGTGCCCTGACCTAAATTAAGTCCTATTACACGGACAGAACCCAAACTGTCCAACTGGGCTCCATTCAGTCGACTTTTAAACCT
Organism: Triturus cristatus; assembly: GCF_964204655.1. Lineage (NCBI taxonomy): Eukaryota > Metazoa > Chordata > Amphibia > Caudata > Salamandridae > Triturus > Triturus cristatus. Next base: position 793,370,743 of record NC_140589.1, read on the forward strand.
GGACATCCATTAGGGCTCATCATTCAGGTCTTCCCATTTTGACAGTTATATCTCCCCTTAGTCCATACTGATTCACTCTTTTAGTCTGACACAATGAGTTACAGCGATGACAAAGATTCTGACATCTTTGGACGACTCTGCGATTGATGCTGTCGTAGTTTTTAATGAGTGTTGATGGCAGTTGAAAACTGGACAAATCTGATTTTTTTTGTTTTATTAAATACTGAGAAGTGAAGTTTTGATCTTATTTGGATGGAGCTTGGTTTACACTCCGCCTGCGGGCCTTTGGGTAGAGCTCCTTTGCAGTTGTCATCTGTCTGCACCCTGCCTTTCTGTTCATTTTACCTCATCTACCTAAAAACACCAGTCTGTTGATAATTCAAGCCACAATCTTAAGCCTACTGGATTGTTGTAATTCTTTATTTTTATGCTCTCCAAGTGTTGTTCTGAATTGCCTTCAGCGTATTCGTAACCAAGCCTTGTGCATTGCCTTGAAACTTTCTAGTCGGTCATCTGTAAGGTCAACCCTGCGCACATTATACTGGCTGATGGTTGCGGAATGAATCCTTTTAAAATATTTATGCATTGTATTTAGCAAGGTAATGGGGGTGGGGGGACGTGGAGCCAAATAAAGGTCCAGTGACTCGTGCTCCTGAACGTTACGATTAAATCTCACAGGATTCCACAGGAACAGTGACTCCTGTGAGATTTAACTGCATTGTATTTAGACCTGTCCACCACTATAGTCCCATTTATTTGCAGAAAATAATTCACCATTTTCTTCCCTCAAGGAAGCTTAGATCCTCTCCTGAATTTCAAAGGGTTGCGCTCAGGGTTCGTTGCGCTTTCAGGGGGAGCAGAGATTTTTCAGTTGTAGTGGCTCGGACCTATAATTCTCTGCTCTTGCATCATCATCTTATAAAGACCTTATTCCCCTTTCCTAAAGCGCTAAAATCTTGACTTTTCTCCAACTAGTCACTTGACCCTATTCTAGTTGTTCTTACTTCCTTGAGCCAGGACAACATTTCTGGTAACAGTACACTCTATAAGTCTATTTTACATTACATTGCATCACATTATAATCCATCGACATTCGGGGAGCCCAAAACGGTTGACAGTAAGCCATACAATGCAGTTGGGAATTGTTTTACCTTATAAGAGTGGTAATACTGATAATCTACCATGTAGAGTATTAAATCTTATTAAACCATCCACTGACATCAAGGAATTGCAAGACAAAGCATGCCTCAGTTCAATCAGATCAGTGGACTTGTAAAGATCACTCCCAAATATTTATACTCCTCAACAGTACCCAATTTGTTACTATCTAAGAACCAAATCTATTTATTTGTTCTTCGTCTTACTGAAGAAATAAAAACCTTTTTAGGGGTTCACTGATACACCTGGTCCTTTAACCCAACAAAGAAGAGATTGGCACGGAAGTTGTAATATCAAAAAGAATTTATTAACCTCACATGAGGGAGACTGCGTCATACAGTACCCTCAGGCCACTGTAGGAGACAGTCTAAGGAATGCAGAGAACAGGGCCCTTTTATACCCACACAGGGGCTCAAAAGGAGGCGTACAAGTACACATGAGAAGAGTTACAGACATAGATGGTCATACAGAAAATGCACAGTCAACAAGTAGGAAGAGTAATGAGTTGCTGACATCAGTTAGAACAGCCTGACAGTTACAGTCTAAGGCAGGTGCATGAGCAGCTACAGACACTTCTGAGCATGTGCAAGGCTCTGGCTCAGTGCTGAAAGAGTTAACTATATCACATGACACAAGCAGAATACAAGGGCAGTCAAGAGTGAAGAGGGAGAAAGCACATGGCCAACTAAAATGGCTGCCACAAACAAAATGGCTTCTGCAGATGCTAACAGCTATTGCAGCTAGTTTTCCACATTACTAAAGAACGTAATTTGAATTTTTATATGTTTTATTATTGAGAAAGAAGAAAACTCATTCAGAGGGATACTTGAAAAATATACAAATATCTGAGCCCACAATATGACCAAATATTTACATAAAAAGACTGAACACAGATAACATATTTCATTGAGGGGTACTCACATTAGCAACACCTACTATCGCTTTAAGAAGACATCCATTCGATTAGTAGTCCGAATGTGACCCAAAACCACTAGTGTCCCTCAGAATTTTTCACTCAATAACTTACAGCCTCTAGTTTGTAACATTTACACAGTCATGCTCACCATTGCTCCTTTCTAGGCTTTTCTTGGTGATGGAGCAAGGTCTCGTATAAAAGAGACTTGCTCAGAAGCAATCCTCTCAAATAACTCGTAACCTCGTAATAACTTGTTCGTAAGTATTAAATTTGCACCAAAAGTTCGTACATTCAAATCTAGGGGAAGCTTGCCTATGTGTTTTACTAACAAGTAACCCGAGTGTCACTTAAGATGGCCGCTAAACGCGTGATTCAACATTGCGCATGCGTCTACTGCATCTACGTAGTATGACGTACTATCACTTGGAGGGAAATCTTTGAAGCTGCGCAGCTGCTTTCAAAATGGCCGCTTGATTCTCACATGGTAATGCGCATGCTTTGCTGAAACTAAATCATGCAAGTTTACAAAAATGCTAATGCGAAAGATTTTTATAAGTAAATGAGATTAGAGTAGAGAGAGGTGGTATGCAGTGAAATCATTTATTTTTTATTTTAATATTCTCTTTCTTTGACTTCTCTATTAGTTGTATTTGGGCAAGTGAGTGGGACCGAAGCTGGTGCATCATGTGATTATTTCACATGCGCAGTAGTAACAACCCAGGAGCCGCGATGAAAAGTCTTGAATGTCATCCAAAAGAAAACAGCAACATACCCTGGGAACCAGCATGATGTCCTGTGAACGGAAAGGATTGTTTACTCAAAATTGCAAACATTGTATTGATTAACTTGTGAATACGGGTGGGAAATAAAGCATGGGAAAGTAAATTAAGGGGCTGGAACATAGAACAATGAGCTTAAAGAAAAATATTAAACTTAGCACGGTGTGATGATCATCTCCCCTTTTCCTGTCCAATCAGAGTTAGGAGTTTCTTAAACTTGAAACATTTAAGGGAGGTACATGCCATTAGAAGGGTATAATTGATGTAGTTTAGTTAGATTAGTTACCACATCGAGACCGAGAATGCTGAGAGACCTAGATGCTGTCTGAGAATTAAGAAAATACTGAAGAAGATCCACTTCCAGACTTAGAACTTTTGAGCCAATTTATTAGAAGAACATCGCGGAAGAATCGAGGAGGCACATAATAGAAGAAGATCGCGGAAGAATCATGGAGGAAGATAGTCTCAGAGAGGGGTGCGACGCAGGCATCGTATCTAGAAGAGGTCATCTATCCTGTCCTGAATCCCTGTCCTGAGCCTTTGTTGCCTGATCTGTCCCAGGGAACCCTTCCCAATTCCTTGGCCAAGGGGTTGGTTTCCACACCATACTAGGTAACTATAATTCTGTGTAGTATGTCATTGTACTGCTCTCTCTTTTTCCTCCCTATTCATGTTCTGTCATCGTAATAACCTGTTTAATGATTAATCTAATCAAATTTGATCCCCTTCCTATCTTTGAAGAAAACGGTGTTCTAACTATAGTTTTGGCTCTTGGCTCACATGAATGTACTAGATAAACATTTAAACTTTTAAAATGTAGACTCTCCAGAGTCAGTGGTTATTTGATAGAGGTTTATTATATGTATAATTTTTCATCTATTTAGTTAACTAAAAGGTCCATTGACCAGAGGAAAATACATTGGATCAAGAGGTTTGGTAAGAAATAATTATATAAAATTAATCTTACAGGTATTAGCACAATAAATTGACTCTAGCAGTATCTACTAGCCTATATGAGTGAGTGTGTGTTTATGGGTCCAAGTGAATATATGGTAGTTGAGTACCTGAGGTTAGTAACCCGCTGGATCAGATCATTAGTTGATCCAGTTGCTAGTGATGCATAACCACCTATTTTTATTGCAATTAAGCAAAAAAGGGCAGATTCATACACACATGACCGGTCTTCGTTTTGGCGCGGTCACCGTTCGACGTATAGGAGCGAGACTGTTTGCCAGTGTTTTTTGAAAATTTGGACCGTCGTTTACTCACAATTAAGCTGTCACCCGAGTGTTGGTAAGCTGCATTTTGGCTTCACTAATGCTCAGCACTGTGCTGGAGATTGTGCAGATATTAATGTAAGCCCATATCCTCGCATATTTTGCAAGTTTTGGTCAAGCGTCACGGCTATCAATTCAGGTATTGTTGCCTTTCCACCACGATTTGTGCACTTTACTGTTTTATTACGAGTTAGTTCTTATTCGCATGATTTTTTCAGGATAACCCAGCCTCTGAGCTTGTTCTAAAAATACTACGCTGTCCGCACTCGGCAGGACGTATACTACTGTATGCACAGAACACTGGAAGCATGCTCAATGATCACATTTCTGTTATAGTACTCTTTCATTAGTCACTGGTGTGCTGGTTTCAGAGAATAGTAGTATTTTTCACTTTAGTGGTTATCTTCTTTGTTACATTGGTATTGAGTCTGTGGGGCTCCACAGAAGGTTGCACTATATCAGCTGGTGTTTTCTGTCTGTTATCATTGTTGTATTTTCTCTTGCATGGCTGGCATGCCTTATGTAGGGCATGCCTGTATTCTCTTTGACAATATTTTGACTCTCTAAACAGGGGGTGTCATTGAATAAGGTAGTTGTTAATTGGGTTCTTTTCAATGCAATAGCAATGATTTTTTATCTTTGTTTATGTTACAGTGGCCTCTGAAGAAGGGAGGAAGGAACCCGAAATGCATAGGAAATTGTGCTATTAAGTGGAATTCAAAAGGAGAAAACTGTATTCAGACATTTATGGGTTTTTTTTGCATTTCGTATGATTTGTACTAGAACTATGGATTCAATTGGATTGTAACCATGTACTTTCTGAACATGAGTTTGTTTTAAAAAAACAATGAAAAAATAGTTTTGATATAATTTTCTTGACTACAGTGTTTTGTGTATGAACACAGTGTTATATTGTGTAATTCTTGGTTTAAATTGCGCAAAGATTGATAATAGTCTCAAGAGTAGTGCACACAGTTAATTCAAGCTATTTTGCTTGATTCCTTTCATACCTATGTCACATGTGGGATAGGCAGCCCACAAATACTGTGTACCACACACCAGCAGTATAGCTTGTGAACTGTCATTTCACCAAAAAATTCATTTTATTTTGACTTTAACATTTATGGTGTGCAGCACTTGCATTTTTCAGATTTATGTTATCTTCTATGTCAAACATAATTGTTTGTAATGTTAACACTTTATCATGTTCCACTATTTGCAAAAGTTACCATGTAATTGCCTCCCCCAACCCTCTCAATGCATTATAATAACAAACAAATGTAAAATGTCGACTTCCTCGATATCACTCCTATCAGATTCAGAGTCGACCTGAAACTTCAATTTAAACATTTTTGATGGTGTATAGAATAAAATATGCACTGTTTTCAATTGATGTAGTTGTAGATCTAAATACACAATAAGATATGCAAGCCTTTTAGTCATCGACTCTGGAGTACCGCTAAATTAAAGTTAATAGATGATTTTCCAGCTAAGCACTCAAGTGGCTCTCCAAAGACTCCAAAAATAGCTACTATAGAGCCCTTATGCTATTACCATCTTTGCCGTTCCCTAAAGGTTCTAGCAAACCAATCTTATTAAGGTGAATATCTCCTAGGTCCAGCTTATTAACAAAAAATCATGGATTTGTAAACCTGTTTTAAAAAAGTTACAGGGGAGTTTACATCTCACCTGAAGTTCAGAAATGATAAGAACAACCTATCCTAAAATAGTACATCTATAACAAATCCAATTTTAGGCACATGTTCAAACAGGAGTCTGTAAATAAAATTTGTCATGTAAAGAGGCCAGTTCAATTCCGAGATAGATGTTTAAATCAAGCAGAGGCTGCCAATTAGCATACGCTTTGGCTACTAAGGACTAAACTTGCCTAGAGTGACCAACATCTTTTATGACCTCCACTGTTTTAATCCAGGCAACTCATATACTTAATTGTTTTTCTGTTTTCAACATTGTCCTATAAGGTAAATGCAACTTTTTTATTCTAGTAAATCAGTTTGTTTAAGTTTTCAAGTCTGTAAATTAAGCCACAGAGCTTTTCAAACAAGGTGTCAATTCCTAATGCATTCTTCTTCAACCTGTTAGAAATGGGGTCTCAAATTGGCAGTGGTATGCACCTATGCACATGTCCAAGTAAGGACCCACAGTCTAGTCAGGGTAAGTGTAGTACACTTTAAAAGTTTACCTGTGCTCACCCTCTGGAAGCTTGGCACGGAACAGTCAGGCTAAACTAAAGACGCAATGTGCAAAGTATTTGGGTGCATGCACATACACATTAACACAGTGAAAACAGCACAAAAGAACTCCACGCCACTTTAGAAAATAGCCAATATTTATCTGAGTAAAACAAGACCAAAACAACAGAAATTCAACATACGCAAGTCAAGATATTCATTTTCATTTTGGAAGTTGTCAAGAAGTCAAAATGCAGTGCTTAGAATGCAATAGCTCCAACTGGGGCTAACTAGTCACGCTTGAGCAAGACAAATCCAAAAGTTCCGTCCAAACGCGATGGAGCGCAGGCCAGATACAGGAGCCAAGCAGACCCCCTTTCAATACCTTGGATGCGTGTGAAATTGAAGATGCTGTGAGGCTCAGACGAGGTGAAGTGTTGTGGATGCAGGTGATGCATTGGTTCCTAAAGGAGGTGCAAGGTAGTTGAAGCTTTAACGCCCAGGGATGATATGGTGCTCAGAGGAAGTGATGAGTCAGTTGCTGGTGCGAAGCCCCGGTTCCTGAAGGCCATGCGGTGTCGATGAAAGTGCGATGCATCAATGCTACAGCGTCGATGTTGAACAGTTGTGCTGAAGACACTGTGTTGGTGGGAAGCTACGCAGGGCCGGGACTGTGTCGGAATCAGAAAGGTGCATCACAGACTTCAGTGAGGCGGTGTTCGAAACTCACGCAGTGGTGGTTCTTCAGTGGCGCTGCGACAAAGTCGGGCTGCATTGTAAGTCACAGTCGATGTGTCATGCACTCACGAGTGGGGACCACGGCTTTGGTGCAGGCAGCAGGGATGATTTGATTTCACAGTGATGTGCCGGTTCCTAACTGACGCTTTGGAGTCGATGCATTGATTTCTTGGTTGCAGCACCAAATTCACCTCCAAGGGCCCAGGACTGGATTTGGTACCACTTGGTAGTGCTGGAAGCCAGATACAGGTGAAGTCTTTGATGTCTCAAAGACTTCACCAACAGGAGGCAAGCTCAGTCAAGCCCTTGGATAGCCTTAGAAAGCAGGGTTCAGAGATTACAGTCCAGTCTTCTCACCCCCAGGCAAGAAGCAGCAGTCAGCAAGCCAGCAAAGCAAGCAGAAAAGTGCCAGTCCCTACTTGCAGCACCACAGCTTCTCTTCCTGGCAGAATGTCCTCAGTCCATAAGTGTTCTTAGTATATGGTGTCAGAGGTTCTGTGCTTATACCCAATTTAGCCTTTGAAGTAGGACTTTGTAGTGCACACAACCCTGCCCTACCTGCCCTTCCTGCCCTGGCTCCAGAAACACTACAGGGGAGTATGCAACTCTTTGTGAGGGGACAGGTTAAGCCCTATTCAGGTGCAAGTGTCAGCTTCTCCCATTACTCTAGCTCAGGAAGGCTTATTAGCCTGGTAAAGGGGCATCAGCATAAGCAGGGCACACCTCAGCACTCTTTGTGTGTGATTGTGTGTGACTGTCTAGTTTAAATTCACAAAGCACAGCTGTCATCCCACCCAGATGTGTATTCTAGTGACAGGGAGAGGCACAGAATGGTTAAAGTAAGAAAATGCCAACTTCTGTGGCATGGCAACTTCATGGGGCAGAAATGATCTATGAGCAGCCTCTAATTCTCCTGAAATTACAGTTATCAAGATAGTGTTACAAATATTGGATCATTGGTAGAATTTTCCACTATTTAGAAAGAGACCTATCAATATACCCCTGGCTTTGTCCAGCTAATTTACAGCAAGAATACTGAATATAAATCAAGGATCCTGCGTAGGATGGTACGGCACATTGATTATAAATCAACCGCATTTAGTATAGCCCATAAAAGGTACAGTGCAACCGCCTGAGGCTCAGCCGGGAGTAAAAACTGATCGCATCACCTGTTTTTAATATATTGCACAATTGAATTTTAAATCACTCACTCGCCTCCTGGCACTAGATCTCCCTGGGCAGGTCACTCCATTACAGCGGATTTAGCGCTGCAAACAGAGTCTTGCTGACGACTTCGGCCGCCATTCCCCTCGCCAAGCCACGGGACACGCCCACTTGCGAGGCCACGCCCCCCCAACAGGTACAAAGCGCGCTGACTTACGAGCGTCGCTGTTAACTTGTGGAACCTCCTGAGGGTCAGCCGGGAGTAAAAACTGATCGCATCACCTGTTTTTAATATATTGCACAATTGAATTTTAAATCACTCACTCGCCTCCTGGCACCAGATCTCCCTGGGCAGGTCACTCCATTACAGCGGATTTAGCGCTGCAAACAGAGTCTTGCTGACGACTTCGGCCGCCATTCCCCTCGCCAAGCCACGGGACACGCCCACTTGCGAGGCCACGCCCCCCCGCACTTGTATCCGTCTCCACTTATAAATATGTGCATCCATCGGAAGCGCAGCGGACGAGCGCAGCGGGCGCGACGTTTGCGCGCCGAAGGCGCGCTTAAGGCAAGCTCGTCTGCGCTCGTCCGCGCCGAGGACGGGCCTAGGGCCATCCCCCCTATATCACCATCTCCAGGGCTCACTCAAAACACGGCACCACTAACTTACACCTCGGCTCAACTCCTAAGCATTAGACCCACATCAGAGGCAGTCCACACTCTACCTCATTTTAGCTATGCCGATCCTTGTATAGGACCATTCAACTGTCCCACCTGCACTCAGAATATACCTGCTCCTTCCACAACCCCTTCCCCTCAAATACTAGCAGCACTCATAAATGTACGGTCTCTGCCGAAACACAAATTTGAAATCGCTGAGTTCATAGACTCACAGAAACTAGACTTATTGTTTGTCACTGAGACATGGGGGGATGAATCATCTGGTCCTGATCTCAGAGAGGCTACGCCTACTAACTACTGCGTCTGCAAGTTAGACAGACCGGAGAGGAAAGGGGGTGGAATAGCAATTATATACAAAGATCACTTTAAAATAACTACAACAGAGTTAAACTACACCGAGTGTGAGGCACTCCTCTTTACTATAAGCCTCTCAAGTAGATCATCATTTAAAGGCATATTAATCTACCGCCCTCCAGGATCCAGATCCAAATTCCTCTCGTTTCTAGATAACATCATCGAGGCTTCAGCAGGATCACCACACTTCACCATCTTGGGTGACTTTAATTTTCACCTAGAAGCCTCGGATGACCATGACACTCTAACTCTAATTAATGACCTAGAGGCGGCTGGTCTCCAACAAATTGTTAAACAGCCCACACACAAAGCGGGGCACACATTGGACGGACTCTTCACTAGTAACCCAAAAATTACCATCATCAAGGTCATCCCTCTAGTTTGGACAGATCATGCGGCCTTATGTTTTTCTATTCCAATTAACTCTAACAAACCCCCGTCCACACCTTCTACACCTACGAATTTTAGAGATTGGAAAAACATTAATCTGGACGTTCTTACGCAAATAATGCGAGATAGCCCAATGCCAAATGAACAGGATCCCATAGCAGCTTCCGCTAATTACCTAACAACCTAAAGTCAGCCTGCAACAAGCTAGCACCTAGCAAAACCTTTCACCGAACCAGAAAACTCCCTTCCGCACCTTGGTTCACCGAACCACTCCGACTACAGAGACAATACTGCAGGAATCTAGAAAGGCAGTGGCGTCACCATTTTAATCCCGGTGAAAAAATCACATACAAAAATGCTTTAGCAAACTACAAAAAACTCATAATAGCAGAGAAAACCACTTATTACACCAACCAAATCAATCAGGCCAAAAACAACACAGGTAAACTATTCCAGGTGGTCAGTTACTTATCCAACCCCCTCGCACCTCGCCCAGAAGGATCACAGGCTCTTTCTGATGCCTTGGCCAAATTCTTCGAAGATAAAGTCAGAGATATTTTCACTACTTTCTCCCCGGACTCTTCACTCACCTCCCCTCCGCAACCAACCGCCGAAATTGTCCCAGTTTTTCCAATTTTTGAAGCTACCACGAAAGATCTCATCCAACCTTTAATAGCCCAAACCAAATCGGGTTCACCTTTTGATCCTTGCCCTCCAGGCATTCTTAATCTCATTTCTGAAGCTATTGCCCCGTCACTATCTACCATCTGTAATGCAATGTTTACAACGGGCATCTACCCTTCTGTCTGGAAGGAATCGACCATCAAACCTCTTTTAAAAAAACCCACCCTAGACCCCCGCCTCCCTGCCAGCTACAGGCCCATCGCATGTCTCCCGTTCCCTGCTAAGATTTTTGAAAAAATCATGAACACCCAGTTGTCAACTTACATACATAACAACAACCTGCTGGACGACACCCAGTTTGGGTTTCGACAGGGCCACGGAACAGAGACTGCGCTCATAAAAGCAGCGGATGAGATAAGGTCCATTATGGACAACGGAGGCGCAGCGATCCTGATACTCCTAGATCTCTCCGCGGCATTCGACACGGTTGATCATGTCACCTTGATCAACCGTGTCACGGCCATGGGAATAAAAGACAAAGCTAAAGATCTTCTTACGTCATTTTTGTCTAACCGCCCACAAACAGGGAAGATAGGCAACTATATCTCTCAGACTTTATCCTTGGCTTGTGGAGTACCGCAGGGATCCTCGCTAAGCCCGACACTTTTCAACATATATGTGTCGGACTTGGCCAGGGTCATAAAATCCTATGGAATCTCACTCACTACATACGCTGACGACACCCAATTGGTGTTGTCTGTGTACAATGACGGCACCTCTGTGGCAGCCAATTTCCAAAATGGAATGAGGGCAATAAGCTCCTGGATGTCATCCAATTGTCTAAAATGGAATTCTGATAAAACAGAAGTGATGACATTCGGGAGACTGCAACCTACTTGGTCCCCGCAATGGTGGCCATCTCAGATGGGACAACCTCCTGAACCAGTGACCAAGGTACTAAACCTGGGTGCCATCTTCGATAATAAGATGTCCTTCCAGCAACACGCTAATTCGGTGGTCTCCTCATCTTTCCACATCCTAAAAAGGATTAAAAAACTAATCCCATACCTTCCTCCATCCGCAGGCAAAACCTTGGTTAGCTCACTAGTCCTCTCCAAAGTAGACTATTGCAATGCCCTCCTACTAAATGCACAACAAAAGGTCCTCAATAAATTGCAGACAGTGCAAAATGCGGCAGCTAGGACACTGCTATCCATCCCCAAGTATGCATCCATCTCCCCTTATATCAAACAGTTACATTGGCTGCCGGTGAGAAGCCGGATCAAATTTAAAGCTTTATGCATAGCATTCAAAGCTATCCACAACCAAGGCCCTCTATTCTTAAGACAAGCCTTCCGCCCGCTTGAACACCTTAGAACATTAAGCTCATCCACAGCTCATTTACTAAGGGTCCCTCGAACAAGAAGAGCTAATTGGGGAGACAAGCGCTTCTCTGTCGCCACAGCCAAGTTGTGGAACACGCTCCCCCCCCACATTAAATCTGCGCCAACACTGCTCAATTTCAGGAAAAAACTAAAAACTTGGTTGTTCCCAGCCTAAATACTCCCCGATTCATTGGATGTTCTACAATTACAGCGCCGAGACACCCTTGGGTATTTGCGCGCTCTAAAAATCGCTCAAATAAATAAATAAATAAATAAATAAATGTTATAGGACCAAAAGCACTGGAAAGTTTGGAGACAATGATCCATAGACGCACTTGTACCTTCTATTAAAAAATCAACTCAGAATGAAAATAAAATAAAAATTACTATGAGAAGTAAAGGGAGGAGAAACTGTAGAAAAAGATCTGCTCATGCTCTTTGCCTTATTGAAACAAACTGTGTGACATTTCCCTTGGATTAGTTAGGCCTGGGTGGTGAAATTAGCTCAGTTTGCGGAGTTTGTGGAGTTTTCTGCACTCCACGCTCCGCGGAGCTCACGGAGTGCAGAGAACTCAGCTCCAAATAGTGCAATGGAGTTTTTACCTGCTCGCGCTCGCGAATGGTAAGTTGGTGAGCTCGAGCTGCCGCTCGGGTAGAATTTCTACTTGAGCGGTAGGAAGATCAGCACGAACGGCAGTTCGCACTGCACTCCGCCACTTGTGTAACTCCGCTGAGATTCTTTGTCACTTTGTAGAGTTCCACATAGCAAAACTCCGCAAACAACTCCCAGGCCTTATTTTAATGTCAGCAAACCTGCAAAAATCGAAGGCCTAGCTAAAGATAGGTGCTTAGGTGAAAGCTACAATGAACAAGTATTGTTAGTTCTGTCTAGTGATATTAAGAAGACATTAACAATTGATCATTTAAGTGCAAATGCTCTACTAAGAGGGTTTCATTTGTCTTCTTTGACTATTTGTGACTCAGCAGTGGTCGGTTTTTTATTCAAATTTTAAAGGGATAACTATTTTACTCTTGTAACTAAAAAGGCATTGTTACTGGTACAAAGTGCCAACGCTGAGATGTTAAAGCTAAGCCTGATTCAGGCTAGAAACCTAAAGAATTTTTGTCCTAGGTGTGGCAGAATTACCCCTAGGATGATTTCTCAAACACTTGCCCTAATAAGGGATGTCTCATCTCGGTGACAGCCAGTAACAGTAGACTAAGAAGATAATCACAGATGAGGATAGTAATACTGTATGATAAACAAAATGCCTACACATCTATTGGGGTAAGGTTTTCTGTTTAATCCTATATTACAGGGGTGAGGTCTGTTTAACCAAATAATTTCCTGAAACATGCACAGCTACAAAGTTCTGAAGAGAAAATACAAACTAACATTATTGTTAGATAAAAGTGGAATGTTGTTTTTTAAACAAACTTTATTGTCAGACCACTTTGCTGTTGAAATTTCTTCGCTAATGCTGCTAAGCAGCTTAGAATTTGTTCTTTGTTCTCCTTAAACCTCACAAAATGTAACATTTTTAAAGGATGGGAATGCAGATGGATCTAATTTAAGAGATACCTCAAAGGCCAGCAATCTTGAGCTGGTTCCTTTAAATATCGTTTTAACCCCAGTACAGTCAAATGCGGTAACTCAGCAAATGATAGATCATTTCAAAATATTTGTACTACCTATCCAAATGCTATTTTGGTCGTTAAAGGCTGAAATGCAAGAGTCACTGTCAGTAAACTGAAGAGTTGGGAGTATCAATGCACAAGGAAAATATATGGCATCCCTCATACGAACTAATAGCATGAAAACTGTACCCTTGTGTGCGAGCTTTGCGTAAGATCTAATAAGAATCTCAGAAAAGCTTCTTATGTGGGTAATATATTGACAAATACCTGACAAATCAAACATATATTGACAGCCAGAATAATGTCCTTGTAGACAACTTTGCAGTTAGTATGGACATTTTTTACCTTTGCAAGGTATTGGCTCCGAGTGAAAATTACCAATCATCAATAACCTTTTGCTTGAGCCTTAGGATTCTATGCAGACAAAGTGGGTTTAATGGAACAGAAGGCTTTGTAAAATCAAATAACACTAGAATTAGATACAGGTCCAAGGGTTTAGACAACATAACCATGCTAGACCATTCACTAGACACAGACCACTGGGGGACTGTAGATCCTTGTGAACTATACAAAATAACACTAACGTTCGCAAACGTAAATTGCTAAAGGGACTAATTAAAAAATCTTCCTTCATATGGTTCTGTTGGACCTGGTCCTTTTTGCAGGGTCATCGTCAAACTTTTTTGTCTTCCTCCACCTATTTTTCTGACATTCTTTTTATTGGCTTTAGGACTCTGGACCCTTTACCGCTGCTAATCAGTGCTAAAGTCCATATGATCTCTCCTCTAAAACATGTAATGATTGGTTTCTCCATGACTGGCATATTTGATTTACTTATAGGTCCCTAGTACAGTGCACTACATGTGCCTAGGGCCTGTAAATCAAATGCTACTAGTGGGTCTGCATCACTGATTGTGCCACCCACACAAGCAGCCCTTTAAACATGTCTCAGGCATGCCACTGCAGATCCTGAGTGTGCAGAATTAAACTGCCATGTCGACCTGGAAAGTTCACCTAAACCTTTCTTTTTCTTACATATAAGGCACCCCTAAGGTAGGCCCTAGCTAGCCCCAAGGGCAGGGTGCAGTATAGTTAAAGGGTAGGACATGTACCTGTGAGTTGTACATGTCCTGGTAGTGGAGAACTGCTAAAATTGTTTTTCACTACAGCAAGGGGCACCGTCTTGCACAAAAACAACTCCCTGAGGCATTTTCCTTTATCTATGTGTGCTGCAGAATGCAACACACATAGAGGAAATGACGAGGAGAAATTAAGATATTTCTCCTCGTTACACTTCCCCTGGGAAAACGTAGCATTTTGTCGCATTCACAGGTCTACCAGTAATGATAAATCTGGGAATGCATCTAAATCCATGGGGTGGGAACAGTCATGCAACGCCCATGGAATGCCTCCCTGGGGCAGAGTAACGCAACGCAGCAATTTGCTCTTCGTTGCCTTACTCTGCAATTATCAAGCCACTCAGGGACATGCAAAGTGACCTTGCGTAGCTTGATAAATTGCATTTTAGGGTTGCGCCGTGCATACACCACGTTGCGTGGTGCAAAAGCGATGCAACCCCCACGTAAATATGGCCCTAAACCTTTAACTTTTTGCACACTCACCGGTGTCCTTTTGAAATTTGGTCCTGTTATCTCAAGCACGCGCACTAGGCTAATACTATTTCAATATAATTCTAAAGAATGACAATTTTGAAGTAAAAATATATCAGACAGTAATATCTGCAGACATATTTTAAATCAATCAGAATAAGTTTATAACAATTTTCACACACTGTGTCTATGTTTTAAAAAAACATTTCGTTTACTTTGTGAATAGGGAAAGTTTACTATGTTTGTCTTTTTTTAAATTGCAGAACACATTTGGCAGGAAGCATTAATTCATAAAAGTTCTGACTCATTACGTAAGAAGGCGTCTGCTGTAGGGGCCCTCGCCGCAATCAGTAATTAGCCTAAGAACTAAAACATGTGAGGAAATGCCTGTTCCGCAGTCTTTGTGGATGAGAATTGACCTCCCCTGCTTGGTTCCCAGCAAGTCGAAATCCCAGAAGCTTTCCCTCATTACCCCCTGTTCCCAGTAAAGCAATGAAACACCCGGATACGAGCTCACAAGAAAGCATGTATCCCACCACCTCAGCTGGCATCAGCCCAGGAGACTCAACTGCACGCCATTGAGTTACCATCTCTAAACTTCGACAGAGTGTGTCCTCTGAGTGCATTTATGTTCAACGTAGAAGGCACAGAAATACATAGTTAACACTGAGACCAGTGATCTATTAGAAAATTCATTTTTCGGCCATGTTGGTCTTATTTGACAAATATGCACAAATTATGATAGAGCTGTGTATGCACAGCTCTGAGTGGACTGGCCAAGAGGGTCATAAGTATGTGTGATTCCCGTGAAGTTTGCCACTGGTAATATTTGCTGAATCATATCCAGGGCTGGACAGGCCTTATCATCCACCGTGTATTTCCCTGGTGGGCTGGAGCCCTTGGAGGCCGGTTTTGACAGGCAAGGGCCAGCCCTGGTGGTCTGTCACTTTCCCTGGCCCCCTGAAGGTAACTACAGCAGGCAGAGAGAGGCTTCAGGAGGCAGAGAGGGTGAAGATAGAGAGAAAGCGATCAGATGGATGGATGGATGGACGGGGGTACGGACGGACCAACGGACCCACCGACGGACCGACGGACAAAGGGGTGGGGCTGTTTTGAGCATTTTTGCCAGGGCTGCTTTTAGTTTCTCAGTCCGGTCCTGACCATATCACAAAAACAGCAGATTAATATATATCTCGTGTGTCACACAGCGAGAGGGCGCGCTGTGTTTTGTGCACTTTTTTGATTCATGTAATTCCTGTACTGTGATTTTTTTTTTAGATTAGTGACAAAATAATGTTTAACAATGTAGTCCGTTAAAATAATCCATTCAGACATGTGACCTTCAGTGCTTTGTAATGCGAGATTGTAATCTCCCTAGAAAAACGTGTCAATTATTTTCCTATTAGAAGTTCTTCTCATGTCAGCTTGTAATAGGAATGGAAATGACCAGGAATGTTTAATTATTTCTTACAAGCAATCAGTGACATAATAGTGCCAGCTCTCAACTGCCTCCTGTGCAGGGATGCTCTGACTGCAGAGAGAAGAGAAGTGTGCAGGTGGGGCTTGAAATGGAGGCATAGCCCGGCATGACAGGACCAGGCAAGCGGCACAACATGGGGGCTTATTTACAAGCCAGGGCCGGCTTTGTTATTGGTGGCGCCCTGTGCGACAATGTTTGTTGGCGCCCACCCATGACCACTTCGCCACCGATTCCATCACTACCACCATTTTACAGTGCCCCTCAAGTTGCCATAACCACTGTCTCTTAGATTCATTATAGCCTTATAGCCCGCCGTAGCGGGCTATACCGGCTGTTAAAGACCCGCTGCAGCGTTAAAGGCCCGAGCCGAAGGCGAGGGACTTTGACAAAGCAGAGGGACTTTAAAAGCCGGTATAGCCCTGCTACAAAGGGCTATAAGGCTATTAGAACATTCTGCCACTAGAGGGCAGAATGTTCTGACAAAACAAAGCCTTCAGGGAGCGGAGGGGATTAAAATCCCCTCAGGCTCCCTGAAGCCTTTGTTCACAGCCAGAGCTGTGAACAAAGACACATTGGAATGTTGGAGCTCCGGGCTTATACCAGCCATTATAAGCCCGGAGCACTCCATTGTTTTCAATGGAGCTCCCAACATTCCAATGTTCTAATAAGTTTTATAGCCCCACACATACCAGATTAAGGTGTCAGAACACTTTACATCAAACATACATTGCACAGATACAATCATACGTGTGTAAATCAGTGTATAGGAAATGTTACATCAGACAGAGGCCTAAAAGGTGTAGGAGTCATATGTCATCCATACTGGTAGGCAGTATAGTTCAAAATACCTTGGTCTGGAAAAGCACAAATTCAGAATTTAAAATGAAACACCATTGTTAGGGTTTTTCTTTAATAATAAGAATTGATTTCTACCCAAATGAACCCTTTTTGCAATATTAGGATAAGGAAAGACTTGGCAAAAATGCATGTAGCACTAATGTATTCCTCGCAGTTTGCATGCAGCTCTTTGATGAGAGTTAATAGCTCAATGCTCTATATTAGGATTTTAACTTATAAACTGCTAGTAACAAAAGGATCTCTCTGACAAAAGCGTTGACCTATTTATAGTATATGCACTTTGTGATCTTCTTTGCAGCTGCTAGATGTGTCAAAACTTCCACTTCCAGACAAGGCTCCAGTCTCTCTCCAGGAAAACATTAATCACCGGAGTTCTCTTGAAATTTTTTATTGATGCTTGAAAATTCCTGGATGAAGGAATGTGGCATCAGCTGCTTTTAAAACAATAAACATGGAGCTTCCACCCCAAGTCAGTGCCCGGTGCGGTGGCACCAATCGCACTGCCCTAGAGCCGGCCCTGTTACGAGCCCTTCGCACTGCTGGTGCGTCACATTTAATATGGGAAAAAGTGACATGCAGGTAGTGCTTATAAACAATCCCCAAGTGCTTTCCTCTTTTCATATGCCAAGGCATTGTCTCGTTTGGTGGAAATTCCTTGCGAAACTGCACATTACCCAGCCCTGTTTCTGTTAAAAAAAAAGTTTTGCTTTAGTACCTCTAAATTTTAAGTCCTCGGTCCACAGCAGGTTACATCGGTCATGCTAATAGGTTGAGAAAGTGACTGTAGAGCAGCATGCTTAGAAGCGTGCACATTGTTTCCACGTGCCCAGCGTAAATTGCCACACTAAAACATATAACTTCCCGCGAGAATTTAGTATTTTGATGGAAAATGTGGCAGCCCCTCTATTAGGGTGGAAGAGTAACGACCCCGGCCACACTGGAAAAATAAATGTATTATCATTGCTTTTAATCCCCCTGGACCTGCTATCAGGACTCTGATGAGTCTTGGGGGCAGGTCCAGTGGGATGACACTGTGGTGGGGAGTGGTAGTGCACTCCCTTGTCCCTTCTCTGTGCATGAAGGTTTGGCCAGCAGTTTCAGGCCGGCCAAACCTTCATGCGCATTGAAGCTTTCTCCAGGCCCAGCTACATTGCTGGGGCTGGAGAAAGCAGTCACAGGCTCTCAGTCAGCCTGGGGGCGCAAAGTCCCAGGCGCTCAGGCCAATATTGATGCTGCTTTCATGCAGCGCCATGATTGTCCACAGTGCATTCTGGGAGCCCGTGCCCGGAAGAGTGTGAGGCAGCGGACGGCGACGGCGATAAGGTAAGTCATACTTTAAAAATTATTATTATTTTGTACACCAATCCAGCCCCCTCCTCATGTCCGCCCCGCCACATTGGCAGGGGATGGGCCGCTACTGGAAAATGCCTAATTTCATAATGCAAATTTCAGGTCTTCAAAGTGATACACAGATAAGGCCAAAAGCTTGAAAATATTTGCAACTTACTACAATTCCCCTTTTATATATAAGGAATGCTTTTCTTTTTTTCAGTTGTTATACTTAAGGATGTGTACAAATATGAGGGACATATTTCCGTAATGTATCTAATAGTAGAGCACTTTTTCATATACCTGTAAAACACTAAATACAATATTAGACAGATAATGTATTTTAATAAACAACCCCAAATGTAAGGCATGAAGAAATTACAAGTAACCTCTCAGTTACATGACTTATATATGGGATAAAGTAACCACTGGAGTATATTATAAGTATATTGCAAGTCACCAAGAAGTTTCATGACCATATAGAGGAATGAGGCCAAAGGACATGTTCCTTTATAAGGGGTTGGAAAGTGAAGTGACTTGCAATATCCTTATCATGTATGGTGGGGGTACTTTAAGCCTTATAACACATGCTCACACCATCATCTTTCCCCCACCCATATAAATCCTTGGTAAGTTGCTCTTTCATATGAAAGAGAAAGCCTTTTTGCAAACATGAAGAGCAAAAATAGAATATCTAGTGCAAAATTAAACACATTAAAAAACTGTTAGGTATTTGTTGCAGAGATATATTAGAAGCAGTTTAATGCAAGTTAGTTTTTTTTTCAAAGGTGCAGTAGAAACATGCAGAAAGATTCAAACTTTTCTTTAATTATTCAAGGAGTGCAAAAACATAAACATATTGCTTTAAATACCTATGTTCTACTTGTCACTGTACAGCTGGAAAAGAGAACACAAGAAGAAAAGCCACTTTCGTTTTCAGTCCTTAAACAGCTACTTTGCTTCTGCTCTGTAACATGACTTGCCTTTCCTCTGGACTGCTGGCAGGAGGCATTGTGACATCAGAACAAACCTGTAATAAGTTATTACAGTTGAATTGTGTGTCTTTCATTATACTTGACAACTTGGTGAATCACAAGTGGTCGATTATAAAGAAATTAGAGAAAGATTTTTATACAGGTTTTGCAGAATCCCATGTATCATAACGTTATTCAGTCTGCAGTGTCATACCTCTAATTGTCACTGGCCTTCTTCTTGACTTGCAATGTCCTGTTTACATATATTTGAGGGTACTTTATGCAAACCAAAATGAAACTTGAATCAAAACTGATTGGTTGAGACATTTGTTGTCTCCTCAGACATTTTATGGTTCATAAATTGCCTCTCCTTGTTTATACATATCACTGTAAAGATATAATTCTGAAATACAGCAGGGGCTGGTGGATCACACCTTAATACCAGGTACATATCATGGGCAAAACCCAGGGAAGGTTGTAAATGATGTTCCAGAAAAAAAGACCAAGTAAAGCTTCAAATGCAAGTACTGTGAACCTGCTGTCACCGTTTTCGAACCTCGCTCCGATCTCAAGAACATTTGGGGCCAGGTGGTAAACAAGGTGAATCTAAGCTGTCATCAGGGTCCTAGCACACCTCACAGAAATGAAAAATAAATCCCCCCACATTGCATACATTTAAGCCACCAGTCTGAGAGACAGTTTGTGAACCTCTTCCAGGTTTACAAACTAAGATTGACCATTAACTAACAGAAAAACACATAAAACTATTTATGAAAACCTTAAAGAAGCTCTAAAAGTGAAAGGGATCTGGGGACAAGGTGAGTCTTAGGCCAAAGGTTCTACTTCAAGCCTGCTGAGCAAATTTTGGCATCATTCACCAATGTCCTGGGACCTGGTGTGCAAGGGACACTGCTAATGGAGCACCAAATACACTCCATTAGCAATTGACCTTCGGAGTAGTGAGGCGGGAAGTCCAAGGCTTACTGAGGGAGGGGGTATAGAAACCTCAGAACTCAACAATCAATCTAAAATCACTCAATAATGAATCTTACCACTTTGTCTTATAAAAGAGAAATTACTTTATTACAAAACTGCTCAATTAAACACAAAAATAAGGTTGGGAACACAGCATTTACTAAAGGGGTTACAAAGGTTAAGTCAGGGCTAAATTACTAGGCGAGTAAAACTGCACAGATGCAGGCTCACAGTGGTAAAAGTTAATAGCTTCCTATTTTTTGGACCCATAGGTCAATCTTTAGTGCATGTTTCCTGCTGAAGCAGTGACTGTCTCTACCATCAAAGTTAAGCTTGTGCCCAGCCCCGTCTTCTCCACAATGTTCCAAAGGGGCCACAACTATATAGGTCAGTGTTCATTGTTCATGATGCAGTTCAAAGCAAACTCCCCTTTCACCCATAGATCTAGAAGCAAGTTTACAACAGGTCGTAAGGGGGCTGAAATTTGGTCTCAAGTGTCCTTGTTCTGGGCACAGTTGGGTTGCAGCAACAACCACAGATGGTGGTTCATCGTATCCTTATAACGCAACATGCTTCTTCAGCACCATTAAGTTCTCATCCATAACTATGGGATGGAATCATGCTTCTGATTGGTGCAGCATGCGTCATGCAGTGGCTAAAGGGAGAGACACTTTGGCTAGTCTAAAGTGGTTTTCTGCAATTTTGCTCCATTGGTTTATACCAGCCAGCGCTCCAAGCACTCCCGGGCCAGGAAGAGGGTGAAGAAACGTCTCAGACCATTTTAGGGTAACCGGGGACATGCACCGCAGTGGCAGGGAGTTCACCACGGTTTCAGCCAGTGCCCCATATATTCTTGGTTTGAGTTGACAATTTTTTTCAGTGCATCAGTCAGCTCATGTGGGTAGCTGGGATTCTTAATTATAGGCCCATCTCTCTAGTCCTGACCCTCTCAAAAGTTCTTGAAAAACACATTAATCAGCAGCTATCCCTAAACTTGGGAAGCAATGACCTGTTGCACACAAACCAATCCGGGTTCTGTCTCAGTTGCAGTACTGAAACAGCACTGGTGGAGGTCATAGGCTTCATCAGCCTTAGCCTTGATGTTGGAGGCAAGGCATTGCTGGATATGTCAGCGGTATTTGATACGATCCCTCATCGCATACTTTTGGCGTGTCTCCAGTTTGTTGGGATTGGAGGACCGGCATGGAAATGGTTGGCCTCTTTCCTCGAAGTTAGAGGGCAAGAGGTATGGTGTCCGTCTTTCTTGGCTGGACCTCAAGAGCTCAAGGTGGGAGTGCTGCAGGGCTCGGCTGTAAGCCCTTCACTATTTAATGTGTATCTGGCACCCCTGGCAGGCTTGGCAGAGACTTTGGATGCTAAAATAGTTTCATATGCTGATGACACCCAACTGCTCTTTTCATGGGAAAAAATGGTATTTGGCCTTTCTCATAGAACTCATGTTTCTCTACTTCTGAGAGACCTGCATTGGCTTCCTGCAAAGCACTGCATGGGACAGGTGCAGGGTACTGATGAGCGATAATTGGGTTCTACACTCCCCTCAGAAGTCTGCATTGAGCAAATCTCTGTTTGGACAAAATCCCCCAGATCTGCAAAGCAAGGACCGGGGGCAGATTCTTTTCCTTCCTGGGTCCGTCTCTGTGGAAAAAACTCCCCCTGGAATTAAGATGCATTAAATCAACCCCTATGTTCCGAAAAAAGTTACAAACATGGCTCTTTTCCAACATCTGATATTGACTCTATGCTCCTCTCGATCGGTCCACTTCTGTACTAGTGCCAATACACTCCTTGGAGTAACAGTTGCACTTTATAATTGTATCTACATTTACATTTGCATTCCTCTGAGAAGATGCCTCATCCTGGATACTTCCAATTCTTTCCCTGCAAGCTTGGCAACATCTTTCCAAGGTAGACATACAGGTACTTACATAGATAGTTACACATTTCTTTCTGTGATTTCCTCTCATTTTTGGGAAGCTGGCTGTTGAATCTTGCCCTCTCTGTAGGGTCACTACCAAACATTTTGCATTCATCCATTCTGCATTGCTGGATTTATTTTTGTTGGCTTTAAACCTCTGTGCGCTTTACATCTGATACCCAGTGCTAAACAGCTTGTGCACTCCCTCAAAAACATGGTAAAAGAGGCATACACATGATTGACACAGTAGCAGTTTAAAACATGCCTTAGGCCTGTCATTGCAGTCTGTTGTGCAGTTTTAAGCTGCCAAATTGACCTGGCAAAATAAACATTTTGCCTGGCCTAAACCTTCCCTTTTCACACATACAAGTCACCCCTAAGGTAGGCTCTAAAGGCTCATGGGACAGGGTGCCTTTTATTTAAAAAGTAGGAGATGAGGATATATATGTTTTACATGTGCTGGTAGTGATAAAGTCTTACAGTTGGGTTTTACTAGTGATAAGCGTAGGAAGGTGGAATCTGACTGCATGGTTACCCCCACTTTTTGCCTGGTGTTTTCCTGGTTTTCGACTTAGTTTGACTGGGACCATGCTAATCAGGACCCCAGTCTATCTGCTTTCTTCCTAAATTGGTTGTTCATGTACTTTAGGTACCCTCCAGATTGGATTCTGAGGTACCCTCATAAGTCCCTAGTATATGGTATACTATATACCCAGGGCATAGGTACCCCAGAGGCCTCTCGGGGGCTGCAGCATGTATTATGCCACCCCTGAGAGACCATTTAAAATGACACAACAGGTCTGCTACAGCAGCCTGTGTAAGGTGGTGCATGCACCCCTTACTTAGACATAGGTTCACTATATCTATCCTTATCACTGCACACATAAACCTATGAGTCACCCCTATGACAGGCCTTATCAATCCTGAAGGCAGGGTGCTGGGTTTTATGTGAGAGCGTGCCCATGCATGAGTAGATCCCCTCTGCAGCCTTCGGAACCTATATTCCAGGGTTTTCTGTGATGCAGCTAACCATATATACTTAAGTGCATTATAACCTCGCGGTAAATGCTAACTTTTAAACGGCTGCATGGAAACATGTTGTATTTGGTGTCAAACACCTTGGAATCATACCTCCACATCAGTAACTGGTGTGGAAGGTATGATTCCACCCTACTAGAGGTAATAATATGACAGCACCGGTACACTGGGTCCCAGCTGTACAAACCCTGGCATCACAAAATGGATGCTGCCAGCCACAGACAAGATTCAGCCCTCCTGCTGCTGGATGACACTCCGGCAGGGGAGGCTGGACAATAGGTTTCCTGTCACAGGGAGGTGTGACCACCTCCCAGACAGGCTTTAGGGTATTGGGGCTGAGTGGGTGCACTCTGAGAGTGCTTTGATGTCTGCACTGCACATTTGGTGTCCCTGTGCATAGTCCAGCTCAAACCGGTTGCAGGGGCTATCAGCCACTGCTCTGGCATGAAACTGGACAAAGGATATGGGTGTAGCCGCCCCTCTGTCCAGACTCTCCCATAGACGGGTCCCCAGAGTTTGTCCCACCGCTTCCTTGGGTATAAAGTAGGAACCCCTGGCTACAGGACTTTAGATTTACCTGGAAAAAACTCTGCTACAGAAACCAGTGCTTCAACTATCTACACTACGTTGGATGACCGAAGAATCTCCCTTGGAGTAAAGGAGTTACTCCCCTGCAAGGCAGGCACCTGAAACGCATCTGACCGGTTTGCATCTACGCAGCTTCTGAAGGACTCCGAAGATTTTGCAACACAGGAATTGGGTTCCCAAACTAACCCGAGGCCGACAAGTGCTCTCAGCAAACTTGAGACCCACATTTGGAGCAGCATATGCTTTTTGGCGATCCCTGAGGCTGTGCTTCGGGCCACTTGTAGTCCAGACCCTGAGCAGTGATTCCACCGAAGATTACCGGCCTACACTCCACGAGTGTTCCATGGCCTGGTATTTTGTGATTCCTCTCGAGGTCCCTTCGCGATCCCTGGTCCGTCAACCTGTGGGTCCCTGAGAAGGGAACTTTAACTTTCAGTGGGCTTTCCCGGTTGTTCCAGACGTGCCATTGCTTGGGGAGTCCCCAGGACCTTGCTGGTCCTCACCGAAGCATCTTTTCTCTAACCGCGTGGGTTACAGTTGTCAAGGCTTGTTGGTCTCCAATCCGGACACTGACCCCCAGCACTCGACATCCTTCGTGGGACAGCTCACCTGTTGGAGTGAGTCCTAACACCACAAGTGGTGTCCCCCAGGTCCTGGATTATTGGAAGTGGTGTTCATGGTACTGCTCCTGTCTAACCTTAAAAACTGGAACTTAGAACATTATTCATCAAAAACATTGTCGAGAACCGAAGGTGCATCACCGGTCAGCCTAACTTTGTGGTACCTTCCGCTACGTTATACTCTGCAGCAACAAATCCCTTTCCGCGAACCTCTCAGCGACAGTATCCGGCTTTGTGGAGACCTCTTTGGCCACAGCCTGCAGCTTCCTCCTACTAGAGGTTTTTGACTTCCAAAAAGTTGCCTAAGTCCTAGGGAAAAATCTTCAGTGGGCTGGATGGGGAATGGCTCCCCTTCGATGACGACAACCCCTTTGGCCTGCAAACCCATCTTTTCCTACTATGAGCTTTTTCTCGCCATCATTGACTGCCTCACCAAGGTTTCGTCCAGTAGCTCCCTGGCGACAATGACTCCTCCTCTGAAAGCCTGCTGCCTTGCTCTGCTAAACTCTACCTTTTCCTGGACATTATTCAGAAATTATTCTAATTCTGAAGGTAAGCCACCCATTGTATCTGCTCACACTCCATCGCACAACCAGATACCCATAGTTGTTGCTTTGATCTTTTAGCTGCTAGATTTTACTAAAAACATGTAAAAAATCACAACACTGATTGGATTTAATTCATTTTGGTGGCATTATATTTATTAAAATGTTTCTATTTTTCTAAATTGGTTTGGGATTTTTCATGTACTGTGTTTTCACTTAATCACTGTTAGTGTGCTGCATACATACTTTACACAATGCCTCAAAGTTAAGCCTAATTGGTTTTGTGCCAAGCTACCAGAGGGTTAAGCACAGGTTAATTTAGTGACCTTTGTTTTACACCCTGACAAGGATTGTGGGTGTTGCCTGAGTGAGGCTTCCTCGCCCCCCTCTTCAACCAATAGCCCAATTTCTTACACTGGCTGGGAAAGATGCAAGCCCTAGATTACAGATGTTTCCCCAGCTCTCCACTGTGCCAGGCATAACCTACAATGGTCAGGGAAGAGTGCTGTAACATTCACTCACATTTTCAGTCATTCTCTTAAGCTCCTTTCTCAGACATGTGTTGTTTATTTAACTTGCACTCTTATGGAAACTGTTCAAGGCAGTTTCATCATTTAGCATTTTGTTCCTCTTCCAGAGAAGGCACACTCTTCTCTCCAGGTGATGACGGGCAGCAGGAGGTGGTGATGGGAGTCTCTACTGGGAGAATTCCACAACACAAGCACAAAAAGAAGCAGCTTTCAAATCTGACACCCATCCGCCTTTTGGGACTAGCACTTCAGAGATGAAATATAAGGGACAAGCACTGCCAATGCTAGCCCGCAATTCCGAGGAGACCTAGGGCTATATTATCAAGATCAGCGTTAAAATTATCGCCGCTTTAGCAGCAGGAAACTGCCGCTAAAGTGGCGATAATGGGCTTGATAATATGCCCTTGTGAATTCCCATAGAAGCCCATGTTCACACCAGAACATGGGCTCTATGGGAATTCACAAGGGCACATTATCAAGCCCATTATCGCCACTTTAGCGGCAGTTTCCTGCTGCTAAAGCGGCGATAATTTTAACGCTGATCTTGATAATATAGCCCTTTGTCTCCAGACTAACCACATCCTTCATCTAATCAAATGAGAGTGCACCTGGAAAGAACAAAAGGCAGGAAAGCCAAAGGTCAATTCTGTACAACTGAAGGGAATCCTGTCTCCATCCTCCCAAGTTGAATGCTAAAGTATGGAATGGTAGTTTGAAAGGCTACCTTAAACTCCCATTTTGTACACCAGGATTGTAGTGGCAATCCAAGATGGATTCTACTGACTAACAGACAAACATCACACTCCAATGGCATATACTAAAATGTACCTACACCACATTACATGTACTATCCAAGCATATGGGTGTTGCAAGGGATCCTGACTACATAAGACTTAGGCAGAACTTGAGAGGGGCAAAGCTGGCTGTCACTTGAGAGCAGAACAGCTAGCTGTCATTATTTTGCATTCAAAGCCAGGGTAGATTTCAAGATGGCCTGCATAACCCATAAGGCAATTCTCTCTGGATTGCCACTTTTCCTAAAAATCAAACTCCAAATTACTGGTGGACAATGGAACACCGTTGTCAAGCTCCTGGATGTCAACAAGGGAGGCAGCAGTCCCACTTGATAGTGAAGGCATGCATGGTGCATCCCTCCAGATCCCAGAGTCATGCTCATATATCAAGCATGCTAATGGTTCCTCAGTATGTATCCATGATGGTCATGCATGCTGAGGTTGGAAAAATCAAAAACACTGTATCGACTTTCATTGGGGTAACTGAGGGCAGGGGTGCACTCTTACACAACAATGCAGGAGACATTCCTATCCCAATATTTACTTATAACATTTAGGCTTAGAGAAAGTCACAGTTGTGAGCCAGAACCTAACAAACACTATATTTGTACAAATGTAGGACCAGTGCTCAGAGAGAATAGCTGGCAGCATGTTTAGGCTATTCAGTAGAGTGGGGTTAGAGAATGGGTTTAGACTACATGCTGGTGCTAGAAGGGTATGGTATAGGCCACTTCAAGCTGTTACTGGAAGCCACCATACTGGACACAGAATGAGGCAAACTCCTATTGCCTATGCCTGCTGGGGATGGCTGCTGATCATATGAATTAGTTACAGGGGGCAAGGGTGCTTATTGCAGAGTATTCCTTCAGATCACAGAAACATGCTCTTAGTCTCATATACCAATTATACTAATGGTTCCTCAGTGTGCGCCCATGATGGTCATGCATGCTGAGGTCAGACAAATCAAAAACACAGTAGAGGCTTCCATTAGGGCAAAGAGGACATTCCTATACCAACATTCCCTCAATCTATTTGAACACATAGAAATCATGGTTGTGATCCAGAACCTAACAACTACTATATTTTCACAGCTGTGTGACCACTGCTCAGAGAGAACAGCTGGCGGTCATTCGGAGTAGGTTTTGAGCATACAGTACCGTAGGTTTTGGGAATGGCTGCAGACCACATGATGGTGCCTGCAGGGCGTGGTAGAGGCCATTTCAACCTATTACTGGAGGGAGGCCAGAATACTGGATAAATAATGTGGCCAAAGCCTATGGCCTAATCCCGCTGGGGATGAATGCTGATCATATCTATTGGTTGCAGGGCCAGGGAGCTCATCGCAGAGTGTGGCTGCTGGCCGTGACCTATGTCCAGAAACACCAGGGTGCATCCGTGGTTTACGCCATGTGAGTAAGTGGGTAGGAATTCTCAGCACAAGTTATGCACAAAAGTTACAACCTGTGCCTAGAGCCATTAGGCCATTCCTAGATGGTTCTGGGACTAGAAGGTGATGTAGCAATCCTTGGCTGTGCATCACACACTGTGCCAAGAGCCAAAAAGGAGAAGTCAATGGCCTTGCCCAGAGGGCTCTAAGGGTAGGGCCTGGGGTCACAGAAAAAAGAAATAGCTAAAGATGTACCCAGTAAGATTTAGGGAAGAAGGAAAAGTGTATTGTGCAGCTGTGGGCCACACAACACAGTCATAACACATTGATAAGGCTAAAATTGGAGTGAGTGGATGTTGCAGCCTGGCATACTCACACAGAGTAGAACAAAAGGTTGTGCCCTATATCTTAACTGTGCCCAGTGTCTCTTTGTCATTGTCACAGGTCATAAGTATTTGGCTCAGGAGCTGAGTTATTAGAAATACTCAGAAGGCTACAAACTCTGACCAGTGCCTCCTGGCCACAGGTTAAAACCATGCCAAGTATGAACAGGGAACTGGGGGTAGCCAATAGCCATGCCCCCTGCATGCAAGGCACAGATAGAGCAACAAGTCTGCTGGGTAAAGGCTATGGCCAAAGATGACTTTTTTTGCCAATGGGCAAAGCTACAGTCCAACCCCTGCTCTTACTGAGATTAGCGGTATGAAAACCTATGGGACTTTTTAGATTAAAATATTCACTGAAAAATGTTAACCGAGTGACATTATGGTTGTTTCTGACATAGGTTACTAATCAGTGTCTAAATATATCTTGAAAATAATCTAAAAGCACCGAGCTCTTTTTGCATTTGTGATCGAAAATCTATACAGTCTCCAAATGTCCTTTCTATTGTTAACTATACAAGCGTAACACTCCAAATGCATTGCTCATAAATTCCCACATAACATCACACATCAGTTCACGAATTATATCATTGTTAGCATCGAAGATTGACAACAGAAAAAACGTCACTAATCACACTATCCATTACATTAAAGAGGTCACAAACAATTGGGGGGGATATTCTCAAGAACGTGTGATAACCATCGCAAAAGTAACTTAACACAACTCTCAACATCGCAGTCTATTGTGGGAAAGTTACGCCATGTTGACTAAGTAGTCATAGCACGGCGGTACCATGCGATAGTCACCAGATAACGCGTCAAATGGCCGCATTAAAATCAACGCCACGCCGCAAAAATGTGAAACACGAATGCAAAAAAAGCTGTGATGAGGCCAATCGCGATACAAAAAGCAGCGAAAACCAGCGGCAGGCCTGCAAATCCCATGCGTCTGGCGGGAAAATGCACTCTACAAGCTACAAAAACAACACACCAGAAACAATGCAAAGTGCGTAGCAACATGGATGCACCCTGACCGAGCGCAGAGGCCAACACGAACCCCACAACTCCCACAGACCACCCGCAAGGTACAACGGGGTCTGGGAAGGCAAGAGAGAAGAGGGAGAGGAAGACGGGGTGCAGTCCGCAGCAAAACCTGATCAGCGTCACGGAGTTGACAGAACACTACCATCAACTAACCCACATTTAGACCACCGGGAATGCAGTAGGAGTGTCGAGGAGGCCAATGGAGGAGACCAAGAGGTGCTGGCATGATGTGAAAATCTAAACCTGGCACAAAGCCGCTGCCAACAGGAAGGCAGCAACCGTGAAAGAAGGTGGGAGTCCTGTGCCACAGGAGGAGCTGGAGGAAACGGAGGCCACAGTCAACAGTGTGGAGACGGTGCAAGGAGTCGAGAGAGTGGATACAGCTCGGGAGGACCTGACACAACATCAACAGGGTGAGTAAAGACCAGGGACTGGAGGGACAGGGAGATGGGCACAATGGCACACATGCACAATGAAGTGGAGCACACTGCACACCCAAAATGACCCTGGATCATGTCCCTCATCCCTGTGGCACACTGCAGCACACACACATAGCAATAACAGCACATCCACATTGACGACAATGTGGTACAAAGACAGCGCAGAAACAGGCCTACTACATCTGACAGAGCTGGAAACTGTGAAATGGAAATGTACGCGTACAACCTCACATCCGTCATGTAGTCCAAATGTACACAGCCCCGCATCTAAATCCTGCACCTCCAGAACAGTCACAATGTACATTGTCATACAGTCTGTATGTAAACAAGAACAATGTGCCAACATACATGTAAACACAATGTCAACATGCATCTCCCCTTCACATTGCAGAGGTACACACAACATCTCCAGCAGAGCACAGAAGACCACACATCAGTGATCCTGGAGAGGGCCACCACACCTTCGACACCGACCTCCTACAACAGCTCATAGAAATCCCACGCAACCCAACACCAGGACCAGGGCAGCCAAGCTACTTAGAGGAAAACCCAGCCCCTGCAACAAACCACACAGCATGAAGCACCCGCAAGCACGGCTGGCTCACAACACTTCACCGACCCACACATGGCACCCCAATGCTAGGTGTCAGAATGCCAAAAGGAGGTTGCCGAAAAGGTGCGGGTGTGGTCCGAACCCATGGAAGGCAAACTAGATCACATACGTGGGTGTCTAGTACCCTTCAGGGACCATCTACACCCCACAAACGAGACCCACACTGCCATAGAGACACATGCAGATGCACATTCCCATTACAGAACCACGCCCTGGGGCATGCACATATCAGTCACACACCCACGTTGGATCTGCGTACGACGGCCCAGTCCTCTCCCCTTATGAATTGAGTGGGTGACGACAAAGCTACATGTCCAAGCTCTAACCCACTGCCTGCAGTGACATGTCTGCATCCGCTGTACACAGCACAATGTAATGTCGTAGGGCCCAGGGCCCTCATGCATACTACAAGACCACAGGGACAGACGCAGGTATTATGTTGAATTGGCTACGGGAACGTGCGCCCGGCTCCTTTATTGGCAGGGCCACATGTACAGTGACGCCTGTGCCGGATGTGTGTGGGGTGAGTATAAGCCAGCCCGCACGGAGTGCTTGGTGCTGGCAACAACTTGAACAGTGGACACCAGTGCAATGGAAACAGAAAACACCTGCATATCAGAGTCAACTGCTGAGCAACATGGAGGTAGCCGGAGCAAGTACAGAGGTCACCCAACATACAAACAGAAGTGTCTGTGAGTAGCAGTTCACTGAGGTTGGGGCACTAGAGATGAGTGCGCTCATGTGAAGAAAATGTCTAGGATTGTGTTCCTTCATGTTATTCCTGATGCAGAAGCAGTGGGGTGTGTTAGACCTGCTTCAACTTCCTCATCAACGTCCCAAGTCTCCCATACTGCCTGAGGTAACATTGCTGCGCAAGCTCTGCACAGCACAAAACTCAATCAGTAATGGTACATGGGTTGCGGTGCACTGAGTCAGTGGCACCTGGAGTGCTGAGCAGGGGATCAGGCAGATGAGGGCATCCACGACAAGTCTGAGCAACTCCGTTAGTCTGCCAGTACTGTGGAAATTTAGCTCGCGAACTGAACATTATCGGCGCCATCTTGTCTCTCCCCAGTGCGACACACTGGAAAGCGCACGGCAGCCATTTTAGGCACCCTGGTCTCTCCCTGCTCATTGCCGATCGCCAGCGCGTCCCCCTGGCGCTGCGAGCATCCCCCCGCGCGCCGGCCAACCCCGCTCTCTCATACACGGGCCATAAACCCTCTCCTTCTGCGCGACCCTGCCATGGAACCACATCCCACGCCTGACCGACATCCCATACATGGTCATGCATCTCTTTGATAACCCCCTTCCTCTGCGCCCAATTGTCCGAACCGATCCCAGGCCATCACCAAGCCCTGCGGATGCAGTTTATTGCCCCTACTGTAAGGGAAACACCCCACATCAAATGGATTACAGTAGATCAAGGCCCCCCACCCCCTGAGACCCGACCGGTCGCACACACCCCCGGGAATTGGCAGAATGTCCAGCTGTGTGATAGCCATCTCCTACTGTGGGTGGGGTGGGGACTTCCACTGTAGATATGTGTGGGAACGAGCTTGAAGTGGGGATTCTGAGGATGTTCTTTCATGTATCAAAAGCGATCTCAAGAATGTGCCATGTATGACAAACCTGCAATAACGTCATAAACCTGTGTATAAGAGGCCAGGCCTCAGAGATGCAGTTAGAGCACCTCGTGACGATACCTCGCTGTCTGATCTGATGTGTTCCACTCCGACGGAATAAAACTTTGTTTCCTGCCTTCCAGTCTCCGGCGCCTGCCTCTTTGTTGGTTTAGCATCGAATGGTATAAGAGGCGATTACCGCCGGGCAATACTTGAAAGGTTATCGACTGCATCTGCCGCTACCATTTAACAATTGGCGTCCCAAGCGTGGGGCCCATCAGCGACACGTGGATCCAGTGGGAGAGGTCCCGACGACAGAGTGAACGACTGCAACGATCGGGAGAGCTCCTGCCCGATAGACCCTCGTCTGGCAGCCGATCATCCGAACTTCACTGGTTCCGAGCAGACCTCTCTCGAGTGATCTACGGTCCTGACTGGGAACCATCAGGAGTGCCGTGGCAAATACGGAGAGTAGAGGACGATCGGGCGCTGGAGGCGGAAGACGAGAAACTGTCCATGCGGTCCGGGTAAGGTCGTGAAACACGACAAATTGCGAAACGATTGATTGATTGATTGAAAATACTAGTATTGCTTATTGATTGTTCTCTTTGAGATATTCGCTGTCTACAAACGGAGAAAAGTAGAAATACTCTCTCTTCCTTTGCAGATAGTGAAGGGTAGGTAACGCAGACTTTTGTCCCCATTGTAACCCGTCTTGCCTATCTTTATCTCCCCACTGATTGATTGTCTGAACATTGATTGTTTTGAAGAATAGTGCTCTTTGAGATATTCTCTGTTTGCAAATAACGTAGAATAGAAATATTCTGTCTAGTCTTTGCAAATAGTGAAGGGTAGGTAACGCAGACTTTTGTCCCCATTGTAACCCGTCGTGCTTATCTTTATCTCCCCATTGATTGATTGATTGTCCGAACACCAGTTGCTCGATATTGGTTCTTTGGAGGTATTCTCTGCTTGCAAATAACAAGGAACAAAGATATTCTGTCTAGTCTTTGCAAGCAGTGAAAAGATAGGTAGTGCAGACTTTTGTCCCCGTTGTAACCCGTCATGCCTATCTTCTCCCCACTGATTGGTAGTTGGTTCTGCCCGGACCGCTTATTAGAGGTGGACCACCCGGCTCCACTGGAGGGCACCCCTAATAAGGACATGTTCACTAAATATGGACTAGTCGCCGTAGCTTATAGCAAGCTATGGCATAAATATACAAAGAAGGACCCCGAGAGTCAGTGGCCACTGATGGGATCCTTCGACGACCATAAAATAGAAATGCTAGAAATAGCTCTGCGTGGTAATAAAACGACGCCTACTATGCTTGACAGTATCGGCATGTGGCGCAAAGAAGCAACACAACGCAAAAAGAGGGAAGAAGTAAAAGCAGAAAAGGAATTACGAAAGGCAGCTCACCTTGCCGCTAGAAAGTTAGAGGAAGAAATAAAGGAGAGAAGGGAAGCTAAACTAAGACAAGAGCCTGAAACATCAGGCCAGTACCCTGTTAGGACCCCCTCTATGCTCTACCCTGAGTTGTCTTCTAAGCAACGAACGAATGACGAATTGCTATTAGGTTCCCCGATCATTTACATGCCCCCTCCATACGCACCCTCTCAACCGGTAGTGCAACACCCACAACCCCCAAACACAAGCGAAAGTAGTACCGGGGCCTCGGTCCTCACGGCCTCCGCGCCGGCCGAGCCTCTTGTACTGAACACAACGTTGGCGATAACGTTGGATGACCCTGAGATTAGAAAGAAAGATTCCGCCAGAATGAATCGACTAACAAAGGATGAACGAGCAGGAATCGACAAGATAGTAAGGACACTGGTGGAGCGAAAGGAAAGTGAGGAGTATATAACAGACGTTTATAACTCGTATGCCGACAACCGCAGACGACACTTTGTCGTACGACTTTGTTATCACGCCCTGAATACATACGAGGATAGGTACCACGATAAAGGCCCCGAAGGCTTAGCGGCCCTATATAGGAAGGTAGACATTGGGGAAGAAGGAGAGGGCGATGTGACGGACCTCTTCACTCGTACACTCGAGGTCTACAGGCACCTTAAAGAGCACAGACAGACAACCAAAGCAGAAACCCCAATAGCGACTAAGCCCCAGGCAGGAAGGGCTGATACCATGATGCCCATCAAAGAGGCCGCCCCCTACTGGGTCCCCCCACGAGGTCAGGGAACACATGACGACATCAACCACCAAGATGCGAAGGGAAGGGTTGTATATAATTGGGTCTACCAGCCATGGGACCGACAAGACATTTTGACCTTTAGAAAAACCCTACCCGACTTGAGAAAGAACCCGACTGCCTTCTACACTGAACTAGGTACAGCCTTAGGTTCAACAATAATGACCTTAGCAGATATCAACTTGTTCTTCGGGTTATGTCTGCCGGCTGATGTGTGGAAGCAAATCCGGAAAGTTGACCACGCTGAGCCGTTCGGATATACTTGGGTACAACTTGATACCATAGACAAACAGCGAGAACCGGGACAGAAACCCCCGAAAGCCATATTGGAGCTCCCAGACAAGATTGTACAGAAGTTGAAGACCCTAATCCCAGAAAGAAAGGTAGACTGGTCGATAGTGACGGCTTGTCGCCAGAAACCCCAGGAGGATGTGTCTGAATACTTCTCTCGATTCGAGACGGTGTTTTCCGATTATAGTGGCCAGGACATGACCACTGCAACCGGACATCCCCTCTTTGTCCAGAATTATGTGAAGGGTCTGTCACAAGAAGTCTCCCAGAAGCTACAGACCAGCGAGAGTAGTTGGGCAGCCTCCAAACCCGCAGCGATCCTCCAGATGGCCCAATACTACGAAAACCAAAAGAATGAGAACGATAGGGCGTCCGAGAGGAAGAAAAAGGAACTGAAGGAGAGGGTAATGATAGCACAGTTGCAAGGGGTGACCATAGGAAGGGAGCCCCCAAAGGGGAATTACCAACCAACCGCCTCTAGAAAGCTACCCCCTAGAGACCATACACCTGCACCCTACAACAGACGGAGAGATTTAGATGGGAACCAATGTGCGTTTTGTAGAGGGTTCGGACACTGGAAATCCCAGTGCCCGGTCCTTCTGGAAATGAACAAAAATAGGGACCCCAGAGACATAGCATATGACCCCAGAAATAGAGGACAGGGACGAGGGTACACGAACGACACCATCAACGACAGGCCAGGCAGACCAAACACCTTTGATCGCCCCCGACAAAACCAGTGTCAGCAGTCCGACTACGAAAGCACCCATGACTTCGCATAGGACCGCCAGGGGCAAGGGAGGGATCCAGTCGAACTCCGTGTTGACCAGCAAGGTACTTACGTCACTGCTAAGGTCTTGGGCACAAAGTCTCCATTCCTGGTAGATACTGGGGCGACATGTAGTGCGTTATCTAAACGACTGATTCCTAGGGCACCCTTGTCTGGCTCACACGTAACCTCAATAGGCTTCGATGGAACGCCCTCCACTAACCCCTTATCAGCACCAATCTACTTTGACTTAGAAGATAACGCCACTAACACGACCTTTCTGCTCTCCTCCAACACCCCCGATGCTATTATGGGACTCGATTTGCTAAAACACTTCCGAGCTACCATCAGATGTTCCCCATACGGAGTTCGAGTCATCCTGCACGATAACCCAGATCTGTTCAGACCTTGTCACACACGACGTATGCTCTCTATAACTGATGCTGACCTGTCCCTACTTGACACGTTACCCTCACATCTATGGGCTAAAACCGACTCAGATGTAGGGCGCATGGTGATCGACCCAGTACACATAACCGTCCGACCGGACGCAGTGCTACCAAAGCTTCCACAGTATCGGATATCGCCCGAAGGTGAGAAGGCATTGGTGGAAATCATCCAGTCCCTAGTCAATGCAGGAGTAGTAGAAGAAGTAGTCAGTAATGTTTGCAACAGCCCTATCCTACCCATTGTAAAGAAGCAAGGCGAGGGAGATGAGAAAGCATACCGCTTCATTGTTGACTTACGAGAAGTTAACAAAGTAGTCATACCTCAGTACCCTGTGGTCTCAGACATCACCACCATCCTCACCCTAATTCCGTCCACTGCCACCACCTTTACTGTTATTGATCTCAAGAACGCATTCTTCTCCATCCCCATCCACCCAGACAGCCGCTACCTGTTCGGCTTCACTTTAAAAGCCCGGTCGTACAGATTCTGTAGGGCACCCCAAGGCTACACTGAGAGTCCCAGCATTTATAGCCAAGCCCTCAAGAGACAACTAGATGCAGTCCAATTACCCGATGGAGTGGTGTTAATACAGTACGTCGACGACATTCTTTTGGCGGCCGACACCACCCCACTTGCTGTCACAGCCACCATTCACCTCCTCCACTTCCTCGCGGAGAACGGTCACAAGGTCTCCAGGAAGAAGTTACAGTTCTGCCAACCCCAAGTGACATACCTAGGCCACCTCCTATCCAAGGACGGGAGGAAACTTACCCCTGACCGAATTCAGACCCTCCTAGAAACCCCTGTTCCCAAAACTCAGAAGCAAGTGCGGTCTCTAGTAGGCCTCACCTCCTTTTGTCGACAGTGGTTGCCAAACTTCAGTCTTATTGTAAAACCTCTGCTTTCCCTGTTGGCTAAAGATGTCCCCTTCCCCCTCCCCTGGACACCCGAATGCCAATCCTCCTTCAAAGAATTACGAGACGCCCTCTGCTCGGCCCCAGTCCTAGGAACCCCAGACTACACTAAACCTTTCTCCCTCTTCGCCCACGAAAGGGAGGGATGCGCATTGTCTGTCCTGACCCAGCCCGTAGGTCCTAAACAACGCCCTTGTGCCTACTTCTCTGCCACTCTTGACCCTGTAGCCAGAGCTTTGCCCGCCTGCCTTCGAGCAGTAGCCGCTGCTGCTGTCTCTATCCGGCAAAGTGAGGGGATCGTGCTCTCGAACCCCCTCACTGTATTGGTACCCCATGCGGTTGACACCCTCCTGAACCAGACCAAGACTCAACACCTGACTAGCGCACGACTGACTGGCTATGAACTGACTCTGCTTGCACCCCACATCACATTGAAACGATGCACCACTCTGAATCCAGCCACCCTACTACCTCTCCCTGACACTGACCCCAATGCGCCCCCTATACATGACTGTGTGACTCTCACCGACGAACAGACCAAGAGTAGGGTTGACCTTCGAGATACTGCCTTCCCGGACCCTGACGGAGAACTATGGGTGGATGGCTCATGCATCAAGCTCCCCGATGGCACCACTTCAGCTGCCTATGCAGTCACCACAGCCCGAACAGTTGTTGAGACAGCCCGCATCACACAGCGATCCGCACAGGCGGCTGAACTGATTGCTCTCACACGAGCATGCATCCTGGCAGCAGGGACAACCGCAAACATTTACACAGACAGCCAATACGCCTTCGGGGTAGTTCACCACTTTGGGCTCCTTTGGAAGGAGAGGGGATTCTTGACTTCCCATGGCACACCCATCCTGCATGGAGATCTAGTCTCTGCCCTGACCGAAGCAGTCCTCCTCCCCACACGGCTGGCTGTGATCAAATGCCAGGCACACAAGAAAGTGACAGACATTATAGGACAGGGAAATGCACTAGCTGACATTACTGCCCGAACCACAGCCGAGAATAGGTCCACGACCCGTATGTACGTAACCAGGTCACAAACTGAGAAATGGAAGGATGCTAGGGAAACGATTAGGGACATCCAATTAGCCAGCTCACCACACAAATTAACTGAATGGGCGCGGGTGGGATTGAGGGACGACGACGGTTGCTGGCGAACTAAAGACTCGAACAAATGGTTGCTACCTGACTCATACTTGATCCCCATGCTGACCATGGCACACTCCCCCGCACACATAGGGTCTGCTCCCATGATCGAACTCATCTCCAAAGTCTGGCACAACGACAAAATCTCAGACTCAGCCAAACGTCTGGTCCAACAATGCCTGGTCTGCCTCCAACACAACCCTGGGAAAGGAACTGCTGTACCCCGGGGAGGGTTTGGGGTTCCCAATCACCCCTTTGAAGTCCTACAAATGGACTACGTCCAGTTAGAAAGGTGCCAAGGTTTGAAGTACGTACTTGTCGTTGTGTGCGCCTTCAGCAAGTGGGTGGAAGCCTACCCAACCCGCGACAACACCGCTATGACTACCGCAAAAGTACTACTGAAAGAATTCTTCCCCCGGTACGGCCTTTGTCGAATTTTGTGGAGCGACAACGGCCCCCACTTTGTAGCCGAGGTTATCCAACTCATCTTAAAGGGGCTGGGTGTAAAACAGAAGTTCCATGCGGTCTTCCATCCCCAATCTGCAGGCTTGGTTGAGCGACATAATGCCACATTGAAGCTTAAGATAGCAAAAATAGTTGCAACCACAGGACTGAAATGGCCAGACGCTCTCCCGCTAGCATTGCTATCAATGCGTTCCACCCCCACCAAACACCACTTAACCCCCTACGAGGTCGTCTTCGGGCGGCCCATGAACCTTTGGACTGCACCGAAACCAACATCCATCCACGACGTCCCGGACGTCCTCATGTCTGACTATTTGTACAACCTAACTAAAACGTTGTCTGTTATCCATCAGCAGGTGCTGCAAGCCATTCCCGACGTTTCCAGGGGCCCCGGGCACGACATCCAACCGGGTGACTTTGTCTTAGTGCGTAACTTCCAGCGCACCAAGAGTCTGGAGCCCCGGTGGACGGGCCCTCTGCAAGTCCTGATCACCACCCGAACAGCTCTTCGAGTGGAGGGGAAGCGCAATTGGCTGCATGCACACCACTGCAAGAAGGTATCATCGACCCTGACCACGGACAACATCACCGCCCAAGAGGAACTTCTGGACAAAGACCAACCATCCCTGAGCCACTGCCCGGATACAGAGACACTAGAATTAACGAAATATCCCTATCCCACTGTGCCATCCAAAGAAGGGTATAACCTACGACGAAAGGAGGGAACTTCGGCTAAGCAGACCACAAACTAGGTTGAAATCTCAGAGCGGTTGCCTAGCCACCTCAAAGGCCACCAGGAGAGAAACTAAACAAAGTCTGTGGTTCTGCCCGCTACCGAGTCCCTTGAAGGTGATGGAAGCATCCGACATGAAGATGATGGAAGCAACCGGATGCCCAAAGATCCACTACAAAATCCAAAAGACTGACAAAATGCACAGTTTAAAGACTATTGCACTTTTCATTACCCTTCTCTTTTGCCTTCTCCTCATGGTCACCTTCTGGATCATGGAGGAGAGCGCACCCGCCCATAAGACATTGCTGACCACCATTCCACCTACCACTATGAAAGAACACCATCTGATCTCACTTTCACCCCAACTCCGAGAAAGGCGTAAGGAGTTCTGGAATAACTCTTTTGTGCAGTTGCTCCACCAACACAATCTTGCCTCCAATGCCACTAATTGCTGGATCTGTGGATTGCTACCACATGCCACTGGACACTCTATCCCTTTCATCCCTTCACCTTTTTCGGTCCATGGTTCCTGCCTCGCCTGGCTAATCCTCCTGCAGGAAAGCTACAAGGACAATGCCACTTCCGCCAAAACTGTGTCACACTTCTACCATGGGTTCTGGCTGAACAAAACTGGAAAAACTTCTGCCCCCTTCTGTCCTCTGAGATCAAACACTTCCTTTCACATGGACATCCCTGCCAAAGAACGAGTTGAAATGCAGGTGTTTAACAACCCAGCCAGACCCACCTTCTCTTACCTCCGGAAACGAACGGCCGCCACCCTAACAGTGGCCCTATCCGTCATCAACATCACTGGACTCGTGTGCCTCGAAGGTCTGGGGGCGCAGCTGGTGGGCCACAGCTCCTGCCTCATCACCCGAACATTGGACTCAGTTGATCCACCCTCCTTTGTTGCCTCCCCAAATATGTACTTCGTCTGTGGTACTAAGGCCTACACCTGGCTTCCGAAAGGTTGGGGAGGCACCTGCTACATCGCTTTTGTCCTTCCTCCGACATATGTGGCTCCAGCAAACCATCACCGACAGAAGCGTGCCAAAGACATTGTGCAAGCCGACTCCACCGGAGCACAGTTCATGGACGCAGTAAAAGGACTTGTTCCACTCTGAGGTCCAATGGCAAACAGCCGTGCCATCCGCCACTTAACTCAGGCAGTCGAAACGGCGATGAACATTACGGCTGGCATCCTCGCCAACAACACCGCCGAGCTTCAGGCCGTCCGCCTGGTGGCTCTTCAGAACCGCCTCGTTCTAGATGTGGTTCTGGCTGATCGTGGAGGAGCATGCCGCATCATTGGGTCCAGCTGTTGTACCTACGTACCGGATAACTCACCCTCAGTCTACAAAGCAATTGAACACCTCCACAGACTTTCCGCAGACGTTCATCAGGAGCAAGAAGAATGGTCACTGGGAAGTTGGTTTTGGGACACTATTAGAAGTTGGGGATGGAGGCTGTTTACATTTATCCTAATACCAATTGTGATACTATGTGGATGTTGCTTGGGAATTCAGTGTCTGCCACCTTTATGTTCGCTTTTTATGAACTGCATCTGCCCTAAGACTTTGAACTTTGAAGCGGAGCGAATGAAAGCTTTGTATGAGGTGGAAGTTCGTAGTATTATGGGGATAGATCCGAACTAAACAAGCTGGCGAGATATGTTAAAGGGAGGACTGTGGAAATTTAGCTCGCGAACTGAACATTATCTGCGCCATCTTGTCTCTCCCCAGCGCAACACACTGGAAAGCGCACGGCAGCCATTTTAGGCACCCTGGTCTCTCCCTGCTCATTGCCGATCGCCAGCGCGTCCCCCTGGCGCT
The DNA here is from genome assembly GCF_964204655.1 of Triturus cristatus. Classification (NCBI taxonomy): domain Eukaryota; kingdom Metazoa; phylum Chordata; class Amphibia; order Caudata; family Salamandridae; genus Triturus; species Triturus cristatus. Next base: position 793,411,632 of record NC_140589.1, read on the forward strand.
GCGAGCATCCCCCCGCGCGCCGGCCACCCCCGCTCTCTCATACACGGGCCATAAACCCTCTCCTTCTGCGCGACCCTGCCACGGAACCACATCCCACGCCTGACCGACATCCCATACATGGTCATGCATCTCTTTGATAACCCCCTTCCTCTGCGCCCAATTGTCCGAACCGATCCCAGGCCATCACCTAGCCCTGCGGATGCAGTTTATTGCCCCTACTGTAAGGGAAACACCCCACATCAAAGGGATTACAGTGGATCAAGGCCCCCCACCCCCTGAGACCCGACCGGTCGCACACACCCCCGGGAATTGGCGGAATGTCCAGCTGTGTGATAGCCATCTCCTACTGTGGGTGGGGTGGGGACTTCCACTGTAGATATGTGTGGGAACGAGCTTGAAGTGGGGATTCTGAGGATGTTCTTTCATGTATCAAAAGCGATCTCAAGAATGTGCCATGTATGACAAACCTGCAATAAAGTCATAAACCTGTGTATAAGAGGCCAGGCCTCAGAGATGCAGTTAGAGCACCTCGTGACGATACCTTGCTGTCTGATCTGATGTGTTCCACTCCGACGGAATAAAACTTTGTTTCCTGCCTTCCAGTCTCCGGCGCCTGCCTCTTTGTTGGTTTAGCATCGAATGGTATAAGAGGCGATTACCGCCGGGCAATACTTGAAAGGTTATCGACTGCAACTGCCGCTACCATTTAACAGTACCACTGTTTCGACTCTGGCAGATGGTGGTTGGAGTTGGCCCTGGCGATGGTGGAGTGTGCCTCCTGCGGCGATGCGACGCCCAGGCCGATCAGGACTCGATTTGATGTGTGAGCCATGGTGGTCCGTAGTTGAGGCCGGAGGCAGTGGACAGCGTAGGGCCACATGCACATGGCGTCAATGACAACCAAGACCACCATCACAGAGGTCATCCAAAATTCAGGCAGACAGGGTCCCTGACTTGAGCTGCACAGAGTTAGTAGCCCCGGATGCACAGTGGCCGGTACAGGCACACCGCCACGGGAGGGTGACTTGCTGTCCACTGAGGTAGGGCCACGCAGACTGAGCGGGTTCTCGTCGATGTCGAAGGTGAAGCGATCCGGAAGCAGCAAATGGAGGAGTGGAAAGTGACAGCCTCGTTGCCACCACCAATTTGGTATCAGCTGCATGAGGATGAAAAGTACCCCCTAGTCCATAGACTCAGACACCACCAATGTACGACCAGAGAGTGTCCATGAATGTCAGGGAACATACTTAGTGGCACCAGGGCTCAGAGGGGATGCAGTCTGCGATGATGTCGGTACACTGAAATGAACTCCAGCATTGTCAAATCAAGACTCTGTAACCTAGTGGACCGCAGTGTAGGCCGGAGGCAGCGGACAGCAGTGGGCCACAGCCACTTGTCGTAGGCTCGCGCTCACGCGTCATCCTCTTACGTCTCTCCTTGAGCGCAATGATATGTACTCTGCCTCTGAATAATCGATGTTCAGTTCCAATTCTGTGACCTACTCGAGCACAGCGAAGGCCGAGAGCAGTAGTCCGCGTGGACCCACAGAATCTTGCGGTTGTGATGTACTACTAAGACCTGGTGGCACCTCATCGAAGGGTGTATAGTGACATACACTCAGCCATAATTAATGTGCTCTGCCATGGTGTAATCAAGACTCAGTTCCAAATGTGTGACCTACTTGTCTGCTGTGCATGCCGGTGGGGTACGTCAACGAGAAAGAAGTACTTCGGGCCTGTGTTGCGGAGGCCGTGAAGGTCTGAGGTGGTTGCCAAGGTCGCAGGCCTCGGGCTTGGAGATTGCACTGGCATGTTGTGGGCCCTCTTCGACACACGCCGGTGTCGGCAGGTGGGCATTGAGGCCTGGTTGCGGGTGGGCAGGACTGGTTCTGGGACCAGCGTCCCGGGGTGCAGCAGGCGCACAGGATTGCTGGCAACACCACTCATGGCGTCGGCCTCGTAGTGGGGTGAGAGGCGCCGCCCTGGCAGAGACGTTGAGCATTCCGGAAGAGGACCACGCCCAGAGTTACGTGCCTTTAATTCACACCCCTACGCAGGCCTGGCATACGCTGGGCCAGACCACTCCGCTCACGCTTATGGGGGGGCGTAACACGCTACATTTCTGCGACCTTCCCCACTGGCTGGGGTGACATGGTTGCGTCCACTACACTCCAATCACCAGCGGTGTGTGTCGACATGGATATGTGTGTGGTCTGCATATTGCTGTCTGGCCAGCACATCCACGCCACGTTAGGCATTGTGTACAGTCTCATTCATCGGTCACTTGCCTCCTTCGCACATGCCTGGTCCCCACCTCTTCCGACATTCTGCTATTGTGTGGCCGAGGTGCCATGCCTCTGAGGGCTAATGTACATTGCTGGCCCAGGTTCCCTCAGTGAGTTGTGCTGTCGTGTCTGGTGGGTGTGCATGTTGTATGTGAGCTTGTGATGTGTGCATTTCCTGTGTTGTGTGTTGCATGATTGTGAAGTTGAGGTGTGTGGTGTGTGCATTTGATATTGGCCAACGAGCAGTGCATTTTCGTAGGTGCCATCCTTTTGGCGCAGGTTGATGATGGACTGTCGGAAGGTGTAGGAATCATGCACACTGCCTGGGTGGTTTGCGTTGGCGGAGATTCCCCGGTGGTCCACTATTGCCTGCACATTGGTGGAATACGTGCTCTTTCTGTTGACCTTATTGTGTGCAGTGTTGCCAGGGGCCACTAGTAGGATATGTGTGCAGTCATATGCCCCCTGACACATGCGGGAAGCCACCTGTGGCATACACGCCTCGCTTGGTCTCCAGCTGTTCCTGCACAGTGTGTGGGAAGTATAGATAGTGGGGTACCAACCTGATGGTGTCATCCATGACCGTTGTGAGGGACTTGGTTTGGCCTGGCTGTGTGACTCCTCCGTCTCAGGCGGATGTTGGTTGGAGGGTACCAGAGGCCAACACGTGCAGCAAGGCCAGCAGCTTTGTCTGAGGTGGGATGCTGGTTGTCCGTTGTGTTGGTACCGTCAGCCTGTGGGCAATGGTGGTCAGGATGCGGAGGAGGGTTGTCCCTTTGAGCATGTAGTGGGCAATGAAATTTTCTGGTGTTGGGTCTGTGAGGTTGGTGCATTTTCGGATGGTCGCTGTCTTTGTCTGTGCTGCCTTAGTGTTGGTCCGGGGGGTGGGGGGCAGTGGGTGTCCGGCGTGGTGGTCCTGGGGTTGGTGGCAGTGGGTGTTGGGGCCCTTTTGGGTGTCTGGCCCGCATGTTCAGTGGCTCCATGGCATCTGTTGTTCTTCAGGTGTGGGTCTGGGCTGGGCTCCCTTTTGTGGTGCAGGCTGCCGTCCGACTTTACACCAGGTCAGAGCAGGTGTTAATATCCTGCTGCTAACGCGCCTTATCACATGTTTTGTGGTCTTTTCGCCGATCTGGCTGGTCGTTGACAATGTTGAGGTGTGGTGTTTTCCTCTGCAACACCTACTCTGCATCTCATTAGCGAAAGTTGCCGGGGTCATCTGTCGCGATGTTTTTTGCGGCTGCCATCACGGGTAAACTGGTGTTATGGACTGTTTACAACAGCTTGTGAATGGGGCGATATATTTATCGCAGCTTTGGCTGCGATAAAGTGCAGTTAACTCGGCGATAGCTCCTTAAGAATATGCCCCTGGATCTTCAAATTTCCGATGATCTGGAGTGTAAGCGAAAGGCCAGAGGGTGCTTAGGCCAGGGGTGATCTTCGTGACTGCTGCTTCTTTGTATTATCCGACCCGTAGGTTGGTCACAAGTAGTAGGGGCAGGTCCGAAGGTCAAAAGCAGGGCCTTCATACATTAGGGTGACTACATTTTGAAAAACAAAACCCAGGCCATTTGACAAGCAAGGAAGTAATACTACAATTATGCATGAACTAGGGGGCATAATGAACAAAGACAGATTTAGCGAACTAAAGTATTTGTCTCAGATCACACAATTTGGGGGCACATCATCAAGGCGGTGCTATGAAATTATCGCGGCTTTTGCGTCCGTCTTCGGTAATTTCATCGCCTTATCAGCAAAGACACACTATCGCGTGTTTTGCTGACTTAGCGCCCATCACAACAACGCCCCGCTTTGCATCTCTAATGAGATGCAAAGTGGGCGTTCCGTCCCAAAATAACTGGAGAAATTTCACTAACCGACATTTCTCCAATTATCAATGGGCACGCTAACAAGCATAGCGATAAGAAAAGTAGCGCTAACCGTGGTTATTGCTACTTTCTTTAAGCCTGCTTTTAGTTTGACTTAGCCATGATATCTGATGGAAGGTGGATATCATGGTTAAGTCTGCCCTGCCTGATCAGCAAGCTATCGCCAAACGTTGTGCGATTATCGCTGGATTTCCAGCGATAGTCGCACATCTGGCAGCTTGCGCCTGGAATTTTATCGCTTTTGAGATAAGCGTTGCTGATAGCACGCTATCTCAGCGATAAAATTCAGCGCTAGCCGGCGATAATTATCCTCGCGCTAAGCGCGCTGAGCGATAATTATCACCTGCTCTTGCTGATATGCCCCATGGTAACCCTTGGGTTTCAACTCAGAGTTTTCAGTTTCACGCTGTGCAATTCAGTCATTAGATGGCCATTTCTTTCTGACTTCAAAGGTTAATGCTTTGTCTGTAATTCTTAGAAGATGAGATTCGAGTGCACGTGAAAAAGACACATTTTAGTTTGGACAGTTTTATATTAGTGGAAACGTTGCCAGAGCACATAAGAAGTCTTCACAAGTGACAGACTGCGAAGCACATTTTATATCAGCACAGTGAGATGTGCCAGGGTTCACAGGATGCAGAGCCAAAGCCAGGCTTCAAACCCTGTTCCCCATGTTACATGGTTGGCAGCTGTAGCCGTGAGACTGCATCGCCTTCTGGGAACCTTTGGCTCGTTTTGGGTTTAAGGATCCAAGAGGACCTCGAGCTGAGTGAGAGCCAGCCATTTGACTTGAGCCTGGCTCGAGCTATCAGTGGTTCGCCTATATTTGCATTCAGTTTGGTTGCATTCTGGGACTTGTAGTTTTGCATCAATAACAGTAAAATCAAAACTGTAACTTCCAGAAAGCAAATGTTTAAACCAGGACTTAATAAGTGTAAATATGTGACTACAAGACAGGAGGGAAGGTTGTGTAGTGTGAGAGGAGTATCTAAAAAAATGCTTTCCTACAATATGGAACTAAAAAGCAAACATGCATGACCTTTTTCTTTAACTTGATATAGCATCAAATATTTGCTAAATTCTGTTACAACTCAAAGGGAAATAGCCCCTCTCGTTTTCAAAAGTTTAATCTATGGGGAAATCTCATAAACTCAGGCGTCAGATAGGTGTGTTCAAAAACTGCCTCTGCATCCTGCTGTGCTGCTTCACTGAAACACTGCATAACAGCAGGGGGGGGCTAGAGCACAACTGAAAAAGAGTTACCTGCTGTCCCCCTGATGATTTAAGGGAAGAAGGACAAAGGAAACCACCCTGCTAACCCTAGGGGTGGTCAGGAGATCAATTCTATTCCCAGTTCCCCCCACCTTGCCCCCCGTGCCCCCTCCGCTCCAACCAAAATATCTGGGGATGGGGAAATGGTTATATGGCATACATTAACGGAAGCATTGTTACTATTTGTAATGAAAGAGAGTGGTGCTTCTTGTGAATTAGTGTGAAAGAGAAAAAGGAGAAGCGGTACATATGTGTGAGAGATGGAAAGGTGGGAGAGGTCAAGGAACAGGAGAGCAAAAGAGAAATGACGAGAGAGTAAAGAAGGCAAAGTAAAGAATAGGAAGAAGGGAGGAGGCGAAACATCAACATGTTTGTAAATGCTGTAACCGTTCTGGCATGTATGCATTTCTAATGTGCATCAGCAATGGATGTCACGTTTTGACCGTTCTGCGTGAGATCCAGGCACATCAGAGTCAGAGCCCTTATTCAGCATAAAACGCCCGGGTGGTTTTAGGCAGTGTCATTTCTTCCTTCTGAGGCCACTCTACGCTCTCTGGAGAAGGAAAGATGCTCGTTCAGACTGCTCTCACCGCCACATCTAGCAGCAGCAGTGTTACCATGGAAACAGCGGACCCCTGAAGCCTTTTGAGCAGACCTCGTGCCACCGTCCTCCTCCCGGGTCCAGCGAAAGAAGTGTCTTTTAATGTTTATTTATAAAGGGGAAAAAAAGTCTATAACCTTCCAGATCATATTTCTGAGCGTTTCCTTTTGAATACAATTACTCTTGTATTGAACACCAACAGATTTAATGAAGAAAAAAAAGCAGAATGGAGCGTTCTCATGTTCAGAACACTATCCATAATAAATATAAAAATATCATTAAAAAAATTAATATTTTATACTCTTTGGTACTTTGAACAGGTGTTTTGATCCATTGTCTCTGAATTATTATTAAGAAAGTGTATTAAAAATGTAAAAAGGAGCTTTAATTTTCAACATGCTTCTGTTCATGGAGCAGTGCTGCTGGAACAATTTTCTGAGTGGGGGTGCTGCCATCAATGTTACATTACTAAGCCATAAGAACTGTGAACAATCCAAGCATCAAACAAAGAGCAAGTATGGCAAAGGTGCCACTCACATTTAAAAGAAGAGTTGTAAAGGTGTGGTATGTAGCCAGTGGTGGATTTTGAATGCACACTGTCATATATGTATTACTAAAGCATGGTTTGGTCGCACAGAATAATTTACAGACAGCAAATTTTCCATTGAAATGGCCGCAGAATTCCCACTGACATGCAGTTTTACTCTTAAACCACAAAGCGCAGGAACGATAGAGTATTGTAATCAGTTTTTGGCAAATATTTACCATTTACACCTCACCAATAAAAAGGGTTTTGATTTGGGTTGAACCTATTAAAATATTTTATTCCATCACAGAATTACAATTTTTTTTTAGTTTGTGCTTTCCTAATAGCTAATACATTTTGAAATATTTGTACATATCATTTACAGGTATTTAAATGTTGTGTGTTAGAAAACCTCTGCCATCCTATAACGGTACCGTTTACTCTCCTTGTACCCCAGCAAGATTGTCAGATAGTTCACTTTACTATATCCTCAAACTTTTCGATCAAAGGTAGAAAAGTGAACACCAATCTCCATCTTAAAAGAATAAGCAGCAATTTTACAAAAGCGATAGCCTGCCATTTTGACCTCTTTTTTTTTTGTAAAAATGTTATTGATGTCAAAAAATTGAGCAATCACAAACATTAATAATCATACATTTTAGCCCCAATATATCAATCACATAATACATAACATTGTGTAGTTATTCAGTCATTTGTTTCAAGAGAATATTCCTTGTAGAGTGACATTTCAAGTTCTTCAGTTGGAGAAACACATAAACCTCCCCTATACATATTCCAGTTACCCCACTTTTTATCCCATTTTTTGGGGCATCCTCTAGACTTAAACACTTCTTTTCCTGCAATCATGCACTTATCTAACTCATTTGCCCACATCTTAGGCGATGGCTTCTCTGCCACGCCCCATTTCATTGCTATTGCACGTTTCACCAAGGTGTATCCCAGAGTGGCCTGTTGTTGCTCCACTTCTGTCAGGTCAGTAGCCTGCCAAATATTAAGGAGTCCTAATGGTGGTGTAAGGGTTATAGTTTTCCCTATTGCGTCCTGCATATGTCGTGTAGCCTTTTCCTATATGGGTCGTATTAGTGGACAATCTCATATAGTGTGATAAAAAGTTGCCTCTTGATGACAACCGTGCAGACATAGTTGACCTCTGTTTTGGAATGCATAGCAAATTTGACAAGATAAAAACAAAATGTAAAGGTTCTTTATTGCTCATTTGCCTTCTGAACAATAGCCTGGTTATTTTGGGGGTGCTGCATCCTAACTTCCAGCACCTATGAATTGAGGTGAGTACACCCTACAGAAATACAGCAACTCAATTTTTCTCCATGGCTGTTGCTCAGCAAAAAAACAAACTGGAAAGTGATTTTGCATTATTTTCAGTCTTTTCTGCTAGATGTAGAATAGTAATCATTGATTTTGAAGTCCTTGCTTGCTAAGTAAAGCACACACCCTATTATCTTTTTTTTCACATTTGTTTATTTATTTTAGCAATATCACAAACCATATTACATCACAATTCGATTATATTGTATGCTATCCTTGAACAATAATAAAGTAGAAATCTTCTACTTTGGGGTAATCAAAGTCTTAAACAAAATGTTTAAGTTTGTGTCTGAATTCAAACACCCAATTTGCCAATATTTTGTTCTATCCAACTGTCTAAATATTTAATCATGTATCAAACATCCCACTCAACCCTGTAAAACCTCAACAGAATATTAGGGTTATGATCAAGGGTGTACTTTTGGGGTTTTGTAAGATGAGGTTTCATATTATGTTTTATTTAATGACAGGAAACTATCCCATATTTCTTCAAATTCTATTTGTCATTGAGTCTATAAATCACGTTTTCATAAGTGGTCACTTCTTTTCATCTAGCCAATTTTGGAAAATCAGCACTCTGTCTGTTCTCCAGAGATGTAAAATAAATATTGTCACTACCCATAAGGCAGTTGATAACCATCGGTTTTCATATTGTGATATTCCTGGCAAAGATAAAGTACCATGTAAGGATACCGTTTTATCTGTAAAAGGGGCTTGTATCGGAAGGGTTTGTTTCATGTGTTTCCAGATTAAGCATCAATAATTGGTCGAGGAGGGGCATTCCCATAACACATAAACTGTATCACAGTCCTGTGTGTTACATCTCCAACAATTGGAGGTGGTAGGGCATTTTGCCTTAAATAGTTTTGCAGGTAACCAGTGCCATTGGTGTAAAAAAAAAATTAAAAGCTATATTTCATGCGAGATTCCTTAATTCCTTTATTATATGTGCCTAGTATTTCTTCCCTTTCTCCATCTTGGAATTGGGTTTGAAGTCTATCCTGCCACCAATATTTCAATGTAGTTGAGGTTTTTTCCAAAAATTGGGATTCTGTTGAAAGAGAATTCATGCCCGCAATTGTTCTTCTAAATTTTTTTAATATTTAGTCTCCTTTGGTCTTGCCAACCTAGCACATTTGTTGTTTTTTTAGTCACATAAATTTTCAGTTGAGCCACTCTTCCGTTAAACTTTGTTATGGCCGCAAAATATGCAACAAAGTCAATGCTTTGTCCATCAAAAATGAGAGCTATAACATCATGTTGTAACAAAGGTGGCATTTGGTCTCCTAATTTAGTTTTATTGGATGATTTGGACATTATTCTGAAAGGAGAACCAGAGTCTGCCATCACAGACAACTCTGTATCCAACACTTGTAATTTACACATGGTTGGATTAATGGGCTCATCATCTTCTTCCATTTCTTCCACTCACACCATTAACACCAATCAATTTTTTCTCCATGACAATGCCATTTTCTATATCAATTTCTATGAAAGATGTGAATCTAGACACCTGCACAAAACCCACTGGAGCAAGATGGATTAATGAGGCAATCAATTTCTTCAATCAATTTGAGGGGATCTTGTCCAGGTCATTACATCAATACTGATAAGTGAAATTGGTTTATCAATTGAAAATTCTAAAGAGTCTTTCCCCGGCTTAGAGATGGCAGAAACCTTTTCCCTACCAATTTCTTCTCATAGGTGGCCAATTTATAATGCTTCATTAAAGACCTGCATCAACAGTGGGATAATCAGAGTCTAGGTTATTTTGAAGAATTCTATCAGAAAGACATCTTATGCTTGTGCCTTGATAGTGGCCATTTGGTCTATGACATCCGCTATTTCCTTTTCAGAGATGGCCCTTTCTAATGTATCTGCTTGGTCATTTGTTAGTTTTGGAATATGTAAGTCCTGGACAACCGAGATTTCTTTTTCAGAATCAGATTGTGCATCTGAGAAATATAGAGTCTCGAAATATTTCTGTAACTCATTTACCTAAGTTGGGTGAGTTATTAATGTTTGTGTGGCGGTAGGGGGGAGGAAATAGTTCTAGAAGCTTTTCGAATGTAAGCGGCCAGTAAGCAACCTTCTTTTTCTCCCCTTTTGTAATGTATTTGACAGAGTGGGAGCAATGATTTCTTTGCATCTAACACATATAAATCATAATGGGGCACATTATCAAGAAACGGCACTAAAATTATCGCCGATTTAGCGGCAGAAAACTGCCGCTAAAGCGGCGATAATGGGCTTGATAATATGCCGCAGAGAATTCCCATAGAAGCCCATGTTCAGGTGTCAACATGGGCTTCTATGGGAATTCTCTGCGGCATATTATCAAGCCCATTATCGCCGCTTTAGCGGCAGTTTTCTGCCGCTAAAGCGGCAATAATTTTAGCGCCGTGCTTGATAATATGCCCCTTAGTTCTGTTTTTACTCTTAGTAAAGATTGTAAATCGCTATGTGATCGAGATCAAGAGCATTGTATAGAGAGATTCTGAACTTTTTGTTTAAGATTAATTCTCTTGTCTGCTAATCAGTTCTTTGTCATCATCGCGTCTCTCCTTAGAAGAGCCTTGATGTTAGCTTTGCTTGTCCCCCATAAAATTAGGACAGATCTCACTGAGTCTATTGTGTCTTCAAACTGGGAAATATTCATACGCCATGGGCTTTAAGTGGAGGTTTGTCTATTTATATCTATTTTTATTGTGCTAAATCATGGTCCAAAATTCCATTTGGAATAATATCTGTTTTTACAGGATGTCTGACTAAGGAAGATGCCATAAGAAGGTAGTCAACTGTGGTGCGAATATAATGTGGATGAAAGGTAGATGTGTATTCTCTGTTTTGGGGTGTAGTAATTGTCATGGTTAAATCAGGGCATTGTCATGAATCATGTCCATCAGAGCAGGTCTGTCACTATCATGATATAAATCTGGAGGGCCAGTTCGGTCCGAAATGGGGTGTATTGTAACATCTCAATACCCACCAATCAGCACTTTGACATTTCAAAAGGAAAGAAGCAGTCTGTGTATCTGGGAGAGGAAATTAGTCTTGTCAATGTTTGGCGTATATATAGACCCTACTATGATGCAAGTGTATTGGTTTTTTAATTTCACAAAAATGTATCCCCCTTCTGAGTCCACCGATTTCTGTAAAACTTTGTGTCACAGTGATGTGTGTACGAGTATAGTTACTCCTCTTTTTGAGTTTATGTGGGAGGGTTTGGATTTAATGGTTGTCGAAAATTGCCTGTACTTGCATGTACACGTCGCCCTACCCAGCCTCCTTTTTCATTTTTCACTTTCATCAGGAGTAAGATCTGTTTCCTGTATTAATGCAATGCTTGTTTTTTTCTGTCCTAAAAAAGTGAGGACTTTCTGACGTTTAAAATAGCTGGTCATACCATTGACATTAAGAGAGATTATTTTTATTGGTCTCGGGGTATGTCTCAGAAAGTTCTGTCTTGTTGTTCTCTCAGTCCTTACTTTAATGAGGAGAGTAGAGTAATGGGATTGTTTGTACTGTTGTTTGGGTTATAAATTTGGGTTTGAGAAATTTAAATATTCCCCCTCCCAGTTGCTCCCCGGTTTACGTGTCACTTCATCAGACAGCAGGCATTGAAATTAAAGATGTATTTCAAATAGAGATTATAGGGCCCACTAAGTTTCTTTATAAATATATATCTTGGTGTTCTGAAATGCATATTATATTCAAATGTAAGAAATCCATATTAGAGACGAATTATGAAAAGTACACACTGCAAGGAAGTAGATAGAAGAAAGAGAACAAAAAGAAAAAAGATGGTAGAAAGTGGCACTTTAAAAATAGCCTTTGAATTGGAGTGTTGAGGGACACCACAACCAAAAGAGGCTGGGCCCCTGTGGAACATAGTAATTATTTACAGAGTATGTTGGCAGTTCTCTGTATCAATATAGTGGTATGGGGGAATTAGTCCACATCCTGTAAATGCAAACAAAGATATATATACAATACCATGTAAGAACATTAGAGGGTCTCCACAATGAGTCTCTCTGATAAAGTGGTAGGGTCATATGAAGAGTCCATTCGACTGTCTGGTCACAATAGTTTCTTTGTGCAGTTTCAAATGTACAGGTGAGATGAGTCTTCAAAATCCTGATATGGAACCTTTTCTAAGGATCTTAATTTTTGTCTGTATATCATAATCAGGTCTTGGGGGGGGGGGTGAACTGGACTTATCTCTATATTGGGTAGGTTTCCAGATACCATGCTTTTGGATAGATGACCATTTCTGAGCTACTTTTTCCCATCTGAGTCTTTCCGTTTGACCTGTAGTCTCTTTGTGATTCTGAGTTTCTATTGTTGAGTTATTAATGTTGTAAAGGGTTGTACTTCCATATGTTTGTTTTTCAACTCATCTAGGAAAATCTTGAAGTCTTCCAATTTGTCAAACTCTTTTGCACATCCCTCGATCGTGACAGTCATTGTGGAGGGTTCTAAGAGTTCCTCTTTAAGGTGTTATATCCGTAATCTTGGTCGGAGTGCTATAAACCTTTAATTTTGGCATTTGTGAGAAATCTGCTGTGAAGTATATTTGGTTAATCTCATAATTGTAAGGACATTGTTTTTTCACCATCATTATGATTTTTTTGGCCTGTTGGTGTCTAGTGCTGTAGATTAAAACATGTCTAGGCTGGATTGGAGAGATGCCAAGGCTAGACCATACTCAATGTGCTCTTTGCAATTCCACAGGAGGATTGAAAGTAATGTTGAGTGTCTTCGGTATAAAGGTGTTAAAGAAATTGGTGATATCATCTTTTTCCACTAGTTCTGAGAAGCCAATTATTCGTACATTATCCTTTCTGCTTTGATCTTCCAAGTCAATAGTTTTCTTGTAGAGCCACAAGAGTTCAGTCCCCCAATCTGGTTGTTTGGCCAGAAACGATTCAACATCTGTGATCCTTAGTTCCATTGTTGTTAATTGTGCTATAAATGTCATGACCTCTCCTCTTAATGATTGTGATGGAACTTCATATGTGACTATTTCTACTGCTGTATTCACTATTCCTGTTAAGAGTTTTATATCTGCTAATTCTTTTAATAACATCATGGGAGCAGTATTTGTAACCATGGGAGCAGTGTCCATTTTGATAGTTTTGGTGTTTATTTTTAAGGGGGTTGGCCACTGCTTCCAAAAAGAGAAGTTGACATGCATGTTTGGATCTTGGCATTTAATCCAAAGAAGTGATATTTGTTTGAAGTGGTCAACTAGTACTTTATTTATTGGATATAATTCCTCGCATTTCTAAAGAAAGGTAGAATTCTTTACCACAATGATTTTTTAGATCGATTATAGTGCACAAATGTGATAAGTATTTCACTGAAGGACAGACACATTATTTTCACCTGAAGAAGTGATTGTTGTCCATCAGTCTTGGATGTGTTTCAGTTCATAGTAAGGAATGAGTGCCCCAGCTAAGATGGCCACTGTTTTGATAGGGCTCTGTTTATCTTTATGGAGGGAACCGGTCTATGGTGCTGGTTGGCTTAATCCCTGTAGTTTGGGATGGATGACTCTTCCCGCTGCATCCTCGTTCATTTTCCCGCTTCCTTGTTTCCTCTCTGACAGGAAATTAGTTAGGCACAATTCAGCCATACCGAGTGCAATGGGTCGTGCATCAGACATTTCCGTTTGAGTGGGATTGTTTCACTTTTCTCATGTAATGTCAAAAGTTGTAGTAAGTTCGGCATCTATTTGCAAAGTTGGCTCTGTTGATGGATGGGAGAGACTCATGTTCTCAGGTTCGGTTCTCCTAGTCTGATGATTAAACAAAGCCAGGCAGATAAGGAGATTTCATCAGGTCTCCGTCAGTTCATCTGGTTAAAAGCAGCAAGGAGAGTCAGGTAGCAGAATCTACACTTCTTCCCCCTTCTCACCATTTTCGTTTTAAAGCCAACTACAAGACAAACATCCTCCAGGGCCCAGAAACTCCTCTGGAGCTTCACAAGAAGACTGGCATGCTCCTTGGTATCAGCAGGTTGTAGGACTGAAGCACGCATGAAATTACTATGCATGCCTTTCCTACGCTGTCAGTATAACACATGCGTCATTACCACGCAGGTATATACTACGATTTTTTTTACAAAACATATTCCTTCACCACGCATGCCTTTACCATAAACTTTTTGTTGTAAAGCCATGGTTGGTGAAGGCGCATACATGCTCCGAATTTGGCATGCGTGGTAATGGCCGGATTGAGCTTCAGAGTGAATTTGGGATTGTTTTTCTGCGCTGCAAAGGTCATCTTAAGAAATCGGTTGGAAGAGGGGGTTATAAGTAATAAGTAGTAATATGCGCCGCCAGCCGAGTGTTGTGTGGTACCTTGTTAGCTTCAGGATGGTGCATGTCCGGGGGTGTCAATGAATGCTCCAGTGCTCTGCGTTGCAAGTCTGGGCCAGTAAGCAGATGATGCCGGTGGGAGAAAAACAGCACTGTTGGGACCATGAAGGCCGGTCGTGGGTCCTCCCAGTCCCACTGGAACAGTCAAATACATAATCCGGGACCAGGAAATGCTACGCCAGCCGCCAGGATGGAATTAAATGCTACTCAGTAGCTCTGCATATCCCAGGAGGCCCGTTGGCCAGTTGTCACAACAACCAAAGGCGGTCTGAAGGGCCCGGGACATGCCCTCCTTGGCTCTGCTGCTGGTGCACACCAGCTCCCTAGCACCCAATACCCAGAGCCCTAAAAGAATTCTTGCCTCCGGCTCTAAGCCCTACTGTACACCCCTGTGACAACCCTCTGAGTCTGTAGTCCTAAAAACCGTCCCGTCTGAGCCCTAAGCCCTATAACCGACCCCCGGCACAAAACCCAAGGCCTAAAAAATGGAGCACAGCGGATCGTGACCGGAGGGAGCAGCCCGTAAATTGGGGTAGGGAGGTATGTTTATTATCACTACCTGCATTTTGTTACTCTGCATGTGCCTAACCCTATACCACGCATTTGCTTTTATCATTCATGCCTCTAGAACGAAATTTGTTGTAAAGGCATGCGTGGCAAAGGCATATTAATCAGAAAGGCATGTGTGGTGAAAGAACATGCGTGGTAATAGCTTTGTAGTAACAGCATTGTGTGGTTATAACTACGTGGTAATGGCCGTTTCCCCATCAAGCCTCGCCCTCGCTCTATTATCTTTTCTCAAAAGCAAATATGTCTTCGTTATGCCTGATGTGTAATGGTCGCATGTGCATTCTTTCACTTTTGGAATACAAAAATACGATTGAGCTTCATTAATTTATATATTCTTTTGCTATTAACTCTTTATAAATTCGTATATTGTAAATAATGTGCACTGAAACTTACAATAATATATAAATATTTGTTTATTTCAATTTTATTGAAGCTTGAAGTTACCAAAGGTAACACACAACGCTTACAGAAGCTCCTACTAAATATATAATCAAAGCTAATAACAAATATATGACCATAATGTTTTGATAACACAGCCTTAAGGTACTTATGCATATGTGCCTATGCACTAAAGGACTGCTAGCCCATACCAGAGCTGCTGCTGTAACCAGGGTTGCCGTATGAACTTGATTCAAATATCAGAACACATTGCATGCCACTGTGCTTCTATTTCAGGTCAATTTAAAAAAAAAAAAAATCTGCAAAATATAATGACTTACTTTAAACCCAATTATACTTCTTGAAAATGCAGGGGCATCAGATTTTGAAATGTACTACAAACACTAAAAACTCTAAACCGAGGGTCAAGGTCATAGTCATTGTGAGAGAGAATTCAGTGATTTGACACTTCATAGCTGTCTCAGCAAAAACCATGCCTCATCCCTCTCATCCACTCATGGATATACTGGAAACTTCAATGGATTTAAGTAGTGGGTAAATTAATTAATTGTGACATTGTTTAGTTTATATCTTGAGCCAGAAAGTAATTAAGAGAACTGTATGGAATTACCATCGAATACGGTCAGTTTCTCTTAATGAAACACATTTTAAGTACGTTTTTGGTGAATGTTTTCTTCTATTTAGCTGCATTTTTTTTCTCTTTAAACGAATGGCATGCAACCAAATTTCTGTCTCAATTTAGACGGCAAACAATTAAAGCTCTCTCCTGGTAAAGACCAGAATCATCCACGAACACCTGGAATAAAGGCCTTGCTGTTCCCCGACGGACAATGAAGGGGCGCACCAAAGAGTAGACAGAACCATTCACAAGGACAGCATGGACGTAACCCAAGTGGGGAACAACCCATGCACAGAACTGGAGCCAAATCTCCTTCAAGGGTGAAAGGCAATAGCACAGATATCTCTCAAACTCCTTTGCTTCACACCATACATAAATGCAGTTTCATGATCGCAGCCTCTTAAGATTCCCTCCACTGGACAATTTGTGTTGAAAGAATGCACTTTCATTCAAGAATAGGAACATATTGTCATAAATACAATTTGAATTCTAGTGACTCTGTGAGAAGGTCTATTTTTTTACAAATCATAAAATAGGTAGAAATGCAAGAGAAATGTACTGATTCTGAACAAGGCATGCCCTTCCAAAAATAAGCTTTATTTAATTTTTTAACCATAATAATGAACTCGAAAAGCCATTGTCTAAGAATGCACTTTCAATAATGGATTTACTTTTTAGACATCTACTAGAATACTAGTTTGTGTAAATTAAAACTTGATTTTTAGAACTATTCTCTAGGTTTCAGTACATGAGGTGCACGGGAGGAAGAAAATCAAGAAATAACCTTGAATAATGTATTTCCAAATACAATCGAGGGTTTTGCGATTGATAGCTATTGTTCCTCTAACAGAATTGGCCCCCAAGTGAGCAATTTCTTTTCCAGCCTCCAGCCTTACCCAAGATGCTAAAATGAAAGAATACATAGGTGTAAATGGTTTCCTAACAGAAACAGCAACCATAAAACCCTCTTGATCTCTTCTGCATTTTCACATTTTCATCTACCCAAAGATGGAGAACAATGCAAAGTGCTTAGCATTGTCCAGAAATTAGGACTCAAAACCACCCAAGGGTGGCATTTTGTCCTCCTAGGTCTGTTCAATAAGCGATTATCTGGAATAAACACTCTCTAAGGCAAGTCCAAGGTGCCGATATTGGACACACATTTGTAAGAAAAAACAATACATTAAAGTACAATATCATTGTCAGTTTAGCTAAAATCTCTTTCCAAGACTAACTCTTCTTGATGGCCAGACCTGTTCATCTCCCAAACGTGGGAATGTCTCACTTCTGGTTGAATGATCAGCACTATCTCTTTCTGCAGTTTACAAATCTAGCTATATTCCCCTGTTGGTGACCCATTCATCAGATAATGATCTGTCATTTTAGCCAATCTACAAGAATTTATCTACATGCTGGCCTTCCTCTGACAGTTCAAAAAAAATGTTTAAAATACTAGTCACAGTCAAAACCAGTAGAATAAAGTCCTTTTTTAGTGCACCTTCAAACCCATCTTCTCCAGGAACTCCTATATCTCTTATTGGTTTCATCTGCCCAAACATTCTTGATGCAAAACGCAGCCTGTCCTGAAATAACTTGGATGTGCCAGAGTCCCCTGGAATCCTACATTCCAACAAGGACAGAGAGTCATGTGCATGAAAGGCCCAAAGTCTGTCTAAATCATTTGACGCTTGGGTAGAGGGATTGCAAATCTTTTGAGATTTTTAGTTTAGCTGGAAACCACTTTAAAAAACTCCCAAATTGGTGTCACATATATGAAATTCACCTGCGGCCTCCTAATTTTAACTACTTCTAACAGCATCATTTTGAAAGAGCAGACACGCAGAGGGGCCGATTCCGATCCTGGAAAAATGTTCCCCGTACGAATCGTATCCGGATTTTTTACCGTACGAATCGTACAAGTAGCGTACAAACTGGCAAGTACGATTCGTATGGGAAAAAGTCCATATGAATCGCATTGGGAAAATTTCCCCACACGTCCTCGGGTCGGAAAATGTGTCCGACACATCCCCGGACGATTTACCGTACGAATCGGAAAAATGAAGTCCGACCGCGCAAGTACGATCTGTCCCGTCCTTCCGATTTCACAACCGTATGGAAAAAACACCGTACGGACCAAACTCCTATAGCAACCATGGAGACATGTGCCCGCATACGCGCCGAACACCCCACCCCAGACCCCGTATGTACGCGCAGAACACCCCCGCCAGCCCTCGTATGTACGCGCCGAACACCACCCCCCAGCCCCCGCATGTACGCGCCAAACGCCCCCCCGGCCGCGGATGTACGCACTGAACCCCCACCAGTGTATGTACGGAGCGTACCCCCACCCGTGTATGTATGGAGCGTACCCACACCCCACCAGTGTATGTACGGAGCGTACCCCCACCCGTGTATGAATGGAGCGTACCAACACCCGTGTATGTACGGAGCATACCCCCACCTGTGTATGAATGGAGCGTACCCACACCCCACCAGTGTATGTACGGAGCATACCCCCACCCGTGTATGTACGGAGCGTACCAGCACCCCACCAGTGTATGTACGGAGCGTACCCCCACCCGTGTATGAATGGAGCGTACCAACACCCCACCAGTGTAGGTACGGAGCGTACCCCCACCCTTGTATGAATGGAGTGTACCCACACCCCACCAGTGTATGTACGGAGCGTACCCCCACCCGTGTATGTACGGAGCGTACCAACACCCCACCAGTGTATGTACGGAGCGTACCCCCACCCGTGTATGAATGGAGCGTACCAACACCCCACCAGTGTATGTACGGAGCGTACCCCCACCCATGTATGTACAGAGCATACCCCCACCCATGTATGAATGGAGCGTACCCCCACCCGTGTATGGACGGAGCATACCCACACCCGTGTATCATTGGAGCGTACCCACATCCCACCAGTGTATGTACGGAGCGTACCCCCACCCGTGTATGTACGGAGCGTACCCCCACCCGTGTATGCATGGAGCGTACCAACTCCCCACCCGTGTATGTATGGAGCGTACCCCCACCCGTGTATGTACGGAGCGTACACCCAGCCCCCCCTGTATGTACGGTGCGAAACACCACCACCGATGGACGGTGCGGACCAACACCCTGCCCGTGTCTGTACGCACCCTACCCCAGGCCCCTACACCAGCACCCTCACCCAACATCGCGCATGTACGAGTCGTACTAAGCCATAGCAAAGGACAGCACTGTACAACAACATGGCCCATGTACGCACCGTACAGACGCCAACAACACTCGTACTGAACCAGGACAAACCAAAACAACACAAGAAGAGTCAATTCGATGCACACAACACCACAAAACATGTCCAACAAGCCCAAATACATCCTATACACTGACCTGCAACTGCCAAACAGCTAAACAGAGGCCCAAAACACAACCACTCCTTATAACACACCCACCCAAAGTTCAAACACAGCCACACCCACAAATGGACCAATAAAAAGGCCCAACACACACAAACCATGATCCTTTGCAACAGATCCACTACTGCCAGACCACAGAGACAACGCACTGCACCATACTACATCCATCAATACACCTTACACTTGCACTCCTTCACACAACCACCATCACAAACACCCCCTCATCACATTCACACACACACACCTTCACAACCACACTCACACACCCACAACCATCCACACCAACACCCCCACAACCATCCACACCCACACACCACACCATGCCCACTAACAAGAATCCAAAGTTCACAAAGGAGGAGCTGGATGTCCTTGTCGACGAAATCGTCAGAGTCGAGCCACAGCTCTTTGGAACATTGGTCAGACGGACCAGCATATCCGAAAAATCAGCCATATGGCAAAGGATTGTCAATTCTGTGAATGCTGTTGGGGCCACCAGAAGGACCAGGCATGAGTGCCAAGCCAGGTGGTACGATCTGCGGAGGACGGTCCGCCGCAAAATGACGGACGATCACAACCAGGGGAACATCACTGGAGGAGGGCCGCCCCGCAGACCGGTACACTACCATCCCTGGGATGAGAAGTTGATGGCCATGCTGCCGCCGGTGGGAGTAGACGGAGTAGAAGGAGTCCGAGAGCCTGGTGAGTACACAAACAACTCACCTCACATGGGGGGAACGCCATACACAACCAAAATACCAATCATGCACGCAACCCCCCCAAAGCCAGCACCGGACACAACCACACTCCAAAAACACACACATGCCACTAGCGCCTCCATGCCCCATGTCCCAAGCAAGGCTATGCCAAGTCACAGGCCACACAAAACACCAACACAAGACAGGATGTCCCCGATGCCGGGAGGGTGGGCCTCAAAACTAACATAGAGCAACTCTGAAGCACACAACAATGCCCTCAGCCCATATGGCCTAGGGCACAGCCATACAAACAGTTTGTCCCCACACAGTACTGTGTTGCCTGCAAATGGTGGCCGCGTTGCAGGATGACATGGGTATGTAGGCACAATTTGCACATAACAGCAGCTAATGAAGACGCATCACTCTGAAAGAGTGTCAGCACACACCGCCACAGCAGCAGCGCAGACTCAGACACTCCGCCCAATGGGTGCCCGGAGATAAGAAACAAACCCACATGAACAAGCCAATGGCCTTTGAAAGACCTGCAAACTGTGTGTGCCCAGGAAGCTGGGCTGAGGTGACAGAGGGTGACACACAGAGGGAGGGAGAGGGGGAGAGAGAGGGAGGGAGACAGAGGTGGACACAGGGAGACAGACAGACGGAGGGAGGAGGGTGACAGCGGGAGGGAGAAAGGGAGACAGAGGGAGATGGACAGAGGGAGGAGGGTGACAGAGGGAGGGAGAAAGGGAGACAGAGGGAGACGGACAGAGGGAGGAGGCTGACAGAGGGAGGGAGAAAGGGAGACAGAGGGAGACGGACAGAGGGAGGAGGCTGACAGAGGGAGGGAGAAAGGGAGACAGAGGGAGACGGACAGAGGGAGGAGGCTGACAGAGGGAGGGAGAAAGGGAGACAGAGGGAGACAGACAGAGGGAGGAGGCTGACAGAGGGAGGGAGAAAGGGAGACAGAGGGAGACGGACAGAGGGAGGAGGCTGACAGAGGGAGGGAGAAAGGGAGACAGAGGGAGACGGACAGAGGGAGGAGGCTGACAGAGGGAGGGAGAAAGGGAAACAGAGGGAGACGGACAGAGGGAGGAGGCTGACAGAGGGAGGGAGAAAGGGAGACAGAGGGAGACGGACAGAGGGAGGAGGCTGACAGAGGGAGACGGACAGAGGGAGGAGGCTGACAGAGGGAGGGAGAAAGGGAGACAGAGGGAGAACAAATCACCCTTGGGTGGTGTGGCCATGTCCGCTCGTCAGCAGGTGGACTGTGTGCATGTAGACAAAGTTTGACAGTGCATGAACCCCCCCTTTAACCTTTGATAAACACTGGGCCATGTGTCAATCTGTGCACGAGTACATCCGTGCTGCAGGCACAAACCTAACCTTACACCCAGTATACCCACCCACTGTGTTTGTCAGAACCCTGTCACAAATGCTTAAGTTACCTACCTGCATTCTCAAATAGCATGGAAAAAACACCATTTGGCCAGGTACAGTGCAACACGTAACGCGGCTCTGCATGGCTTGCTACGCCCGCTCACTACACTGCTGACTGCGTTCCAAAAAGATGCATCAACTAAGATTGTGTCACACATAGGTAAAGTGTCGAAAGCTGTGGCCAAGGGACATACCCATGCACAAGTGCACTGTGAGAGGAATGCAAGCCAAATCCAACCACCCAGAGGAACTGTGCCAACTCAAAAATGAATGAAACATGGATGTCGCATGTAACACAATTAACATTGTCTCTCTCACACACAGGTCAACGTCGTCGATCTCACCCCAACACTGGGGGGGAAGACTCACAGGACCAGGCTCTGCGTGAAGAGGACCCCACCGGCAGCGACGACTCTCACCACTCCGTGGATGACCCAGACCAACCTGGCCCCTCTGGTGTCCAACCACCTGCAGCACCTGCGTCAGGTACAACTGTGCCAACCACCACCCCCATTCCTGCCACATCCCAGGAGACACCCAGGAGCCCTGCCCGCACACAACAACACAGCCAGTCAGTCCAAGAGGGACAAGGTTCTCCGGGCACCCAGGAGGAGGCAGGCGACACCGCAAATGCCATCCCTCAGGGGTCCCGGAGACCCGATGTGCCCACAACGGCAGGCCAGGCGCAAGTGGGCAGGGGTGGTGGGAGTGGAGGACGGCGGAGGCGCGAACCTGACCAGTTGGCTCAGGAACCGGTAATGTCACACGTCAGCAACATCCTGGACACATACCGGCGTGACACCAGGGGCATGGTCCAGATTGCGTCCACCCTCACAGACATCAAGGGGACCCTCGAGGAGAGGAAGACCCTGCAGGCCGAGCAACATGCCTGTCAACAGCGACACCAAGGACGGATGGAGGCAAGACAGGCTGAGCTTGTGGCGGTGCAAACGGACATGACCCGTGTACTCCGTCGGATTGCCGAAAACATGGGCAACCCTCCCTGTGCCACCAGGCGAAGAACATCACCACCCACAGGGAGGGATCAGGAGGAGGAGGATTCATCCGACGGAGCATCACAAGCATCGTCACGGCCTGCTTCTGAGGGTCCCCGCAGGAAGGTGGGTCGTCCACGCAAAAGACCGTGAGAGTCAGCGGAACATCACCATCTCCCAGGTCACCTGGCCTGGCACCTGGCCCTCTGACCCAACAGCAGCACATCATCACATGACATTCTCTGGCACATGGACTTGCTGGTCACTGTCTGACCAATGTTGACAAAGACTGTGGCATAGACTCTGATGACTTCCAATGGCAAGGATACCAACTCCACCTGTGAACTTTGGATTCTACACTCCCGCCAAGCACCTCTTGTCATCCCCCCAAACACGTACCCCACCACAAATAAAAATCATCACAATCACGAGATGATGCCGTCATTTTGCATTATTCCACTACATGTGTGTGTTGTAAAGTCAAACCATGCCTGATTTCAGAAGTAACTCCAACCATTCATACCCTGGGGTCTGAGTCTGGCACAGGACACACATGGGTCACAATGTATCATCCAATACAGACATGGAGCACCATACTCACCCGTGATGGGCCCAACCAGCTGAGGGGGTGCCCACACAACTGTGCCTACAGACCTATTTAGAAGAGCAACAGTCATGCGCAGAGGTCAGGGATCATGTGGAGTGTCCTGGGGTGCTACTCCCAGGTATGTGTAGACAGGTGGCAGAACCATGTCCTGCATGCTTGAGTCAGGTGGATGTGGAGAATGGTGGGCCGGCCAAGGTTGGATGCATGGAGATGGCACAATGGGGTGTTGGATCACAGTGCCACAAGGTTGTGTTGTGGTTGTGGGCTGCATCCTGAGTGTGTGCGTGGATTGAGAAGGTCATCCTGCAGCTGGCAGTGATCCATTCCCGCCATCTCTGTTGGACGTTGATGTGGCCTGGTCGCCGGATGTAGAAGCAGAGCTGTGCAGATGCACCCTGGATGTGGACAAGTATCATGGGAGTTGTAACGCACATGTCCGTAGAGTGCAGGGTAGGATGAGACACGGATGTCGTAGTTGACCTGGGGGATGGTCTCTCTTGCCTTGAGGTGGATGCAACTGGGGATCTTGTGCATAATGCAGAGTGTGCTGCAGCATGAGGCACAGATGCTGCTGATCAGCATAGCACATGTCAGCAAGCAATCCATGATGAACACCAGCTCGTTTGCGTGGACACTGGGTGCCCTTGCTGCAGGGCCTGCAGCAGCATGCGCCATGTCAAGAAAACAATGCCACAAGTTGCACACAAAGACAAGGATCTCAGGAAGGAACTATGCAAAAGGTGTATGTCAAGGAAGGAATGTCTGGTTCAACATGGCACACACACACACACAATGGATGCACATGCAGCACAGTGGCCGTCGTGGAGACTGACATGCCACAATACCTACACAGCCATGGACATCATGCACAATACAGATTCTAATCCCTGACAAACAGCTTGCATCTTGCTACTCTACACATAGACTTATATGCACTATCTCTGATAACTATGCCAGACATGCCGCATGCACAGTGGCAACAGACCACCATTGACAGAGATGAGGCACCTTGGAGGCAGAGGGACACCTTTATTAGTCATGTGTGTCGGAATGCTAATGCAACTCTGTCAACACATACACAGGTCATGTGGATGAACATGTGGGACCGACACTGGCACCCCCCTTTGCACCACAGATGCTGGAAATCCATAGAACTGGCACACAAGTGACGGGTTACAGCTAAACACCCCCTGCTGCTCACGGAGAGGCTGCTATACACCATTAAGCCTCTAATGGGGAAGTCACACACCATGTCAACCCGGTGCAACCCGTATGTTTCCGAGGGCAGTGTTACACACATTGATGGCTTCATCACAATCCACAATCCCATTACAGATGACTGTCACCAAGTCTGACCATCAATTCAGGTGAATTCAGCTCCATGTCATGTGCCCCATGGTGATTCTACATGTATGCAAAGTATCCAAACATGAACAGGAGCAGTGCACACACATTCAAAACAAATACCACTCCCAAAAAGCCGTGCTGCATCCCTTACCCTAAGGAGATTTTCAAACTTGTCCGTGCATGTAACGCTGATTCAGCACATGTTGCTGTGTTCATGAGGAATAGCAGGAGCACAACAATGCCACCAGCAGACAGCATGCGCTAGTACCTGTGGATGAGAGACACACCAGAAGTCAGCCAATAGAAGCACATCCGCATGCATGTGCATGTACTCGACACGTATAAGGTTGTCAACATGCTAGGTGACAATGTGACTCTGGAAAAACATTCTTCTATTGCACCATCACTAGAGTGACACATCCAAACACACCTCTGACTCACTTGGCAGACATGCAGATGGACACACACATTGCAACACATGCCACACACGGCCTAATGCGTGCACACTCAGACACTGGAACTCACCACTAAGCAAAGAAGTTGCGTATGAGCCGACTCCGGATGTCCTCTACCGCCTCCTCCTCCTCCACATCACTTGCCTCGTGACCAAGCCCTTCATCCTCCACGGGTGGATGGTCCTGCTCATCCGGATCCAGGATGAGTGGCACAGCTTTCTCCACTGCCATGTTGTGCAGCATGCAGCACACGAGGAAGATCTTGCAGACCTTCACCGGTGCATATGGGAGTGTGCCACCGGTCTTGTGGAGGCAACGGAATCGGCTCTTCAGGAGGCCAAACGTCCTCTCTATCACTCGCCTGGTCCGCCCATGGGCGTTGTTGTAGCAGTGCTCGGCAGCCGTGCTGGGGTTGCGGAGAGGCGTGATCAGCCATGGCATGTTGGGATAGCCAGCGTCCCCTCGTTGGAAACATCATGGACAAAAGTGGGTCAGGAGAAGCAGTAAGACAGGAAGATGACGTTACATACAGGACTGCCAGAGTATACCCACCAACAATACATGCTCGTTCATTGCGCAGCTGCAGCATCATTTCAGGCACCCTGCTACGCCTCATGATGTAGGCATCGTGTGCTGATCCTGGAAAACGAGCACAGACATGTGATATCACCATGTTGGCAAGACACACCACAAGGGCATTAATGGAGTGGTAATGCTTGCGGTTCCTATACGCTACCTCCTGTGCCTGTGGTGGTACCAAAGCCACATGTGTTCCATCTATGGACCCAATGACATGGGGCATCCCTCCCAGGGCATAGAACTCACGCTTGACACCTGTCAACTGCTCAAGAGTTGGGAATTTAATGAACTCATCCAGGTGATCCAACATGGCCTCTAAAAAATCATGCAGAACACGGCTGAACATGGTTTGGGACATGCCACCAACATGAGCAATGGTATATTGAAAGGTACCCGTGGCAAAGAAATGTAGGGCTGCCATCACCTTCATCTTGGGTGTCAGTGCAGTAGGATACCTGTGTAGCGGTTGGAGGTGTGGTGCCAGCCGTGTCGTCAAGTCCTCAATCAACTGTTGGGGGAAGCGGTAGCGGCGTATACAGTCACGTTCCCTCAGGGCAGCCAAGTCTGGCCTTGGTCGGGGGAGAGGCGGAGCCCTGCAGTGAATTTGAAGGGACAACGAAGAGTGAGTACAGTACACCACCAATGTCAATGTACTGAGCACATGTTCAACAGGCAATACACATATGCTACATACAGAGTCAGGTCTGTGCAATATGCCCTGGACACGTATGCCAGGCAGGTGACACTCCTACCAAGAGCCAGCTACAAACGTCGATTCTCAACCTCAATATGCCATGCCATGAAACTAGCTGTGGGCCAGTGTAAGTGAACAGGCAGACGCATTACAGGAGTTACAGACATCCACATATGTGCAGAAGAAGGATGTTCATTGTACAGACAGGTTGCGGAACACTAGATGCACAGGTCACATGTCATAGAAAAAGGACAGACCACACACCTTGCCATGAAGGAGTACATGTCAAGACTGATCACACATACATTGAGAGTATGCAGATATGTCCTTGTTTTGAAACTCTGTGTCGATGCATACATACACACCTTACGTCGGATTACACATGTGGGCTGGTGAGCGTAACAGTGTGCCATGCTCATCTACACACAGACACATGTTGGTTGCAGCAACTGCCGATGCATTTGACCAAACACCTGCAGCAAACCTATGGGAACACATGACACACACATGACATAGTTACAGCATGCAACGCGGGCATTCACATGTCAGGGGTAATATTCCGTGTACCTGGCATCAGGGGACAGTTGCAGGTGTCGGTGACTGTGCCATGCCAGTGATGCATGGCTCAACAAGTCTGTACTACATGCACACATGTCAAAGGAGTGAAGGGGATGTGTGGCACATAGGGCACCATCACACATGACATGTGTACACAGCTCATCATACTTTTATTTGCTTCACACCTCAGGAGTAATGTGCCACATCACAGCCTGACACACCTGTGCCCGACACATGCAGTACTGCACAGACAATGCCTTGATGTCCAGCCTTGGCCAAGTATGACAGCTCTATTCCTGTCTGTGTGCCGCCTGTCACCACTGTCAGGTGTGAAACGCACCGTACATACGCTCTGAGGGCGTGTGTAGGGTCCCTATCACTATGGGAGTGCTGGCGTATGCGTTCGCCATAGTGATACGGACTGTACACGCGTGTGTAGGGTCCCTATCACTATGGGAGTGCTGGCGTATGCGTACGCCATAGTGATACGGACCGTACACGCGTATGTAGGGTCCCTATCACTATGGGAGTGCTGGCGTATGCGTACGCCATAGTGATATGGACCGTACACACGTGTGTAGGGTCCCTATCACTATGGGAGTTCTGGCGTACACCATAGTAATACGACCCATACACACGTGTGTACGGTCCGTATTACTATGGAGTACGCATACGCCAGCACTCCCATAGTGATAGGGACCCTACACACGCGTGTACGGTCCGTATCACCATGGCGTACGCATACGCCAGCACTCCCATAGTGATAGGGACCCTACACACGCGCGTACGGTCTGTATCACTATGGCGTATGCATGCGCCAGCACTCCCATAGTGATAGGGACCCTACACACGCGTGTACAGTCCGTATCACTATGGCGTACGCATACGCCAGCACTCCCATAGTGATAGGGACCCTACACACGCGTGTACGGTCCGTATCACTGCATTTGGAGTGCCCTAGGGCCGTGGAACGGACCGTACCTGTGTGTAAATATTGAAATAACATAGGGGACACATGAGGGACAAGTATAAGGGCCTAAATGCATGCTGGTTGTCATGGAGACCGAGTTTAAAGTTTGAATTATTGCATCAGGTGGCCAGCAGAAGTCGGTTGGAAACAATATACTTTGTTGCAAAGTGGTTGTTGACTTGACATCATGCTCAATTTTTAAACCATGCAAAGCCACTCACTGGGGTAGGTTTAAAGGGATTGGAGGAAACGTAGGATGCTAATGT
The DNA here is from genome assembly GCF_964204655.1 of Triturus cristatus. Classification (NCBI taxonomy): domain Eukaryota; kingdom Metazoa; phylum Chordata; class Amphibia; order Caudata; family Salamandridae; genus Triturus; species Triturus cristatus. Next base: position 793,439,528 of record NC_140589.1, read on the forward strand.
GACTGACCAATCACTCTGTACTCCTGTAAAAGAAACAGGCCAGCAAGGCAGATATAAGGCAGTCAGGTCCCATGAGAGAGCACTTGCCTGCACATCCTTTCATTCCACAATACTGCTGCTGCTCGTGATTCCTCTGGCACCATGTCCAGGTCTGTGGAGAGGGCCCAGCCATTCACCATGGAGGAGAATATGGCGTTGGTGGATGTGATCCTCCCACAGCACACCATGCTGTATGGTCGACCAGGGGAGCAGGTGAGTGCTGACTCCACTAGCTTAGACTGTGCCCCTTTTTTGTGACTGTGACTCCTGGCATTGTGTCCCTGTGTGACAGACATGCAATGTTGTTTAGAGTGGGTCCCAGGGTGGGGAAGGCCTCATGTCTCCCATGCAGAGCATGCTGTAGTTCCTGTGTGCACTCCTCACTTGCATAGTGCTTACTGTGACAATCAATGCATGGTGCATGCCACATTCTGCCTGGCTACTCCTCCTGGGAATGTTGTTGCTACAGTCCTGATGTGATTCTGTGGTCCCCCCAGTGTGACAGGTGACAGTACCCATAGATGTGTGTTTGTTTAGTGTACATGTGCTGAGAGTGTCCAAATGATGAGTTCATCCCCTGGACATTGGTGTGTGTGTGTAAGTCCCCTGTCATGTGGGTGAGTGCATATGGGGAGTGTTGCACACCAGCTGCATGAGGGAGGGATATACCCTGCCCATGTGATGTGAGCAGGGAGCAGTGCTGTGTGACTGCCGTGCTGAGCCAGCCCCACACCTGTGACACCCCCCAGTCTAGTGGCACATGGGCAGAGTGAGGTTTGTACCCGCAGTTGGCAATGGCAGGTGATTGTCCTGTGCCTGTGTGTGTCTGTGTACTCTGCTGAGGTTGCGTCAGTGGGCTGGGGCATGTGACTGCTTTGAGGTGCCGGCGATAATCCTTGTGTAGCTGTTGATGCACAGTGTGATCCAGGATCATTAATTGTGTCGCACCCCTCATGCCACCTGTGTACTTTCAATGCCACGTAATGCATTTTGCCTTCCCCAGAGGATAATGTCCCTATGACAAAGGCGCAATGAGTTGCCTGCATAACATAGCCTGTTCAAACAAGACAAATTGTTAATATGTGTGTCTCTGTGTCTCTGATCAGGTGTATTAAAATATTCTCACTTTTGCATCCTCACAGGTAGGCGTCCATGCCAAGGGGGAGATATGGAAGCAAGCCGTCAGTGCCGTGAGGATGACAAAGGGTCGGAAGCGGCGCCTAGCCCAGGTGAGGAAACGCTGGCAGGATATCCGGTGCTGGACGAGGAGGATTGCACGGGTCCTGCTGGGGGACTCACCTGAGAGCCAGAAGAACCGTGGGTGCCGGCGTCTGGTGCTGGCGGTGGTCTTCCCCGACTTGGATAGGCGCTTACAGGAGAAGCAGCAGCAGGAAGAGGGTAGGTACATGTGTGGTTGTTGTGTGTCACCAGCTTTTGGAAGTGTGCAGTTGCATGGATACACTGCCAGGGTTTAAATGTGCAGTGCATTACCAGTTCCCCAAAGTAAACCGGTGCTGTTCTTCCTCCCTTCCCCTCCTTGCCATGTGTTCCCTGGTCTGTGTGTAGTCACTCTTGCACAAGGTAATCTAGGCTGGCAGTTAATCCAAGTGCCCAATGCTTGCAGCATCATGTGTGGGGGTGGTGTGTAACAGGTTTTGGGACCTTGGCTGTGCCCTGGCCAGTTCAGTCATTGTGGGGTCCATGTCAGTTGGCACTGATGGTGAGTCCCGACATAGGAGTGTGTCTTAAAAGTGTACTGCCTTACAGCATGCATGTCCAATGTTGTGCCCTCTGACATGATGTGCATGAGTGGGAGTAATGCATAGTGCAGGGACAGTTGCTTCAGTTGCAGTCATATCCATCCAGGACCATGGAGGAGTGTGGCCACTACCGTGCCCTGGGGCACCTTTTCCTAGGTATCATGTGTGTCATCCAACAATGTGGACATTCTCTGTGTCTTCGGCATAGGTTGGGCTCTGTGGCATTGTACCCTGGCCTCATCTGTATTTACGTAAACTGTGCTACATGTGTCCACTGTACAGTGTGACCCAATTTTGCATGTGCATACTCACAGTGGGCAGTGCCTGTGTGTCTTGGTACGACAATCTGATGATGGTTGATTGTCAATGATATATGTGGACAGGCGCACCAGGGGTAGTTTGTGTACAATCAGGATTTAGTGCAGGCCATGTGTTTTTATCCCAGAGTAAGAGGTGTAAGTACTTCCTCTGTCTCAATCACATTGTCTCAGGTAGGGGGTGGTTTGTGCGGGCAAGGCATACATGTAAAAATCTGAAGTCTCCTTGCTAGGTCTGGCCTGTGTGTGATGTTTGTCTGGACATACACTCAAGGTGCAGTGACCCAGTCATGTTGGGCATGGTTTAATGTATCAGCTTTGCAGCATGTGCAAAAAGTTAATAGACATGGTTCCTGCTCATCCCTTTTTTGGCAACACTGTGTGGTGCAGATGCTGTGCACGATTGTCCCCAGAGCCTGGCTCCTCTGTCCAATTTGATATCAAGTAATTTGCTGTTGTGTCATGCTCTCCATTGTTTCTCAGTGGCATGGTGGGTCAACCAACTGTGTGTTGCAGGGCCTACATATGTACCTTGTATTGTAGATGTTACTCATGTTGCTTTTCAGGCTATGCACTGTGACCTATGTAGATTTGACTCATGTGACATATGTATACAGGTGTCTGATTATTTCCTGTCTCTTCAGCTTGCCCACAGCATCGTCGGGGGACTCTGAGGGAGACACTGGCATGGACCGTGAGGAGGGATCGAGCACCAGTGCTGTCTTGTCTGGTGCATCGAGTGGCACGGAGGCCGAGGGGAGTGAGGCGGAGGACCTGTCCAGTCCCACCACCGACTATGACGCTGACGGGTCCGAGGCTGAGCTCCCAGAGGGGGCGGAGGCAGCTCCCACAGCTGAAAGCAGTACTCAATCTGTACCCGCCCCCTCCATTCCCATCACCGGCCTCCCACTTGCTCGGGTCCCTTCCCGCCGTGCTAGGTCACCACGTGTGTCCTTCTTGCCAGGCACCGCACCCCCTGCCCCTGTCTCCACTGCTGCTGTGAATGCCGAGTCTGTGGACATCCTGCGCCAGTTGCAGGTTGGTCAGACTGCGATGCTTAATGCCCTCCATGGCCACACCCGAGTGCTTACCCAGATGGAGGCATACATGGAGGGCATCTCAGCTGCGCAGTCTGATCAACGCCAGTTGCTGAGGTCCATAGACTCGACACTGACTGCAGCAGTGGATCTCCTGCAGCGCTGCGTCCCCCCCTACCCCTGCACCATCCACACTTCCCACTCCCATGCCTGTCCCACGCACACCCAGACGTCACCATGCACGCACCCCACCAGACACAGGCACCACACCACCAGGGAAGGCCAAGCGCACACCTCCTCTCACGCACACACAGGGTGAAGTAGGCACACCCACTGGGTCGGGGGGCAAACGGAAGACACGCAGCCACAGTGGGAGTCCACATTCCTCACAACCCACCCCCCCCCGAATCCACTCCCCTCAGCTCTCCTGGCCATGATTCCAACAAAGATTCCTTCATGGCCGCTCTGTCCCTGAGCCCCAAAGTGACACCACCCCGCAAGCGGTCAAAGGAGTCCCCGGTCAGGGTGGTTGAGTCCCCCCCCCTGTCCACACCCTCCCCCAGTAGCGCTGCAACCCATCCCTCCCACCCCCCCCCCTCCTTGGGGCCTGTGGTTCCTTCGGGTGCAGGGGAGACGCTGGGGGACCTTGCAACCGTGTGCAGCGCCATTCTCACCACCACCTTTGGCGCTGCCCCACCCCCTGTGGTGGAGTTCTCCGTCCCTGCACCCACAACACTTACCCTTGCCCCTCCTCTCCCTGCGGTGCCTGGTCCTTCCCCCCACATGATGCCCCCCCCCCTGTGGAAGCAAAGGAGGTATGAACTGTGCAGGCAAGCTAGGGGACACGCGTCCCTATGTGTCCCCCACCAGGAATTGGACTATGGACTGCCCTATGGGCCTTGTACATATTGAACTTTTATTAACAATTTTTTCTTTTAATGCTGAATAAAGCAATGTTTTATTTTTCCTTTGTACACTACTGCTTTTCTGGTATTGCTGTTGGTGGTGCTGCTCCATGATTTGGGGTGGTGATAATGTGTTAGGTGTCTGGGAAATGTTGTAGTGTGCTGCTCATGGGGTGGACCCTGGTATATGTGTGCCATCACAAGGGCTCTGCAAATAATCTTTGGTCATGTGTGTTCTTACTGTATGGTGAAATTGTCCCAAGGTGTGTTCCTTCCTCTGTGGACCCTGACATATTCCCTGCAGGGTGTTTCCAATATGTTGTGCTGAGCTGTGTCTACATTTCCTTGGTGTGTGACGGATCCGTTCAACTTTGGCCATGCATGCTGGGCAATGTCTCCACCTGCATCATTAGTGGCATCCTTGATGGTCACTTGTTAGAAGGCGACCTCAGAGGGGCCCGGAGGGGGCCCTGACTGCCCTGAGACCCACCCTCGAGGTATCGTAGCCGGGCACTGGCGGGAGACTCCTCAGGGGAGGAACCTCGTATCTAGGATCGCACACTCGGCACCGCACGACAGAGAGACACCACACGAGGAGTTCTTAAGAGCGAATCTTTATCAGATCGGAGTGGTAAGATCTTTATGATCAGCAAGGCAAAATATATACAAGTAGAGCGCGGGCTCACAAAGTCTTGGAGGGGGGTTAGGAGGTAGCGGGACAGTCTTTGGGGGTATGGATCAAATGCAGGAGCGTATCCGGCGCACAGCTCACAATCCTCGAGCTGGGGGATACGCCTGTTGTCGTGGGGTCCGGCGGGACCAAGGGAGTCTGTGGGCGCTGCGAGATACTCAGCAGGCTCGAGTACAAATTCGGAGGTCTTACGATCTTCAGGGAGCCGCGAGTCACTCAGCAGGGCTCAAGCACAAGTTCGGAGGTCTTACGATCTTCAGGGAGCCGCGAGTCACTCAGCAGGGCTCAAGCACAAGTTCGGAGGTCTTACGATCTTCAGGGAGCCGCGAGTCACTCAGCAGGGCTCAAGCACAAGTTTGGAGGTCTTACGATCTTTCAGGGAGCCGCGAGTCACTCAGCAGGGCTCATGTGTTTCCAAGGCGAATCTGCCGGACAGTCCCAGAGCACCCCTTGTTATAGGGCGACTCCTCTTTGATGTCCGGAGTCTGTGCAGGCAGGGGTCTTGTCACCTGGGGGTCGCTTGTTGGGGGTTTCCTGCCATTGTCCTTTGATCCTTTCAGGGCCGGGTCGGGAGGAGCCCCAGACACCCAGCAGGCGTGGAGCCAGCCCTCGGGGAGGCCGGCGGGTCGATCGAAAACCACCTTCCCAGGGAAGCGCAGAGGTGTGATGGAAACTGCTCCTCCCTTTCTCATCCCAAGGGGGAGCGCGATGTCCTCCAGCCGGAGTGGCGCCTGTAGGCTAGGGTCGCGCTGGGGCCGGGGGGCCATCTTGGTGCATGAAGTGGGCACGCGGGCCCGGGGTGGCCTGAAGGAGGAAGGCCTACGGACGGGGGAAGTCCGGGTCGGGTGTGTGTGTTCTGGTGGGAAGGATCGGCCAGGCCAGGGGCTCGGGGCTGGTGTGAGGTGCAGGGGTCAGGTCTGACTATGTTACGAGGGCCGGGTCTAACATCACTGTGCTTGTGTATGGAGTTTATTGACATTACTTCATGTGGACATGTTCCCTTTTACACACTATGCATGTGTGTACTCCCAGCCTCGCACACATGTGTTACGTGTTCTGCAGGGTCTTTGGGCACCTGACTGACATTTGTGGCCATTGTATCTGTGGGTACTCCACCCTTTTCTTTCCATGGGCACTGCTGGGAGGACTCTGCACCCACCCCTCCTATGTCTGGGCACTGCTTGGAGGACTCTGCGCCCACCCCTCCTATGTCTGGGCACTGCTGGGAGGACTCTGCACCCACCCCTCCTGTGTCTGGGCACTGCTGGGAGGACTCTGCACCCACCCCTCCTGTGTCTGGGCACTGCTGGGAGTGATAGGCACCCACCCCTCCTATGTCTGGGCACTGCTGGGAGGACTCTGCACCCACCCCTCCTGTGTCTGGGCACTGCTGGGAGGACTCTGCGCCCACCCCTCCTATGTCTGGGCACTGCTGGGAGTGATAGGCACCCACCCAACCTATGTCTGGGCACTGCTGGGAGTGATAGGCACCCACCCCTCCTATGTCTGGGCACTGCTGGGAGTGATAGGCACCCACCCCTCCTGTGTCTGGGCACTGCTGGGAGGACTCTGCGCCCACCCCTCCTATGTCTGTGCACTGCTGGGAGGACTCTGCGCCCACCCCTCCTGTGTCTGGGCACTGCTGGGAGGACTCTGCACCCACCCCTCCTGTGTCTGGGCACTGCTGGGAGGACTCTGCGCCCACCCCTCCTATGTCTGGGCACTGCTGGGAGGACTCTGCACCCACCCCTCCTGTGTCTGGGCACTGCTGGGTGGACTCTGCGCCCACCCCTCCTATGTCTGGGCACTGCTGGGAGGACTCTGCGCCCACCCCTCCTGTGTCTGGGCACTGCTGGGAGGACTCTGCACCCACCCCTCCTGTGTCTGGGCACTGCTGGGAGGACTCTGCGCCCACCCCTCCTATGCCTGGGCACTGCTGGGAGTGATAGGCACCCACCCCTCCTATGTCTGGGCACTGCTGGGAGGACTCTGCGCCCACCCCTCCTATGTCTGGGCACTGCTGGGAGGACTCTGCGCCCACCCCTCCTGTGTCTGGGCACTGCTGGGAGTGATAGGCACCCACCCCTCCTATGTCTGGGCACTGCTGGGAGGACTCTGCACCCACATCTCCTGTGTCTGGGCACTGCTGGGAGGACTCTGCACCCACCCCTCCTGTGTCTTGGCACTGCTGGGAGGACTCTGCGCCCACCCCTCCTATGTCTGGGCACTGCTGGGAGGACTCTGCGCCCACCCCTCCTGTGTCTGGGCACTGCTGGGAGGACTCTGCACCCACCCCTCCTGTGTCTGGGCACTGCTGGGAGGACTCTGCACCCACCACTCCTGTGTCTGGGCACTGCTGGGAGGACTCTGCGCCCACCCCTCCTATGCCTGGGCACTGCTGGGAGTGATAGGCACCCACCCCTCCTATGTCTGGGCACTGCTGGGAGGACTCTGCGCCCACCCCTCCTATGTCTGGGCACTGCTGGGAGGACTCTGCGCCCACCCCTCCTGTGTCTGGGCACTGCTGGGAGTGATAGGCACCCACCCCTCCTATGTGTGGGCACTGCTGGGAGGACTCTGCACCCACATCTCCTGTGTCTGGGCACTGCTGGGAGGACTCTGCACCCACCCCTCCTGTGTCTGGGCACTGCTGGGAGGACTCTGCACCCACCCCTCCTATGTCTGGGCACTGCTGGGAGTGAAAGGCACCCACCCCTCCTATGTCTGGGCACTGCTGGGAGTGATAGGCACCCACCCCTCCTATGTCTGGGCACTGCTGGGAGTGATAGGCACCCACCCCTCCTGTGTCTGGGCACTGCTGGGAGGACTCTGCGCCCACCCCTCCTATGTCTGGGCACTGCTGGGAGGACTCTGCACCCACCCCTCCTGTGTCTGGGCACTGCTGGGAGGACTCTGCACCCACCCCTCCTGTGTCTGGGCACTGCTGGGAGGACTCTGCACCCACCCCTCCTGTGTCTTGGCACTGCTGGGAGGACTCTGCGCCCACCCCTCCTATGTCTGGGCACTGCTGGGAGGACTCTGCGCCCACCCCTCCTGTGTCTGGGCACTGCTGGGAGTGATAGGCACCCACCCCTCCTGTGTCTGGGCACTGCTGGGAGTGATAGGCACCCACCCCTCCTATGTCTGGGCACTGCTGGGAGTGATAGGCACCCACCCCTCCTATGTCTGGGCACGGCTGGGAGGACTCTGCACCCACCCCTCTTGTGTCTGGGCACTGCTGGGAGGACTCTGCACCCACCCCTCCTGTGTCTGGGCACTGCTGGGAGGACTCTGTGCCCACCCCTCCTATGTCTGGGCACTGCTGGGAGGACTCTGCGCCCATCCCTCCTATGTCTGGGAACTGCTGGGAAGACTCTGCACCCACCCCTCCTGTGTCTGAGCACTGCTGGGAGTGATAGGCACCCACCCCTCCTATGTCTGGGCACTGCTGGGAGTGATAGGCACCCACCCCTCCTATGTCTGGGCACTGCTGGGAGGACTCTGCACCCACCCCTCCTGTGTGTGGGCACTGCTAGGAGGACTCTGCACCCACCCCTCCTGTGTCTGGGCACTGCTGGGAGGACTCTGCACCCACCCCTCCTGTGTCTGGGCACTGCTGGGAGGACTCTGCACCCACCCCTCCTATGTCTGGTCATGTACGCTCGGGACATACACGGGTGGGGGTACGCTCCGTACATGCACGGGTGGGGTGTGGGTACGCTCCATTCATACACGGGTGGGGGTACGCTCCGTCCATACACTGGTGGGGTGTGGGTACGCTCCATTCATACACGGGTGGGGGTACGCTCCATACATACACGGGTGGGGGTACGCTCCATACATTCCCGTACCCACGCTCTGCAGGCCTGGGTACGGCCCGTACCCATGCCTTTGGAATGTGGGTACGGTGCGTACCACCATTGTTGGGGTGCCGTAGGGGTCCGCATCGTACCCAGGCCTTAAGAGCGTGTGTACGGCTTGTACCACGCGTACCCCTACGTCACTCCAACAATGGCGGTACGGCCCGTACCCACGCTCTTCAGGCCTGGGTACGGTGTGTACCCCTACGTCACCCCATTGGGGGTCCGCACCGTACCCAGGCCTGAAGAGCGTGGGTAAGGGCCGTACCGCCATTGTTGGAATGACGTAGGGGTACGCGTGGTACGACCCGTACCCACGCTGTTAAGGCCTGGGTACGGTGCGGACCCCCAATGGGGTGCCGTAGGGGTACGCACCGTACCCAGGCCTTCAGAGCGTGGGTACGGGTCGTACCACGCGTACCCCTACATCACCCCAACAATGCTGGTACGGCCCGTACCCAGGCCTTTAGAACATGGGTACGGGCCATACCGCCATTGTTGGGGTGACGTAGGGGTGGGCGTGGTACAACCCGTACCCACGCTCTTAAGGCATGGGTACGGTACGTACCGGAATTGTTGTGTTGCCGTTTCGCGTCAACATCCACTTCCGTTGTGGCGGACGCTGGCGTTGCTGGACACGCCCCCACCCCCTCGAGGTGACCAGGTCCTGCAGGTCAGGTATGTCCAGGGCATGTCTGATTTGGGACTTGAGTGGGGGTTATGTGTCCTGCCCCTGCCCCCCCCCTTTGCCCCTGGGTGTTGTTCTGACCTTCTGCGGCATCTGCGTCGGTTCCTGTAGAGCAGGTGGACTGCTATGAGGGCTGGGATGACACGTAGGTTCGGGTCCATGGCTGTCTGTCGCGTACAGGTGCTCCTTGTGCGCATCGTCCTGATTTCCCGGCAGTTTTTGGCAGCCGGAGAATATAATCCGTGCGGGGTGACGTCGGTGCGGATCGTACTTCCTGGTTCGTGAAACGAAGCCTGAATGTGTCCCGACGTCACGTCGGCGCTTTCCCGGATCACATTTGTATGTATATTTTCGTCGGTCGGTGTTTTGTACGATTCGTACGGAAATAGTGTTTCCATGCGAATCGTACTTGCATTTTTGTAATGTTTTTTGGCCGGGTACGAGTCGGACGGAGAAAATGCTCCGTCCGACGGTTCGTACCCGTTTTCTCCAGGATCGGAATTGACGCCTTAGTGTGTCTACTGTCTCCAATCCTGCAAGGTAGGATATCTTGCCACAGCTTCTGGGTTGGACATCGAGCTGTATAACTTTGGAAGTTGAGCTTTCAGTCTAGAGGCAAACTGATTAATTTGACATAGACCCACTTCAGTACATTTTCAGGTCCAGCCTCCAGTCACTGACACCCTTCAGGTATCTGGAGTACACATATGCTATACAATTGGACTACTTAAGTAGAAGCTCCACCCTCACTGAGATCTGATGGTACAGGCATAAGGTAAAATAATCTTTCACCAGCTCTGCTAGTGTTCCCTAGATGGTCGAGGTACCTGTTGGTGGGTCCATTGTCTACTTACAGCAGGACACAGCATGGCACGTTGCTCTGTCTCTCACTAGGTATCTAATTTTGAAGGACCCAATCAGAAGTTCCAGACAATTAATTTTGAGATTTTGTTCCTCTCCAGTCCACTTTTAGCATTTTTAATTGTCTCCAAACCATTTCCAATGTGAAAGCATCTTGTTCTGTCTCCAGATTCAGACTTGTTTCAAAGGTATAATGTAGTTACATTTCACGCCTATGTGTTGTAATCACAAAAATAATGAGTTATTTGCTTTCTCTGACAGAATCACTGAATCCATATATGATACACTCTTTTGAAATTGGAGGGTCTTCAACCTCTGGATGCCTCCATAATGAAATACTTCTGGGAATATGGCTTGAATCGAAGATGCAAGCAGGGCTACAATCTATGCCAGATGGCTCAACAAAATTGTGTTTACACTGCACAAATTACCATTAGTGTTTGAGATGTTGCAAGTAATTGCAACACCTCGTTTATACAGTGTGAAAGGGTATGGATCCATTGTGACACCCCTCACAGAACTTACCTCCAACAAGATGCCCAAGAAAGTGAACTGGACAGTTGACTGCCAAAAGGTTTTTGACACCCTAAAAGAGGCAAAGTGCTCCTACTCTCAAGGCTCCAGATTACTCAAATCAGTTCATTGTGCTGACTCATGCCTCTGTGCTAGGTAAAGGAGCGGTCCTATCCCAGACAAATGATGATTGACAAGACCAACCTGTTGCTTTCATAAGCAGAAGGCTACTCCCCAGGAAACAGCGCTGAAGTCTTATTGAGAGGGAGGCCTTTGCTATGGTTTGATCACTGAAGAAGATAGGACCATACCTGTTTGGTTCTCACTTCCTAGTTCAAACTGACCACAGACCTCTCAGATGGAAGATGCAGATGAAAGGAAACACAAAACTTTTGAGGTGGTCCATCTCCCAACAGGGAATAGACTTTACAGTGGAACATAGACCTGGGACTGCCCATGCCAATGCGGATGACCTTTCCTAATTTTTCAACTTAGGCAATGAAGATTCTCTTGGGAAAGATTAGTCTCATCCTCTTTCATTTGGGGGGGGGATGTTGTGTAGGAAAGTGCCCTTTTTTGGCATGGTCGCTTTCCACTTTTCGCCCAACCTTTGATACAATCAGACTTGATGGGACCTGGGTCCCTGCCAATCAGGATCCCAGGGACTGTGTTCTTCCCATAACTGTACATTTGTACCCACAATTGGCACCTCTCTGGCCACAGGTTAGCCCCTTGTAAAAGGTACCATTGGTACCAAGAGCACTATGAACAGATAAGGCCTCTAAGGGCTCCAGCACCTCTTGTGCCACCCTCAGAGGCCCTGTACATTAACACTCACACACTGCTGTTGCAGGCTGCATATTTTGGTGCACACATGGCACACATCCCTGTGTGCCATGCCTACAACCAACTGCCCGAGGCCTAGGTAAGCCACCTCTCTGGCAGGGTGCACTAGCCCTCAGGTGAGGGTACAGGGGTACAGTGACAGAAGCCCTGTACCCCACAGTGTCTAAGTCCATTCTTAGACATTGTAAGTGTAGTAAAGCCATAAAGAGTATATGTTCTGGAAGTTGATCATTACGAACTTTACAGCTCCATAAGGGCTTTATTAAAACCTGGGAAGTTTGGTAGCAAACTTCTGATCACATTAAACCCACACTGATGCCAGTGTGGGATTTAATGTAAAATGCACTCAGAGGGCATCTTAGTGATGCCCCCTGAAAATCGACCAGCCCTGATGTGGTTCCTGACTGGCTGCCCGCCATTTGCCACCACCAGACAGTTTTCTGGATCCCTGGATAGAGAGTCTCTGCTCTCTGGGTCCAGAAACGAAGCCCATCCTGGACAGAGGTACTATGCCTCCTCCCGCAGATGGGCTGGGTCCACAAAGGGGAAGCTTCAAAGGCCTGCCGCCTTTGGAAGCTGTCACTGCCTTTTGCTGTCCCCAGCAACTGGCTCCCACCGTTTCTGCCCCGCAATTTGGACGGGAGAATCGGCAGGAAAACCAAGCTAGGAAGAGAGGTGTGTCTACCTTTGCCAACACCACCCCTCAGGTGGGGGAGGCGAGGTGTGTCACACATCTCATTCCCCTCTGTCTTGAAGATGAGGGGACTCAGCCAATTAGGGAGAGGCTCATGCTCCCCTCTCACTGGAGGGTTGTATAATAGGGGGTGTACCCACCCAAAGGAAGGGGCCCACAGTTCCTGACCTGTACACCCCTTTTAACACCCCTAAATCTAGTATTTAGGGGCCACCCTAAACATTGCCTCATCAGACTCGAGGAAGAAAGCAGAAGGACCGAAGAGCAGTGCTGACCCTGGAAGAAGAGGACACCTATTGCTTTGGCCCCAGCCCTACCAGCCTGTCTAGACCTGCCTACAGGAAAGAAGTAAGCATGTCCAGCAGCCAGCAGCCTCCCAGAGCCCAGAGGACCAGCCATACAATCACCTTATAAATTTTGTCTCTCGTTAGCAACGGATTTGCTCAAATATAAGACTTCAAGACTAGAACCCGGACCCCGGCGGTCCCGCGGTCCTGCTCCACTTTGCATCCGGCTGCCGCGGCCTGAGTCTGAGTGGCCCAACACCATGAGGTGGTCTCCCCAGTAGTCCTGACCTGGGATCTAGTGACCCCCGACCTCCCACAAGCTTCGCGACTACACCTGCAGCCTCAACCTGAAATGTCCCCCAAACCGCAACTGAAGGTGGTAAGAAGACCCCGACCGACCGTAGATGGTCAGAAGAATCCAGCACCAAAGGACATCCCCGGCTTTGGGTGACCCCACCAACGGTGTCCAGGCATCCCCCAAGATCCCAGCTTACCTGTCCAGCTGGTGGTCGCTTTCAGGAAGTCTCTCTGCCCGAGGCTGCAGCCTCTTTTCTGAACTAAAGATCTCCATTGGTATCCACTGGGTCCCCGACGATGCCTTGGCACTCTGTACCTGGCCCTCCCTGTGCCTCTGGTGGTGCAGCTCCTGTGCTGATTGTTGGCCCTTGCAGTGCTGATATTAGCCCCAGGAGCTTTGATCCCACACCCAAGTGGCCTGCTCATAAGCAGCCCATGACTGAAGGCCCCAAACATTGGGCCCCTGCACTCTGCACCCGGCCGCCTCAGTGCCGGTGGGGGGGCACTTTGAGTGCCAACCTAGACCTCGGTGAACCTTAGTCCTCACCCCCAAAGCTTCCACTCTTAAGACACTTACTTACCTGTGAAACCGATAACCAGTTTTCTCCCATTGGAACCAATGCTATGTGCTTTTGTTCCTAAAAGGTTCTAAGTGTTGAGTTGATGTTTTGTATGGAGAAAAAGTAACAACACTGAAAATCCTAATAAGTCATGCTTACCTAGTATTGTGAGATCCCTGGTGTAGTATCTAGGCATGGACCCCCGAGTAGTCGATGTAATATAGAAGTAAACTAAAAGCAAACCAAAAGTAATTAGTTTGTAATTTTACCTGCTTTTCAAAACCTTATGAATTTTCAACTATTGCAAATCCGTTCCCAATTGCATTTCTGTGTACATGATTGTCATTGAAAGTATATTTTACCTACCTGTACCAAGTCCTGCTTGGTTCTAGAAATAAAACCTAAATATATATTTTGTTTACTTTTCCAATTGGCCTGGATTCTGTGTGTGTGGGTATGTTTAATTAGTCCTTGATTGAGTGAACACATAGATGATTAACACACCCTCTGGATAGGCCTAACTGCTTGCCCACACTACCACAAATAGAACTGTTTTTACTTACTAATTTAGCCTATGCATTACCTCTGGAGACTCCATGGAATCTGTGCACACTATACCTTACTTTGGTATAGTATATACAGATAAGCAAAAAAGGGGGGACCTGAGGAAATGTTTATAGACCAACAGGGACTGATTCCCCATGCTATAACTAGAAAACACAATAATGGTTCACTTGTTCTAATACATAAATAAAGTGTTGGGGTATCCCTTTCTCAGGATGATTCACCTCACCCACCTGAGGGTGGCATGCTTCATCATAGGGGATCTCCTTGGACTGCGAACCTAGTCGCAGTGCGGGCCACAACTCCCTCACTGAGAGGGAGGAGCTCAGGGATGTTTTTAGAGAGAGAGTGAGGTAGTCTAAACCTCTAGATGGGCATGGTGCAGTGAGGGGGCTAAGTGAAGAGTGTGAAGGTGATTAAAACTAGCTCAATGTAGGCCAATCAATTTAATAGTGCATACACCGGCTAGGATTAAAAGAAAATAACTGTGACAGAGGAGGAATCAATCTGTCAAAACTGAGTGAAAAAACGTCTACATGTTTCAGGTTAAGGCTCCATAAAAGATACAGCGGCCTTCATCAGGCCCAACAAAGTATAAAACATAGAGTACCAGTAACCACTTGTGTACTCTTGAGACAGTGGTACCAGAACTTTTATACCAAATCAGTAGATGGAGTGATAACTTACTCAGACTTTAGGCATATTGGTCATCAAATTCCCTAGAAAGGAAGACAAAAGAAAGTGTGTTTTAGCAATCAAACACACAACCCCTACTATGCAAATTTAAGAATACAGTGCATGTAATGTAAATAAGTACAAAATTAGCATGTAGCATCTTACCTGAATCGTTGGGTGAATGCATGAAATACCGTAAACCTTGGTACCAACAACTCAAGGCGGCATCCAGTTCCTGTAAAAGTGTACAAGGTGGTGATGGACAGTGACAAGAATTTATAGTCAATAATAGTCTCGCAAAGTTTATACAATGACCATTTTACTTGTCACACAGATAAGTAGACACAAAAAAATAATACGTGTAACTAACTTAGAAATATTTTGTCTCACTTAAACCGGGAAAACTAATAGCTCTTAATACAAAGCAAATATTGCACATAGCAGTGGTGACACGAACTAGAGAAATGGAGACAAGTCACATCAGACATGCTCTGTAGACAATAGATGCTCCACAACATGCTAAGAAATATAAGAAGTTGACAACGTTCTCTCAAACATAAACCTCGGTACCTGAAACAAAATCCAAGCGTACCTGTTAAAATGGAAGACGCGGTCCCAGTCACAGAATGGTGCAGGAATGGTGCAGGAAGCCGCAAATAAACTTCCGTGTACCCATCAAGCCACACACCCCAACTGGTGACGTGAGACATGCCGCATCACAGAGGGCAGTGGCGCGTCACCCAGAGCATGCTCGTAAACAGGACACTGGGAAATGTAGTCGAGCTGGCGTGCATACTAACAGCTTTCATTTAAGCAAAACAAAAACAGAGGAAAAATGAAGAAAATAGGAAGAAACAGATTGTTTCTATAGTCGATGGGCCGAGAGGCCATTAGCAATGAAAAAACCGTAAGAGAACTATAACTACAGCACCTCCTTGCATTTAGCAATATTGTAAGTTCTATATGCATATTGCAAATGTACAGTGCACATGGCTATTTGAATTGGACATGTTGGCAGAACGACCATGATAGTTGCAATATAATAAAACAGCTATGTCTCAACAATACAAACCCGCTGGAAACTCTTCAGTGTATTGTGTAAGAATGCAAATTGGTGTGTCCACGTTGGCAGTACTCCCATTGAGGAAAAGATGTGTACTACGTGCACAACATTGTGAACCAGGGGATCTTGTTGTTGAGTCCTCGACTATCACTTTTAAGTCGAAAGACCCAGCGTTGCTCCTTCTTCTTCAAAACTGTCCAGGTAAAATCATCCGGGCCATGAACCATGTCAAGAAAATGTGTTGTTAATTTGCAAATAGTTTTTCTACACAGGATTGTACTTTTGTGTTCTGGGGTATGTGTCTTGATCTTCCTTGTCATCATCCCCAGGTATCTCAGACCACATGGACAAGTAATGAGACAGATCAAATTATCAGAATTACAATTTGTATGATATTATGGTGTCCAC
Organism: Triturus cristatus; assembly: GCF_964204655.1. Lineage (NCBI taxonomy): Eukaryota > Metazoa > Chordata > Amphibia > Caudata > Salamandridae > Triturus > Triturus cristatus. Next base: position 793,455,593 of record NC_140589.1, read on the forward strand.
GGCCTGTCTGTCCCTATATCAATGGATGTAGTATGTGCTGTTTGTGCACAGACGTTACATGAGCCGCATGGAAAGTGGCCTTTTACAGGTTGGGCGCTCCAAATGGTGTTTCAATAGTCGCAGGCTTAGCACATGGTATAGTGTGTACCAATGAATCTCTCAGATTCATGCTACGTTTAAAGGCAAACATGGGTTTCGGGAGTGAATGTGTACCTTTACTTAAGATCTTCCAAGTTTTGTGAATGGATTTCTGAATCAGGCTCGATCTATTACTGAATGTGCTCACACATATCAAGCGATCAATGGATTTCCTCTGCAGACGTTCTTCAAGAAGGGCTTCACGGTTGATATTTCTAGCACGTTTCAGTGATTTCTTAACTATAGTCCCAAGGCGCAAAAATTGACCACACGGTGAATTTTCCCTCAGCGATTTGGGATGAAAACTAGTAGGGTTTCACCCCCCTCAACCAGTAACCCAATTTTCAACAGGAACTAGATGAAGGCAAATCGTGCCTCTTCTGTCCATGTCTGTGGTCCTGGGTTCATTTCATTTCTGCTCCTGTTGTGAGAAAAATATCATTCTGGTTCACAATAATTTCACCATAGAGGTGTTCAAAATACTTCTATTTGTGCACCTTGAACTACCTGCAGAACCCAATCATCCTTTATTAGTAGTTTCCAGCTGTGCAATAATATTTTAAATCTGGCTCCCAATTTTTCTTGGGAAAATGTGTTAGGTCCGCATCAGTTGCCTTTTGTGAAATTTCTCGCTTTGCAGAAATAGTATTTTTTAATGTGACCACTCCCGTTCTGCCTCTGGATGGGAAGAAGCAGCCAACAAGACTGAGTTGATCTGACCAACCAACATTCTTATCTGCAGACACTGTGAGGTTTGGAGACCTAGACCCTGCAAATGACTATTTGACGCTCCCCTGCCATGACCACCCCTTCCAAAAATACAGAGGCTGAAAGCATTTATTGATGTTTATACCTCTCTAAAACTTTTAATGTATTCACAAATGTTGATAACTCTTTCACCTTCACAAAGGGATCCTCGAATAACCAACCCACTGCTACTTTCCCTGTGTTAGGATTCCAGGTTTCCAAAACAGGTCTTAAATAATGCTAGTCTCAAGTGTCTCCCCAGATATAGATTGGATTGGTGAATGGAAAACCATTTTCAAAGATATACTCACTTGGGAAGAGAGGGGGGTATGGGGAAGAATGGAATCTCCAAACTGACCACAGCAGAAGCCAAAGTATGGACCTACAGCCACAGAGATATGATGGGTTGTCTGAGAATGGTCTCATAGAGTGGAATACAGCAAACACTGCAGGTCATACTGTAAGACATACTAGACCACCATAAGAACAGTCCTGAACAGAACCCTCCCCAATATTTTACTTGTTTCTCCAAAACAGAAGGCAGTGACAATGGCAAGAGTCATCGGGATACATCCCTCAAACACAGGAAAAGCAGAAGGGAGCACTACAGTCCAAAAAGGCAAAAGAAAAACAAGCAAAAAACTCCAACATCTAATACGAGGGAACCAACGGAACAAGATAAATGTGAGGGGGCAAAGCTGAGTACTACTTCTGTCAGTGGGCAGTGAAAGAGCAGGACTTTGCTTTTGAATCCTGCTTTTCGAAGGACCTCTAATGGCTTATGTGTGCTTCCCTCCTGTTCGAAGTCTTAAGGCCATCAAATACTTCACCTCCAGCATCCCTGAATTCCACTGCTGGGAGGTTTGACCTGCCAAGTGGTGCCAACTCCAGCTTTGGGCCCTTGGAGGTTGTTCCTACTGCAAAAGACTGCAAAATTGACACATCACCCTTCCAGCGCCTGTTTTTCTGACACAGCATCGCATTGCGGGAGAAGTGTCCATGTACCGCCACTACGCGGTTGAGGAAATTGATGCATCACTTGTTCACAGCCTGAAGAACAGCGCAACCCGAGTCCAGTGACCGTGTCTCTGACGTCCAAGACCACCGCAGTGACTCCGACACAAACCCTGCTGTACAGCTGAAAGAATTGATGCATCACCGGGCTGCAGCTGAAAGAATTGACACAGCACCTGTTTGCCTCCACCACCTTGACCTCCAACATGTCCGGATTTCCACACATCGCACCTTTGCGCAAAGTTTTCCACCACATCACCCGCAGACCAGAACCGTCTTTGGATTTCGACGCATCATTTCCCCTTACAGTCTGGAACCAATGCAGATTACGCTAATTAAATATCATCGAGCACAGCGCATACCCCGTGGCCTAAGGATAGCACAAAAACCATAATTGTGCAAGAACGCAAAATAATTTCAGGAGCGTTGGTATGCTATTTTGAACAAATGCTCCCTCGACCTAATTCTATTGATTATAGAAGAATTGTCAAATATCATTGAGGATTTATCAAAAGAAATAATAGATGTAACCAATGAACTCCTGTTAGAATGGGGAACCTCTGGTTGGCACAGGTAGGTACTTGTGACAAGCAGTGGTCCCGTCTTCTATTCAGGGCGAGAGAATTACCCCTTCAGAACAACCCCTGCTCACCCTATAGGTAGTGTGGCGCGAGCAGTCAGGGCTAAACTTCAGGGCGCTAGTCAGTTAAGCATTTATGATCACACACAGTAAACCACAACGAACCCCACAAACGGACGCCAGGCGTAAGTTGTATCAAAAATACAGATGCTTTATATAAAAGATTCTTTGTTACGCAGGCATGTACAAGACCATCAATAACGGTTGTGAAATGGAGGCCACAAGATGATAATTAGGCGCTGTTCTTTTCTTTGGTAACTTATTCGATCACGAGCGCTTCACAGGGCTCGGTTGAGTCGGTCCAGTCACGATGATGCGCAGTGCACTCGGGATACAGTGATACGGGGAAATCAGAACGTTGCGGACCCCGAGTCCGATAGAGAGTTCACTGTACCTGGGAACGTGCGATGTGCTTGGACGAGTCTTCGGGGGAGATGCAGGTTCTGCACCTCGCGGGTCTTCCGGATCAAGAATTCAGCGGGCGGCTCTCGGTAGACAGGTGCGGCCCAGGGCCTCCGACACGGACTGTGCGGGAGGTCACCGCGGAGGGCGGCACGGTCAGACTCAGGCTGGGAGGTGAAGCGGGGTGGCCGGATACGTTACGACGTACGGGCGGCCGTCCGAGGCTTGATTTCACTTCCCAATTAGAAATCCGGCGGGAGGGCGAGAGGGCACCAGGCACGCTCCAGTGGCAGGCAGGTGACAGGGAAGCGGGCCTGCCAGCCTCGATGGGTCCAGAGCGACTCAGGTAGAGCGGGGCTCTCTGCGAGGGGAGGCGGCCAGGCTTCTGGGTGTCACGGCCCTGGGAGGGGTGGCAAGGTGCGCAGAGCACTCCGGCGGGAGAAGGCACACGGCTCGAGTTCTCAGACGAGCGGAGACACGGTGAACCCACTGGTCCTGGGGTTCAGTTCAGGGGGCAAGCTCTTCTTCCAAGCCCTTGGAGATAGTTGAAGAACAAAGTGCAAAAGTCTCTTTCAGTCTTTTTCCTCTCCTTCCTCAGCAAGGCACCTACTGCAGGCCAGTCCCTCACGTCAGGGAAAGTTACTCCTCCTTCAGCTTCTTCCAGGTCCTTCTAGTCGGGCAGAGTTCCTTCGTGGTTCAATCTGGATCTGATTTCTTAGGAGCCAGTCTCCTACTTTTATACAGGGATTCTTTTGTTCTTTAGCGCCAGGGGGCCTGGGCCTGGCTCAGTCCAGTTTTGGAGCACTCTGTTGTGGTGACTCGGCTTGTTCCTTCCAGCAGCAGGGCAGAGACATCAGCCGCTCCACAGGGGGCGGCGCCGGCTTTGTGGTGGCAGAGCACAGGTCTATTTAAGAGTCAGGGTGTACTCCTCCCACCCATCCTGGTGTAATCTCTCTACCCACCACCTGGCAGCCAACCTGTCTCCTGGAATCCCCCAGCCCTGCTCCTGTACTGTTGCTAGGCAGAACACACACCCACAGCAGAGGCGGACTGAGATGGTCAGGCACGCAAAGGCTAACTTTCTAAAAGTAGCATTTGCAAACCCAGGATATTAAAATAACCTTTACTAAAAGATGTATTTTATCATCCCGAGTTCAGGCCTACTAAACATGACTTTCTACCATGCTCTCTGAGTCCACTGGGGTCACAGCGTGTAGCGATCCCAGCAGCCCATTCTGGCCTATGGAGAGCGGGTAGCCTTCAATAGTGAAAAACGAAAATGGCTGTAATTCACTATTAAGACATGCCACACACATCAGGGCATGTCCTACCTTATGCCTACAATGCACCCTGTGCTCAGGCCTACCAGAGGGGTGACTAACATGTAGTTAAGGGAAGGTTTAGGGACTGGCAAGTGGGGACACTTGCTCAGTCAGCGCGACGGTACCAGACCGCGCGCAGGTTCTGCAGTGGCAGACCCTAGACACATTTTACCCCGCTGCTTCGGTGGGTGGCACAACCAGTGCTGCAAGCCCACTAGCAGCATTTGGATATACAAGCCCTTGGCACCCCTGGTGCACACTACTAGGGACTGATAGTAAACCAAATAAACCAAACGTGGAAGTCAATTCACATAATACATTTTACCATAGGGAGCACTTGCACTGTGGCACTGGATGGCAGTGGCACAGTGCCCTGAGCATCTAACACCAACACAAAACACATTGAGGCACAGACAAAAATGGAAGGGTGACCCACGCCAATGGTGCCAGGTCTAACAACTCCCAAATATGATGTCAACGGAGGATTGGACAAAAACGTTGGAGGAAATTAATGAACAAATAGCAAGACATTCCCAAGAAGTATATGAGAGAAACATCAGGAAATTTCGAAGGGATACTTTGGATTACAAACTGGGAGAAGTATATACATGGGCAGAGGTTTACGCCCGACGTCGGAGGAATCGACCATATACACAACAAACAGACACCTCCTCATCAGGAAGTTATGCAACTGACAGACCTCAAACCAATAGATCACAAACCGTACAAAAAAGACCAATAACAGTCACCACTGAACAACAGGTGACAGTGACAAATATTGCAACAACGAGTACTTTTTTAGAACAAGAACATCAAGAAAAAGGCGACCCAGGAGGGGAAAAAGAGAAAGAGCATCCAAACACAAGGAGCACTACGATGCCCAAGAAAGACAAGAAGAAAACAATACTGAAGGACAGTTAATCATAAACATTTCTGATTATGAACTGACATCACAAGAAACCAAACTTCTACAAAAAGGCACATCGTTTGTTCCAACCACACAAACAGACCAATTGGAGCTTGAAGTAAGTCTCTTCAAATTAATGAGAAAATTGCGCCTAAGACATTTCTGTGAAAATATTTTACCTGATCAAGGTCCAATAGAACCAGACCAACTACGGGGGCTAAAAACAAAAAGTACATATCAAGCACCGATAAGTCACAAACCCTTGGATCTGTTTGAGAATTTGGATAAACAAGACCTATCAAAACTTAATTACAACAAACAAATCACCAAGAATATCACACAGAAGGATCAGGATACACTAATAAAGTTAGCCAATAATGCGGAAATCAAATGCTCAAAAGCCGATAAAGGGGGAGCATTGGTAATAATGAATTCATCAATATATGAGGCGAAAGTAATGGAACATGTCTCCGCCACTACAACATATATGAAACTAGAGGAAAATCCAACAACACGGTTCGCCAGCATACTGAAGGACATCGTTCAAAAAGCGTATGATACAGGAGTGATCAGAGAGAAAACGAAGACTTTTCTTTTGAAACCAAATCCTAAAAGTCCTACACTGTATATGGTTCCGAAGATCCATAAAAATCTGAAAGATCCACCATTTAGACCGATAGTATCTACACGTGGTAGTTTACATAAACCTGTAGGCCAATTCTTGGACAAATACTTGCAACCTAGCGTAAAGAAAATGAGAACATATGTGAAGGATACTACAGACTTCAGATTGAAACTACAAAGTATCAAGATCAATAAAGAAGAGAAGATGATTTTGTGTACAGCTGATATAAAATCCTTATACACGTCAATTCCTCATCTTCAAGGTATTGAAGCTATAGAACAAGCTCTAACAAACACAGAGTTAGAAACATCGATGCAAGTATTTCTGATGGAGTTGATGTATTTTACTCTATACCAGAGTTATTTTAAATGGAAAGACGACTGGAATCTTCAATTAACGGGTAGATCCATGGGCAATTGCGCTGCGCCTGTATATGCTAATATCTTTATGCAAAAGTTTGAGGAAGACCACATACTATCCAAACCAGAATGGCAGGATAACATTAGGTTATTTTTGCGATATATTGACGATATTTTTATCCTATGGAAAGGAACACAAAATAATCTAAAGAAGGCACTGTTGACATTAAACACCATAGATGACCGAATACAATTCACGTCGGAAATATCAGAAAGCAGGATTACTTTCTTAGACGTGGAAATCACTTTAACCAACAAAGGATTAGAAACTGATATATTTCGAAAGACGACAGATAAAAATAACATGCTACATTATAGCAGCTTTCACCAAGCTTCTTTAAAAGAGCATCTACCAACATCGCAGATGTTAAGAGTAAAAAGAATAACATCAGATCCGGAAAAATTGAGAAAAAGAATAGATGAAATGGCAAAAAGATTCCTGGATAGAGGATATCCGGAACCCATTGTAGAGCGGGCTAAACAGTGGTCCCTTTCAACTTCAAGAACGGATCTTTTGAAAAATACTACTAAACCAATAAACACCAGAATGGTGATAGTATCAAGATTTTCTAATCTAAGCAGCAGCTTTAAGAGAATAATCAACTACCATTGGCCAATGTTGGGGATAGAACCAGATTTCAAATCTATGTTCGTACAGCCACCTATGTTCGCATACACCAGGAGTAAAACTTTTGGAGAAATCCTCAATCAGAAACTAATTACTCCACAAATAGCTAAAGGAACTAGACCATGCATGAACTGTAATAATTGTAATAACATCATAAAAGGAACCAGTATACCACACCCGATGAAGGGATACAACATAAATCTACGCACCTTTGCCACATGTGATACAACTAACGTCATATACCTTTTAAAATGCCCATGTGGCAAACTTTATGTGGGAAAGACTGAGCGAAAAATTAAGACACGGATAAATGAACATAAATCTAACATAAGAACAAAGAACATGAAATCAGTGGTTGCTACGCATTTCATGGAACAACAGCACAATATATCGCAACTAAAATTCCTAATATTGGAAACCATCCAAAAGATAGAAGGAAAAGACAACAATAAACATCTTTTGCGACGAGAAAACTTCTGGATCATGAAGCTAATGATCGTATTGAATATGCATGTTATCTTTAATGTAGAAAGGACATTTCATGTCCTCCTGAGTTCTGTTTACTGGTACCTTTATATGTTGATTGAACAATCTAAATACAGTCCCGCTTGATTTCAAGAGATAATAGTATTGCTTTACTACACTTGATCACGTATACATGGCCGCCATCATATATAAATAGTCCATCATCTATGCCTAGTAGGTCAGGACATTACACACTAGAGTAGTCCGTTTTCAATAGTAATTACACTTGTTGAATCGCGAGCAGCGAGTTGAAATTAGAACAGTCCATTTTTTACATGTACCAAGCTTCACTGAAACCTTGGCAACCGCGAATGACGTGCAGACATCTGATTCGGTAGAAGAACCAATCAGAAGTATGGGTTCTCCAAACACGGAAATGCAGAGGTCTAATACTACGCGCGAACGCTACGAAGGAGACGCCGGTATCTGACAGCCTACAGAAAAACTAGTAAGCTAATTTTTCGGCGATTATATAAGCTTGGTATAACATGTTTAGATTACTCCCAGAATTCTAATCGCTGTCACTTCCATTTTAGGACAGCGCAACATGTTGAACGCTTAGTATCGTGAGTAAACCATTTAATCTCATGGGATTTGGACACAAGTGAACACGCGGATACTCTTGACAAATCCACATATCACCACAATAACGTAACACGCACCATATTACACTATAGGTCGACAGAAGCAATATTCACGGGTATATCACAGGGTGATTAACTGTGAAATAGATTGTTTATGAATTTAGATTAAATTTAACAGTGTATATAAATATAATGTGACTATATCATGGCTGCTGATTGAAGTATATATAACTGGAATAACAGAATGCATGATATCTCACGAAAAGTATGTGTGCTATGATTTTTTGTAGTGATTCTCCCTGAAGAAGGGTGAGTAGCCCGAAATGCATAGGAGCTACAAAGATGTAATGATAAAAATTCAGGAAGCTTCATAAATGAATTGAAATGAAGAGAATTTCAATGAAGTGAGAACGGAAGTAAAGAAATACGTGAAAAATCAATTTTCTGTTGTGAAACTTTCTTAAGTCCTGATATCAGGAATACCGGAGTGCCCATGGGGATGCGACCAACTTTGGAAGCACAATTAAGCATTCTTCTCCTGCAGGCAGCAGAACTGCCTTATCGCTTCCCCAGGGACTCAGGAACCGACGCATTGCTGTGTTTTCCAACGCTTCCCTCCTCTGTGGCTGTTTTTCCTTGTGGATTTTGACACATCAAAGTAACTTTGTATAAAATCACCGCATCCACAGAGTACTATAGACAGAATTGCTTAAACCTTTTAAAAGTGATATTTTGAGTTATGTATGTTAGATTTTTGTCATTTTGGTCTTCTTTGGTTTAGATAAAGATTGGTTCTTTTACTAAACTGGTGTGGTGTCCATTTGTAGTGTTTTCACTGTGTTACTGTGTGTATTAGGTACAAATACTTTACACATTGCCTCTGAGATAAGCCTGACTGCTTGTGCCAAGCTACCAAGGGGTGAGCAGGGGTTATCTTGGGTGTGTAACTAGCTTACCCTGACTAGAAGGGAGGGTCCCTACTTGGACAGGGTGTGGTGTATACCACTTCCAAATAGAGACCTCATTTCTAACAATCTGCACCAACCAACTCTCCACTTGGACAACGTGTTCCTGTCTTGTTCATTGACAAACTAATCAACTCCAAAACTCACTAATAGACTAGACACTTCCTCATCTCAGGCAAGTCAGGTGGTTAAAAGTGCACAACCAGGCCCTATTAAAATTCCTCACCCTCATTCAAATCCATGTATGACCTTGTTTCACCATACCATTGACAGACTGTTTCCCTCTTTATCACTCTTTACTCTACAGATCACAATCCATCCACCACCTCATCATCTCTCATATGGTATAGCCCTCTTCTTCAAGTCACTCCTCCGGGGAACCCTATTATAGGTGCTTCTATGGCACAGTGCAGTATGGTTATTTACACTACTACAGCTACCTATGTTGAGGTATTGAAATGCCTTTGGATGAGTAGCACGCTACTCCGTAGGACATTTAAACAAATGTAAGGTTGTTGTTAGTCCTTCCACTTTGACTTTGAGCCATGCAATTTGTGGTATTATTCTCATGCCTATTATTGCAGTATTGTGCAGATTTTATATGTGATATTAAGTTCTACTCTGGAGTTAATGGGGTGTTGCACTCTATTAGTAATATCGTCATGCATAAGATACTAGTTGTCATGCTGTTTGTAGTCTAATTTCACTGCATTCTTTTTAGGGACATTTTCAGTTATTTTGACCACATAAAGTTCCATTTGTCTAGTGATTATGGCCATTTACTGATATAGTATAGACTAGTGCTTGATTGGGCAGCAACTTTATGTCTCAATAAATCCCACAAAAGCAGATCTTAAAATCATCTGCGAGCACAAAAGTCAATAGGCACCATCCTAGCACCCCTCACTGTCTCAACCACATTAGCAGGACCATAACAACACCCGGCCTCCCAATTTTAATAAATCATTAAAGTGACTTATATTAATCTCCACTTCTCGTGCACACCCACTGGCTACTTTAAACAAATGCTACATTATTGTCATGTATGGTATCCTATGATCTCCTGTATAATCTAGTTTTAGAGAAGAGCGTGCACACAAAGTAATCTAAAAACGAAAAACTTAAGTTTAGCGATGGGCACAAGTACATTGACATCAGCTGTGAATGTGAAGTTCTCAATTGGAGGCTCACATCATACTTTTTGACTAATCACATATCCCAAACGTAAAATAGCTTTATTAAATATGTTATTAATAATGCAAATGAAAGATTACGCAGTGCAACCATGGTGAACTAATGGTGCATTCAGCTGTCGAGGGCGAAATTGCTGGTCGAGTGTCTTTTTGCATGCATGCTATTTATAGTGTACACTTTGGGAACTTTTGGTGCAAAGTGTGAAGGGAGACTTGTACCCAGAGATCCGGAATTCAAAGGCTTCGATCCATGAACGTCAATTCAAAGTGTCAGGGGTAGCGGAAGTGACATCACATGTCAATTAAACGTTACTTACATTCACACACTCATGCTTAAACATACACATATACACAAATTCACTCTCACATAAACACACTCACCTGAAAGTAGACACACAACATACATTTAAAAGCATTCTTTGCTTACTTCTGCTGCAAGTGGTTGTCATATTCCAGTTAATTGTAATCAATTCTTTGTTACACTAATAGTGAATGATAAAATATTATTCACTATTAGTGTAATACAAACTTGACAGAAAACAAGGAAAGTGGAGCTCCAACTGACGTCCATTAGGACGAGCTGCCCTGTGTTCCTAGCACAGATTTTGCCACCTTTGAGGCCTGGTTCTCAAAGGCAGTTTCAGGGTAATAAGGGGCAAGCCAGGGGTCACAGCTGAGATCCATGGTGGCCCCTAAATGACGTCCATGCTTCGATCACAAGCACAGTGTTCATTCAGATATGTCTGATAACTTTATATACTGAGCAGATAGGTAGTAGTGTACCCAAAATGGGAATGGACCGCACATCAATAGAATGTCCAAACAATGAAATAAAGGCAAGAGTAAAGATTCAAAAACGTCAACGGGTGCTTTAAGCCAGGAGCACTTACTACCTAGAAGTGCGATAGGCAACGTGAAAACACGGATGCCGAGAATTATCAAGAAGATTTGGCTTAAGCAGCACTCCCAATTGTAACATGCTAGGTCAATTCCACAAAAAATGTAACACAGACCAGTAGCATAGTTAAAGTATCAAACAAAGTTCATAATATGAAGATTTTGCAGGATATTCACTAAGATACGGCGAAGATAAATGACGATCCAACTAGGTTCCAATGTAGTCGATGAGTTTTAATAATCTTCAATGCATGTGGTGTACGAAGAAATGGCCAACACGTGTTTCGTCTGTACACATATAAGTACAAAGACTTTTTCAAGGCTGTAAAATGAAAACATGCATGAAAATTTCTATAAAAACTTTAAGTCAAATACATATTTTAAGAAGAAGGGCTAAACAGTCCAAATTGCATAATCACTGTCAATAAAATAACAATGTGTTAGACATAGGCCTAAAGAAAAAAGCGAGAGTTAATGGCCTTATAGAAAATATAAAAGAGGAAGAGCCAGGTGTTGTGAAGAAAAAGAATAAAGGAGAAAGAAATCACCGAAGATTGTAGGCTACGAAGAGAGTGAATCAGAAAAAAACAGAACCAGAACAAAGATATAAAATGAAAAAATAGAGTGAAAACATGCGTAGACGGCGCAAAGCTATGAAGGATTGGTAGACCTAATAATATGTCTACCCATAATATAGATGATCCGAATAAACCCATGAGTGATTATCCAAATGGGGATAAGCAAGATAGAGACTAGAAACTATCTCACCCAGAGAGTGTGTAGATACAAGGGGATCACACTAACCACATGAGCTATTGATCCATAGGACTGATAGTGTGGTCCAATGTTAAAAAGCTGAGTAGCAAAGTACGTCCATGAAATAGCACAAGGAAATATACTGGAACAAAGCAAAAATAATTATATATATGTTAATGACGGAGAGATAGTGCTTATATGAGTAATCAACAAGCACAAGAGTAAATAATGACTCACCCCCATTAAATGATGATAAAAACTAGAAAAAAGATTCAGTAGTCGTAATGCGTTCACAAAGGGATTAATGATATAATCCAGTATCGCATAAAGAGTAGCTGCGTGCATCCATATGTATAACTAGGGGAGTAGGCTGGATTCTAAAATAAAAATAAAAGATAATAGAAAAATAAGGAAATAAGGGGAGCATAGTAAAACACGTGTATAACGTTTGAAAAAGTAAACATGTATAAGGTCGCCAGAATTAAAAGGCAAACAGAAATGATAACTCACCCCCCAAAATTAGTTTCGGAATCAAATCGTGCTGCAGGCATGGGGTAGTCACAGTACGGATGGCATAGTCTGGAATCAATATGGAGAACAAGTACCGAATGTCATGAGAAAACGATAGTGGCCGAGGCCCTCTTACAAAAAGTAATGCATGAAAAGAGGGAGAGATACCTAAAATACTAGAACTTACCGAATCTCCCGCGATGTGGCCAGAAAGCGGGTAACAGCGCCTGATAACGCTGTGATGCAGTAAGTACAAAGAGTCGCCAAGGTATATAAAGACGGAAGTGAGCAGAAAGCTACCGCCATTGAATAATCACGTGATATGAGCAGAATAGTGGAAATAGGACTCGGTGCAAGTACGGGCGCCATATTGTAATAGGTTTATAGACATGGCGGTACAGTGGTCTCTACTACAAAAAAAATATGAGATAGATGAACAGCACCGTATATGTATTAGTATACAAAATTGACCAATGTGGGTTATTTCTGAAACTCTTGCGATAAGCATACAAGCATGCTAATTTGTATGCAGCACATATATCTGTTTGGTAAAAAACTATTAGGACTAAGATGTAGAGCTATGTATGTATAATCCAACCAAGGAAGCTAAGGAAAAAGTATACGTTATGAGAGAATGTATAATGTAATATTAGGCCCTTAAAGTGTTAAGCCCTTTATAGATAGTAAGGACAAGGGAGCTAACGAAATCACTTATGCATGGACATGAATATCAACATGTATAAGGACTAGCAGATGATCGTGGTATGAGATCAAAAAGACGACAGTGATATTAAGAGCAGAGAATGGGTGGAACCGAAGAAAAAAACACATTGGTGTAATAATACAGAGACAGAGTGAGTGAGTAGAAGATCATGTAATGAAACTGATAGATAGTAAGCAAGTTTAAGAGAACCACAAACACGAAACAGTCTAGAATAGTATTTACAGAGACCCAATATAACGTGCAGTGGCCCAACCCACGTAGAATAAAGTGGTGGAAAGATTACACATTGATAGGAATAGATTCAAGCAAATAATTGAAACATCCTACGTATATAGGTCCATCCTAGTACGGTGAAACATAGATTGGTATTAAAGCGAAACTGTAACACCATGAGCAGTTCAATGCATTCTAGTAAAATGTGAGTAGTAATATGATTGAAGTATGTTGCAAACGCAACGTCATCACAAAATGGGAAAGGTTCAGTAAGCAAAGCATATAAACAGAAAGCAGTTATCCACATAATCTAAATCATTAATCCTTTAGAAATAAATGTAACTCACGGTCAGTGTTAAGTCCCAGGTCAACACATCTTAATTTAATTAGCCATTTTGACTCTAATTTTCTTAAAGCCAGAGTGTTGTTACCTCCCCTCGGATCTATAATGAGTTTGTCTATACTGTGGAATTTAATGTGTAGTATTTCAGACATGCTGTGTTCAGTTGTTGTAGTGCACAGCTAGTGGTAATTGATGTTATTGTTCCGTATTGCCCTGATTTTATTAATTACTGGATTATATCATTAATCCCTTTGTGAACGCATTACGACTACTGAATCTTTTTTCTAGTTTCTATCATCATTTAATGGGGGTGAGTCATTATTTACTCTTGTGCTTGTTGATTACTCATATAAGCACTATCTCTCCGTCATTAACATATATATAATTATTTTTGCTTTGTTCCAGTATATTTCCTTGTGCTATTTCATGGACGTACTTTGCTACTCAGCTTTTTAACATTGGACCACACTATCAGTCCTATGGATCAATAGCTCATGTGGTTAGTGTGATCCCCTTGTATCTACACACTCTCTGGGTGAGATAGTTTCTAGTCTCTATCTTGCTTATCCCCATTTGGATAATCACTCATGGGTTTATTCGGATCATCTATATTATGGGTAGACATATTATTAGGTCTACCAATCCTTCATAGCTTTGCGCCGTCTACGCATGTTTTCACTCTATTTTTTCATTTTATATCTTTGTTCTGGTTCTGGTTTTTTCTGATTCACTCTCTTCGTAGCCTACAATCTTCGGTGATTTCTTTCTCCTTTATTCTTTTTCTTCACAACACCTGGCTCTTCCTCTTTTATATTTTCTATAAGGCCATTAACTCTCGCTTTTTTCTTTAGGCCTATGTCTAACACATTGTTATTTTATTGACAGTGATTATGCAATTTGGACTGTTTAGCCCTTCTTTTTAAAATATGTATTTGACTTAAAGTTTTTTATAGAAATTTTCATGCATGTTTTCATTTTACAGCCTTGAAAAAGTCTTTGTACTTATTTGTGTACAGACGAAACCCGTGTTGGCCATTTCTTCGTACACCACATGCATTGAAGATTATTAAAACTCATCGACTACATTGGAACCTAGTTGGATCGTCATTTATCTTCGCCGTATCTTTGTGAATATCCTGCAAAATCTTCATATTATGAACTTTGTTTGATACTTTAACTATGCTACTGGTCTGTGTTACATTTTTTGTGGAATTGACCTAGCATGTTACTATTGGGAGTGCTGCTTAAGCCAATTCTTCTTGAGAATGTCTGATAACTTATTGTAATGCACATATCATCAGAATTCCGAGAATCACAGCCATTTCCACCTCTGTACTTTTCTCTAGGTAAATTTCAACAGGTCAAACCTGCTGATATATAGCAGGAGAAATTCGTGGTTAATACAGGTGAAATTCAGAGAAGGAACTAACAAATTCCACATCGCACCAGCGGGTAGGTTGTGCACCACAGGCCTTAGTGAAAGCAAGGAAACTGGGCCACCAGTCTCCTAGTTTGGTGGTAAAAAGTAGGGCCATAATCGCGATTATTTGGGTCCCTCAACCCCTCCTCCGCTGCACGGTGGCTACACCCCTACATCACAGCACATATTCTAAGTGAAAATTCAGAATATGAGATGTTTACCTCACCAGAAAACACTCACTCCTCAGTGTTTTGGTATTTACAGGTTGCAGTGATTTACTGGCCCATTTGTAAGTCGTGGGGCCAAAGAGTATTCTGAAGAGTACTTGGTTAGACTTCTGAATAGAAGTGGTAGAAGTCAATGTGGGTGCAAGGCTCTATCCTTGCACCCACATTATTCAATCTCTATTTGGAACCATTGGGAAATCTCCTAAGTAAATCTGGGATCCTTTACCATCTGTACGCGGATGACACCCAAATCTGCCTTAAGGTGTCCTCCATACACGATCTCTCAATCCTCAACTGTACTCTCCACTCTATTCAAAACTGGATGCTAAATCATCAACTCATTCTGAATCCCTCCAAAACAGAATTCCTCCTCCTCTCAACTTCTCTCTCCTCCTCCTCCTATTCAATCTTGGATGGATCAGCTGAATCTACTTAACACTAAACCTATCGTTGTTGACAAGCGCAAAATTCCTTGGTGTCTTACTCGACAAAAGGCTCAATCTACTCTCCCACATCAACTCCATTGCAAAGAATGCTCGATACCAACTGTGCCTTCTTTGGGGGAATTCAACGCCTTTTCCCAGAGCAAGACCTTAAAACCCTGGTCCAATCGCTGGTTCTCTCTAGATTGGACCACTGCAATTCTCTTCTTACTGGCCTCCCTAAATCCCACCTTTCCCCTCTTAAATCCGTTCTCCATTCAGCGGCTCGTTTTATATATTTGGGGCCAAAAGAAGTGACCACATCACACCCATTTTGTCTTCCCTCCGTTGGCTTCCCATCGAAGGCAAGATCAATCTACAAGACGGCTTGTATCACCCACAAAGCCTTGCACACTTCCTCCCCTCGCTACCTAGCGAATAAACTGAAAATCTCTGGAGGCTCTAGACCGTCTCGTAATGCGGAAAAATTACTGCTTGAGCCTCCTACTTTCAAAAGGGAGATATCGATGGCTCAATCCTTCTCAGGTAATGCGGTGAGAATCTGGAACTCGCTTCCACCGCAGCTCCGCACCACCACCTCTATCCTGACCTTCAAAACTGACCTCAAATCTTTTCTCTTCCAAAGACACTTCCAGAACTAATACACGCCCTTTCAAGTCCCACAAGGAAGTTGTTTCACTATTGTAAATTTTGTATTCGATGCCTGTACAAGTGTCATCCCAGTGTGTTTTTGTGTTTTCGAGTGACTGCCATCTATTGCTGTATTATACCTCTTCTTGTATCTTATTTGCTTCTATAACATGTACATTTGTAACATTTTCTTCATGTAACGTAACTGGTCCTATTGTGAAGCGCTTTGACACCTTTGGGTAAAGTCCGCGCTATGTAAAAATGCATAAATAAATAAGTCCCTGCGCCTCGTGTATACTTTTTTCTACCCTAATAGGTCTCTGTCAACATAATTTGTGCTGCTGCGTGCTATGGTTTACGGATAAGCAAGCAATTGGCTTGCAAACGTGTCATTTTTAGGTCTCGCCTGACCCAGCGCATGTGCTGGTCTGGCAAAACTTTTTGTGAGGGCTCAAAAAAAATGCTAACGACGGCCTAGAGCTACAGTGCATGTGCGCGGGCGCGCGCTTACGAGCAGAGGCTTTCCTCCTCATGTTCATTAAGCGCATCGCTCGCCGCGCTTGATCGCCAACGCGATCACTTTCACTTTCGCGGCCATCTGCCTCCCAGCGCGATCACTGCTGCGTGCGCAGAGCACGTCCTTGCTATCATGATCACTTCTGCTTTCAGGGCCGCGCGGCCTTTACTTGTACGGCCGCGGTGCCAATGCTTGTTTTTTTCATTCACAGGCATTCCATTAATGGTGGACTGGTGCCTGCACGCCTCCAAAAACCAGCCATGAAGCTTAGTCTAAAGAATACGAGTCTGAGTCACAGCACCTTGCCTAAGACAACGCACGCAATTCAAGGCAACAATACCTCTTTTCTACCATGCCACCCTCCTCGCCGTCCTGGCATCGTATTTACCACCACCAGTGCCCACGCTGGCATGGCGGAACCCCTGCACACGGTCCTCATCACCAAATACCCGCCCCTTTTCTGCTTTTATTCTGCATGCCTAAGTGACGTGACCCCATCCTCACTCTCTTATCTGCCTCGAACCGGGGATAATTATTCACTCTACGTCACGTCCCATCAAGCTGGTAATGACGTTCTATCTGCCACTAAACTTTAGACGGCAGCGATGCCAATGCGGGGCTGCGGCTGTTGGCTTCTTTTAATGAGCCGTTTCTGTCGCCCGAACGGGAAATATCACAAATGCAGAACTGTACTTAATTATACTCCGGCATCTTCTAAAGGGGAACACGTCCCTCGCAGGGGCTCTCACAAGAGGAGAAATCAAGACAGGCCTCTCTTCACATCCACCGCTCCAGGAGATGTTCACTTTTCTTTCAGAAAAATGCTGAGGCCGCGCTTTCTTCCGCTGGCCTTCCACGCTCAGCGCCGCAGGAAAGAACTGCTTTGTGGTGAAGCCTGCACTGGCCCTGGGGAGATTTGGATGTAGGTGGCGCGCACGGAGAAGATAGAGTTAACAACTACCTCCCCGCCTCCTCACTGGCGTAGCTAGGGGGGGCGGTGGGGGCGGTCCGCCCCAGGCGGCACTATTTTCGGGGCGGCGGCCGCGCGGCACTAGTGGCCCATTGCGGAGGCCTTTATAATTTATTTGGTGACACTTACTGACACTACTGTCAGTCATTACAGTAATGTCAGAGTCCCCAAATAAATTATAAAGACTGCCGCAAAGGGCCAGCAGTGCAGCGCATGCGGCTCCGTTTGAAGCACAAGTGCCCCTGATTGCAACTGCAAGTGCAATTGCTTCCTGTAGCGCACGCATCACCACCTAGCGTGGTGGTGTGGTGCGCGACCGGACCAAGGTCAGAGGGGAAAGACTCCAATCAGCCAATGAGCTGTCTCAGCTCAGAGATCCAGCGGACGAGCCCTCCCCTTCGTAGTGTACAGGCAATCTAACGGAGGCCAGGGCTGGCAGATTGGGCTACTTCTTGCACGCACAATTGGGCGATATTTTGCCCGATTGTGCGAGGAAAAATCGTGTTGGGCGGGCTACTGAAATTTGGGCTATAATCCGCCCAGTGTGCGGCGGATTCAAAGCTTTGTGCGGCGCCTGTGTCGCCGCCGCGCTGCAGCACATGAATGCCTTGCATCCCACACCTCTTTCCTAAATTAGGTGCGTCTGTGGCTCTATGCCATGCGGCCCCTGCCCACAAGTAGCACCGCCAGGGCAATAAATCTATGCGGGCGGGAAGTTTCTTTCCATTTAGGGTCCTGCAAGATCTGCAGTGACCTTTGACCTGCCCCTAGTAATGTTCCGACCGGCCTTGGAGTTGTTTGACCCAATCCAGGGTCAGATCTGTTCAATGATCGGCGTGTCAGGCACATTACGGCCCGCCTCCATTCGCATGCAGCAGCAGCAGGTATGGTGACGTCGGAGGTTCCAGCTGTAGGGCTTAGTGTAGTTGGGAAAGAGGGCAGAGGGGTGATGAACACACTGGGCAATAAGAGGAATGACTGGGGCATCAGAGGAGCAAAGGGAGTGGAACAGGGGGCAGGAAGGGGTGATGAAAATACATGGCAAGGAGAGCGGTGAGAACAGAGGGGTGCAGAGGGCAGCGAGGAGTGGCAGATGAGCGCAGAGTGGAAAACCGGGGACAGGAAGGGGTGATGAAAACACAGGGCAAGGAGAGAGATGAGAGCAGAGGGGTGCAGGGGGCAGCGAGGAGTGGCAGATGAGGGCAGAGTGGAAAACCGGGACAGGAAGGGGTGATGAAAACACAGGGCAAGGAGAGCTGTGAGAACAGAGGGGTGCAGAGGGCAGTGCGGAGTGGCAGATGAGCGCAGAGTGGAAAACAGGAGTCAAGAAGTGGTGATGAAAACACTGGACAAGGAGAGAGATGAGAGCAGAGGGGTGCAGGGGGCAGCGAGGAGTGGCAGATGAGCGCAGAGTGGAAAACCGGGGACAGGAAGGGGTGATGAAAACACAGGTCAAGGAGGGGGTGAGAACAGAGGGTGTCAGATGTGTGCACTGGGAAGTGGAGCAAATGGGGCATAAAAGGGCGAGATAACACCAGACAAGGAAAAGGATGAGAACAGAGGGTAATAGACGGGGCGAGGAGTGGCAGATGAGCACACAGTGCAACACTGGGGGCAGGAAAGGGTGACGAAAACACAGTGCAAAAAGAGGGATGACTAGAGGGGTGAGGGGGCAGATGAGCACACAGAGTGGAACACAGGACATTGTGATTAAAATACAGGGCAAGGAGGGTATAAGTACAGAAGGATGCTGGGGTGACAGATGTGTGCACATCAGTCACACTTAACAATAACATTGATGATTATGAAAAGCAGACTTAGGCATCCCACACGGTATGAAATACTCGTTTATTGGCAGGGCAGGCTCCTTTTAATGCACTCATGCCTCAGCAGCCTGCCTGGTTCTGTCACTGGTCAGCGTGTGACTAGCACCAGACAGATCAGGTTTTTTTTTAAACAAATCCTGCTGGGCCCCCATAAACACATTGCTGCTACGCTGGCAGGGTCAAGGCAAAATCATATGAAATACTCGACTAGCTTCCTGTCACGGGGTTCGTGCAATTTGTCTGTGGTTTCGCAAGCAGTAGTAGTGATCACAAGAGTAAAATCATGTACAATGTGAGTAGATTGTGGGCATACGATCATTTTACAGTAGGATCAGGTGCTCTGCAGCAGTTCTTTTTATAGTTTGGCCTTGCTCAAATCAGTGTAATTTCTTTTGTTTTATCTGTTTCCATGTACTTAATTTCTTTATTTTGCCTTGTCACTCTTAGTGTCATACCATTACTAGTTGAATGTCATTCATAAGTACTCTGAAACTTTGAAAATGGCTCACCTAAGCACTCTTAAAACGTGGCAACTATGCAGTTTATTTTCCATATCGGATAGTGTCCTTCCATTTCTGGTGCTTTGAAATAGTTTTAAGAAATTCATAGAGTTTCTTGTTGCTGGAATGGCTGTAATTTCTGATGTTTATATGTTTCCCTCATCTTCTTTACTTGATTTTTGTTCCTGAGAAAGTGTCACTCGTAGTCGTTGAATGTCACTCATAATTACACAAAAAATGTGAAAATGTCACACTTAAGCAATCTGAAACCTTGGCAGCTATGAATCGCCTGCAGGCACCTTCGTACCATTTTTCTTTGCCTTTTGTACCATTTTTCTTTGATCAGGCCACAATACTTCATGTTGCCTCGCACACAGAACCAAGCTAGCTGTGTGAAATAAGCATTGGAATTCAATTGTTCTCATATTTGTTGGAGGTGGTGCTATTGGCAATGTGAATGTCCAAGTGTAATTCGTCCATACTTCATTGTTGGTGTCTTTGTATTTCCTAGCTTATTTGGCAGGTTTGTAATGCACGCAGACCTTCATTTGAGGTTTATGTTTTGTATTAAGCTTGGCACACTTTAAAAATCGTGTTCCTTTCACATTGTGGTGAGTTTGTGGGTTAAAACACCCTTTCCTGTAAGCAGAAGGGTCATAAGGTAGGTAGGTTCTTGCAACCACTGTGGCCGTCGAGATGAGCGCACTAATGGAGGAAAGGCTTCTCACCCCTAATTGGAGGAAAGTAGGCCTCTCACACCCACGGACCCCGTTGGCACTGCACCTACTGCATTAATGATAGTATACGTCTTTAAGGCAGTAAACATTTACCTTTCCACTGGCTGAACAAGGATCCACCATACTGATACCTTGCAAAGAACAGGAGATTGAGATTCTTCTGAGTCTTCAGAATGCACTTGCACTTTATCGGGTATTAGCTCATGGGAACATCAAGCAGCAAGCTCTGCACCCCATGCCATGGACCGCTCTTTTCAGATGAGTACCAAAAAGTACGTAACATATGTAATTTGCGTATATAAAGAGATGTTCAGCATTGCTCTTGGAGCATTCAAACAAGTGTGAAAAAACATGGAGCATTGGCCTGTATTGCCATTACTCTGAGGGGCCTGACATGAGTATGCAAAAGGAACTTCATGCTGAAGAGCACCTTTCCCAAGAAGAACGTTTCCGCAGTTGCAGTCCTCAAAATTGGACCAAGAACATTTTTGGGCAGCTTTCTCCACACCATGCGATATCAAGTGAGTGACAGTTTTCCTGACAGACCAACTTTGATTTTAGTGTACAAAATATAGGTAATCTGATTAATGTGGGTACTAAACATATCCTTGAAATAGAAGTATATTTTTTAAAAGTTGTAGACAGGCTACACGTAAGTTAATGGAGTGGCAACATTGGGCTATTTTAGGCTACTTTTTTGTTGCTTTTGGGCTTGAAAGTTGTGAAAAAATCTGGCAACACTGATGTAGGCGTGCAAGGGTCTGTATTGCTACAGTAGGCTTTGAATTGTTCTCTGATTGTTGCCGCCCCGACGTACCGTGTTTGTTGTGGTTGCTTGTGGGTACGTCCCAGGGGCCAGTGGAGGACCAGAGCCAACCCAAGAGGAACTTCTACAGTGCATCACAGGTATCTCCACAGTTGTTTGTTTGGAACGTCTGAAGACAGGAAAGAAAGGAGAGGAGCAGACAGGTACGTCCACCCGGCAAGCGTGTTGAAAATTATGCAAATGGCAGTTTTGCCCCTCAATACCACAAGTGATGGTTGGCGCCTGAAAGGATACAAGCATCCATGAACACGGGTCCCAGTATGCTATTTTCTAGTTTTCTTTACCATTAAAGCATTTTCGAGATTTACCATGATATGGATCGGTAATCCCACAAACATCCTTTTATTTATAAGACATGTCACTGTCATGAGTGTAAAATCTGAAAATCTTGGGGAAGCAACAGTGTGGAAATTTTAGTAGCAAAGCATTTATTGTGGCATTGATAATGCATTGTTGGGGAAAGCTAATACTACCTGGAATCCGAAAGCACTGATAAGGCATTAGTGGAGTAAGATCATGCGTACCTCAACACTGATAAGGCCCTTCTGTGGTAAGGCCATACTGCTGAGGTCCAGTAGCAATGAGGCGGTGCTGGTAAGGCAAGTTGGCGGGGCCTGGGATTCCCAAGGAATGAGAAGACATCAGTTAAGAAGCTGGCACTGTTGATAGGCATGGATGCTTTGGTGGATGGTGATGCTGTAACCCTGCAGGGTCGTACCTTGTTGTTGCTATAGTGGCTTGCTGCTGTGGTGGGCCACCAGTGCGACTCTCAATTAATGCAGGCTGGTGCTAGGTTGGTGACAAGATAGTGAGATCTTAGAAATCTCCCTTGACTTGAATTGAACTTAGCTGTTGCACACACTCCAACTTAGATTGGCATCAAACTGTAGGCACTAGGAGTTTGGCAGAAACTCTCTGGCTGCAATGGTGTGGGTCTGACTGTTGAGACTGGTGTGACTCTGTTCTAAGGCCAGGCTTTATGTGTACCACCTCGCCCCCACCTCCCCTCAGTAGTTCATGCTGTTCCGAGTTCGTCATTGCATTATTGTACCTCAAGTCAGAGCACATCGCGTTTGTGCATGTCCCCACTGCTTTAATGGGGGAACCATGATGTTTGGTCATTTAATGTCAGCTGTAGATGATGGATCCCCAAACAGTGTCATGTATGTGCATGTTTGCATTGTGCTGAGGGAATTACCAGGTAATCGTTCACACAGCTCTCTGATGGATGTCACATGCGGTTTTTCTGAGTCCCCAGATAGATCATGCAGTCTGTGTGTTCTCCTTTGTACTGCTGGTCACTGGTATATTCAACTGTGTAGCCTTGGACCGTGTCATGTATGTGCATTTAACTTGCATGATCATGTTAAGTATTAGCGGCGATACTACGTGTCTCTCGGACCTCTTTCAAGTGCTCGCCTGCATTTTTCCCCAGCACCCCTCCTCCCCCTAGGGGCGGCAACCTGAGGGATAGCCCCGGGCGCCACAAGCTCTAGCTATGCCTCTGCGCCTCCTCCCTCCACCCCAGCTACGGGTGAAAGGGTGAAAAGTACTTGTTGGCTACTGTCAAAGGCATAGCACTTCCCCTTATATCTCGAAAGCTTTAACAAAGAACACAGTAATAGCTTTCCTCCTCTCATGGTTTCACAAGCTCAGTTTGTAGCACGTGCTACCCTGAATCGGATAGCAGGGTGTGCTGTAAATACTGCACTGTTCGTGCAGTGTGCTTATGTTTCATGTGCTATAACCTATAAGTACAAGCACTATTTGTATTGTAAGGTTCCTGTATTGTCTGAAACACACACTGTACACGCCGCACTGGTTATACGGTGCACTGAGCGGCTCATTTGTGACCAAGTTACACAGTGCTGCAGCAGCAGCACAGCAAGTCACCTTTATGTGCTGTGTTACAGGGAAAATGCAGGTGTCCTGGGAAAGGCGCTGGTGTCCTTTCGGCTGCTTAGCGCCAGTGCAGGTACCCCTGCACCATGGTGCAAGGATGCCTGTGTTGCACACTGGATTGTTTTTGTGCAAGAAGTGACACCTTCCTCCACAAAACCAATCCTGGCGTATTTCTCTTCCTATGTGTGCTGTACACATAGAACGAGGAAGAAACGAGGTGTAATAGAGATATTTCTCCTCGATATGCCTCCCTTGGGAAAGTGTAAGATGTTGGCGCATTCCCAGGTTTACAAGTTCTTGTAAATCTGAGAATCTGTCAAAAACCATGGAGCAACGCCTATGGAACCCCCTTCCAGGACAGAGTAACGCAACGATTTGCGCTGCATAGCGGTACGCTACTCCAGATGTTTGGAGCCACTCACAGCCAGGCAATGTAGCTTTGCGTGGCTTCAAAAATCTAACTTAGAGGTTTGCATCACGCATGTACCACGTTGCCTGGTACAAAATTGAGCCTCTCATAAATGTGCCCCTATGTGTAGGTAAACACTTTGACCATGTGGTATTCAAATGATGTGCTCAGTGCAGCCAGACGAAGATCAACTGTAAAAAGTGCTCCATCCTATTTGTGCCCCTTATTATCACACGTGTAAAATAGGCAGTAACCTATTTTGGATTATGATCTAAAAGGGTTATTTAACCCAGGAATGAGTGTAAAAGTGAGGACAGGGGATATGAGTAGGATTTCACACTAGCGTCCATTAGGAGATTCGCGTAAATTACACTCACTTCTGTGTTTACTTGGGGCTAGTATCACCAAGTCCTACCTGGTGGTAAAGTACATGGAAATTACAGAGGCTGGCGTGATAGTACATGCAAGATGAGCACACTTAGTTTTTGGGAACGTTTTTCACATTTTCCATACTGTAAGATTTGTAAATTGGGCGCGAATAACACTCTTCTTCCAGCAGGTGTTTCAACTGCAATTTTCCTAGGTGTAAATAATCTCGTTTTTGTAAACAGACGCAAGCAACGTCTGCAAAATCTTCACACGGTTACTGTGGTTGATACAGACAGACAGGAATGAAGACTACAAGCCGTTCTAAAGTGCACAGACGTCCGAAAGAGATATTATTGCACTCCTAACTCTGCCTGCCCTTTGGTGCCACCCCATTCTGACCACTGCGGTCAATGGTCTCAAAGGTAATGAACCCAGCGACAAGAGCATAAACAAGCATTTGCAATGCAATAGGTCTCGCATTTACGCTAGTTTGAGCTTTTGGCATTGTAAATGACAATGCCTTTTATTTATGTTTTTAAAACCAAAGCATAAATAAAAGGCATTGTCATTTAAAACGCCAATAGCTCAAACTCGCATAAATGCGAGACCTATTGCATTGCAGATGCTTGTTTTATAGTAATGATAGACAACAGCTGGTTACCCGGCCTCTGGGTATGACTTAAAAGTGTCCACTAGGAAACGGGAAACCATTTCCGCCTGACCCTGCAAATAAATACAGGTCACCAGAAAACAAACTGAAAAGACCTGCATACGCGGCGTGTCAAACGCTTATCGTCAATCTGAGGATTTACAATCCAATTTAAAGGTGACATACGTTTCCTCAGGCAGACAGAAGAGGGAGCAAGCAGCTCGTCCTTCTTGAAACGCCAAAGTAGAATCTATATTCGCCTCTTGTCTGCTAGCTCCCTCTGAAAATTCAGAGCTGCTGTGGCATTTCTAAACCCTTTTCCTTTAGTTCATGTTTTGTTTTGAGACCACCCACTCGGTCTTTGCAGGACAAAGGTCCAAATTCATCCTTATGATCAACTCTCCATTGAGGCTGCAGTTAAATATCGGCTGCCTCAGCTCCTCGCTGTATGTTCGCTGTATATTATTACACTAATCATAACGTTTTTCTTTATTCAAAGCCCACTCCGCCTCCCCTGCTGAGGAAAATTCGCATTGTCTGGCCCCTCGCGGGGAAATGGGGTCAGGCTATGTCAGCCGCCATGTTGGCGACAGGCCTTGTGTCGAGCCCCGCTACGAGGGAGCAGAAACCACGCACATCTAAATAACGGGCCATTTCTCTCTCCTCTTTATAATCCGGGGGCTGTTACAGCCCGAAGGCAGCCATGCTGTCACCATTCCAAACTGATAATGGCGGCAGGCTTTAAAGCTGGTCGGTGTCTCAGCCAGGCTGATGAATTGTAGATAAATGTCCAGCGAGAGACTGCTCGGCTTCTTTCCCACAATCTCATGGCGAAAACTATTGTGTCCTTGTGAAAGGGCGGGGTCGGAGGGTCAGCGCAGAGTTCAACAATGGGCGCAGACGCAAGAGAGGGCTTTATTCAACCCGACATTCCCAAGCGCCGTTTTCTGTACGCCTGATTTTTCCATTGTGCGGTATTTCCATGTAGCCAATGCCGTGCGTTATTGGCATTCCCCAACGTCAATGGGGCCATTGATAGACCAATCCAAAACGCATATTCGTGAGGAATTTGAGGCATCTGTTGGCAGAAGGACAGCGTGCTGGAAGACTTGACTTCTGCCGGTAGCGTTGGACAGCTCTCAAAAGAGCTTGTCTGCCTCTGGTTGCTGAGCACAGATGCGTCACAGCTTCCGGGCATGTATGTGCCATGTAATACACAAAAGCCAGCGTTGTTCCTTGAAATGGTTTCTCTCCCACACCATTGCTCATCAGCCTGTCATGCCATTTCTTATGGGCAGGATTTGATTTGACGCATGTTTCTGGGTTGGTTTTAGTTTTTTTTATGGTTCAGTGAACAGCTCTCCTCACACTAGTATGGCCTAATTTGCAGACTGTGCATTTCAGAAGCACACGTTTGAGCATGGATGCCTGTATTATAAAATTAGATGACGTGCAAACTGCACATGGCTGTACCCTTTATAAAGTGCACAAACGAGCATTCTGTGCAGTGCTTAATTTGTAAAAAAAGAAAGAAAAAAAAAGTGCCATAGCTCTTGTCAGGAGGTCACTGCAGTTTGCACCACACATTGTCCCACCATGCTGCCAACGATGGTAACAACACAACTAGTAGCCATCACACTACTAGAAGTGTGACAATTCAGACTATTCCAGGCCTCAAAGCTGTCAGAATGGCTTGGGCAGTGTAATGGTCTATAGACCGCTCGCGCACATGCTATCAGCGCTGCGGCCGTAATAAATGCCTGGGACACCAGTTATCGTCTCAGCGTGGTCCCGACTGCTTTTCGCGGGCCACGCCCCTTTAGTTGTAGTGAGCGCGTGACGTCACACGCCAGCACTAGCGCAACACCTCCGACGCGGGTAGACTGCACCGCTACCTCGCGTCGGAGAATACTACATTCCTTCTAACCTTTATTGAACAACAAACAAACATTGATCATGTAGATCTGTTACCAGTCCCTAGAATTTCAGTCCCAGGTCCGTCACACCATTAAATCTGCCAGCCGGGAGGATGGAGCCGGATTTCTTCTCAGGTCATATCTGGAGTGCTGTCCCCGTGATGACGGCAAGGATGGGGTCATCCCCTGCGAGACTTCGCTCCCGGGGGATCTCACCGGGGAGCTTGGCAAACCTCCGACTGGTTTTCCCGGCAATGAAGGGGCGCCCTGGTCGGATCGATTCTCATCTTCGGTGGGGGTCGTCCCTTGATCACCTTCTGGGCCTTCCTCCACTGGCGGATGATGTGGTCTGGCGTCCAGGTGTTCTGACAATTGCAGGTCCGGAGTTCCAGCAGGCACCTTTTGAAGAAAGAGATGTTGCGTGCGACTTCCTCTGTTCCTCTTCTTGCTGTTATCATGGTTCCGGTTCGGCGGACAACTGTCCAGGGCCTATGTTCAAATGGGAGCCGGAATTTGCTCCGAGGGTACCTGTCCTTGAAATAGACTCTGTCTTTCACTTGAATGGCTGACATTCGGGCTCCTCGGTCGGCGCTGGTCATTGGAGTTGGTCCTATTGGCTAGGACCTTTCCGGCGTCAATCTGAGACGGGGTCCAGCTTGGGTGATGCGGGATGGTGTCTCGCACTACTCGGCCCATGCTTGCCGGTCCTTGAGCTGCCTCTGTCGTGAGTTGAGGCGTCAAACGGTATTCTCTCAGGAAACTATAGATGGCTCTCTCGAGCGGTGATCCATCGGCATGTGCGATGCGTATTACTTTGTTGAGAGTACGCATGAACCTCTCTACTTCCCCATTTGCTTGAGGCCAACGCGGGGTCACTTTCCGGTGTTGAATCCCCCAAGCCTTGAGATAGTCAGCAAACTCTTGCTCTTGGAAGCGTGGGCCGTTGTCTGTTTTCACCACTTCGAATATTCCGTGGGTGGCGATGGTCTTTTTGAATTTTGTAATGACCTCTGCGGCTGTCTGACTTCCCACGACCTCGACCTCTGGGTACTTCGTGTAGTCATCGATGATCACTAGGGCATAGCGTCCATCAGGGAGGTGCCCAAAGTCTGCACTCACCCGCTCCCATGGCCGTTGGGGGTTTTCTTTGGTGATGACGGGGTGAGGGTGATCCGGTTGACCCGACGCCTGGCACCACAGGCATGTTCTAACTGTTTGCTCAACCAGTGGGTCCATCCCTGGGAACCATACTTTGGCCCTCAGCCGACTCTTCATCTTTACCATGCCTTGATGTCCCCGGTGTGCGAAGTCCACCGCTTGTTGAGCCAGACTTGATGAGATCACCAGTCGCGGGCCTCAGAGCAGACAACCACTGTTGTCAACTGAGAGTTCATCCTTGACCCGCACAATTGACTCCAGGACGGTCTTTGCTTGCAGCGTTCGTCTGGCCATGGTGGACTGAATGGGGCGCCAGTCATTCGATTGGACCGCCGCTAGGACCAGTTGCAGGCATTCATCCCTCCGGGTGGCTTCTACAATCGTCCCAAGGCTCTTGGGAAGTGGTCGGGATCTTTCCGATACATGCCGGACATATTTCTCCGTGTCTTCGGCGTCCTCTTCTTCTGCTTTGGTGGCCACGCTGGGATGCCTCGAAAGATAGTCTGCTGGATTGGATGAGCCTGGATTGTATTCCACTCGATAGTCATACTCCTGTAGTTGAAGGATCCATGTTTCAATCCTCGACGGAGGCTTAGACGCTGACCCTTGAAACAGGGGAATGAGGGGTTTGTGGTCTGTGGACACTGTGAAAGGATGGCCGTACACGTAGACGTGGAAATGTCGACAGGCCCAGTGGATGGCGATCGCTTCTCGCTCTATCTGCGAGTATCTCGGTTCTGTGTCCGTCAGGGAGCGGCTCGCATATGCTATCGGGGCCCACTCTCCATTTCCTTGCAATTGTGTGAGCACAGCTCCTAGCCCATATGGGCTGGCGTCCACAGCGATGTTGGTGGATCGGGCCGGGTCAAAGTATGATAGTGTTGTGTCTGCCGACAGGGCTGCCTTGGTATCTTTGAAGGCTTGTTCCTGTTCGGGTCCCCATCGCCATGTAGTGGTGGATTTCGTCAGTTCCCTGAGGGGCTTTGTGAGGTTAGACAAATCCGGGACAAACCGCCCACAGAAGTTTACCATCCCTAGGAAACTCCTTATTTCTGAAATGTTGGAAGGTGCCGGGGCTTCCTGTACGTCTCTCACCTTGTCGGGGTCCGGGGCAACTCCTAGGTCGGAGAATGTGTATCCAAAGAAACTGATCTTTCTCTTTAAGAACTGGCACTTCTCTCTGTGTAGGGTCAGTCCGGATTCTTTGATCCTCTGGAGGACCCCGCAAAGTCTCCGGTGGTGATCTTCTATCGACTATGCGTATACGAGTAGATCGTCGCTTACGTTCAAGACCCCTGGTAGCCCGCTAAGGACTTCACGGATGGTGTTTTGGAATACCTCCGCAGCACTTGAGATCCCGAAATTGAGGCGTCTGTAACGCCTGAGGCCGACATGCGTAGCGAATGTGGTGATGTAGCGAGAGTACGGGTGTAGCGGCAGTTGGTGATATCCGGACCGGAGGTCCATCTTTGAGAACCATTTTGCGCCGTTCAGTTCTCCCAAGATGTCGTCAATGGTGGGGGTTAGGTGATGTTCCCTTTTCACCGCGGCGTTTGGGAGTCGCATGTTAACGCAGATGCGGACCTGCTCCGGCTGTTTCGGTTTCCATGCCACTGCGATCGGGGACACCCAAGGGGTGGGTCCACTGACCTTTTCTATAATCCCTTGCTTCTCCAGTGCCTTCAGCTCTTCTTCGACCTTCTTGCGCAAGTGGAACGCAATGCGCCTGTGCCTCAGCGCCACCAGTTGGACTGACTGGTCAATGTGGAGAGAGAATTCTTTCCCTTTCAGGCATCCGATGCCTTTGAAGACGTCTTCGAACTCCTCCATGATAGCCTCCAGTTATTCCTCTTGTACCGCCATGGCGAATGATATCAGCTTCAGCTCTTCTGCTGATTGTCCGCTTATCAGCATACCGCTTCCTTCTGGAGTCATGTACACTGTGGTGGGGATCTTGAGGTTTTGGTGTCTCATCTCAGTCTTGAAACACCCCAAGAGCGGGATGGGTGTCTTTTAATAAATGCCTGGGACACCAGTTATCGTCTCAGCGTGGTCCCGACTGCTTTTCGCGGGCCACGCCCCTTTATTTGTAGTGAGCGCATGACGTCACACGCCTGCGCTAACGCAACACCTCCGACACGGGTAGACTGCACCGCTACCTCGCATCGGAGAATGCTACAGGCAGCAAGTAATTGTATTTTTTAATGCATATGGAATTCATAATTAACTGTTCTGGTCATCTTTAAACTAGCCAGACATCACCATCTTGTGGCAGACTGTACCAAGTGCCGGTGTTGACAATTAAGTGCCGGTGTCAAGCACCCGAAACTATCTGCTCAAATTGAGCACTGATTCTGTGCAAATTGCCCATCCTCCTTACATGCTGTTAATCAGGAGGGCAAACATACTCGTTGGGGGCAATTTGCACTGACTTCCATTCTAGTTTCATGCACAAACAGTAGGTTGTACCCTAAAGAGTGGTCGAAGTGCATTCAAGTATTGGAACTGTGATGCTGCGCGCAAAGGGGGCCAGTTGAGTGAGCGTGTGGGCGGGGTCAAAAGGGTGGCCAAAAAAGGAAACCATTCAGTAACTTTTTTCTGTCTTTCGCCTTTTGGGAACCACAAGGAAAATAAGGCACATTTTAAATGAACAAGTAATGCAAGTTAAGTTAATTAGTGGGAAATGCTCTATCGAACATTACAAAACCTCTATTAGTTATTGCACTGCAGAGGTCTTTGTCTGTAACATGCGAGCCATACAATTGAATCCTAGTTGGCTTAGAGAAGAAAAGTGACTTGTCTATGTAGCCCAACAGAGCACAATGCACCTTATGCTTTTTTGCACACTCTATAAAAATCCAAGAGCCCGCTTTATTAAGCCTATTTTAAGGGATATTCGTCCCTGCTCTTACAAAGAGGGTTTTAATTATTTGAGGTTGCGATCAACTGTCACTATTTGCAGCTCTGTGCTTAGTTTTATCAAAATTGTCTTTTTAGTTAGGAAACATTACGAACTGTAAATTGATTTTATTGAATTTACTTAACCTGGTATTAACTCTTGTGCATTGTTTTCTAAACCTTGTGTAGAAATTCTTATTTTAAAATGAATGTATGATTTTTTGTAAACTTTTATGGTTAATTTGAATCGAATAAAGTTACTTGACTTGACATGACTTGACTTGAATTGTCTTAGTTTACTGCTACGAGATCTTAGTCTGCAACAGAGACCACTGTGAATATGTAAATATTTATTTTAAACTTGCATTGCATGAAGTATAAGATAGGCTGCTAAAAATGCGCAAAAAGCTTTCAGATAAAAAGTAGGCCTGGGCGAAGCACTACGCTACGCTCGCGTAGTTTGCGAAGTTCGCGCTACTTCGCGCTACGCGAACTGCACGTAGCACAGTGCGAACACGCGTAGCGTAGTGTTGCGTAGTGCTGCGGTCATTTTTTGCTTGCTCGCGGTCCTCAACGTCAAGTTGGCGACCGCGAGCAAGCAAAATGACATCCTGGCGAGACTTTTTCCTTGTTCGCGATCGCGAGCATGGAAAATAAACCTCCCGGCGAGATTCCCAACGCGAGAAGGTCAGGTTTCTCATTGCGAGGGGTCGCGTATGCTCGCGACCGCTCGCGATGAGAAACTACCAGTTCGCGTTGAGAAAGCTGCAGCTCGAGTAAAAATCTACTCGAGCAGCAGAAAACTACAGCTCGCACTGTGCAAGATGCCATTTTAAATGATTGCACAGTGCCGGTTGCTTGTCCGCACTGTGCAATCATTGAAAACAACATCTTGCACAGTGCGAACATGTTACTTCGCAGTTCGCGAAGTGCTACGCATAGCTCGCGTAGTGCGAACTTCACTTTGCGTAGCTTCGCGAAGTGCTACTTCGCGAACTACGCCCACCCTTAATAAAAAGTGCTTCCACAAATTATATTTTAGTAATAGCCAGACTGTACGTAGTGCAGATTCTTTTTATAACTGTCCTTTAAAAGCACACATCTAACAGCTTAGCTGGTAACTCACTTGCAGCACCATTGAAATAGGGTGTGTCATTAGGAAGCTTCAAGTGATTCTGTTAATTAAAGCCAATGCTGGCTTCGAACCTTCAAGTGATTCTGTTAATTAACGCCAATGCTGGCTTCCAAGCACCTTTTACATTTGCAGCTTGACCACTTGCACACATTTACATTTCTTTCAAGCAAGCAGGCACCCTGGCAAGAATGCTTGCTTAGCTGCCTGTCCCTCCTTTCTCGGTTGCACAGCTCAGGAGACTCCCTGTCTTACATTTCAACTGAGGCATTTCAACTCTCAGAATTAACCTTTTCAGAACAGTCCTCTTTTCACAAAAAGTAGGGGAATTATTTTTCTTAAATTAAGTAAGTATGGGCATGTCTTGCCCCTCAGATCCCCCCCACTTTGACCATTTGCCTAAATAGTATTTGAAGTGTAACTGCAACAAATGATGGACGGAATGCTGAATGATTCAAACATTCTCCCCCAGTCAAGAGATCTGGGTTAAATAAATAATTTTTTTGCCCACTATGCCACCCCAGTTTGGACCCAGCCATATGCAAATCAGTCTTGACCCTGTGCCTCATGGGAACAGTCCAGACCGAACTGCCAAGCCAGGTCATCCCTGGACCGGAAACAAGCATCCTTGGACCGGTTTCAAGGTATGTCACCCTTCATCAGCTAGGCTAGCTTGAATCCAGTGGCACAGTGAGCAAGGGACCCAAGTCTGGGCATACCCATCCCACTTAGGGCAAAAAGTGTAACTGCAACAAATGATGGACGAAATGCTGAATGATTCAAACATTCGCCCCCAGTCAAGAGATCTGGGTTAAATCCATTGTTCTTTTGCCCGTTACGCCACCCCAGTTTGGACCCAGCCATATGCAAATCAGTCTTGACCCTGTGCCTCATGGGAACAGTCCAGACCGAACTGCCAAGCCAGGGCCTCCCTGGACCGGAAACAAGCATCCTGGGACCGGTTTCAGGGTATGTCACCCTTCATCAGCCAGCAAAAAATGATGGATTTAGGGCCAGATATCTGTACTGGGGTGAATGTATGACATTGTTCTGCATTCTGTCCATCTATTGTTCTTTTTGCATTTGTCACCCCGAGTGAGACAGGTATTCCCTGACGTGGGTCATGTGCTCTCCATGCCACTGGAGTTAAGCTATCCTGACTGATGAGGGCTGAACGCCCGAAACCAGTCCTAGGGTGCTTGTTTCCAGTCCAGGGAGGACTGGTCTGGCAGTTCGGGCTGGACTGTTCCCATTGGCTGCAGGGTCAAGACTGATTTGCATATGGCTGGGTCCAAACTGGAATGGCATGGTGAGCAAAAAAACAATGGAATTATGCCCAGATCTCTGCACTGGGGTGAATGTATGATATTGTTCTGCATTCTGTCCATAAATTGTTCTTTTTGCATAAATAGTATTTGAAGTCCCTTTGTAATTAGGGCTTTTTTGACATTTTGGAAAAAGAAAATGATGGAAAGAAAAGGCAAAAAAAGTAAAAAGTAGGGCGGTGATGTGTATTTTTTAAAGAGCTGTACAATCAACATTCAGACTAGAATCTGTGTTGTATGGCACTGAGGGTATGTCCTTTTGCAAAGACCTCAGCTGATAGAAAACCTGCAGAGGGTGAAGGGAATAAGGTATACATTTCAAGTGAATCACATTCTAGAATTTAGAACCATACATTCATATTAAATCTGAGCACAGAGGAAAGGATAAAAAAGATGCTTG
Source organism: Triturus cristatus (assembly GCF_964204655.1). Lineage (NCBI taxonomy): Eukaryota > Metazoa > Chordata > Amphibia > Caudata > Salamandridae > Triturus > Triturus cristatus. Next base: position 793,489,399 of record NC_140589.1, read on the forward strand.
TTAACCTTTTCATCTAGCTCCAACAGGTCTCTTTCTTTATTGCTGGAAGAAAGTTGGAGAAAGAGTAGACACGGATCCTATAATATGGTTCAATATGAGTTTATTTTATTTTTTGTTGGGTTTCTCTATAAATGTTCAAATATATTTCCAGTTCCAGAGTCAGTACTGTTTACTGACAGAATATCGACCCTAAAAATATCGAGGTCAAAAATATTGTGACCAAAGTATTGAGGTCAAAAATTTCGTCATCCTATACTTATAATGGTAAGTACAAAAATATTCAAAACAAAATATCGATGTTATTAATATTGTTGTATTAAATATAATTTTTTAAATGTATATCCAATAAAATAAGAAATATTAAATATATTTAATAGTAATATTAATTTTAAAAATAAAATAGATGTAATATATATTTTAACAAATATAACAAATAAACTTAATTTACAAAAGTTAAATACACATATATAATAATATATATTTACACATATCTACTTAAAAAACAATTTTTAAACAATTTTTCTTAATTTATATTATACATTTTTTTTTTAAATAATATAAAAATATAACAAATAAATATATGTATATACACATAGACCAATAACATAAAATCTTTAACAAACAATTAAAATGAATTAAATTAAACAAGTGAACAAATTAAAATTCTTAACTCCTTCGGTGCTCATGACACAATGGTTCCGTCATGAGCACTACTGCTCATGTGCTCATGACGGAACCATTCTGTCATGCACACACAAGCACAAAATCCCTCTGCTTCAGACAACAGAGGGATTTCCTTTTTTTTGCCTCGGGAGTTGGGGGAAGAGCTTTCCCAACATCCTGAGGCTTTTTTTTCTCTAATGCAATGACGTTCGCTCACATGGCGCACTGACGTCATTACATTGGAAATGAAACTGAAACTTAATTTCAGTTTCACTGTTTCAGTGCTTGTGGGACTATCTCAGCCTTCCCGAGCACAGAATCACAAGGGAGAGATATCGTTGGAAAGGGGAGAATCTCCCCTTTCCAATGGTACAGTTCCCCACTGGAACCCCTGCTTGGGGATCGCCGCAGGAGGGCGATCCCCAAGCAGGGATCCACCCACTAGGCACCAGGGAGGGGGGCAGTAGCACACAATCTCTCCCCCCCCGGCAGAAAGCACCCTAGACACTTGGTATTATTTTTCTATAGGTTAGGGGTGAGGCTGCCCAGAATAAGCATGCCCATGCACCCAACCAAAATTTTGCACAGTGTTAGTTTTTCAGGTTTTCATTCAATTCAACTCCACACTTAGAACATTTTTCAAGGATAAACAGTCAATGTATTCCTATGGAAAGAAATGAAGTTATCGGTTAACTGGTAAGTACTCAGTCTTTGGGGTTGAGTTTCTGGGGTTAGAACAGGGGTTCCTCCAAGGTCAAGGATGCACTCTTAAAGAACCCTCAGCGGCACTAGGGCGGCCGGGTTCAGAGTGCTGAGGCCCAGTGTTATCCAATGGGGGATAGGGGTCCTCCGGTTGGTGGCTGCTTACGAGCAGGCCACAAGGTTGTGGGAACAAAGCTCCTGTTGTTAGGCTCAGGGCAAAGGGGGATCCAGTTTAGCACACAAAGCGCATCCGCAGCGGCGCAGGGGCGGCTTGGTGCAGGGTGCTGTTTTGGCATCGGGTGCCCTATTGTTTTCAATGGGGATTCTCGTTTTTGTTTTTTAGCTGTAGGTCCGGTCTAGGAATACGTCTGGGAGGAACCAACAGCTGGGCAGGTAAGTTGGAGGGCTCGGTATGTAGGTGCACCTCGGGTTCTTTTCTCCAGGGTGCAGGGCGGCTGGATGCAAGGGTGTCTTTTGAGGTTGGATTTCACCTTACTGGGCCCCTCGTGGTTGGGGTGGTCTACGTGCAGAGTCTGCAGGCGACGTCGGGGAGTCCTGATGGGGGCAACCCATGGTGGACTTGGACTCTGGAGCACTGGGGGGCCTTGCTGGGATTGGTGGGCCATTTGGACTCAGGCCGTAGGTGAAGGGTGCAGTGGTTGTTCCAGACATTGTGTTTCTTTGTCCTATGCAGGCTCAGAGTCTGGTTTGGAAGTTTCTTCTAAACAGAGGTGCTGTTCACAGGAGATCCGGTCTTTGTTGAAGGCAGTCAGTCCTCACAAGGTCTTGAAGGTCGCTGGCTGAAGGACAAAGCGACTTTTGGCACAGGATCTCTGAAAACTGCAGATGGGCCAGTAGGGCTGGGGCCAAGTCAGTTCTTCTCTGCAGTCTCCTCTGCTGGGCGTCTTCTTTCATCCTTCTTCTTCGTAGGTTGTGGGAATCTGTCTTCTTGGTTCAGGGCTGCCCCCTAAATACTGTATTTAGGGGGCGATTTAGGGGTCTCGAGGTCAGTAGCCAATGGGCTACTGACCTTAGGGTGACTACAACCTTGGTGTACTCACCCCATGGGGGGAGTGAGCACAATCCCTAATCCTGATTGGGGAGTGCCTGCCATCTGCAAGATGGCGGGCACTGAACAGTGGGCTTCACCTCGCCTCCCCCACCTGAGGGGTGGGGTTGGCAGAGGTGGGCACACCTTTTGGGCTGGCTAATTTTTCCCACCTGTCTTCTCGCCGAAAAGGAGGGGAGGCAGGAAGGGGGCCTACTCCTGATAGCAGGGGAGGCTGGGGGTCTCATTATAAAGGCTTTGTTTCTGGGCTCAGGGAGGGAAGGCTCCCATCCTAGGGGTCCAGAAACATGTTTTGTGGTGGCAGGCTGGTGTGTACCAGTCAGGAAACTCACCTGAGGCTGGTCGTTTTTCAGGGGGCATCTCTAAGATGCCATCTGAGTGTATTTTTCATTAAATTCCACACTGGCACTAGAGCGGTTTAATGTGCTGAGACGTTTGATACCAAACTTCCCAGTTTTCAGTAAAACCATTATGGTGCTGTGGAGTTCGTAATGACAAACTCCCAGCCCCATATACTCTTAGCGGCAGTACTGCACTTACAATGTCTAAGAATTGGCTTAGACATTGTAGGGGTACAGGGCTCATGCACCTGTACCCTCACCACTGATATAGTGCACCCAGCTTGATGGGTGCACTATACAGGGATGTGTGCCATGTAGACTCTTCACTTTGTTCTGCACCACAACACGCAGCCTGCAATGGCAGTGTGTGTGTGTGTAAAGGTACAGGGCCACTAAGGGTGGCACAATAAGTGCTGCAGCCCCTAGAGGCCTTCCCTTGCCACAGTGCCCTTGGTACCCATGGTACCTTTTCCAAGGGACTGACGTGGCCAGAGAGGTGCCAATTGGGGTACAAGGTCCAGTTTTTGGGAAAGAACACAGGCCCTGGGAACATGATTGGCAGGGACCCAGGGCACATCAAGTCAAAGTGCATCAGCAGTCTGGCAAAAAGTGGGGGGGTTACTGCAACAGAAACCCAACTTCCTACAGTTACACCCTGCTTTAAATGAATATTTCGCGCACGGGCCCTGTGATAAGAAACTGTCTGCATTCTGTAACTGTGGAGAAGAGGGTCTTTAGTGATTTATAAGACTTTGACATGATTGATTCTTCGTACAGCATGATATGGGATTAAGTTGAAGAGCAGAAACATAAAGTGTTGTCATTTTTAACTTTTATTTTAGGTTTTTGAGTTTATTAATATCCTATTTACGATCGAATGACTGAATATTTATGGATTTTGTTAAAAAAAATTATGATTTTGAAGAAAATAAATTATACTTTTTAAGTTTCCTGTGGTTCAATAACCTGCAAAAGATATGCTTCCTTATAAGTATGTGTACTATAGACTAGAAACAACTTTTACTCCCTCAATTTTGGTACTGTTTATTGTTACACAGCTTTAACACTTTCCCACTATAGTGAGAACATTGTGATCAAGTATACCTAATACACCAATTGTCATAGTCTATTGTATTGCTATTGTTGAGGAATCCAACAGTGTAAATTTACATGAGATTTTTAGTTGTCTTGACAATGCTTTGTTGTTGGGATGGAGGAGGCTAATGTGTATAATTGTGTCCGTTACCATTTTTGTTATGGAAAACAAACCAACGTTCCTGCAAACATATGTTCTGGTGGCTTAGTGGACTAATCCACCCATTTTAGGGGCTTGTGTTTGATATCACAGTCACATGTTCAAAACCTAGTGGGTTCAATCAGCCTTTCATCTTCCTGACGTTGATAAAATGAGTACAGCTGGGTAAAGGAGAGGAGTTGGCCTAACGGCAAGGGTGGTTGACCTCAAATCTGGGGAACTGGGTTCGAGTCTCAGCAATGACGCTGAACATCCTGTGATTCTGGGCAAATCACTTAATCTCCCTGTGCCTAGAAAAAAAATTAATGTGTCCTCATGCAATGCAACTTGTGCTATGTAAAGCGCTCTGATACTCGATTCGGGTCAAGTTCGCGTCTATATAATACTCTGTAAAATAAAATAAATAAACATCTGTTAGTCAGCACCAAGATGCCCTTGTGGGTGAACATGTGTTTTACAAATACACATGTTGTTATTGTGCACAGCCATTGAGACCTCTACTCACACTGTTGGGGACAAACATACTCTTTCCCTTTCCAGTGCCTTGGGTGGTGATGTGGATTGCATTCTACAGTTAATCACTGGAGGCAAACTGTACTTTTATACATAACTTGCATTCACAATAACTAACTCTTTTAGGGTTTACAACATGAGAGAAAGTTAGTGGTGCCCGCATATCTGACATGCCCCAGCGCCTGAACAAAATCTTGCCTACATACAGTTTCCACCCACATGTTGGTATGTTTTTAGGTAACTGCAAATAAATAGGAATACTGTCCCCAAACTTAATTGAAAAATTAAATATTTCAGCAATAAATGGCGCTGATATCACAGGAAAGTGCACACCAACCTGCCCAGCATTTACTAGATGTGTGCTGAAAGAGTTACCATCAATTAAAAACTACTGGAAAATTTCAGATGACATTTTTAATTCCATATTATTCCTAGTCTTACACTTGGATAATGCATGCATGGGGTCAGCAATCTCACTGACCCCATCCCACTCTGTGATGATGTTGGGACTGCTGCCTTTCTCTCATTGATCTTTATAAAGGACGGGGTAACCCAATATGGTCAAGGACCTGGGTAATGTATATTACAAAAAACAGTGGTCCTGGACCTATATTTTGAATGAATTAATCAAATTGCTTCGTATTTAATGGTTCAGTTAACCATAACATTAGATGAATTAATACAGTAAAAGGAAGAAAAACGACCTGAAAAAGAATTCATCATGTATTTATTCAATGATATATTGGAAAAATGCCATCCATGTGATATTTAATCAAATGAATTAATCAAAAAAGAGGTTGCACCAGAAGGGATGTGCAGTGAAAAGGAGAGGGTGCCCAAGTGTAAGGAAATCAAAGGAAAGAATACTTCAACATTTCATCTGAAATTAATATGTCAGGGCAAGGGAGCACGGTTACAAGTCACCGTCTTAACTGGTCTGTCCCAATGTCATTCATATAGTCTTTGGCTGTTGTTCAAACACAGAAATCAATTCTGATTCAGCACATTGAAGAGGATATTTCGGGTACAGACTGAATTCAAAGGGGGGCGTCGACGTTTCGATCCGACTTGCGACCATAAGGGAAATTAAACAGCCTCGGTCTTGCGGATCTTCATCAGGACTAGGCCTGGGCAACCTAAAAGGCAATTGGCGCCGATTAGTAGGTCGTTGCATTAAAAGGAGTTTCTTAAAAACAATACAAGGTTTATAGGGGCTCACCTATCAATTATAGGCGATGTGAAAGTTCATGGTTCATACTTGGAGTCCAGTAGAATGAATATAGTCAACCTTAAAAGACAAATTTGATCAATGTGGGATCAGTTAAATTAACTTTCTAACTAATTCTGGTTACAGACAATTAATTTAATTAATTACCTTGACAATAAATGTCCAAAAGTGAACCACCAGAGGTTTCAAGGGACAAATCCAGCAAACTGTGTGAACAAAGAGGGAGCTTGGTTGTAGCCTCTGTGCAAATTGAATGGTACAATTTAAAAAACGTTAAACACACTACCACAGCGACCCATTATGTCTAGTAGCTAGCGGTCTAAAGCTGGAAAAAGGGGCCTAAAACTCATAGCGTTCGGCTTTAGTAGAAAACAAGCTCAATTGGTCAACTAAGGCCGGTGTACTACGTCTCACAGCGGTGGAATTGTATCAGCGGCAAGTGAGAACTGAGCGCATTAATTATCACGGCCGCGTCTATGATAATAGCCCCGCGATGAGCTGGGGAGGGGGAGTCTAGGAATAACTTACTGTTCAATAGTAAAGTTTAAGCGGTCAACTGGGGTTCCGTAGATTGTTTAGAGACAGCGCGCGTCGTCAGTACGCGGTCGTCACTGTGGAGTCAGGCACGAATGAAAGCAGGAGGGGAACGATGCGCACGTTAAATATAACGTTACCGGCAGCGTCAGGCAGTACGTGACCGGTATGGGTGTAAGAAGGGAGGAAAGACTTCCGAAAGGATAGCGAATGACACAGCAAAAGGCAGCAAGATATATACAATTACATACAAACTTAATCGCAATGTTACAGCCGCACAGACAATGTTAAGATTATGAAAGACCTGAGCAAACAATATTAGACCGACCACAGTATTACAATTACATGAGGGCCATAAGAATGGAACAATTAAAAACAGACAACAATTCAATACATGGCAGACATCAGAGCCCTAATGTCTAACCCAGTCAGATGGAGTGTAAGGGGATACAATTAAATTAAATTAGTAGTTCGGGAGCATCGAGACCTGTCTACTGATCTCCTCAAACTCGTTAAGGCCTCGGGTTACTGTATTAAGAGAGTGTATCCATTTACACTCGCGTTTATTGAGTGTTATACTGAAGTCTCCCCCTCTGGGGTTGGGGCTAACCTTTTCTATGACCCACCAATGAAGGCTGTTGGCTGCATGGTCGAATAGTGTAAAATGTTCCACTAGAGGGGCACCCTGTACTTTGCAGCGAATACGGCTACAATGTTGTAGTATGCGGCATTTTACTTTTTGTATTGTTTGCCCAACATAGATAAACCCACAGGGGCATTGGATAGCATAAATCACCCCGCTCGTATTACAATTACTGTGTTCCTTTAAGCTGTACGTGCACCCATTGTAAGTGAAATCAGTTATTTCTTTTGACATAGAGCAGGCCTTGCAGCTACCACACTTATGATGGCCATGGATGGGTGGGAGACCCCATAGAGTTGTCTGTGTATCAATCCTGGGAGTGTCTAACATGGATTTAACCACATTGTCCCTAATATTTTTGGCTTTTTTGAAAGCATGTAGGGGGAGTGATATGTTTTTTAACTCATCGGAAACCAGGTGCCAGTGTTTATTGATTACCTTCTTAATGGCGTTACTCTTTGTATTAAAGGTAGTGACACAAACCAGGCGTTCGTCGTTATTCTCCATTCTGACCTTTGGGCTCAGCAGAAGGTCCCTGGGATTGTGCCAAGCCCGCTTACGTGCCTTTTTTAGTAATCTGACGGGGTAACCTCGTTCACTTAGTCTAGCAAGTAGACCCGCCGACCTTGGGTCATCCAATGAGAGAAGGCAGCTGTCCCAAGCCTCCTGGAACCTCTTGCGGGTGGTGAATACACCGTCTTCATCTGATAGAGAGATTTAGATTACCTCTCTTCAGTCATAAGGTATCCCACATCAGTCTCGGCCTGTCCCTCCCACTCCATCATACCTACAACTTTCATTTCAGTGGTCAGATCACATGCACTTACCCATCAAGTAATGCAGTCCGAATAAACATTCTTGTAGAAAAAAAAGAGAAACAATGAAATATACTTTTGGAGAGCCCGGGGATGCTTACAGCATACCAGAATGTTACTTAGGTTTGAATGAATGTAATTTATAAAGTGCGCAGCTGCTTCACTTGAAGTGTCCAGCGCTAAAAGCATGTAAAATGGAACAGTAGCTTATAGTTCTTAAAAGTGAGCTTTTAACAAAGCATTAAAGCTTTTTCTATATAAGAATCTCTGGGAACTTTAGGAAGCCGGTTCCAGTTTTTTGCTGTCAAATGGGCAACGGTGTGTCCTTGTGTATCTTAGGGATACATACTAAGCCCTGGTTGGAAGAGCGTAGAGTTCTGCTAGGAAAATGATATATAAATCTCATTCGTAGGTAGAAGGGTTGGAAAGATGCATAGTCCTATAATTGATGGTCGGGGCTTTGAACATTATCCTCTGTTTATTTGGAAGCCAGCATAGAGTCTTCAAGTTTTGCATAGAGGGTCATCTTATGGGGCATTTCAAAATAAGACGGGCAGTGGCATTTTTTTTGGACTGGTTGTAGTTTATTAAGAAGTCCTCCTGGTAGCGCCAAATACAGTGAATTTGCATAGTACATCTTTGATCATAGCATGAATTACTTCTTGCGAGAGCAATCAGGTAGACATACCGAATTCTTCTTAAAGGTTTTTAAGAGGAAAAAGCATGCAGCAGCGATATTTCTCACATGGGGCTTAGAAGATAATTGGTTTTCGAATATAACACCTAGGTTCCTAACTTCATCTATGGGAAGTGGAGGAGCACCCTAGTTCTCTTATCACAGAGATGTATCTGCAGGTAAACCGAAGGCTCGGGAGAACATAATTTTAGATTTATCTGAGTTCAGCCTCAGATAACTTTGATTCATCCACTTCATTTGGTGGGCAGACTATTCTGTGCATTTTCCACCACAACCCTGTCCATCTGTTGAAAGGAAAGCATCAACTGTATATCACCAACATAGGATAAAAGATTAAAACCCCAGATCTCCACGAATTTGCCCGGAGAGGCTAGATAGATATTGAAAAGAGCTGGATTTAGAGCAGAACCTTGGGGTATCTCACACCACATCTTCTTAAAATCCAAACGAAGCAGCGGAAGATATACAGCTTTCTGCCCATCTGATAGGAAGGATTGGAGCCACTTGTTGGCCATACTGGTATTGCTGGTAGCTCTTAGCTGGTCCAGCAGAATCTCATGAATGACAGTATCGAATGTGACTGAGAGGTCAAGCAAAATAACTACTGCTTGTTTACCTAAATCTCAATTAGATTTCAAATGTTCTGCCACCTCGAGAAATGCTACTTCAATGCTAAAACCTTTTAAAAAAAACAGATTGGTTGGGGTGCAATGAATCATTATTTTCGATAAAGTGTTGAATCTGGCTGTTGACTGACAGTTTTCACAGTTCTCCCAGAGCCAGAAGGAGGGAAATTGGTCTATAGTTATTCATACAGGAGTGATCTGAATTCGCTCTTTTTTATAAAAGGGAGGGCCACAGCCTTTTTCCATAGTTTTGGGAAGATGCCAAATTTGTTTGTGCAGTAAATGCATTAATTATTATTTAACTGTAACTCACTGCATTTTGCATATGCATTTGAACGTTAATAGTTTCTTATGGCATCAGGCTGAAACAAAACAAATTAAAAGTTTTGATTCGCAGATCAGTGAGATCTAACCTTGCTTTGTACTTTATAAAAATCCCAATTCCCGGTAAAGAAAATAAAGCAGGTTATTCCATTTACTCCTCAACCAAATGCCATGTGTCACGCTTTGTCTACCAGGTGCAACAAGCTGAGGTAGATGAGGAATATTTACATATTTTACAGGGTAACCCTTCTCTTCAGTGCTCTCAAAGCGGACTGTGCCTCAAGCCAAATTACATTTATGTCTCATACCATGTATTGCTACATGAGAGTATCTGAGAGCTGCCATTACTCGCTGGAAAATGTAGTCCCTGCACACAGGCCTTGAAGTAGTAGATAACTGCAGACTAGGTTTTATTCCAACTGTATAAGAATGGGTGGCTGCAGGCTGCTTCGTCATGATTAAAAATATTTTTCCAATGGGGGAGTGGCTTGGCGCCGGAGGAAATGGCAGCTGCCTAGTGCTGCTCCGTGCCGCGACTGGAGGATTCTTCTAATAACAGGCGGCATGTCCACGCTGTTCTCCACCTGAATACAAGGACTTTCGCCATAAATGCTCTTGGACTCCAGTGGGGACCCGTTATAGGCGCGGTAAGCCTGATAAGTGCAGTTTTCTTTCCAAATGTGCAGGGCGTCTCCGTGACAGGATTATCGGCTGTCATTTTGTATTTCTGCCATTCTTATCTGCGATATCGGCACCGCAGCTTATTCTATCTCCTCAAAACCATGCTGCAACTGTAACTACTGTGCTTTGTGGATTTCCTTTTGGTTTTCTTCATACTTCTACACTAGCATCGCTTTCTCTGCTTGAACAGCATTGGCTATCCTGGAAGTTTTGATTATTACTGAACCCTTCTTCATACTCGACATATAATGATCTCCATAATAATGGGACTGATCTTTCAACTGATATAACTTTGAATAGCACTTTGTCCCTATAAAAGTGTGTGGCGTGTTACCACATCTGGTTTCGTGTTTGTCATTTTGCATTTTTGATGCACCTTATTTGATTTATTTCTTAGCGCTGCTTGCTATTCCTTTCACAAACTTACTTCTCTTGCCGGAAACAGACTATACTATACCATCATTTGCTGTTTTGGTGAACTCCATCCTATTCTTTTTCCACTTTTGCTTCTGTTCTTCCCTGCAAACGCCGTTTCTCTTCTGGAATCCATAATATCAACGGCTTTTTCAAAGATTCAATGCTTCTTTCCCTACGACATACATGTTTATGGGGAGAATTAAATCTGGTAGAGATGCGACTTCATCACCCATCTTGTCTACACGTCCTTAATACACTGCAATATTCACTTCTAACCCTTTCTCGATCTTAAAGTCCGATATGGAGGATCCTGGACAGATTACATCTCCCCAATGCGCATATGCTCCATCTATATCTCTTAAGTCCACACCAACTGGGAAGACTACCTCTAAAATACCACCTTCTTCTATTTCATCAACCGTTAAAAGGGTCAACAAAGATCCTCCTTCACCGACCATCTCACCACTACCAGCGTCCTTAGAATTACTTCCAGAAGAGATTCGAGCTCTTAAACCATTTATGGAGAAAACTAACATTCGCTTACAGGCTATTGAAGATAAATGTTCTACTTTGGATAATAAAATTACTACAATGGAACATCAAATGACGTCTCTACAACTATCCTCTCAACAAATTCCACCTATGAAAACAGATATTTTACATCTGCAAAAACAAATAGAAAATCTTGAAAACCGAAAAAGACGCAACAATCTGTGCATTTATGGTCTTCCTGAAGGATTGAAAGGCTCTAATCCCATTTCTTTTTTCCAGTCTTTCTTGTTACAGGTTCTTCAACTTCCAGAGTCTCCATCACTGAACATACAACGAGCCCATAGACTTGGTCAACCTCCTCAAATCACATCTACGCAACGCAATCCAAGAGGCATCATTTTATATTTCTTAGAGTACACAGATCTGTTGAAAGTTCTAAAGGCTGCTAAAGCAAAACGTTACATAACTTGGCAAGGATCTACATTATTTTTCTCCCAAGACTATGCAAAAGTCATGGCTGACAAAAGAAAGAGTTTCTAAAACATGAATCCAGCTTTATGTAATCTAAACGCTAGATTTGTCCTACTCCATTCATGTCTTTTTAAATTGACTTAAAAAATAAGACAACAACATACGAAGATCCGGCCTTGCTTCAACAATTCCTTGATAGTTGTAGAGAAGATTCCATGGAGTTTGCAGGAGCATCTTCTCCTTGATTATTCATTTCTTCATGCTAAAGCTAAAATTGTAATTTTACAATGTTCTGTTCTGATATGTTTCACTAATTGTTTTCCTTTCCTTGTGTTTCTTCCCATCAGGTACAGATTTTTTCTTCCTGATTCATCCTTTGTCATAAAGTCCATTTAACTCGATATTCCCCTTGTGGTCTCATTCCATGGAGTATCGTGGCTGACGGTTTTGTTTCCTTCCATGTGGCTCCAACACCCTCCATCCATGTTTGAGTATTTGGTGTGTTTTGTTGTTTCGTTTGTCCTTTCTTCCTATCTTTCCTTCTCACTCTTCTTTTCTTTTTCTTCTCCTCTTCTTTCCTTCTCCTTACTCTTCTTTTATTCTTCATCTCCCCTTTTCCTTTTTTCCTTTCCTTTTTCTTCTGTATTTCAATATTTTCTACTTGATACCTTACTCTGATATTGTTAGGGTGCTTACTTTTTGTGTTTCTGTTTATTGCGAATTCTTTATTGCTTTCCTGTTGTGCTGTAATGCTTTTCAACAGTTATTCTTAGTTTTTACAGTTAATCAATGACGTTACGTATTATTACATGGAATGTCACAGGTTTGGGTACACCTATCAAACAACAGAGAGTTCTCTCACATTTATCTAACCTTTCAGCAGATATTGTATTTTTGCAAGAATCGCATTTAGTTGCTTCAGAAGTGCTTAAGCTTAAATGACAGTGGGTAGGAAATGTTTTTTCTTCTCCTGGCACTAGTGAAAGAAATGGATGGTGATTCTGTGTCATAAAAAACTTAAAGTGGCCCTTCTTTCTCAAGATTCAGTTGACGAAGGACGTTGGTTAATTGTTCACCTTAAAGATAATGATATCCCTATTACTTTGTTTAATGTGTACGCTCCCACAACAGCCGATAATAATTTTTGGCCACATATTTCTACTCTTTTGATGTCTATTTCTACTCCATATGTTGTTTTCGGAGGTGATTGCAATTTAATTGATGATCCCTATATTGACCGTACATCCAAAACATCTTTTGTTTCCTCCGCAATGCATCATCACTTCACTAATCTGATTTCCCACAGATCTCTTGTTGACTCATGGCGATTTTGTAACCCACAACTCTGTGAATACACTTTTTTCTCACCCACTCACCTCTCACAATTACGCATTGACCATTTATTTGTTTCCAAAGCACTAACACAATCTATACTACATGCTGACATCGGTTCCATATTGATTTCGGATCATGCCCCTGTGATATTGGACTTAGAGTTGCTTCCAATTATTGTTACCAGTAAAAGATGGCGCTTTAATACATCTTTGTTGACTGATCACATCTTTACTTCTTCTTTTGAAGACTTCATTTCAGATTTCTTTCAGCGTAATATTTCTTCTGTATCATCTTTTCCAATTGTTGGGACGCTTTTAAAGTTTCATCCAGAGTCTTTATTATCTCTTATGTTTCCACAAAAAAACACCTTAATTCCCGAAAAAACGATGAAATCCTCAAAACTATCAAATTATTGGAGTCACTTTATACAGTTACAAATTCTAAAGCTGATCTCAATAAACTTATAAAAGAAAAATTTAAATATAATAAGCTATCTACGGAAAATGCATCTGCATATCTCGTCCGAGGTAGTGCCCCTGATTATGGCGGCCAAAATAAAGCAGGAAAATTACTTGCTTCATATCTCTAAATTAAAAAAGATCATAATAACATTGATTATGTCCTAAATTCAAATTCTTCCCCAGTAACAAAAAATTTGGAAATCCTAGAAGAATTCAAAAAATACTATGCCTCTCTGTATACTCCTGAATCTATCCCAGATCCTACAGACATTCAAACCTATCTTGCTTCCATACCTAAACAGTCTCCCATAGATACCATTGGAACGCAATATTTTTATTAAAGATATTTCCCATGCATTGAAACTTCTTAAGCCCGGGAAAGCTCCTGGCCCAGATGGTTTCCCTATGGAATTTTATGCTTATTTCTCTAAATCTCTTCTTCTCTATCTCCTCCCTTTATTCTCACACTTTATTTCCTCTAAAGTATCTAGTAGCACATTTCAAGATTCTCTCATTTGCCTAATCCCTAAAGAAGGAAAAGATCCTCCCCTTTGTAATAATGACAGACCAATTTTGTTAGTTAATTCTGACTACAAACTATTTTCCAAAATTCTCGCTCTTCGCCTTGAACCCTTTCTTCCATCTATTTTGTAAATAACAATCTGGTTTCATCAAAGGACGACATGTCTCAGATAACACTAGAATTTTCTTTAATGTGTTACATAAAGCTAATAAATATCCTCACTCATTGGCAGCTATCTCTCTAGGCTTTTGACGGCATGGATTGGTCATTTATCTTCCACACACTATCTTGGTTTGGTTTCGGACCCAAATTTATTTCTTATATTTCTTTATTATATACTTCGCCCAAAGCTGCTATTTTCACCAATGGCTCCATTTCTGATTCTTTTACCTTACAAAGAGGGGTCCGTCAAGGGGGCCCTCTCTCCCCACTTTTATTTATCCTCACTCTAGAACCATTTCTTGCAAAAATTAAACACAACTCTAATATACATGGTTTTCAACATGATAATTTCCATGTTAAAATGAGCATCTATGCAGATGATATCTTATTATATATCTCTAATCCAGATCATTCTATCCCAGCTTTTATTGCAGAGGTTTAGGCCTTCTCTTCCATTTGTGGTTATAAATTAAATCATGATAAGTGCGAAATTCCTCCCCTTAATATTTTATGTTTTAAACAAGATTTTGTCCTCACTAATTTCTAATGGAACCCCCAAAAGATTAAGGTCCATATTCACAAGGAGCTATCGCCGAATGAACGGGACTTTATCGCAGCCAAAGTTGTGATAAATTTACCGCCCCATTCACAAGCTGGTGCTAACAGCCCACAGCACCAGTTTACCCGTGATAGCAGCTGCAAAAGACATCGCCACAGAGGACCCCCACAACTATGACTAATGAGATGCAGAGTGGGCGTTCCCGTGCCAAAAGCCGCGACCACACCACTCGTCAATATTCACAACGACCACACAGATCTGCGATAAGAACACAAATCCGGCGATAAGGACCGCTAGCACCAGGAAATCTACACATGCTCTGACCTGGTTTTAAGTCGGACGGCAGCCTGCACCACAAAAGGGAGACCAGCCCAGGGCCACATCGGAAGGGCAACAGATGCCATGGAGCCACTCATCATGCGGCCCGGAGACCCAAGAGGGCCACAACAACCACTGACACCACACCCAAGCCCGCAACACCACCCCCCCAGGGACCACTCCCAACCACGAACTAGGAAACTGCACACCAACACCACGAATCCTGATACAAACATTTTGCCTGATGTCGCACAAGCAGGAAAATCAACAGACCTGTGTGGCCAGAAAATGGAGACACAGTCAAACAGCAATGCAATCAACCAACACAAAACACCATACAAACAAAAGCCGAGACAACCCTTAGGATGAGTCCTAGCGACCCTCACTGGACAATCCGTAGCACACAGCTTGGAAGACCAAACCCAAGAGAAGAAGGTGTGCCATAAGCCCTCCAAATGAAAGAGAGGGAGAGAGCGAGGGAGAGAGAAGGAGTGAGATTGCACAAGCAGCGCAAGGCCTCTTGGCCACCTGGCTCCACATGCCAACATACATGTGTGTGTGTATCGCCATCCATACACCATGAGCCCAAGGCTGTATCCCAATCTGAGGATCAAAGCCACATCACATTCTGAAAACGCAAGTAGTAGTCAGACAAACATCAGGGATGAAAGCTCCATTGTTACAATGCAGAAGGCGGGAGGACACCTGCACCTCTGACCTTGGACCAGAACGCGCCTGAAAAACCCAGAGAGAGATGCCATGGCAGACGGGGGCGACTCCCACACCACGCATTCGACAAATGAACTATCCGACTCATCCACACCCCACACACAGAAGCCCCTTCCTGTGGTACCCCCGCATGGGATGTCCTTGACACACACGGAAACAGAAAACCACTCTCCCCAACGTTGCACACACATTCGAATAATTGCTCAGAGCTGTGGCATATCCCCTACACAACTGCCACAGTTCAGAAGAGTGCCGGTTCCACGAGACGCACCAACGCAATGGCAGGCCACACCAGGCACATGCACAACCCCGTCACGTGTAACAGTACCGTGCACGTATGCTGCATTTACTGGGCGCAGTGCCACTGGCAGTGCTGCGGATCAGTTACCGGCTCAGCTTCCGCATTTCCTACGTCACATGCGTCAAGCCCTGCTTCCACTGCCGAACATGCACATTCAAGTGTCCCATGGATGTCTGCCTATCCAGCACAACTGTTGATGAATTGGACTATGACCTGTGTCTGCACCCCCTGTTGGATCACGATCAGGAGTGTAACCGAGACAGCCGTGCATGGGATGCCCTGACATACTGTGTATTTATTGGTAGTTGTGCTTGGGAGAGTGCACAATTCCTCGTGTGCACTGACCACATCGAGGCGCTCCCCTATTGGGCTGTGTTGCGGATCGGTGAAACGGCGTGGGCAGAGCACACCTGCCCGGACCACGTAATGGATTGGCTCACCCTGGATTTGAACATGACAATGACGTACTGTTGGAACACATTGCACATGAAGCTGCACGGGCTTACATGAACGAGTAACTACGTTCCTGCAGCCACATCCGATTGGCACCCACAGCACATGTCCTAACAACCTGTTGCATCGTGGGGAATGCCCACATATCCCACCACAACAGAGGACACGTCTGCCTTCGTCCAGGCCCTGGATGTATGTGCGTGAAACAACACATGTGTACACACACGTGAGAGGTGATGCAGGACCATGCCCGGTGCAACACAGCATCGTTTGGCAACGTTGCCAATTCGGACCCACTGCTGGGGGAGAGCACACACATGGCAATGAAGCACTGCATGTGAACCTGTTGGACCCTCACACCTGATCACCGTCAGCAGAGCAGACAATCGGCGCACTCTGGAGGCAGAGCACTATGCAGATCCCATGGGCAGTGAGTCGTGTTCCCTCACACAGGGCAATGGGCAGACGCCAAAAAATAACATGACTCATCCAGCAAGGCATGGTGGGCTGAGAGCGTTGCCATCCGTGATGAATGTTGCCCATTTTAGCCCCAACATATCATGAACCTCGAAATGTACCCATGCTGCGTGTAAGTGTCTTAATCATGTCCCTGCCTGTTGTGGCCGTTGCCTCATCCATACTGACATGCACATGCCATAAAGTCTATGCAACGCCACTGATGTCTAACTGTGAGGTGTGTTGTTTGGATAATGGTGGGGGTGTCACTCTGGTAAACTCCACCTTTGTGAGCCAGACAGTGTTATTGAATAGGCGCTGAACGACATGTGCACTTACGTGACTACAGCAATGTGAGTATAGTGTCGAACCTCTGACCTTGTGGAGCAATGTCATATCACAACAGAATGTGTCCACACAGATGTGTTTGATTAGGTATGCAACGTGAACTTCTGGCGTCACATGTGGTGTAGGACACCACCCCAGGCCTGCTTTCATTTGGGTCACTCCTACACACAGCCCTATTCAATACATGGACGTGTGCCTACATTTGGGCTTGTGAGATTGTTGTTGATGTGCAATGAGGACACAGCTAGTACTCACCCTAACAGTCATCCAATTGGCCATATGTCTCAGGGATACACATGCACATAGATGTCAGTTACCAGGGTGTACCTTCATGTGCAATCATTGTCCCTACATCCAGCCATACCTCCATACGTGAGTGAACATAGTGAAGACACATCTGTGGCATTCAGAATGTTTTATTCACATTCAGGTGATTGAGGGAACTGGGGCTGTACATGGCCATCCAAGCCCACATCACATGGAAGCCCAGTGGTGGGCCAACCAGAGTCCTTTGGGGATTGCACAGTGATTAGGAAAAGGGAGTGTGCAGTCCGCAGCAGGATTGCTGTGTAATTGTCTAGCGGTAACGAAATGGCAGTCCATGTCGGGGTCCGGGTGAATGTCGCTGAGTGTTCCGGGGGTAAGTAGGAGGTATTTCCCAGGGAATGATGCATAGGTTATGACCAGGCAGGGACAGGCCATATAGCAGTGATGGATGCTACTGCCTCCTTCCTCACATAGTTGTTCACATTCCCTACTCACTCCCCTGATATAGGTTCTGTGTCCGGTGTGTCTGGTGTGTGTGGCGTGATGATGGCTGCATCACTGTGTGCCACGGACACATCAGACTGCGAAGGTGATGGGGCCGCATCACTGTGTGCCACCAACACATCAGGGGTCGGAGCCATGTGTGTCGATGTTCCCGCTGCAGTCATCTGAGAAAGGCTCAGTGACAGCAATGGCAAGATGAAGTACTGCAGGGCATTGAAGTTTCCAGCTACTACTCGCTGGTGTCCAGCCGTGGCAGACATCCTTCCAGCATGCATCTGCTCCATGGTCTCCATTGACCTCCGCAGCTGTGCCAACTCTGTGCTGTCATCGCTGGTGCCTGGATGACCAGACAGTTCTTGTATTCGATTCATGGCAACAGCGAGGTCAGCCAAGGTCTGTGGCAGAGCATGGTGCATACAGGGGGTGTCCTATAGGGACTGTACGTGGTTCCTGATGGGACTCAGACACCCATGTATGGTATCGAGTTTGGCTGCCACGAGCTCGAAACCAACACGCAGCTGATCAGCCAACTCCACCTGGCAACCCAACACACGCCATTGGAATTCCATGTATTGGTCGGGGGGTCCTGGGAGACAGCCGTGGTGGTGTGTGGTCTGTGCAGGTGGTGGGGTCACCTCGAGGCAGCTGGCCTGCCCTGCTCCTGGGGGTGGGGTGCTGAGGCTGTCCATTATCCGTTGGAGGGTGTCTTGACATATGTGCAGGTTGTCCTCCTCCTCATCACTGATGGGAGGTGTGGTGTGCTCTGCAGGAGGTGTTGTTTGTTCCTTTGCAATGTAAAGGGAAGATTCAGGTTGACAGAGTTACACATGTATGTTGATGATTTGCAGATGTTTACATTCAGACTGCATGCCAATGTACATTGTGACTGTTTTGGTGGAGCTGACTATTTGATGGCAGTCAGTGTGTTTTTCGACTACATGTCGGATGTGTGGTAGTACCCGTACATTATCATCACACAGTGTCAGGCAATGCCAAATGTGAGTGGCCAGTCACTACATACAAGCGTAACCTGTTGTGAGCTCTGTCCTGTGGTGCTGGTGTTGCACTTTGTGCCACATTGGCGTCATTGCTGATGTTCTGTGATTGCTATGTGTGTGTGCTGCATTGTGGTGGAGTTACCCCTGCGGCTCTCATTATGTGTAGCCTTCTCCCTTCGAGGCGGGGTGCCTTTGAATTGTGTACTTTTCGGGGCCTGATTTGCTTTTGACTTGGGTCATATGTGCTCTCGGACAGATTTTGTGGCCTGGGGCATTGTTCGTCTGCTGCGTATTTTGTAGGGCATGGGTTGTGGGTGCACGTGGACATGTCAGAGTGTGACCTGCTCCTTTACGGATGTGATCAGCACTGAGCTACCTCCATGTCGATTCATGGGCCATGTCATTTGTTTTGGCAGGTGCCATGCTGTCGTTGCATGCAGTGTTACTTGCATAGTCAGTGTGGGTCACAGGGCCGCTGCTTTGCTGGATTCATCACATTTGCATGGGTTGGGTGTGATATTGATGATGGGAGGCCATCTGTGCACATTGTGGATGGGGCCTACCTAGGTATTTCTATGTATGCTGCAGTGTGCCAAGCCAATCAGGGACATGTTCCACAGTCATTGTGGGTGTGCAGTGTGCTACGCATACCTGTGCATGAGTGCCATTGTGCCCATCTCCCCCCGCCTCCCCCGGCCCTGGTGGTTACTCACCCTGTTGCTGTTGGGTCAGGTCGTATCGTACTGTGTCCAGACCCCCCAATCCTTCCGCGGTCTCCTCACTGCTGAGTGTGGTCACCATTTGCTCCAGTTCATCCAGCTCCTCCTGTGTCACTGGAGGCCCACCTCCAGCCGCCGTTGCTGCCTCCATGTTGGCAGCGAGCTTATGTTTGGTCTGCCTTTTCAGATCATACCAGCGCCTCTTGACCTCCTCCAGTAACCTCCTCGACACTCCGACTGCATTGACGTTGGTGACGATGGCCTGCCATATTTCGGTTTGGGTTGCCAGTGCTGCAGTGGAGGTGCCGAACAGTTGTTGATGGTGTTGGGTCACCTCCTTGACGATGGTCCGGTCTTCCTGCGGACTGAACCCCGTCTTCCTCTTCCTCTTGTCCTTGCCATTCCCCAAAGGCGGGGTACTGGCTGGTCCTCCATGGGGCTTGTGGTGTTCGGCTTGTCCTCTGCACTCGGTCCGGGTGCATCCATGTTGCTACGCAGTTTGAATTGTTTTTGGGCTTTTTTTTGTTGCTTTTTTAGTGCATTTTCCCGCCAGGCGCATGAGATTTGCAGGCCTGTGGCTGGCCTTCTCTGATTTGTGTACCGCGATTGGCCTCATGGCATGTTTTTTGCGTTCGCGCATCGCATTTTGCGGCATGGCGTTGATTTTGACACAGACATTTTGTGCGTTATCTGGTGTCTATTGCATAGTACCGCCGTGTTGTGAATTCCTCGTTGAGACGGGGTTATTTTCCCGCGATGGGCTGCGGTATTGAAAGTTGCGTTACTCTACTCATGCGGTAGTTATCACGCGTTCTTGTGAATATACCCCTAAGTATTTAGGTCTTTGGTTTGCCCCTTCTATTAAACAAACATTAAATATAAACATATCTCACATTCTAGCTCCATTATGGACAGACATGGAACGCTCACTCTTATCCCCTTTCTCCATCACAGAATCTCTCACATTTACTCATAAGACACGCGTTTTATCCTCCTCTACGTACAAGACAGCTCATAGGCTCTATCATTCTTTTCTGATTTCCCATCTTTCCTCTAAAGATCAATTTCTTAATTCCTTCATTCGGCATAATCGCTTTCTTAAAATGTATAACAAACCCATATTTTGGAAAACTTGGCGGGATAAGGAGTTACTTTGAATCCATCAATTTTACTCTAGTGATACTCTGTTCACGTTTTCTGAAGCACAAACTCTTTATAAATTACCAAATTATTTTTCCACCAAATTTAATGTATTGACACAGAGCATCTCTTCATCTCTGTCATCATTATCCTCCTTTCCACCTTCCATATCTCCTTATTGTAATATACTTCTAATTTTAAGTGCTCAATCTAGCGCCTCATTCATATATAAATATCTTATTACATCTCCCGTTCCTAAAACTAAAACTAAGATAGAACTCCAATGGGAACGTGAATTCCATTCATCATGGTCTATTACGTTTTGGGATAACTGATGGTCAAAACTTCGTAAAACCTCTAGATCAGCAAGCACAACTCAAACTCTCTTCTTTATCTATAATAAACTTATGTTTACTCCACTGTCCTAACATAAATTTAACTCTACCTCTCCCCCAAACCGTTGGTCATATAACATTCCCCAAGCTGATTTATACCATATGCTATTTGCTTGTCCCTCCACCTCACCAATTCCGGTTAAAGATTTGGTCTCAAATCAATGTCATTTTTCATACTCATTTCCCTTACTCACCTGTAGATATCTCCCTGGGTTCTCTGTCTCACATTGGCATGATTTTCCCTCTAACACAAATATTGTAGATTTATTGATTGCAATCGCCTTCCAGCAAATAACAAAGAATTGAAAACAAGCTACACAACTCTACTTCCAAGCTTGGTGGTATAGTGTTTGTTATAATCATCGTCTTGATCGTGCATATGTTTCCCCATTATCTTTACATCTCAAAATACAACTAATATGGTCCCTTATACCCGATTTCATAGATGTATCAGCACAACAATCTGCTAAACACCATCCTTTACTGGAAGAAGTTCCCAAACCACCCTGAATTGTTTCTTATTGACCTTTTATGGATATCTTGTTGTTTTTATCCATATAATCCATTCTCTTTTTTCCTTTAACACATCACTACAGCTATCG